>NC_141187.1:23810000-24410000 GCF_055505025.1 Bos grunniens | reverse complement strand
GAGACTGTCTACCCCAAACAAGCAGCACATTAGAAACGAGATGATCTAATCACGGAGGGGGCATGTTAATTTGTTTCTTTTTGTTTTTAATAGCCACTCCTCTGTTCTCAGAAAGATGAGGAAAATTGTCATTCCCCATAAGAACCATTTTCCATGTTGCAACATGCCATCCCCATCTTAAAGTAAAAAGAAAATGCTTAAAAAAAAAATGCTTCATGTAACTTGTTCAGAACTCCCAGGAGACCCCACCATGCACACCGGGCGCGCACACACAAGATTCACGCCTTTCTGTGCTCACGTGTCTACAGTGGCGACGTGTCCACGCAGGACAGAAATATTCGCCTGTGTCTGTGGACGGGCAGACCCGCGATCTTACGGGCCAGGACCGTGCCCCGCCACACCTCACCCTCACGTCGGTACGTAAATATGTATATACGCCTCATCAGCGACGTGGGGTAGTTGTGGTAGTTAATGAGAAGGCTCTTGTCTGATTTTCTATCTAATTACGGCCGCCTGCTGGGTTTTTGTACAGGATATTCACGCAGCATGCTGGCGCTTAATCGTCACAGGGAGGATCGTAAAGATTTAATTAGGACTGCATGCGGAAGCGCGGAAAAACAACTCAGACTCGTAATTACTAGACTTCTTTAGTTAAAAGTGATACCAGGGGTTGCTTTAAGACAGTAGGGTGTGTTTGAGTGTGTGTGTGTGTGCGTGTGTGTAGGGGCTTTGACTTAACATCTTCATATGTTTACACTCAGGTAGGAGAGGTGATGAGAGGTTAGAGAGCAAAGACCAGAAGAAGGAAAGAGGTGTTCACAGCAACTGAACAAACTCCAAACTGAGTATCATCTCCAGCTCTCTTTCTTTCTGATGCTTTTTTCTGAGTTTTTAACACTGTCCCCACTCCCTGCGTGCCTGCCCGTGCCCGTGTGCGCGCGCGCAAGAGCACACACACACACACACACACACACACACACACACACACACAAAATGGGTGAAATGTAGCATACCAGAACCCAAACAGCGATTTGCTGGTTTAATAGCCCCTGTGAGTAAATTGAAATAGAAATTGACAGGGTTTTATAGTTTCATTTAAAAAATATTAGAAGCATTTGGTTAATTAGCTCTTCTCTTTTGCTTCTCTCACGATCCGGGCGGTGCCCCGCGTGTGTGTCTGGGTCACACAACATCTTGCCCCAACCCTGGGCCAGGTGAGGACCCTTGGCTGAGAGGCCACTCCCCCCTCCTTGGCCTGGCAGCTCCCTGGTATCTGCTGGATCGCGGCTGGACTGACATAGATCCGGGACACACACTAGGCCCCTGAGATGGAACAAGTGACTGGGGTCCAGGCTGAGGCACCTCTGGTCTCTTTTTACAGATGGGGGGGGGGGCAGCGCAGCCCACCCATACCGCAGAGGCAGGAAATGGGAAACGCTGAAACCACCAGCCGCTCCTGCCACATAGTCCCCTGCGCTCCTGATCCCTAACTCAGAAGGGGAGCCTCTGGGATGGAACAGAGGAGGCGCAGCCTCTGGATTCAGGGGTCTCATCTTTGGTTCATCTCTTCCCCTGTCTTTTTTTGTCACCTGCCCCGTGTCTTGTCAAGCACACCCGGCGTCAGGAGGCCTGTCACCGCGTGGGAGACAGAGATCCTCCCTTTCTCCTGGGAAGACTCAGGGTGAATTCCTCTTGACCCCTGGCACCGAGGGTCGACCCCGAGAAAGTCTCCCGGGCCTCCCCACCTTGCCAGGGGACCTGCTGAGATGCTTCCGGGGGAGGGACGGGGAGAGATGGGGTGGGCGGGGAGCAGCCAGGGCCCTGGGCCTTCGCTTTCTCTGCTCTGGGCTCTCTCCACCTCCCGGGCCTGAGCTCCAGCCGCAACTTCCATGAGGATATTCTCCCAAACACACACCAACCTGACCTGTTTTATTCTCGCCTCTTGCATCTGACCAAACCCTCCAAAGTTCTCACAATTCTGCCTTAAAAATACAATAAAATGACTAAAAGCAAAGAAACCTATTCCCTCTTTGGGTGCAGTCTCTGAGTTTAGTAGCCTGAGCCACCCCGCCTGCAGAGTGGTAGTGACATAGCCAATGTAGCGTTGCCAACAGCAATGCTGATGAGTTGATCCACTTTCATTATCTAGCACTTTGAACCATACCCACAAAGGTTAATTTAAAAACTTTTCCCCCTAGACAAGTATTACCCCAATGCATTAAAAACACACACACACACACTATTGAATATTTCCTTTCTCATATGATATTCTGAAATGAGCAATACCTTCAGGACAGAAACAGTTAAACTTGGTTAAATCAACAAAACTACCACTTATGACTATGGGTAATCCAGCCACAACTCAGGTGATTCCATTATTTCTGGAAATAACTAAATTTCCCCTAAATCAGTAAACCATCATAGACGAGACACAGGCAGCATTTAATGCTATCACCACATTTTAACTGTTCAAAATACATTTTCTTCAGCAAGGTAAAGAGAAGGGACTCATGCACCCTTTCTCTTTCCCATTTCATGTTCCTTCGCTTTAGAGGTATGTCTATAATGGTGCATAATATAGACAACCATGCCAATGAGATTGAAGAATCCCTTGAAAACCTTTCAACCATATTTATCTGTTCTAGAGACTAAATTAAAGAGCAAAAGGAGACCTGCTCAGAATCACCCAGTTTTCAGAAATCATTTCTTTGATGTTTCTTTGTTTAATTTAACCAAGTATTCTCCACCAAATCGGGCTCCATTGTGTAGGTTGCAGATGGGATAGTGATGGGGTGGGGGGGTGTTTGGAGCCTTTTGTTTTAAGAAACAAACATGTGATGCCTCTTCAACTGGTGACACTGGGGAGAGGAGGGTGCTAGCAGAAAGAAGGACTGGGGAAGGACATGGAGAATGTTGCTCAACTGCCGTTTCATGGTCCAAACGGGGGAAAAGAACCTCCAAAACGGTATGTGTCCTCATGAACCCCCAAACAGAATTATGACTTTCTGGGTCTCTCCCCATAAATCTTTCATTGCTCAGATGCTGCCTCTGGAGCTCAGTTCTCTTGGAAAAGGGTTCTACAGCTTATGGGACATTCAAAGTAAGACCTGGCTTGAACAAAATAACACATTTTTCTTCCAGTGTGCATTGTCATGCTTAACAGAGTCTCTGCAAATTTAGCAGGAACCTGTATAGAGGTCCCTGCACCTCCATGCTGCAGCTCCAGCCTCCGGGCAGCCAGGATTCCACCTGCCAGGTCAGGGGGCCAGACCCAGGGGGGTAGGTTGAGAGGGCACCCGGCCTGGTTACACAAAGCCAAGAGAACTGGAAGGAGTACCCTAGCTAAGGCAAGACAAAAACACCTAGCTTTGATTCTAATGATCCCAAACTAGCAAAACACAGTACACTTTTCTCCTTCATTTTTTCATCTCTCACACTTCTAGCTTTCGTCATCGAAACCCCAGAAAATGCCACTAGAGAGTCATACAGGTAATACACAGTTACATACATCGAGTCCATCTGCTCCTATACAAACTACCTTCCCTCCACCCCTCCAAAAGACAGAGCTGTCCCTCCCCACCCGTCCCGGCTCCCTGGGCATTTGTTACTTGTTTATTGTTTGTGTGCCGTTACCTGGACGTCCTCCATGCCGGGATGGCCGAGGCCGTGCAGCGAGAGGCTGTCCCCCATGCCCGCGTCAAGGCCGTGGTGTGCTGAGTGCAGGAGCACGTCGGGCCGGCGGACCGAATGGTAGTCCCTCCGGGGGTCGAGGCCCGAGAGCTGGGGCAAGGCGGCCCGAGGCTGGGGCAGGAGAGAACCGGCTTCTGAACCCACTTCTTGCCGCTGCCGTTGCCCCCAGGGATGCTGCTGGGGCTGGTGGAGGGGGTTCAGGGAGTAGGGGTCGTTGACGTGGGAGTAGGGGTCCTGGCTCTGGTGGTAAGGGAGCGGCTGGTAGGGGGGCGGGAAGTAGGGCGGCTGGAAATCTGACGACGGGGTGTGCGACAGCGGCGGGGCGCTGGAGTAAGGTCCTTGGGACACCGAGCCCAGCTGGGAGAGCCGCGAGCTGTGACTCGGGACGCCATCGTGCCGGTCCTGGGAGCGGAGAGGAGAGAGAGAGAGAAGGGGAAGGGAAAAAAAAACAAAAACAAAAAACACAAGCGACAGATGGAGAAACCCGGCTTGGGCATCCTCTTCCCAGGACAGGGGAAACAAGAGTCTGAAACTTAGCCTCCCAAGCTGACTCAGAGGGTACATGATTTCAGCAATTCCAAACGCGAGGCTTTGGGGAACATGGGGGCGACTCACCCACTGAACCAACATCTAAGCCTTCTGTTGGGGTGCAAAGCCGGCAAAAGGGATGAGATAAAGTAACAGTGTGTATGGGGTTGGGGGAGATGATCAATTCCCTAATGAAAAATACAGGAGTCTAATACACTGTATTTGTTCTTCTGGGTGTTTTAGACTGTTTTTCTAACTCTTCCAGAGGTCCAAAGCATAACAAATAAAACTTCCTACTATTTTCTGTGCTGCTCCTCTCGTTCAAAACCAACTTCTGCCTTTCTGGCAACCCAGCCCGCTGGCCAGGAGTTCCCCAACACCACCTGGTCATTCCAGGACACCTAGGAATCTGCCTGATCTGAGTTTCCTGTCACCCCTTCCTTCCCAAGAGGAATTAAATAATTTATGTAGTGTTGGGTCGAAATGGATCTCATTCAAAAATCATATCCTGAGTCCGTCTTAAATTAAGTTGAACTGCGGTTCAAAGGAGTTCTTTCTAAGGTTGCTTTTCAGTATCTAATATTGTCCCTACTCCAGGGTGTGAAGATGAAAGACCTGGGGTTGGGAGGGGGGGAAACCAAAAAATAAAAACAAAAGGCCTAGACAACTTAGTGTTGGTCCTAAGTGGACTGCTGAACTCAGTGAAAGGGGAAGGTGTGCCTGAGTGTGTGTGTTTCTCCCTCTCCTCTCTGGAAATGCCATGGTAAAGTCCCCATGGTTCTTTCTGGAGAAATAGTCACCTAAATTTCCCAACTGCGATGGCAAATAAAAAGTTTTTCTGTTCGGCCTCCCCCTACTCCCCAGCTGACTCATGGAGCTCAGACAAACACACAATGCAGAGAAGCAGCTGCAGCCTCGTCCAATTATGGTGCTAAATTACCAAGCCAAAGGCGCTCGAAGGAAGACAGAGAGCGAGAGTGAGACGCACACACAAGAGACAGAGACAGAGAGACAGTGAGAGGAGAGAGCATGCAATTCTGGTACAACGTGAATCCAGACTCACCATGGATGAATAGGTGTGGACTAACATCTGGAAAAAAAAGCCTGGTTACTGCTCAAAATCAAACAATGATTTAAAAAAAAAAAAAATCAAGGAGTCCAGCAGAGAAACGAGCTGGACACAGGAGCCGAGCTTGAGGTGTTTCCAGGACAAGCCATCAAAAAAAAAAAAAAAAAAAATCCCCCCCCACCCCCAAACGAGATTGGCGACGCCTGTCACACACAGACAGCGCTGTTCATCGGCCTCTTGCTTGTCTTTTTGGCCTTTTTTCTTCTGCGGTTCTTCGGGGCTCCAGGAGCAGTCCTCTTCCGCCCGAAGCTGGGCTCAGACTGCTCGGGCGCCCCTTCCTCCCTCCGCTTGCCTACACCGCCTCATAATAATTGATATTCATGACTATTAATATTACACGAGTACTTTAAAGGGAGAATGGAGGACAAATGGAGCGTGAAGCAGCAGCGGGCGCAGAGCTCCCCTACTATTGTAAATGACGTTCATTCAGTGGAGAATTACTAGATGTAATCAGACGAGGGGGCTGGCAAAGGCAGACCGGGGGAAAAAGTTTAGCAGGAAAGAGGCAGAACTTCAATTAACTGAGCCAGGGACGCGCGTAAAGCAGCCCCTGCTCCCCTGAACCAGACGGTGAAGAAGAGAGCATCCTTGGGGTCTTGTGCTGAACCGTAGGTGTCTAGGTTCCTGGAGAGGGACTTTCCTAATGGGAAGAACTGACCGCCCTAGGTGCTTGGCGTGCAGATTACAAAACAAAATAAAAAGGCGTTGCCTCCCCCTTTGGAGAGGAGAGCAAAGGAACCGGTGGGCCCGGCTGTTTACAGTGACGTTTACAGACTTTCACAGTATACTGGAGATGATGCTTATTTATTAAAGGACAGAGGCGAGATGGGGGGCTTTGCATCCCTTGTGTAGCCTTTCCCTCGTTAGTGCTCCTGCAGTCTGTGATTTTTTTAACTTCAATTTAAAATATATGCAATCAATCTTCAAGTACACTAAAGTTATCCTTTCCAGGCAAAGCCAGGGGCAACAGAAAACCTTTTTGGACGTTTCAGGAACCCGTTCAACTGGCCTGACTGCCATTTCTGTTAAAGTTCAACCTTCCTCCCGACTTAAATAGACTCCTTCCACCGGCTTCGCGTTCTCTTATATTTTTTTGAGCAGAAAAATTAGGCAGATAGGAGTACCTGCAGTATCTCTTGTCTCTCTCCGTTGGTCTCTCCTCTCTCCCACCCTCTTTATTCTCCCCTCTTTCCCCCTTCCACTCCACCCCTCCCTCTTCCTCCCCCCTCCCTCCCATTTAGCTAGTCTACTTTTGGACTCTTAGAACGAGTTTTATCCTGCTTACTTTTCGGAACCCAGTGAAGCCCCTCTATATACCCGGAGCTATTTACACCGTGGTTCCATCGCAGCCCGCGCCAAGCCCACTTTGGGCGCTCACATTCTTTAGGACGGTTTTAGCGCCTTCGACTTGACCATTATCCCGGCTGTTAAAGAAAGAAAAGGAGGCCGAACCGAAACAAACCCCACCAGGCGGAGGCGCGGCTCTCTGTTACAGTCAATACACAACCACAAAGAGGAAAGGAAAGCCCCAAGTCATCATTGCGCAGAAAGACGAATCTCCTCTCTCCTCTCTCTCTCTCTCTCACTCACACACGCACACAGACACACACACACACCCCAGAATCAAGATTTGGGGCTGGGCAGAGCTGGGAGATTCCTGGCGCGGGCGCGGGGTGCTGCTCTGAAACTCCACCAGTGGCCGTAAGGCGCGCGCCGGCTCCTCGGAGCCGCGGTCTGGGTCGCGGGGCTGGGCCGGCGGAGTCGGGAGGAGCCCACTCCCAGGGTCCGCAAGGCGGCTCCCCGTCCGGCTTTCTAGGATCGTCCCGGAGCGGGCGGGGTGGCGTGTCCCCCGCGGGTTGGGGATCCTCTGCGTTCCACCGCTACCGCTTCGTCCGACCCAGCGCTTCCCGTGCCGATCGCCCGAGCCTTGGCTTCTCAACGTCCCCTCTCCGACTCCCTCCCGATCTCCGGCCACCGCCCGCTCGCCAGCTTCCACCTCCCCCTTCCCCAATTCCTCTGCCCCTTTCCTTTCACCTTCCTCCAAGCTTTTCTTTCTCTCTTCCCTCTCTCGACGTCTCCTCGGAATCTTCGCTTTCCCCTTCCCCTCTAGCCCCTAATTCGGGGGCTCCCCGGCTGGTGCGCTCGGAGCGAAGTTCCGCGGGCCTGGGCCGCTGTCCCCGCTCCTTCCGGCCGCCCGTCCCGCGCGCAGCCCCGCCACCCCGCCGCTCCGTCGGCGCCCGAGACCCGAGCGCACGGCCCGCGCGCCCGGCCCCAAGGAGGCAGACGCCCGCCGGGCTGCAGACAGCATCTCCATCCGAAGGGGAGTCCCCCTGGCCTCAGCGCTAACAAACCGTGCGCACTCAACCCGGGTAGAAAATTTCGTTAAAAATGCCAAGACATGGGGCCGTTTGTACGCCCCGAGTCTCAAAGAAGCGAAACATGAAAGAAAAAAAGAAAATTAAAAAAATTGTCTGCTATGGCTCCTTGGCTTGCGCTCTCTCTACATCCATCTATCCGTCTGTCCGTTGACCACCCTCCTTCTAATTTTTCGTGCTCTACTTGGATCCGTTTGTTATCGATCTCAAAATTTTTATTAAAAATAAAAATTCAAAGCCCGAGTCTGTTGCGAAGGAGGCTTGAAAGTCTAATTCTCTCCCACACTCAAAACGAGGAGCCTCTGCCTTTATTGGTCTCTATTTTCTCTGCCCACATTCACTAGCACCCGTTCCTCATCAGATCCTGAAGGAGTTGGGGGCGAGGAAGAGAGAAAGAAAAATAAAATACCAAAAATCAGAGAAATCTCCTAGGTTAAAGTAGTCAGATTTCCACCTTAAAGTCCCTTTTCAGAATGTCGAAGTCTCCCCAAGCCAGCTTTTCGAAAAGTTAGAGAAAGCTGAGAAAACCGGCCGGAAATCTACAAGCAAATAGCTTAAAAATATAGATGAGTTGGGGTGTCAAGAAGCTCAAATTCTCTATCTGCAAAGCTCTAAGATGCATCTGGGGGTGTCGGCTCACCTCATAGATATCTTCGTACTTGACATTCTCCACGAGCTTCCAGAGCATGATGGCAGCCTGGTCTCTAGGAGGTGAGTGCATTCATGTGAGGAGCAGATGTCTGGCTTCTCAGGACTCCGCTGTCTGTAATGATCCATCTATAATTGGAAATGGGGGATACACACCAAATCCGACGCTCCTCTCCCATCGCAACTTATATCTGTTGTCTCAAACAATAGGCTGGAGAAGTAAGCCTCAGCTGAGAGAAAAACATGATTACACACACTGGAGTTAGATGCAACCCACAGACATATATATTCTAAAAAATCATAAACACGTATTTACACCCAGACACCCACATTTAGTTATATAAGCACCCCTGGGTCAGGAAGAGTCTACAGACTCTAAACATGTATTTAAAGGAGAGAGAGAGTTGGTCAGCATGATTAATATAAATATACACATTTAAAACCTCTATATTGAAAATGATGAATCATTGTACCCACTAATTTAAAATCTTTACAATTCATTTGGGGAAACCAGGGTGCCCACAGTTCCCCCATTTTCTTATGTAGATTTTCAAAGAGGACCATTACTGAGATTTTTAAATACAAAAGCTCCTGTTCTTGTTTGTTCAGCAGGAGGCTTTTGAAAGCTGGATTTGGGGATTTTAAGGGTGATCTCTCTGTGTTGATGGCTACACAACTTTTTTTTTTTTTTTTTTCCTTCACTGTACCTTAGTCACTGTAGAACAAAAAAGCCGGCTCACCACAAGGACCATTTCTTATATTTTCCCAGTCATTCTGCCCAACACATTTAAAAACTTAAATACTGTGTAACCACCTAAGTCTGTCCTACTCATCCTTTAAGGGTTGTTTGTATTTTCAACGGATTCCATGTGCCATTCTTTCTTTGGCTGAAGTCTCCATTTTATGAAGTTTTTGGGGTTGTTTTTTTTTTTTCAGATGTCGGAAGCAACATAGGTGTACAATCTCGCAATGTTATTTTCAAGCCTTCTTTGCAGAGGGATGGGATGTTTTATATCTGCATTTGTTGTCTATAACTTTTAAGTGGTTTTAATCACGGAGAATCAAGAAATGGTCACCTGAACCTTTGGACGGTTTAAGAATGTTTTTTCAAGAAGATACTGAAAAATACTTTAAGATATGTGGGGGGTTGTTCGTTTGAGTGTATTTTTTCTTGGTAAGGTAATTTGTATAGCTTTTTTTTTTTTTTAAGAAAAATATAAACATCAACAGGAACAAAGTTAACCGAACCTCGAAAATGGGCGCCCTTTAAGGCACACGGTTTCCGAATTTCATCGAAGCAAACGCTCACCTCCTTGCCCCCTTTCCCCACCCCCTCTGTTTTTCTACTCCCGTCCAGGGTGCGGAAGGATTCCCACTGCCAGAAGGGAAGTCCAGTGGAGGCTCTCTGCCCCTGGGGCAGAAAATAAATGACAGGAGGGAATGAGGAGGGACCAGGGCAATTTGGGGTGGAAGTTATTAAACCTGATAAGAGTGAATCTGCAAAGGGCGACTGTCTCTAAACCTCTGGACTGCCGAGCGCTGCCCTGCGCTCGGAGGAGAGGGCTCCGGACAACCGCGGTGGATATCGATTCGATCAAAACCAGGAGACGCTTCATATCGTGCAGAATGAACAAGTCTGCAGATTTTTAATTTATTTTTTAAAAAGATAAGTCACATGAAAGAAACTCGAAGAAGGTGCATCAGAAGGAACTTCAGAAATGTGCCCTTTCCTAGTTTCCAGTTTAATTTTTATGTT
This sequence comes from Bos grunniens, assembly GCF_055505025.1. Lineage (NCBI taxonomy): Eukaryota > Metazoa > Chordata > Mammalia > Artiodactyla > Bovidae > Bos > Bos grunniens. Next base: position 24,399,874 of record NC_141187.1, on the reverse strand, counting down.
GTCTTTCCCTCCCTTCCTCATCTCTCCTTCCTTTTTCCCTCCATCCAGTCTTCCTTCTACCCTCTCTGACTCCTTCCCCCACTTTCTTTCTCCCTTCTCTTCTCTACTTTAAACATTAACACCTTAAATTATACAAAATCTGCACAAATCTTCGGCTAGATTTCCTTCTTTGCTCCCGAACCTAGTCTGGACATGGGCAGGCATTCTTCCTGATTTTGTTGTGTGGTGGGACTAAAACCAATCTCAGATCAATATTGTCCAAGATAAATATTATAGACTTGGAAATTCAAATTCTCTAGACAAAATTTATTAATGGGAATAGCTGTCTTTTCCCTTTCAAGTCAGTAATTCCTTTATCCTTTTTACTTAAAGATCATTCCAACCCAAATAAAAAGCACTTGGGAAAAAACTTTTTTTCTCTAAATGCTTTTAACACCTTTTAATCTCTTTTTTGTATATCATTGCTTAGTCTAAAATAAATAAACTCTAAAGCTTGAAACAAACAAAAAAGCCTGAGAAGGATACTTTTATATAAACAACTACTTAAAAATACCTAATACGTTGTTAGGGTAACTATTTTACATAGCCGTATATAGAGAATTTCAATTTTTCCGTGTGTAATTTTATTTTGTGGTACAATTGTGTATTTTAAAAATTAGAAATGTCTTGAAATATTTGTTTGAAATTTAAATTCTTAAGAAAAACGGAAATCTGGTTTATTAGGAATGAAGCATAAATTTTAAAATATATACACATATACATATATGTAAGAGATACCCAAAGAAATACATAATTTATCATTAAAGTCCGAGTCAATTTTTCAACGTGGGCATTATTCAAAAAATCCTTGAAATTGCAAGGGAAATTTTTTTAGGACGCCTTCCCTAAGTCATTGAACGGGCAACAGCGCCCTCTGTCGGGGTTTTGTGTAAGCAAATTCTGCACGAAAGCATGATCTTTTGTTTTTTCCCGAGAGATTTCTTTCGGTTCTTCAAAACCTGTTATTACTAAGGACATTTTAAAAGTTCAAGTCTTATCATATCTACTAATTTTAGAAATGATTTTTCCGCATCTAAAAATTCCAAATGCTTCAAGTATGTACAAATAAAAGCTCATTCTCTTCTAAGAAAAATTTCCTAACTTAAGCCAGCTTCTCTCTAACTTTCCATTGCATTTCGCTTTAACCTCCAATCACGTGATGCAGGAAAAGCTTCCCACGAGGACTCAATAAATGCAAAACAAAGGCAAAGGCAAAACAAACTCTGGTTTCGAAGGGAAGATAAACGACCCAATGTATGTATTTTCATCATCATTTCATTTTTCATTTCATCATGCCTTACACACACACACACACATATATATATATATTTGTTTTTTGTTGCTTTTTCAAGGCTGGTACACCTTGAGCCACCCCAGGTTCACATTTTCCGCTCTCACTTAAATTTATTTCCGTTTTTAACAGCAGGAAGGACGGTTGATTATACTCGCCTTTCCTCAGTCTCAGAGAGAGGGACTATTTTCCGATAAATGTAGGAGCCATACATGGAAGTGAACGCTCTTAGCATGGAGCCCTCTGCTGGCGGTTTTCTAGTAGATTTCGAACCTTTTTTTTTTTTAATATCATCGAAAAATATTTTATTAAATCAACTATTCCCACTCTGATGTCTCACTTCTTTCTTCTAAAAATCTAATTAAGAATTGTCCAAATTTCTCCGACTTCCTTCCTTCCCCTATTTTCATAAACTCTCTCTCCCTGTAGCTCCCTGTGACTGCCTTTTCTTTTACACAATACGCTGTCGGCCTGGGTTTCCCTCTTCTGTCATTCCAAGCCACAAAGACAGTAAAATGGGGGAACACCAAGATTTAGGATTACCGTGTCACTTTAGGACCCGGATCCCTTTCATTTGGGTGTCGGAGTAAGCTATTTAATAGCCAGCGTACTGAGCTGTGTAATGGGAATGCATGTAAGAATTCGTTAGGATCACACATGGGAAGGAATCCATTCCATACTGTCACTTTGCAAAACAATTTAATTTCCCATCATCAATTCAAGACCCCGAACTGGGTGTAAAGAAAATGAAGGCTTTCATCAGCTGGGGATGTGCATAATTTCCTGCTTAGAAAGTAAGGGTGAGAACCCCAACCTAGATGTCCCGGCTATGTACATACTCAGCACTTTCTCCACACTGCTATGATGCTGTCTTTCTTCCTCCTACCCTTCTTTCCTTCCTTCCTCCCCAAATGAAGGAGACAATATTTTTGGACTATCACTTTTCTCCAGAGTTATTGTTGTCCTGGATTCATAAACAGGCAAAAGAAAGCAAGAAAAAGGAGCACTGACTGATTTTCACATACCCAAATACTACTTCAACCTCTTACCCATCAAAAAGCATAATCGCTCACCAAATCAGGCATTACAGGTACAAGTTTTATCCTGATAGTCTGACTCTAATTTGTTTTGTTTACCACATTTCTATCTAGAAGCTTTCTTGTAACCATATTTTGGAGGAATCTTGATTATATATTTTTAACATCACTTTGGAAAAATTACTGTTGAATGTGTGAAGCTACAGTTCAAGCTCCTGACCTTAGGTTTATAAGACTTTGCTACCGTGTAAGTGTCAGTGATCTGGATATGAGAGAGCAAAATAGGAGGGACTAATGTTTGCATTAAGGTTTTCTTTTTTTAAAATTAAACGCAGGTGGAATGACCTCTAGAATGATTCTTCATGATTATACAGATGGAGGCAAACACTGGAAAGGAAACAGCTTTTCTTGCTTTAACCATAACGTTTAATCAGTGTCAATATTGTGAATTTCTAAAGTGATGTTTAAACTGAAATCACTTGTAAGGATGAAAATCACTGTGACGACAGAAACTTCTACCTTCTCTTGGACTTTGAGGAGCAGCAGTAATTTTATTGCCTATTTTGGATGTTCGGCCATCCTCAGGCTTTCAAAACTGTTTAATGTGGGGGGTGTGAAGTTGCAGAAAGGAACACTTTTCAAATTTCTATCTCCTGCAGATAAAGAGGTTAAGGAATGGAAGATAGGGTAGGGCTTGGAGTAAATGGTGCAAACAGCCAGAGAACAATTGTTTCCAACACCAGTGGATATTTCACATACAAAATGTGAGAGGTGCTCATTTTCCCTGGCGTGACCAATGCAGGGGGACAGGTATTTCCATCATTGTGAATATTTTCCATATTATTGCTTAAAGAAGGGGCAATCTCAAAGGGTGAGAACACTAAACATTTTGGTTTCAAAATGCAACCAATAGACCAATACACATCTGTGAGGAAAAATTTGCAAATAAAGACATGGAAAGATGTAGAGCAGAAATCTAACCTTTAAAGCATGAGTAAACACATACGATGTATAACATCAGAGCTGAAATGTCTCTTAAGTCCAAGGAACATTCAGGAGAAATTAACATTACATTGGAACTATTTCCTAAAACTCCCATTCATGAACTTTGAGAAAAATGGAGAATTACATGTATTCTATGACTTTTTATTTCTTTAAGCAGATTCTTTCACTTACCAGCTGTGTCATCTTGGGCAAATCCTTGGATCTTTCCATGCCTCAATTTTCTCATCTACAAAATTAGGTGAATTTAATGAATGATATCAAAGTTCTTTTTCCTTAGAAATGGATTTAATGAGATTTATAAAAGCAACTAATGGTAATTAATGAAAATTTTAAAACAAAAGTATTTCTTTCTGAACATGTTACAGCAAAATCTGAACTCTCTGGGACCATCTAGGGGAGAGTTTAAGATAACTGACCCTGATCTTTTGATAAATACTAGTCTCACACATGGGCTTCCCAGATGGTGCTAGTGGTAAAGAACCCATCTGTTCATCAATCCAGGAGACATAAAAGGCATGAGTTTGATCCCTGGGTCGGGAAGATCCCCCAGAAAAGGATATGGCAACTCACTCCAGTATTCTTGCCTGAAGAATCCCATGGACAGAGGAACCTGGCGGTCTACAGTCCATAGGGTCGCAAAGAGTCAGACATGACTGAAGGGACTTAGCTCACATGCACAGAAGTTTTTAGGAAAATCATATTGGAAGAAAATGAAGAAAGGATAAGAATAAAACTTGAAGGAAGAGGGAATCATTTTGATAGTACCTAATAGGTGCTTTGAAAGAGATTAAGTGTCAAGTCTAGAAGAATGACATCCTAATATAGTCAAGAGTTTGCAGTTTCAATCTTGAAATTATGGTCAGTTACCTTTGAAAATCATTGGAGAAGGAAATGGCAACCTACTCCAGTGTTCTTGCCTGAAGAATCCCAGGGACGGGGGAGCCTGGTGGGCTGCCGTCTCTGGGGTCGCACAGAGTCAGACATGACTGAAGTGACTTAGCAGCAGCAGCAACCTTTGAAAATGTATGCAAAATGGGAAGAATGTGTAATAGCAGAGGCTGGAAAAAAACTTATTTTTCATAAAGAGGGGGAAAGAGGGGCTCTAGAAACTACAGGTGGGGAATCATGCTGTTGTTTCCACAGAAAAACGATAGTTTAGGTTGTCAGCATGGCTAGTCGTGTGCTCTGGAAGGACAAGAGGGCACCCCTAGGGGCCAGCATGGATTCTGGAAGAACGGATCCTTCCATGTGTTTGCACATCTTCTGCTGTAGATTTACTAGACTGACACAGAGACATTTCAAAACTTTTCTCACTGACTCTCCAATCTGAGTTGAGTGATGCCATGCTGTGTGAAGGCATTTTGCCTTTAGACTAAGGACATGAGCTTTGGAGTGGGACAGACATTTGTGAATTTCAGATCCATCCTTTGCTCTCTTGGATATTAGAAAATTACATAACCTCTCTCAGCCATAATTTTCTTGTATGAAACCCTTGAAACATACCTCTATATATGAGACACATTCATTATATGAAACGTGCATAGCGATAGTCTTTGCATGGGCATGGTTATGATGATTAAATAAGGTAAGACTTTTGAAATGCTTATCATGGCCTCCAGCATAAGGAAATCAATTGATATGTTGTATATACCATTTTCACCCCAGATTTGCAGCTATTTGAATAATTCTCTCCCAAAGAGGTTGATTGACTAATAGAAACCAATTTCAGACAGTTGTTTCAATGATTTGCTATAGGACTCTTGTCCTTAGCCTTATCCTTTCTAATATTATAAATTAGTGACTCAGAAGAATTAGAAGATGTGTTCATTAGAGTCAGTACCTTGCATTGCAGAATGAGGATTCAAAAATATTTTGACAGGCTAATACTTTGAAAAAAATCCTCAAGGGTATAATTTAACAAAGATAAAAATAAAAACATAAGCGTAAAGGGGAGGATGAGAAATTGACAGAGGAAGACACGAAAATATGTACCGTATGGGGATTCTCTGGCAGTCCAGTGGTGAAGACGCCACACTTTCATTGACGCAGGCATGGGTTCAATCCCTGGTTGGGGAACTTAGATCTTGCAAGCCACAAAGCACAGCAACAATCACATAAGCATCTTGCCCAACAACATACTGAGACTGACAAACACAGAGAGTGAGTGAAATCCCAGATTGCATTAGTAAAGATCACGGGTGATGTGCTTAAGACCTCATTTGTAAACCCAAATGTCCCTAAAAGAGAGCAACCAGATTAAAGAAAATCCTGGACATCATGTTGAGGGAGAAAGAGTTGAGGAGACTGGGATCCTTATCCTAGAAGAGAGAAAACTTAAGAATTGTAAACCCTATCCTCCAGTATTTGGGGCTGGTTTTGGGGAAGATGTAGACTGAGGATGAAGTTGATATTTGTCTCTTTCATTCTTACATTGCCAGCATACAGCAAAGTGGTTCACCCAGACGTGCTCAAAGCATTTTAGGTGAAATCATGCCCTTTTCCTGTAAAGATACAGGATAAAGGTCAGTCCAGAGATGTTACCAGGAGAACTGATTAAACTCAACGTGAGAAAAATTTTTTCTAAAAATGTAAAGGACTGGAAAAGACAGCTTTGACTGTGGTGAACTGTCTGTGCCTTCAGGATGTAAGCTTAGCCTGGGCGACCTCTGTCAGGGATGGGGTAACACCAACTGTATAGAACTGGGTGGGAGGTGCTTAATGAAGCCAGAGTATTGTGATTCTGCTCCATGTGCTCAGCTTGACGTTCTATTGCAAGTCTAACAGATTACTCATCATAAAGGACTGGCATTGAGAGGTATATGCGGAAGACCCTGTCTTTTCTGCATCTGTATGACTATCATCTGATTGAGGAATTGCGCACATCCACTCAGCTGGGTTTCCAGGTACTGTGTGTGCAACCCAATGTCTATTAGTAGAAATAATATCCTAATAATTATACTCAATAATATTATTGGTCTGTCAGTATCTGATTCTTTTGCTTCTGTCATTATCAGAATGATAATGATAATGACATTTTATTTAATTGGATTTCTGGGGGGTAGTTTTATAGAATTATAAAAAGAAATTTATTTAGGATATGGATGAAGGGCACTTAAGCTTTCATTTGTAATCATTTTTAAGGGGCCTTTATTTGACCCATAAAAGTAATAAATCCTTTGCCAAGGATTTAGCCAATGACCACACTCCAAACTGAATTCTCTTGGAGCCAGTTTCAAAACTCTTTTATTATTAAGAGATTATTTTGTTATTCTAAACAATGAACAGTAACTTTTATTTCTGGGTTCTTTTGGGTAGGCAAATCTTTTTGCTCCCATACTACAGTAATGCTGTATCAACTTAACTCATGAAAAGGTATATTAAATAAATAAATAATTTTAAACAATGACAGCACCACAACAAAATCTTTAGACAGTTTAACAAGCACACGATAATGGAAAGTCTTTTTTTTTTTTTACTATTTTTATTTTCTATTTTATTCAACTTGTGTTGTTCAGTATTTTTATTTTCCATTTATCCAACTTGTGTTTTTCAGTTGCTAAGCTAAGCTCTTTGCAACCCTATGGACTGTAGCCTGCCAGGCTCCTCTGTCCACGGAATTTCCCAGGCAAAAATACTGGAGTGGGTCGCCATTTCCTTCTCTGGGGAATCTTCCTGACCCAGGGACTGAACCAGTCGTGTCCAACTCTCTGCAACCCCATGGACTATACAGTCCATGGAAATCTCCCGGCCCGAATACTGGAGTGGGAAGCCTATTCCTTCTCCAGGGGATCTTCCCGACCCAGTAATTGAACTGGGGTATCCTGCATTGCAGATGGATTCTTTACCAACTGAACTACCAGGGAATCCCCCTGCATTGGCAGGCAGGTTCTTTACCACTGAGCCACTAGGGAAGCCCAGAAAAGTCATTCTTCTAAAATATGTCTTTAATTGCTTTCACCATTATTTATCAAGAAATTATGGAGTATATTCTTTTCCTGTTGTATGTAAAATGTTTTTATTAATGCCACCGTCACAACCTAAACAAAGAGTGAGAAAATATTTTAAAGCCCAACTAAGTATGGACAGCATGTTTTTAATCATTTCTTTCTTACCAGTTTCCTTCAAAATTTTGGTCAATACATGAAATACAGAGTTTTCAGCTTGAAAACTATCTGGAAGCTTCGAAGGAATCAAAATGAAAACTTCCATTAGGTCATATTTTCAAATTTGAAGCCATGGGAGACGTGGGTTCGATCCCTGGGTTGGGAAGATCCCCTGGAGAAGGAAATGGCAACCCACTCCAGTACTCTTACCTAGAAAATTCCATGGATGGAGGAGCCTGGTGGGCTACAGTCCATGCGGTCAGGAAGAGTCGGACACGACTTAGCGACTTCATGATGCTTTTATGGGGCCCATCCTTTCACTAAATATTTTTTAAGCGTCTATTGTTTGCAGTGCTTTATACAGTTATAAAGATAAATCAGAGAAGGAAGTTAATTGGAAAGATTTTACTGTCTGGCAAAGGAAGTGAAATAGGATGAGAAGAGTTTGTGATTTTTGCGATGAAACTACATTAAGTGTTATTTTATTTTCTAATGTAAAGCCTTAAATAACATCACATTCTATCTAGAGTTTAGAAGCCCTAGTTCTGACAAATTTTGCTTTTCTTTCTAAGAGTTTTGTTTTAATATACAAAAACTGTGATTAGTGTTAGTAAATGAAACGCATTTGTGTGTATATGTGTGTGGGTTCAGTTCAGTTCAGTCGCTCAGTCGTGTCCAACTCTGCGACCTCATGAACTACAGCACACCAGGCTTCCCTGTCCATCACCAACTCCCAGATCTTGCTCAAACTCATGTCCATTGAGTTGGTGATGCCATCCAACCATCTCATCCTCTGTCATCCCCTTCTCCTCCTGCTTTCTATCTTTCCCAGCATTAGGGTCTTTTCCAATAAGTCAGTTCTTCGCATCAGGTGGCCAAAGTATTGGGAGTTTCAGCTTCAGCATCAGTCCTTCCAATGAATATTCAGGACTGATTTCCTTTAGGATTGATTGGTTTGATCCTGCAGTCCAAGGGACTCTCAAGAGTCTTCTTCAACACCACAGTTCAAAAGCATCAATTATTTGGTGCTCAGCTTTATGGTCCAACTCTCACATCCATACATAATTACTGGAAAAACCATAGCTTTGACTAGACAGACCTTTGTTGGCAAAGTAATGTTTCTGCTTTTTAATATTCTGTCTATGTTGGTCATAGTTTTTCTTCCAAGTAGCAAGCGTCTTTTAATTTCGTGGCTGCAGTCACCATCTGCAGTTATTATGGAGCCCAAGAAAATAAAGTCTGTCACTGTTTTCATTGTTTCCCCATCTATTTGCCATGAAGTGTGTGTGTAGGTGGGGTCTATTTGTTCCCTATCAGGCTCTATGATCCCTGAGCTTTCATTTCTTAATAGGAAGAACTGTTCCATATTTTGCCAGTGGTGACTGTGTCCCATGAAGTCTCAGCCTGAGCACCCCAGGTCTTGTTTACACACTCAGTAGCAGAAGCCTGGGCTTCCCTGGGGACTCAGACAGTAACGAAGCTGCTTGCAATGCAGGAAACCCGGGTTTGATCCCTAGGTCTGGAAGATCCTCTGGAGAAGGAAATGACTACCCACTCCAGTATTCTTGCCTGGAGAATCCCATGGACAGAGGAGCGTGGTGGGCTACTGTCCATGGGGTTGTAAAGAGTCAGGCACGACTGAACTACTAACACTAGCAGAAGTCTATCTTCAAGGTCACATCTCTTATCATCATCATAACTTTTGACACTTGGCCCAAGGAAAGCAAAGAGCTTTGGACTGTGAACTCAAGAGGAGGCTAGTCCTGGCCTGGACACCAGAGTACTCAGTACCTGGTCTTTTGACCTCCCTGGGCCTCAGAATCCAGGATAAGTATTCTGTGACTCAGTGTTGAATGACAGCTTGTGGAGAGAGCTAGGTCAGGCAGCAACTAGGCAGTTACATGGCAATGCTAAAGAGGATATGTTCCAGGATTAACATCTTTACCAGCTTTTCTGATTTTCACAAATCTTGAGTTCAAGTCTGACCTTGGTTTATTCTTAATCTGGTTTCATGGGACAACAGCTCCTTTTAAAAAAAAAAATTATTTATTTATTTTAATTAGAGGCTAATTACAATATTGTGGCGGTTTTTGCCGTACATGAACATGAATCAGTCATGGGTGTACATGTGTCCCCCGATCTTGAACCCCCCTCCCCACCCCATCCCTCTGGGTTATCCCAGAGCACCAGCTTTGACTGCCCTGCTACATGCATCAAACTTGCTGCTGCTGCTGAGTCACTTCATGTCCGACTCTGTGCAACCCCATAGATGGCAGCCCACCAGGATGCCCTGTCCCTGGGATTCTCTAGGCAAGAACACTGGAGTGGGTTGCCATTTCCTTCTCCAAAGCATGAAAGTGAAAAGTGAAAGTGAAGTCGCTCAGTTGTGTCCGACCCTCAGCAACCCCATGGACTGCAGCCTTCCAGGCTCCTCCATCCATGGGATTTTCCAGGCAGGAGTACTAGAGTGAGGTGCCATTGCCTTCTCCGATCAAACTTGCACTGGTCATCTATTTTATATGTGGTAATATACATGTTTCAAAGCTATTCTCTCAAATCATCCCACCCTTTCCTTCTTCCACATAGTACAAAAGTCTGTTCTTTACATCTGTGTCTCTTTTGCTGCGTGGCATATACAGTCATTGTTACCGTCTTTCTAAATTCCATGTATCTATGTTAATACATTGTATTGGTGTTTCTCTTTCTGACTTACTTCATTCTGTATAATAGGCTCCAGTTTCATCCACCTCATTAGAACTGACTCAAATGCATTCTTTTTATAGTTGAGTAATATTCCATTGTGTATATATACCACAACTTCCTTATCCATTCGTCGGCCTGTGGACATTCTAAGTTGCTTCCATGTACTATTTGTGACAACAGCTCTTTTTAATCATTGGCTTTGATGTTATTTTTGAAAATACTTTTCATTTCAGCTCCAGTCATGAGGACAGTCGTAGAAAATGAGGAATACAATTTCAGATGTGATGATGTTGGCTGCAAAGCGACCTATTACCCAAAGGAGTCCAAGAACAACAAAAATGAATTTGACTACAAAGAGAGGCCTCCCAAGTCATATTTGATATGAAGGGAACCAATTTATCAGCTCTACCTTTTGAAATTAGGGTGTTTCAGAAATATTCTCCAAACATTACTTGGTGAATTTATTGTTTCCAGGCATAATTTTTTTCTTCAATAGTAAAAGGGAGTCATTACTTTTGGAATGACTATTATATTAATGTATTTCTAGCTCCTCCATCCATGGGATTTTCTAGGCAATAGTACTGGAGTGTGTTGCCATTTCCTTCTCCAGGGGATCTTCCCAACCCAGGGAGCGAACCCCAGTCTCCTGCCTTGCAGGAAGATGCTTTACCGTTTGAGCCACCAGGGAATCCCGTATTTCTAGTACCACACACTTACATTTGAGAATAAACTCAGTTGTTCCTGTGAAATGGTCCCATGACAGACACTTGGAAGGAATTAGCAATTTTTTGGTGTAACTTGGCAGAAAGACTCAAAGACTGATTGACCATCAATAAATTTGCCCTTTATTCTGCATTTATTTTCTTTGGGCTAATTAGATTGTACCTGTTTTGACAACTAACAATAATAATGCCTTAACTGCTATTGTGAGCTCTTCTACTCTTAAAATCTCTTCACGGTAACTGAGGTATGGCTTCCTTTTCCCTAGTAACCTCCTATTAGTAAGTAATAGTTGCCACCTGTTGAGACCTTCTCCCGTCCCATGCCCTAAGCTAAGTACTGTAATTAGTTGAGCTCACTTAAATTTAAGATTCCGCAACTCCAATGCAGAATTTGATTCTTGCTCAGGGAACTGAGATCCCATGTGCCACATGGTGTGGCCATTAAAAACAAATAACAAAAAAACCCTAAATGTCCATGAGATACGTACTACTGGTCATCAGCATTTTAATTCAGTTCAGTTCAGTCGCTCAGTCATGTCCAGACTCATCAGCACTTAGGTGATTATAAGGATGGCTGATGCTTACTAGGTGCTTTTCTGTGCCAGGCAAAGTTCTAAGTGTATGTGTTATAGGTGTTATCCCATGTACTGTAGCAGCCACCAGATGATCTGGAGATGAGTAGAAATCAAAGCAGGAGTCCTTCATCCTTTGGGAATATGTATTTAATTGAGAAGCAGTGCATACGAGCCTGAAACCCACTTGTATATGGAAGTGTCTGACTCAGTCTAAAAGAGAAAAGGATAGAAGGGAAAGCTAGTACTAGTCAGAACATGATTTTAATCAGAAAGGATTTCTAGGAGAAGGTGAATACGCAGCTAAAACTTTGGGGAAGCAGAGGAGAAGGAAAAACATGAAGAGGAGGAATGGGAGTGCAGGAATTTTGAAAATCTAAAGATAGCTCCTCCCAACAGCAACTGAGAAATCCGTGGAAGATACTGAAATATGCCCTTGGTTGATGGATTGTTTTCCATGGTTATATGTGAAGGTGGAGTTCTGAAGCTAACGAAGTGACTCAAGATGAATCTAATTCAACTTGATCCTCATGACCTTGGGACCTGAAGTCTTTGTGTGTAAGCCGGACAGAAGGCAGTCTGAGCTGCGAGGGGCTCCAGCAGAGGGACTGTGCCCTTCTCAGATGTAGAAATGGATGTCCATACCTCTACAGTGCATTCAATAGTTTATTTTTTCATCTAGCTAGCAATCTCATTCAGTGAGATGAAAAAAAGGGGGAAAAAATTATCTATTTTCCCAGGTGACCAGAAATGTGCATAGGATGCTGGCTAATAGGCTCACTGATGTAGTCAAATATTTTTGCTCAAATGGAGGTGTATCTCACTCAAACATTATATATATGGGCTGATTTTTTAAAAGGAATAATAATACCACCCTTGTTTTAATAATGCTACTTCATTACATTAAAATAATATTGACTATTTTAGAGACACTATAACAAAATCCTAAAGCCTAGGTATGAAATTTCATTATGTGGTTTATTAAAAATATGTTGAAAAAGAATCATTTTGGTTAAAAAAATATAGTCCACTAATTTACCATAATATTCTGGTGGGGGGGATACCTCTAGTTGAACTATCACAAGAAAGGCCCAGTTTTCATCTTTGTTACTTAAGGAAATCAGGAGGATTGGCCAGATTCAAGGATGCTCCTGGGTCTATGCAGGGACTTGTGTCATTAGGGAGTAGATTTTTGCAAAGCAAATCTGGCTCTATTTGCAAAGCAAATCTGGCTCTATTTTTACTTACTGGTTTATTTGTTTTCACCTTTTTGATTTTTTTTCCAGTGGTTCTCATTTGCCTCTTCCCTGGATCATTGCTTTTGTAATCTTCAAAAGCAAGTTGTTATGTCCTTGACATTTCCTATCTACAAGATTTGAAGTTAGGAATAAATTATACTAAAGTCATATTTTAAAAGTTTTTGTATAAAGAGGATTTGTAATTAAAATCAAACATTTCAGATTAATCCCTGATACAAAATGGAGCAAATAAAATGAGTGAAATATGGTGAAGGAAGATAAGTAGCAAAAACTGATAAAGGAAATGTTTCTTTTTGTTAACATTTGGCTTAGGGTTCATGTGGAATGAAACTTCATATGGCTCTGCAAATTTGAATTTTGGCATAATTTGTTGTTAGACAATGGGAAAAATATAGCTTTCATTTTCTATGCAAATAATAGCAATGTTATACTTTAAGCATTCATGGGAAAAGATAAATTCATTCAAACAAATATTTTAAAATCTTTTTTTTTTTTTGTATCTTTTAATACAAGTGAAGGGCTTCCCCAATGGCTCAGAGGGTAAAGAATACACCTGCAATGCAGGAGACACAGCAGCTGCGGGTTGGTTCCCTGGATCAGGAAGATCCCCTGGAGGAGGAAATGGCAACCCACTCTTAGTATTCTTGCCTGGAAGATCCCATGGACAGAGGAGCGTGGCAGGCTACAGTCTAAAGGGTTGTGAAATGTCAGTCATGACTGAGCGACTCAGCACAAGATATAAGTGAAAATGTCTATACCAACTCGAGGAATTGGACAAAAAAATAACACAATAAGCAATTTTCTTTTTTTTCAAATTCCGAAACATCAGATGGGAACTAAATATTCCCTTCAACTTTCTAGGCTATGGGTCTACATATGTACATACAAAGAAATAGTGAGAACATAATTGGTTAGATACAAAGGATGGAGAGATGGTGGGAGCCTTGAAACCTATATGTGATTACAAGTGGAAAAAAAAAAAGTTGTCTTTGTAGCACTCACCCGTTTCTTGCAAACTCTCCCGATTGTGAAGTAAATAAGATGGTAAAACTCAGTCCTTGTGATTTAATGTCACCTGATTCATCCTGCAATTGTGACAGATAGGCAAGGGTAGAATGCAAGTGAAGACATTTTGCTTGAATGTTTTGCCTCAGACAGTAAAGAATCTGCCTGCAATGCAGGAGACCCTGGTTTGATCCCTGGGTCGGGAAGATCCAGGAGTAGGAAATGGTAACCTGCTCCAGTATTTTTGTCTGGAAAAATCCCATGGACAGAGGAGCCTGGAGGGCTACAGTCCATGGGGTCGAAAAGAGTCAGATAGGACTGAATGACTAAGCACAGCACGGCACAGAAATCACGTGTTCTCACTGCATCCTATTAGAAGTGATTGATGTCAGCCTGTGCCATGATTGGTGCTATCAACGTTGATCGATTGGCTCAAATGGTGTCTGCCACATGTCTCCACTGTAAAGTTATTTTTTCCCTTATCAGGAAGGGACACTGGACACATGCAATTTGAGAGATATATGACAAAATAACTGCTCATGTAATAAAAGAGGGAGAAACTGTTCCATATTAAAGGAGATTAAAGAGATAAGACAGCTGAATGGGGTGCATAATCTGATATTTTCTTTCACTTTAAAAGACGTTATTGGTATAATTGGTGAAATCTAAATAAGATTGTAGATTATAAATAGTATCTTAGCAATATTAAATTCCTGATTTTGCAAATTGTGTTATGGCTTTGTAAGCGAATACTTTTCCCTACTAATATATAAAATGGAAAACTAATAAAATCTTACTGCATAGCACAGGTAACACTACTCAGTACTCTGTAATGGCTGGTAAGGGAAGAGAATTTTAAGAAAGAGTGGATATATGTCTGTGTATAACTGATTCATTTTGCTATACAGCAGAAACAAACGCAATGTGGTAAATCTACTATACTCCATTAAAAATTTAAACAATCTTAACAATTAAGAAAACTAAAAATTTTTTGAAAAGAAAAAAAGAAAGAAAACTTAATGAAAAAAGAGAATACCATCACACTTAGGAAACACACTGAAGTTTTCCAGGATAAAGCAGCGTTATGTCTGCTGCTTGTTCTCAGATGGATATACAAAAAGCAAATGAACTAGATGGTTAGTATTTGGAGAATATGGTGAAGTGTATATTAACATACCCATCAGCAATCAATAAGGCAGAAGAAAAAGCCCAGTTTTGGCAGCTGGTCCTTGTTTTGATTTCTTGTCTAACCCTGGGAAAAATCCTGGGGCATCTTAGTTTTTAACTACCGTAACCATCACTCTCACTATTTTCCACCTCGGTCTGTTCTCATTTGTAAAGACTTCATATTCGTGTTCTAATGCATTTCTAGACTTTCTATTCACTTTCTTACTTTACAACCTTAATGAGTTCAGTTTTGCTAGGAGTAAACTTTGCTGAGAGGCTGTCTTTTCCAGCCTCTGAAGGTCATATATGTATATGACCAGTGAACTAAACATGCAGTGAAATTTCAGGATGGATGCTCAAAGAAAGATTAGGCTGGAAGAGTACTTTTAGTCTTTTCTGTCTTCCTCAATTCTCTTGCCTGCTATGGGGGTATGGTGGCGGTCAACATGGACCATGAATTGAATCTTAAAAATGGAAACCAGCACTTGAATGGTGGATTTGAAGGATAGAAGGAGCTTGGGCCATTGATGACTGGCGTCACCACACCAGCCCTGGGCGGCTTACTTCTGGAGTCCTTTAATCAAAGAGAGAAGTAATTTTTATCTTACTTAAGGCATTGATATTTTGGATTTTCTGTTGAACCTTTTCCTGATTAACCATGTTACTGTGAGATTCTCAATAAGACAGTCTCTCCAGGCACTTACTTTTTAAAGATATCAAACTTAAGTTAATCTTAAGTCTTTCAATTTTGGCAGGCCTGATGGAATGAGTACATGGCCAAAGATCAAGCTATTCTTTAGGCTTATTTATTGAGGGAGATTGAGTCAAGACATGCTATACCATTGGTTCTTCCCAAAGACCTGCAGGTGGAGGACCCAGAAGTATAGTGATTTTAGTTTTCTTCTTGTGCAGAAGGGATGCATATATTTCTCCTCTCCTCCCAAGACTTCAGAAGTTCACTAGGTCTGGAAAGGGGAGGCTTCTGATCCCTGGGAGAGGCTGACAATGTATGCCTATTCTTGAGGGAAACTTACAGTAGACTCAGTATGTAGCTCAGACCTTCCTAAGACAGTGCTATCAACATCTCCCTTTCATGTTTGAGACTTCCACTGTATTGTATCAAACCCTCTGTCTGGACTTTAAGACTTCCAAAATATTTCTCCATGCCCTTTATCGGGTTGTTTCTCTCAGTCCTTATCAACCAGTTTCCATAATTGTACATCAATTACATCATTCCAATTCCCATCATTCCAATTCCCATATCTGACTTTTGTTACTCTCTGCCGAATTTCAACATTATATAAGAATCAATCCAAGTTTCACCTTCTCCTTGAATCGTCCCTCAATAGTTAGTGCTCCTTGCTATCTCCAACTGCGGCTACAGTCAGCAGCACACAGGTTAGTAACTGATTATTATATGTCTCATGGCATAGCTTTCTCCTTGCGCAAGATTAACACCTGCTTGAGGGTAGACAATACAGCTTATCCCTTAGTGAGTGCCATAATTGCCTCTTCTCTTCTTTTGTGTACATGGCTTTCTGTATCCTTGCTCTTTTTTTTTTTTAATTTTTTAAGTGTCTTTTAAAATTTTTTTTTAATTTGGCTGCTCCACACAGTTTGTGAGATCTTAGCTCCCCAACCAAGTACTCAACCCATGTGCCCTGAGACGGAAGTGCAGAGTCCTAGCCACTGAACCAAAAAGGAATTCCCTCCTTGCTGTTTTCAATTTCAAAACACCCAAATGAGGTATATAAAAGGTATTTTAAAAAACAATTATTTAATAGGAAGAAAAGCCATAAGGCTAAGAAAAGTGAAATGGTTAATGGAAAATAAATTGGACAATAAACATTAGAACCCAAATTTTGTTTTCTAGATCTTCCTCATCCATTAGGTAACACAAGTTAGAATATATGCTCCATGAAGGCAGGGACATAAGTTTGCTTTATTTGCTGATATATCCCCAGTGCCTAAAAGAGTGTCTGGAACACAGTAGGTCCTCAGTAAACATTTACTGATTAACTGATGGGAGCTTTTGAGCCTAGATAATCATTTGCTCTTTATTTAAAGACCACAGACAAATAAGTGTTGGTCAGAATGTGGAGGAAAGGGAACTCTCCTGCACTAATGGTAGGAATAAAAATTGGGGCAGCCGCTATGGAAAACAGTATGGAGTTTCCTTCAAAAATTAAAAATAGAGCTACCATATGATCTGGCAATGCCACTTCTGGGTATTACCTGAAGAAAATAAAAACACTAGTTTGAAAATATATACGCATTCTTGTGTTTATTACAGCATTGTTTATAATTGACAAGATATGAAAGCAATCAATAGGTGCTTATCAATAGATGAATGGATAAAGAAGATGTAATATATATATATACCTATATATATATACACAATAGAATATTATTCAGCCATAAAAAAAGAATGAAATCTTGCCATTTGTGATAACATGGATGGAGCTGAGGGTGTTATGAAACAAGTCAGACGGACAAAGACAAAAACTGATTTCACTTTAATGTGGAATCTAAAAAACAAAATAAATAAACAAAAAGAAACAGACTTATAGACACAGAGAAGAAAAATGGTAACTGCCGGAGATCAGGGGATGTGGGGGAGAGAAAAAAAGGTGAAGGGGATTAAGCGGCATAAACTTGCATGTACATAAGTCATGGGGATATAATGTACATGATAGGGAATACAGTCAATAATATTGTAAGAGCTTTAAATGGTGACAGATGGTAACTAGACTTATGGTGGTAAACATCTCTCTCATAACATATATAAATATCAAATCACTATGTTGTACACCTGAAACTAATATAACATTTGTACTTGAATTTTAAAAAAAGACCATAGACATATAAGCTCTTTTCCCGTATCTTCAAGACAGTGTCAGAATGTCATGTATTTTATGGCAGGAAGCAAATAAAAATACAAGGTCTATTTCCATCAAGTAAATATAAATATATGAAACACCTATTTTTCTTATGTTCTTAATTAGCTGATAGAATGAGTCTTCAAAATCCAGGTTAGTAAAATTGCTGCTTTTTTGGATTTGTAAAACAAGTACTATTTTTAAGACATTAAAAAAGATCATTTGTTTAAAATAAAAAAGGAGACATAATTTATTTTAAGAAATGAAGAATTCTTAAATGTGACTTTATTGCCATATAAATTTGTACTATATTTTCAGGGGTAGTGATTTAGAGTATTGTTTTAAAAATAGAGATAACCACATGCAGCTGGAAGGTACTGATTAGTACCATGGAAACTAACCTGAAGTTAAGTGGAAATTCCCTCAAATTTTCCAGCTTAGAGTCATAAAAGCCTGTTTCACCAGGGGGTTTATGAATGAACCATATAATTTCGTGGTTCACAAGTAAGGTGTTTTCATGATACCTTCCCATCTGTTACTTACGTATGCAGGTTGGAGTTGCAGACACATGAGGAAAGACTTGAAGGATAACACTTTGATCCCTGGGAGGAAATGCTTCACCTGGTTAAAGCAACCAAGAAGGGCAAACATTCTTACAGGGGAGGACATTATAAAATGGTTAATGGAATAATCTGGGCTGAAGACATGCCTGCTGAAGGGAAATGAAAGGTATCTACCCTGAAACCACTGGACCAGTAGAGAGGTCACCTCACTGCCCAAGAGGCTCTGAGAATCAAGAATGACAGCCTAATCCATCTCTACTGTGGTCCCGGACCTTATGTTCTTTCTAAATTATGACTTAAGAGAATGAATTGATTTTCTCTTTGCATTTTGGACACATGGATTCTTATAATAGATAACAAGGAGGCTGGTCTGGATCTGTGTAAGTCATGGGATTGCCCTAATAGTTTAGAGGTTAGCGCTGGAGGTAAAAAAAAAAAAAAAATCCTCACCTTCATAGCTGCTCTGGTTGTAAACATCAATTCAGTTAGGTCCAAGAAGGGGAATCTATCCTATGGCTCTAACTAACCTGGTTATGGATAAAAGAGGGGAAAGGAGCTGGAGAAGCAATGGTACATGTAAAGACAAGGGTATTTCTCTCTCCCCTCAATGCTCTATAGGGGCTCCAGTTTCTCTCAGCTGGTCACCTGTTTATGGGTCTCCACCCTCAAAATGGAGGGTCTAAGAAAGGTGATTTTTCAGTTTTCTTCTTCTTTTTTTGAATATCAAGCTGCTTTATACACTTCAGTTACAACAAGTTTAAAAAAAGTTAAAACAAGAAGCAAGATCTCCATTCTAACACAAATTTGTAGCAGTTCTATTTTTCTGAGCTGAAACTACAGTTCCAACAGTGGTTTTGGATTTTTTTGTTTTTAATTTCTTTATTTTAATTGGAGACTAATTACTTTACATCATTTTTCTTCTAATGCTGCGTTCTGCAGGAAGATCCTGCAGTAAATTCAATGAGTGACCCATTGCTTTTAGAAACTGAAATACTGCCAGGTAGTCCATAAGGACCAAGTCATTAAATGACAAAATACCAGCAACAGTTTTTTTTTTTCAGCACTTGCTGGGTGCCAGGACTCATGCTTCACACTCTGTATGCACTGTCCCATGTTCTCCCCTAAATTCGGCAAGTTGAGTTTCTTTACTTTCATTTTATGAATGAGAAAAATTCAATGCAGAGAAGATATTTCATGACTCACTAACTCCATGATTGAAGTCAGTGAAAGTTACTTAATACTTTCTGTGCCTGAGTTTCATCATGGGTAAAATTGGCACCCCCCTCCCGGGTCTCTTAAACATGGTATATACTATGCAAGTATTTGCTCTAACAGATATTCAGTGCTTTGTTAGAACTGAGATAAAATTCCAAGTTTGTCTGAGTCTGAAACCTATGCCTGTTCGCAGCGTGATGATGAGAATACCATCCTTGAGTCAATATTTCTGTCCAAACATGACCCCAGTGAGTCACGGAGGCATCACTCAGAAGTGAATGTCAGCAATACCTGGCAAGGGAGGATACCAGCATGTTCCTAAACTGCTGCTACTGCTAAGTCGCTTCAGTCGTGTCCGACTCTGTGCGACCCCATAGATGGTGGCCCACCAGGCTCCCCCGTCCCTGGGGTTCTCCAGGCAAGAACACTGGAGTGGGTTGCCATTTCCTTCTCCAATGCATGAAAGTGAAAAGTGAAAGTGAAAATGAAGTCGCTCAGTCGTGTCCGACTCTTAGCGACCCCATGGACTGCAGCCTACCAGGCTCCTCCATCCATAGGATTTTCCAGGCAAGAGTACTGGAGTGGGGTGCCATCACCTTCTCCGGTTCCTAAACTAGACCTGCTTAAATTTTAAAGCCATTTTGCTTCCAAGTTTCTGGAAACTTTGAGTTAACCCTATGGTTCTAATAAAACTATGACACTAAATACGACATCTGTTCTTAAGCAAATTCAAGCACACACAGTTGGTCACCCTTAGGGTACTTGGAATATTGGAGTAAAACTTAGATGGGTAAGCTAAGGTGCAAAGAGATGCAACTATTTATCAAATGTGTTAGGGCTCTCACGGAATACATATAGAATAGAGAAATGAAATAAAGTATAATGCTGTGATAAAACCTTCTTTATCTATCCAGTTATGCTTTTCTTACCTGACAACAATTTTCCAGTTTCTAGCCTAAATCTTTTCCCTCTGCAGAGCATCTTCAGTGTATCGATTATCTGTATATGGGTTAGGACATCTCCTTTCACATTCCCTCCTTGTCCAATGCCTGCCATCTAAAAAGTGTTATTCTAGTTTTATTTTTCAAGTTTGTAGAAGTTTGACTTAGAACGGAAAATAGATCTAACGCAGTTGCAGAATATAATCAATCTTATCTCTGAATAATAATCTATACATCTATCAGTTATCTATCGTCTCTATCATCTATCCATCTATTCATCTATGTATCCACCCATCTATTCATCTATCATCTGTCTATGTCCATATCCATCACCTGTTTTAGATGATACTTTGGCTGACAGATGATAACTAACCTGGATTGGTTAACCGAGAGAGCCTCCATTTCCTTTCTAGTTGATGGGTGATAATTCTATCTTCCAGCAGAGGGCAGTAGAATACGGTCTCTTGCTTATCAACGCCTTCGGAGCTACGGCTAATATTTGGAAAAGGGAGTATTCATTTGGAAAGAGGGTAATGTGAAAGTTTTAGGTGAAAAAATTTAGAGGAAAAGTAGGGGTTACATTAATTCTTGTGATAAGAATGAAAAACTATTTTTATTATAACTTCTTTCTTCTTCAGGGAATTGGTAACTGCTGCATGACTCAAAAGCCTTCATTGTCACATAACCCTGTACTTTTCCTGTATCTTTGTGAATTATCTTCTATATTTGAATATTTCATCCATTTTGTATTTCCTTGTGAAATGGGTTCAGTATAAATATAACGCCTATGTGTCTGTGTGTGTTCAGTCGCTCAGTTGTGTCCGACTCTTTGTGGCCCCATGGACCCGTAGCTGGCCAGTCTCCTCTGTGCATGGAATTTTCAGGCAAAAAGCGTCTCCTGCATTTGCAGGCACCACTATCACCACTTGGGAAGCCCCCGTGACACCTATGGTTACTAGTTTAATCAGTAAGGTAAATCTGTGCTTTATAGTTACTAAAATAATTAGTAGTCAGAGAAAACTGTGCTTTTAATTATTAGTAGTAAACAGTAGTAAAAGTCACTCAGCCATGTCCAACTCTTTTCGACCCCATGCACTGTAGCCCGCCAGGCTCCTCTGTCCATGGAATTCTCCAGGCAAGAATACTGGAGTGGGTAACCTTTCCCTTCTCCAGGGGCTCTTCCCAGCCCAAGGATGGAACTCAGGTCTTTCCCACTGCAGGCAGATTCTTTTCCATCTGAGCCACCAGGGAATCCCATTTTATTCAAGAAACATGTAAAATAACTTTTAAAATGTTTTAGAGCCAGAGATCCTCTGCCAGAGCCCCACCTCTATAGATGATTTTATCCCAAACCTTGTTTATTTGTGCCATTCCTGTAAATGTGTGAGGATATACAGGAAGTTCCCTCAGTCCTTGGATCTCACTGCCTGTTTGATCATATTTTTGTTCCCTGTTACCCACATGTACACATCTCCACCATTTGCAAAATGTCAGTGCCAATTTTCAATTAAGAAGACAACGTACAGGAAGTAAGAAAATGGAAACGTTCCCCCAGGTCGCAACTCCTTGAGGTCTCCTGGTGCTGGAGGCTCTTCGTTGTTTGCTAGCCATGATGAAGGCGAAACTAGAATTTGGGGAAACAATGTGAAGGAAAGAAGGGTGGGCCATCATAGGAGAGATGGGAAAGTTTGCTGAGCAAAGTCACAAAAAGTTTTTTGTAGCTGTTCTTTCGAAGATTTAAGGTCTGTATCACCTCAAATACTCTATTCATTCCTATTTTTAGGACTAAGAGACTGAATTGTTTACATGTATGTTTTATTCCAACTCCAAATTCTCTGAATAGCTCTTCTTATCTGTTTGTCTGGTTGGTTTGATGCAACATCTTCAATAACTTTTCATGCTGCCCCAGGTGCTGTAGGAATAAGATAGATAAAATCCCTGCCCACTCATGGACTTAATAGCTCAGCAGAACTCACAGTGAATAGATAAACCCAATCAAGAATTGTAGGATTGCCCCTTTGTTTAGCCTTTCTTTATGTAATTGACTGACATGAATATTGGAGTGGGTTGCTTATCCCTTCTCCGGTGGATCTTCCTGACCCAGGAATCAAACCAGGGTCTCCTGCACTGCAGGCAGATTCTTTAATAACTGAGCTATCAGGGACGAAACACTAAATTTTCCCACACATGGAAGCTCATTTGAAGGAATAAATAGGAGAAAATTACTCACGGAACTGTTGTCAAGAACTATGTAGAGTCTAAGATTTTACTATACTCACAAGCTAACAACTTAGTCTGGCTTGATTTCATATAAGCTGGCAAAAAATATGAGAATCCTGGGTCAGAGATGAAGGACTTTATTAGGAGCCAGAAAATAAGCATTTGTGTCCGTTCCTACAGGACAATGTGAAAGGGTCGGGTAATACCTATACATGCAGTGAGTTGTGTTATAAGGGAGGAAACCTGAGCTTCCTGAACTCAAATCTTTTATAAAAGACAGTGAACAGAAACAGGACTATCCCTTGCTCCAGAGGGAGACACTATACTATCTCCTGTGATGGAGCACAGTACAAGCAACCTTGAAGAGCTAGTTCAGACCAGAATACTCAGTGCAAAGGACAGGAACACAGGAGATCCATGGAGGACAGTCCTCCAACAGCTTTGTCTCTGTTCCAGTCCACTTCAACATGGGCCATGATATTATTATATGGCAAAATGAGACCGAAGTGCATCTGCTTCTTTTTTTTAGTAACAGTATATCTGGATCTATCCTTAGTGGGTCTGCACAGGTGAGTTTCTGTGACTTGCTGACTCTATACATTAGATCTGCAGACTTTAGTCCTTCCTGCAGACCTGTTCTGAGAGGCCAGGAGGTTTGGGGTTTTAGATCCTCCCTTTTGTGGCTGGAACAAGCACAAGCTGGAATCAAGATTGCTGGGAGAAATATCAATACCCTCAGATATACAGATGATACCACCCTTATGGCAGAAAGTGAAGAGGAACTAAAAAGCCTCTTGATGAAAGTGAAAGAGGAGAGTGAAAAAGTTGGCTTAAAACTCAACATTCAGAAAACGAAGATCATGGCATCTGGTCCCATCACTTCATGGCACGTAGATGGGGAAACAGTGGAAAGAGTGTCAGACTTTATTTTTGGGGGCTCCAAAATCACTGCAGATGGTGACTGCAGCCATGAAATTAAAAGACGCTTACTCCTTGGAAGAAAAACCTGTGACCAACCTAGACAGCATATTGAAAAGCAGAGACATTACTTTGCCAACAAAGATTTGTCTAGTCAAGGCTATGGTTTTTCCAGTGGTCATGTATGGATGTGAGAGTTGGACTGTGAAGAAAGCTGAGTGCCGAAAAATTGATACTTTTGAACTGTGGTGTTGGAGAAGACTCTTGAGAGTCCCTTGGACTGCAAGGAGATCCAACCAGTCCATTCTGAAGGAGATCAGCCCTGGGATTTCTTTGGAAAGAATGATGCTAAAGCTGAAACTCCAGTACTTTGGCCACCTCATGCGAAGAGTTGACTCATTGGAAAAGACTCTGATGCTGGGAGGGATTGGGGGCAGGAGGAAAAGGGGACGACAGAAGATGAGATGGCTGGATGGCATCAATGGACGTGAGTCTGAGTGAACTCTGGGAGTTGGTGATGGACAGGGGTTTCTGGCGTGCTGCAATTCATGGGGTCACAAAGAGTCGGACACAACTGAGCGACTGAACTAAACTGAACTGAACTTTTGTGACTGTTGGAAGTTTGTTACACCTTTTAGCAAACTTCAAAGCTGCTTTTCCTGTTTACATGGCTTTTCCATGCTTATGTATAAAGATAAGAACAAGGTAAAATAAAACATACCGAAAAATAGCTTAATTAGTAAAATTATTGTAGAGAATACATTGGTGGTTGCCAGGGGAAGAGGAGTGGGAGAGGGAGGGATTGGGAATTTGGGATTAGAAGACGCAAACTGGTGTGTCTTGCCTTCCCACGTGGCACTGGTGGTAAAGAATCTGCCTGCCAATGCAGGAGATTCAAGAGACGTGGGTTCCATCCTGGGATGGGGAAGATCTTCTGGAGTAGGAAATGGCAACCCACTCCAGTATTCTTGCATTCTTGCTTGGAAAATTCCATGACAGAGGAGCCTGGCAGGCCATAGTCCATGGGGTCACAAAACAGTTGGATGTGACTGAGGACAGAAACACACACAAACTGGTGTGTGTGTGTGTGTGTGTGTGTGTGTATAACGGGTAAACCACGAGGTCCTGCTACACAGCATAAGGAACTATATTCAGTATCCTTTGACAAAACATAATGGAAAATAACATGAAAAGATACATATATATATAAAGCTGAGTCACTTTGCTGGACAACAGTACTTAACATTGTAAATCAACTGTACTTCAATTTTAAAAAATCAACACATTGTAAATCAACTATACTCATAAAAATTTCAAAAAAATAAATAAATAAAATAAAAATTTAAAAATTGTCAATGTGGTACCTCTTAAAAAACTGTCGTGGAGAATTCTCCAGCCAAATTTTTAGTAGATATTTAAGACTGGGTATCCTTTTTGATGGCTACTTAACTCTGTCAGTGCTTCTAAGTGATTTTCAATCATATAAATAATATTTTAATTGTTACCTTTAACTCTAGAACTCTAGTTACTTTAAAGTTTAATGTTATAGTATTTTCATACAACATATATTTAGTTTCTTATGCAATAATTATTGTTAATTTTAAAAACGAGAAATGCTATTCTTGTCAAACATACAAAACAACCATTTTGGGGAGCTGCATGGATAAAAGTATTTTAAAATACTAAAGGAGACAGGACCAGTGTCTTAGTTAAGCACAGAATTTTTTTTTTTTTTTTGGCAAAAACCTCACACTTGAAAGATCCACTTTGTTTAAAACCATTGATCAATCCAATAGAACATCCAACTTCACAAAGTTGAATGTTGATTTTACCCCAAGTCCCTGTCCTCTTTTTTTGGATAAACTATTGTATGCTAAATCTAGATGGCGCTTATCTATTTAAATAGGAGTAGCTTTTTCTTCAGAGAAGGCAATGGCACCCCACTCCAGTACTCTTGCCTGGAAAATCCCATGGACGGGGGAGCCTGGTAGGCTGTAGTCCAAGGGGTCGCTGAGAGTCGGACACGACCAAGTGACTTCCTACTTTCACTTTCCACTTTCATGCATTGGAGAAGGAAATGGCAACCCACTCCAGTGTTCTTGCCTGGAGAATCTCAGGGACCGGTGGAGCCTGGTGGGCTGCCGTCTATGGGGTTGCACAGAGTCGGACACAACTGAAGCAACTTAGCAGCAGCAGCAGCAGCAGCTTTTTCTTATTTTTCCTCTAAAGAAGGTAGGGTGGACAGTTTTAGATGAATGTCATCAATATTTCTATTTCTGGATATCACAGAGTTAATGTAAATTCATATGCCCAACACACAGTGAGGACAAAGAAACTGAAAGCAGAGAAAAGTTCATTGCAGAGCCATGCAAGGAGACATGTGACTCATGCCCTAAAAGGTCTGGAACTCCCCAGGGGTTTCGGCAAAGCATTTTTAAAAGTCAGGTGAGGGAGCAGGTGTTGCAGGGTACTTTGTCAGATTGTGCAAAACTATCTGATCGGCTAATGGTACACCACAGAGGTTATCATTGTCAGTCCCTGGCTCCAGCAGACCTGGGGCTATGTGCTCATGGTGATCAAGTAGTTAACATCTTCCAGTTGGTAGGTGTTTTCACATCTGCAAAACAACTCAGGAAATTTGCATCAAATACTATAATCTAGGTACTTCAAGGAGTAGTCAAGGAGTATGTCAAGACTGTATATAGTCACCCTGCTTATTTAACTTATATGCAGAGTACATCATGTAAAATGCCAGGCTGGATGAAGCACAAGCTGGAATAAAGATTGCTGGGAGAAATATCAATAACCTCAGATATGCAGATGACCCCACCCTTATGGCAGAAAGTCAAGAATTAAAGAGCCTCTTAATGAAAGTGAAAACACAGAGTGAAAAAATTGGCTTAAAACTCAACATTCAGAAAACTAAGATCATGGCATCTAGTCCCATCACTTCATGGCAAATAGATGGGGAAATAATGCAAACAGTGAGATAATTTATTTTTGGGGGCCCCAAAATCACTGCAGATAGTAACTGTAGCCATGAAATTAAAAGATGCTTGCTCCTTGGAAGAAAAGCTACAACCAACCTATACAGCATATTAAAAAGTAGAGATATTACTTTGCCAACAAAAGTTGGTCTAGTCAAAGCTATGGTTTTTCCAGTAGTCATGTATGGATGTGAGAATTGAACTATAAAGAAAGTTGAGTGCCACAGAATTGATGCTTTTGAACTGTGGTATTGGAGAAGACTCTTGAGAGTCCCTTGGACTGCAAGGAGATGCAACCAGTCCATCCTAAGGGAAATCAGTCCTGAATACTCATTGGAAGGACTGATGTTGAAGCTGAAACTCCAGTACTTTGGCCATCTGATACGAAGAACTGACTCATTGGAAAAGACCCTGATGCTGGGAAAGATTGAAGGCGGGAGGAGAAGGGGATGACAGAGGATGAGATGGTTCGATGGCATCACTGACTCAATGGACATGAGTTTGAGCAAGCTCTGGGAGTTGGTGATGGACAGGGAAGCCTGGGGTGCTGCAGTCTATGGGGTGGCAAAGAGTCAGACATGGCTCAGTGAATGAAATGAACTGAGGTATTTCAGAAATGAGCTAAAGCAGAGGATATGGGGGAAGGCCTGTCCTGGCCCCATAGGGTCCTACCTGGTTACAACAGGAATATTTATAGTTTTAAAAACTAAGAAGATGTGAGCTGGAGTTTCTTAGGCCAGGCCCCATATTTAGAGAGCAATCTCATGCATCTCACTGGGCTTTCCTGGTGGTAAAAAAAACCTGCCTGCAATGCAGGAGACCCAGGTTCCATCTCTAGATTGGGAAGATCCCCTGGATAAGGAACTGGCAACCCACTACAGTATTCTTGCCTGGAGAATCCCATGGACAGAGGAGCCTGACGGTCTTCAGTCCATGGGGTCACAAAGAGTCCATGGGGTCACAATGAGCAACTCACATTCGTCCAACAGTGTTAAACTTTATGGGAAACCCGTGTTCTTGGGAAACAGCAATGTTTAAGAAATCCTCCCTCTCTTCTGCTTTCGGGAAATGCATTACTGCCAAGAAACACACTTCCCCATGTGACTTTGATAAGACCCAGGTATCCCCTCACTGACCTTTGGCCATACCAGACACACACCCTCCATATTCTCATTCTTCGTCTCATAAATGATGGGTTGAACAGTTTGTACCCACTGACTAATCTGAACAAAATACCTGACTTGACCAAAGTGAAGTGAAGTTGGTTTCTTCCCACAAACTCTTGAACTTTGGGTTACTCTCAACCTGAGCCAGTGTACAAGCCCTCCTTAACAACCCTTCCGAGAATCAGCTGACCCAAAGAAGAGGCATTCCTGGATGAACTGTCGATCACTCCACGTCCTCCCCCACCCCAGATTCCTTCTAGCCTTATTTACTCTCCATCTCTTATTAAAGTTCTAATGAGGTGGATGAAACTGGAGCCGATTATACAGAGTGAAGTAAGCCAGGAAGAAAAACACCAATACAGTATACTAACGCATATATATGGAATTTAGAAAGATGGTAACAATAACCCTGTATGCAAGACAGCAAAAGAGACACAGATGTATAGAACAGTCTTTTGGACTCTGTGGGAGAGGGAATAGGGGGAAGATTTGGGAGAATGACATTGAAACATGTATAATATCATATAAGAAACAAATCACCAGTCCAGGTTCAATGCAGGATACAGGATGCTTGGGACTGGTGCACTGGGATGACCCAGAGGGATGGTACGGGGAGGGAGGTGGGAGGGGGGTTCAGGATGGGGAACACGTGTACACCCGTGGTGGATTCATGTTGATGTATGGCAAAACCAATACAATATTGTAAAGTACTTAGCCTCCAATTAAAATAAATTTAATTAAAAAGTAAAGTCCTTTTCTGCTGCACCATTGAATCCTGCAGACCTTCCTGCTGGGGTGTCTCCCTCCTGCAAGAGGTCCCCCTTCCCACCCTGCAATGATCTCTTTGAATGAAGTTTCTCCTTAACTAAGTTCAAACCAGTTTTTATTTAACACAGGTTTAGTCTCTAATACTGTTCTTTTCACCCCTCTTTGAGGAAATTGTCAACCTCGTTTACACAGAAAATTAAGTTCAATTCACAGACATGTTCAAAACATTCAAAACACTTGACTGTGGATGGTCAGGTGTTAACTAGGACTACCATGATGCTCATTTCACAATACATACAAAATCCGGTGAGTGGCACATGAAACTAATAAAATGTTGTAAATTATATCTCAATTAAAAGCAAAACAAACAAAAACACACTTGACTATGGTTTCCAAAAATGCTTGGAGTACATCTAAAATGTCAAGTTCATATGAATTTCTTGGGGGTCCAGTGGTTAGAACTCCATGCTTTCACTGTGGAGGGCCCCGGTTCAATCTCTGTTCAGGGAATTAAGATCCTGCAAGCCACACAGGACGGCCAAAAAATAAAATAAATAAAAATTTGAGATGAACTTTTGCTGCTGAATACTTGCTAGTGAAAAGTCAAGTTCAGTTTCTAAGGAAGCCATATACTAAAGATAAAACATGATGTGGCAAATAGTTGAATATCAATTGGTTGCCAGACCCACTCTCAGCAACTGCTCCTGGGGAATATGAAACTTCAGACATCAAAGAGAGTGGCTCTGCCATGATCTTTGGTTGGGTATCTTCACTGAGGACTTCAGCAATTCAGGATTTTGAAGATGCAGATTATCACACTTACCCCGAGGTCTAAGGGGTAGGGGGCTGGGCAGCCTCCCTCTAGATTCTCATCGATGCTCCTTGTCCACCTCATCCTACAGACATGCACCTGCTTTTCTAAAGAGATTTTAAAACATTTATTTCCAAGCTCCCAAAATTATCTACCTGTTTCCAACTGGAAGGGAGCCCTAAAAAGAAAGAAAAACATAAGGGTTCTAAAGGACAGATAGGAAGAGGCTTTGAGGACTGAAAACCCCAACTGGTTTCATCATTTTTCTGGATTAAAAACTCTCATTGGCTCTCTACTGCACATACTATGAAATACAAAATCTAGAGTTGGACCACAGGTCTGGAACATTCCTGCCATTTCATCTCCACCCCTACCCATGGCTCATCTGGTCCTAACTCACCCCATGGGAGCCACACTGGCCTCTGACTGTTCCTGCAGATGCCAAGCTCTCTTCCTCCTCGAAGTCTCAGCACATGCTATTCCCCCACCAGAAGTGATCTTCACTGTCCCCATGGATTAAACACCACCGTCCTTCAAGTTATTTTCCGTTTCATTAGTAAGGTTTACCTTCTCTCTCCTTGCCTAAATTAAATCTTTGTCATCTTGTCTCCATAATAGTACTTTACATTACTTGTTGATTTGTTAATTCATTTCAAATTAGTTTTTTTTTTTTTACATAATAAACGTACTTTAATAGTGCAAAAAAATCTATTTCCAATCACTACTGAAGAAACTTCTAAAGAATTTTATAAAAATAGCCAATACTTTGAACAACTAGAAAAGCAAATAACTAGATAAATAATACAATTATGTTCTCCAAACCCAAGAAAGCAGAGATTATCATTACAAGCCAAATCATCCTTGGAACTGGTCATTCCAGGTTGCCAAAATGCATAAAACAAAACTTCTACTTTTTTAGGTTTACAGAAAGAAAGAAAACAACTCCAGTAAGAAAACAAATTTCATGGGCAGTTTCAGGGAAACACATCATATTGATGACCTTAAAATTTTTTTCAAGGAGTTTACAGAAACAGGGAGCATTTAAATATTTATTTTTATGGCAAATGAGTTTTATGTTGACTTTTGAAGCTTAAAAGACCATTTACTATTTTGACTAGTAGTTCAGGAGTAAAAGCCAATCAAGAGGGCAGATAATATTCATGGGACCCATAGAACTTTAACCTAATCCCAAAATATAAAGCAAAATATTAAGACAAATTAGTTTAAAAATGTAAATATATTTGAGAAATATATAAGGGAAATAAAAATTATCATGATTAGGATTTGACTAAAGAGTAGATGAAGTTTTTTCACATTTGTCTATCTTACAGATAATACTGATTATGCAGTTATCAATGGACATGCCTATTTTTGTGTATAAGAAAGTGTTTGGCTTCAGAAAACAATACTTAAAAGTTCATTACCATTACCAAAACTTGACAAATCTGTATTTTGGGTGTGATATTGTTTGAAGCTGTTATTAAATGAAAGAGACTGAGAATCTTGTTGTAAAGCATCCTTCAGAAAGATATTTTATCTCTATGTATTTCTATATACATCTCTTTATCACAAACACAAAAACAGTATTAATATATTTACATTCAAATTAGTGAAGTGCTGAGTTTGAGAAACTCTAGTCTGCTGAAAGAGTGTTGTTCATTGTTCCTTTCCCAAAGATTTTTTTGAAAGACTTTCCCCCTCTTAATCTAAGTGTCAGAAATAGTTGTATTTCTGCCTAGCAATTGTTTTGGCTTAGTCTTAGGCGCAAACACAGTGAGTTGAATAAATGATCAATTTCCATTTTACTGTTAGAATTAAATTTGTTACCTACCTGTAGTAAATGGGACTTCCCAAGTGGCTCGGTGGTAAAGATCTCCTGCCAATGTAGGAGATGCAGGAGATGTGGGTTCAATCCCTGGGTCAGGAAGATCCCCTGGAGAAGGCAATGGCAACCCACTCAAGTATCCTTGCCTGAGAAATCCCATGGACAGAGGAGCCTGGCGGGCTACAGTCCATGGGGTCACAAAGAGTTGAATGTGACAGAGCACACTTATAGTATATACTCATAACTCTATTTTTTATTTTCACTTTATTTCTGGCTCTACTTTTGATGATCAGTTTGTGTTTCCCAGCTGTTTCTAAATTGTATTATGTTATTATCTGTATAAGTTCCTGAAAACTGTATTAAATCTTATTTTTAAAGAATCCAGGGGTATAAATGAATAAATGCATAACACAAAATAAGGTATTTTCACTCTGTGATCAAGGACTTACTAAAAAATAAGTACATAATAAGAAATTCTACATAGCCACTGGAAATGAGCATGAGGATTTGAAATTAATATGAATCTTTAAATATTTAACGTAGTGACTAGCATGTACTAAGTTCTCAGTGAGTATTTGTTGAGTGAATAAATAGATGAATGAATTTGATTAGTCTCCGTTCTCATCATGACAGTGAAATGATTTTATAAGAAGAATTTCTGGGTTCAAGAAAGTCTGTTATTTAATATGATCTATTGCTGAAAATTAGAATTTTAGCTTGAACAATTTGTAAAGAAATCTGGAATTCCCAAAGTTATTATTATTTGTTCTAGGAGTTACATGTCCTTATAACAATTAAATACATGCTTTCGTTCAGTGTAGCCAGGCGATAGAGGAAAAACATATACAGTGTGCTCTGAGCATAATACTGCTTTTTTTTTTTTTACATGTTCTAAGAAAGTCACAGGCAATCTTCGCCAAAACCCTTTCAATAAAATCATTATAAGTCTTCTGTTTCAAATCCAATATAATAGCTTTATATCTTCTAGGATAAAAGACTATAATTATCAGTGAAATTCTGTTATTCATTAAGAAAGCAAAATTTATCCACTATAAAATGGAAGTTAACTAATTAGAGAAAACATTTAGGAAGTCAGAAAGAAAATGCAGCTTTGCCATACCTTCTCCACTACTCCAGAAAAAAAGCATCTCAACTGCTAGTAAATAGGCTTTATAATTAGGATAATTAGGAACAATAAGCATTTATACCCATTTCAGTGCTTTTTGAGGATATGATACTATGTACCAAGAATGCTCTGCTGTGCATGAGACAACAAGTTGTCAGTTTTGTTTTGCATTGCTCTTTCATTTAAAATCTTGGTTTTAGCAACGTGCTTACAGGATTTATGCACTGGATTTATGAACGTGACAGTGACTTTTTCCGTGTTAATGCAGGAGATATTTTGCTCCTATCACTCTTTGTTCTGGCACTGTGAATCTGAAAACACTTCTAGGGCACTCAATAATTTATGATTGTCCATTTTCTTAGAGTCCAACCTGCCCTGCTCGCCAGCTACCTGGGTTCCTTGTGGGTGTGCCTGAAATATCCATTTTTTGCTTCATCTCTATGAGTTGCCAGAATAGCTACTGCTTTTGTTTTCTGCTCACATGCACATCGTCCTGGTCTCTCCTGGCCATGCTGAGAGACTCTTCTTGGGGAAAACCCAGTGAGGTTGTCCGAGAACTGTCTGCCTAGACACACTCCACAT
This sequence comes from Bos grunniens, assembly GCF_055505025.1. NCBI lineage: Eukaryota > Metazoa > Chordata > Mammalia > Artiodactyla > Bovidae > Bos > Bos grunniens. Next base: position 24,366,970 of record NC_141187.1, on the reverse strand, counting down.
AGACAGCATCCCAGCTTCTGCTCAGGGCCGGGTCTTCTTTCTCCCTCCTGCACCCCCAGGATGTGGTCTCATCTTAGAGGGATGCAATGATCACTAACCTTTCTTCAATGCTTCTTTTATCCTCTCATTCTTTTGTCAGCCTGAGGACTATTTTTTTGGGCTGCCGTATGTGTGTGTGTGTGTGTATGAGTGTATGAGGAGAAAGATAAAGGTCCTGACTGACTTTTAAACCTCAAGTCCTAGGACTTCCCTAGGTTAGGACTCCACGCTCCCAATGCAGGGAGCCCAGGTTCCACAGCTGATCGGGGAACTAGACCTCGAATGTTGCAACTAAAGATCCTGCATGCCACACCTGAAAAAAAACAAAACGAAACAGAAACCCTCAAGTCCTCCTCAGGGCCTAGGGTTTTGCAACTGAAAACTTGTAGAGTGGTGCAACGGCTCTGCTGCCTGCATCCACTTGGTCCTTCCCTGAGGCAGTATGGGCAACTTGTTAGGTGCCCTTGCAAATGGAGGGAAAAAATAACCAGAAATACAAGCAACATCAGTTAGTCTTCAAAAATCACATCCTGCCCTAAATGTTTTTAACTTACCCAGAACCGTAAAATCTCCTATTTCTGGTTTCTACCTTTCCCTTCCACCTTTACAACCCCCTCCTTGATTTCCCTCCCTCCCCACAATCTCCTGGACCTGGGTCTGGTTTGTGTCGGAGTAACTTGAGCACATTTACATCAGGATGCTAACCATATTCTAATGGCTGGGATCATCATAGGAGACCGCAAGAAACCCTCAAGAAAAACACTTAATCCCACCATCTTCAGTCTCTCAGACAGAGCCTGACATATATAATAGAAAGGATTCAATAAACTGAGGAGATAAAAAGTATGGTTTGTCCCAACTCTAAGTATGAATGACAACAACTAATACTCAAGTAGCAGTAGCTACGCCCCTGCTCTTGGCAATTTGGATATGTCAACTCTTTGATTCAGACAGTAATTCTGTGAATAGGTATCTATTATTATCCTTATTTTACAGATGGGGAAGTGGAGACACAGAAAGTTTCAGCAACTTGCCCAAGATCACACAGAAGCAAACGAAAGGTTCATGATCTGAACCCAGGTAATTTGGCTTTAGTCACTATGCTCTTAGTCACTATCTCAGGCCACCTCTCATATATTGACTTGGCTTTCATAGGGAGATGGCATATTCATTGTGTAAAAGATGCTGATACATTTAAAAAATTACTGGTCAAAAACACCTCCAAAGAAACCCAAAAGAAAGAAAATATAGGGCAATGGAATTACATTGCTTTACTCATCTTAACAAGGATAATTCATTGACACGTTTACTTTAAAAGCGCCAGATGACAGGGTTTGGACGCTGATCTATGCTAAAGGTCATGTTTGGTCTTAGACACTGAAGAGAACACACCCTCACAGATGGGAAAGAAAAAAGGAACTACAAAACTAGAAAGAATTACCCTTTTTAAAAGCATCTGGAAAGAAGGATGCAGGAGAATAGACTAGATATTTTTCCTGTGCTCTGATCTTTCCAGAGAAGAAAATATAGAATAATTCAGAGTTTACTTTGAGAGAACCCTAAACTTAAGTTAAAAAATAACTCCAGTGAAATAACCATGGAAACGGCATTTAAATTGGTTACTGAAATGGCTTTAAAACAAACATTTCTTTTTGTGGGAGTTTGGCTCAATCTTTCACAAGTTTATTAATTCTAATAATGGCACCCCCTCCAGTACTGTTGCCTGGAAAATCCCATGGATGGAGGAGCCTGGTAGGCTGCACTCCATGGGGTTGCTAAGAGTTGGACACGACTGAGTGACTTCACTTTCACTTTCCACTTTCATGCATTGGAGAAGGAAATGGCAACCCACTCCAGTGTTCTTGCCTGGAGAATCCCAGCAACGGAGAAGCCTGGTGGGCTGCAGTCCATGGGGTCACACAGAGTCAGACACAACTGAAACGACTTAGCAGCAGCAGCAGCAGCAATGACAGGTTTGGACAAAATGCCTGGGCCAGTAATAGTTAATCTAGAAAGCTTTTTCATTGCTTTCTTACTAAAACACTGAAAATCAGATTTTGGTGAACTTTCTTCCTTTGCTATAAATTATGATACTGATAATGATGATAATTTTACTTCTGTGGACATTCTGATACTTACCTTGTTGCTTTTATTGTTTTATATTAAATGCACCTAATTGCAACTAATGTGATAGAGTGGAAATATTTTCTTACTCAAATAAAAAGTGTTATCCATAAACTACCTTGGAAGAATCCAGCCAGATTGAAGCAATGGGTATCAAAAAAAAAAAAAAAAATCAAAAGTAAAAGGTCCTTTGGCCCATTTTGGACAAAGAACACACACACATTCATTTACTCATTTATTTAAAAAGTGTTGAGTACCTATTATATACAAGGTAAAAGTTGGCATGTTAACAATGTCTATTAAATATGATAAATAATTACTCTGAACATGACCAGTCCATTGATTCATTTATGTCCTAATGGCTGGTTAAGTTAAATGATGGGTGCTGTCCATTTAAGGTTCTGAAGACACCCAAAATCCTGGTAAATAATATGCACTGTAGTTATAGTTATACTTCTGTTTCCAAAGTTAATAAATATAACACCCCAATGAGGTGTTAAGAACCTCAACTAGTTACATCTATGGGTGAAGTAAGCTGGTACTATAAGCCGGATCTAATTTTTTTGTCTGATTATGGGTGAACATTTGACATGGTATATAACTACATTAAGCACCTAGCAGATATGCATATCAAAATGCCATATTAAGTACATATGTATGTTAATAATAAAAGGAATAAAAGTCAATGTGGAAATTTCATTAAGGAAATAAGTAGCCCGCATTATCTGCATATAGCTTTCCTACTACTTATTAAACTGAAATAGTCATCATTTTTTGTTTCATGTATATATTTTACAATATGGGAATTTTCATGTAAAATGGAATCAATTTATTTTGTGATGAAATTTGGAACTGCAGCAGAATCTCAGCTTTTATTCTATTTTATTAAAAAAATTTAAAGCCATGAATAACGGTAAGATTTTAAAAAATGGAACTAGAGAAACACACGAAGTCACAATGCATTACTTTTACATTTTCTTTAAACTCTTCTACTGCGTTAACTATAAAACCGCTTTATTATAGAATCCCTTATTAGGGTCTTTTGTTAACGGAATTTAATCTAGAAAATTTAAATATCCATTGGTTATGTTCCTCTTTTCTGTACAAGATTGAAGATAAAAGTTAAATGATTTTAAGAATTATCAGGTAAAAAACATTTTCTTGTGATCTCTTGATGAAAACTCTCAAGCAATTTCCTTTCCATTAAAAATAATAATAATATTCCTTATGGGGTTATACTGTGGCCGAGACTTTCTGAAAGTAATTGATGTATGTTAACGAGAGGAGAATATTTTCATGCTAAACAATGTCAGAGGTTCACGTGTTTTTTAAATGATATTTTTCATTGATGATGACCTACATTTTTATTTGCTTACAACTTTGAGAACTGTTAACAGTAGAAAGGTTAGTACTATGTGGTGCCAATTAGGTTTCTCTACACATTCAGGTTTTAATGGACTGAACTTTCATTCAATTAGCCCCTGGACTTTGCAGCCAGGAACCTCTTGTTTTCAGTGTTTTAACTAAAGGACAATAAGGCTTAAGAACAAGCTATGAAAAAAGGAAGCATCTTAAAAGCAAAAGTCTTCTCTGATCACTGTGTTTTCGTTTTCTTTATTGAACACAGACCTGAATGCTTTGAGCCTCTAAAGGTTTAGAACACAGCTACTGGCAGGTAGAAGAACGACAAAGGCAGAAAAAGAAGAGCGGCTGTCATTATAACCACACAATCATTGGCCGCCAACACTTCGAGGGGCCTCCACGAGTTCCCTGGGCTCCTCTCCTGTCTCTGAGGGGCAGGGCTTCCTGGGCAGTGCTGTTCCTATTCTCATGCTTTTCCAGGTGAGACACTACCACAGCTTTTCTTTGGAAGCCTAAGTAGCCGAGCTACCCTTTCCTATATCCATCTTGCCCTGACCCGCTATGTGCCGTCTGCTTCCTTAAACTGTTAGGCTGGGGATGTGAGGAGATTGGATAGAAGAGGTCATCTCTTATCTCTTAAACATTCTGCTGAGTCTTTTCTTTTAAAAAATTGGTCTTAGGATGGGGTGGGAATAATCACATGAAGAGGGGATAGAGTTTTCTGGAGTTTTTAAATACCACCAAGGCACTGGTAGTTAAGTGGGCTAGCGGTGACCAAGATTTTAAAATTGCTGTCAGTTCACAGGACAAAGATTCATGAATGCCCTTTTCAGTTCCCAAAGCATTTATTGATGGATTGATCGCCAAATTGGTCTATTTAGTGGAAAGAGGCACTCTTTTGTTATAGGGGATTAAGTGGAGAAAGACGGGCACTGTGGGCGCTGGTGGTGGGTTCCAGTTTGGTCATGCTTTCTGATCCCTAACTACAGAGTTGGATAAGAAAGTGCATCAGTTAGATGTGAAAAAGCATGTGCTGCCTCTCCAAAGTCCAGAAGTGCTTAAAAATTGTGATGTATATAATTTGGAACAATAAATTACGTGCACAAAAGGAGTTTATCATAACATAAATTAAAAAGTGACAACTTTATCACACAGTTACACTGCTGTTTTCCTTTTTTTTTGTCTTTTTTTTTTTGATTTTGTCCTTTTTTGTTTCATTTTTCATTTCCATTTTTGTTTTTTTTTTATGGAGGGCTGGGGGAGGGCAGAGATTTTGTCCACTGAAGATTAATCACCCTCAATGATATATAAATTAGAAAAAATATCAGCAGCAAGACTCTCTGGAAATAGATTCTGTTTGATGTAGTTAGTCTGTCTTTTCGGTTTTGCCCTCTTTCACGGCGGCCTCTGAAGTTTTCCGCAGGGGGGCTTTCTCCGAGGTGCCATGTCCTTGGCCAGAATCTGCTGCTCCACCATTTTTGTGAGTCGTGTGTTTTTCCAAGTAGTTCAGCATTTCACTGAGGACTGTTTGGAAAGTGCTTAGGGCTGCACATATTGCTGGGGTCCCAAAGCCATGAGTGATCAAACTGGAAATGAGAAACAGTAGAAAAAGAGATGAGCAATTGGCAGTACATGGGATAACAAATCATCCCTCCCTCTCCATTTAATCTGGAACATTACATTAAAAAGCATTTATTATTCCTAAATGGTGCCAAGCATGGTGGAAGGTAGACGCAAGTCAATGCTCTGAATGATAAGAATTTTAGGTCTATTTGTTATAATATGTCATTAATAGACTTGATTGTTGTTGTTTAGTCACTGAGTTGTGTCCCATGCTTTTTTGACCCCCATGGACTGCAGTCCGCCAGCTTCCTTTGTCCATGGAATTTCCCAGGCAAGAACACTGGAGTGGGTTGCCATTTCCTTCTCCAGGGGGTCTTCCTGACCCAGAATTGAACCTGTACCCCCTGCACTGGTGGGTTCTTTACCACTGAGCCACCAGGGAAACCCTGATAGACTTGGTAGGCACTAATTATTAGCAATTCCAAGTGTTTGACACATGCCTTGACTCTGCGTCTCTATACCCTTAAGAAAGCCAGTAAATACAACTTTCTATTGTGAGAATCATTGCTTTTAAGAATGGCACATACACTTACATAAGCAGAGATCACACAATAAGAGACCAAAAGTGGCTGAGTGTGCCTGACGGTTAGCTGTTCCTCTAACTTCATTTTTCTTTTCTTCAAAGTTATGAAGTTTTATCTGAGCATAAGGCATCCTGCTGGAGGCCACATTCCCAAGCTTCCCTTGCAGGTAAGTTGGACCCAGGACTAACCTTTCCACAACAGACCAAAAGAAGTGATGTTTGCAATTCCCATCTGCTTAAAATGAAAGGTACTGCCCTCTACTTTCTCTCAAAATAGCCATGCAGCTGTGCAGATATGAACAGAACAAGATGGCAGGAATCTACTCATCTCCTGTCTCCTATCTCTTTTCTGGGGTTTCAGCAGGTAATTAATTCACTAATAACCATAACTAATGAGTCATGTAGGGAGGGCTGTGGCAACCTCAGCATTGGTAGCCCATCCAACCGTAACAAACATCCTCTCTAGTTGAACAAACACCTAAGTGTAGATTCATTCTTTCTGCAAACAGAACCCACCCAGATTATTCACTTGTGTCTGTTGTTCCTGAAGTGACATTGTCAGGTTGCTCCCCATTACTCATATCTTATAAAATATAGAAAAACATGTTTGATGTACATCTTGCACATGTTATTATATCCATTTATCTATAAATAACATGGCTGATAAATGGTACATTTGATAAATGAAGTCGTTAACTACTTACAAGCCCTAGTTGTTATAGTTATTGTGACGTTGTACTTAGTCGCTCAGTTGTGTCCACCTCTTTGTGACCCCATGGACTGTAGCCCTCCACGCTCCTCTGTCTGTGGGGATTCTCCAGGCAAAAATACTGGAGTGGGTTGCCATGCCCTCCTCCAGAGGAACTTCCCAACCCAGGGATTGAACCCAGGTTTCCTGCATTGCAGGCGGATTCTTTACCAGCTGAGCTACCAGGGAAGCCCACTGTGACATTAGCAATTTTAAAATCAGATAGTACTATCCTTCACAATATGTTAGTTTGCTAGTTATCCTTCTTTAGGTATATAATCTTAAGGGACAAAAATGACAAGCTCTTAAAATATTGCAAATGATGAATTTAGGATCAAGGCAGCTACTGATATGCCTCAATGGTGATAATAGTAAGATCGAGCACATGGAGTTATTGCTTATATTAATACACACAAAGGAGTCTGGAGGATGCCAGACTATTAGGAAGTGTTTCAGCAAATGGTAGAAATTGTTGGCTGTGGGATGTTCATGGTGAGGGTGAATTTTTCTGCATGTCCATTATATTTTACAGGTTGCTACTATCTTTCATGCTGGCATTTTACAAAGCCTACCCTATGCCTAAGTCACAACTAACATACATTAAAAAGAAAAAAAACCAGACCTCAGTCACCAATTATTTAGAAAACAAGACTGGTTAATGCTTGGGTAACTATATACACCAAAGTTTGCCTTTTATGAGTAAGGCATCACCATTGTTGAAGCATATACATATACATATCTCACATTGCTGAACAGGAAAACTGACTTCAGCTCCATTTCTACAATGATAACAGTTAGAGGGGAATCCAAATGTTTTAGAATTTATCAGGAAGACAGAACATAAATGGAGTTGATTAAAGTGGTAGAAGAATTAATCATGGCGGCAACCGCATAAAGAACAAATGAGGCCATCTATTAATGTCTAGATGCTTGGCCCTGAGCTCAAACTATTTGGTTGACCAAAAAATTCGTTCAGTTTTTTCCACAGGATGTTATACATGCTAACGGGATACCTCTTTTCTCATGCTTTATTCCTGTTCAGGGCTCCTTGTACCATTGAAAGTGAAAGTGAAAGTCACTTAGTCCTGTGCGGTGTCTGACCCATTGTGACCCCATGAACTGTAGCCCACCAGGCTGCTCTGTCCATGGAATTCTCCAGGCAAGAATACTGGAGTGGGTTGCCATTTCCTACTGCAGGGGATCTTCCTGACCCAGGGATCAAACCAGGGTCTTCTGCACTGCAGGCAGATTCTTTACCATTTGAGCTACCAGGGAAGCCCATTAGATGAATTTATTTTCCTCTCTATTGCCATGTCCTCTCAGTTTTGACTCCTCTTTCAGAAATTACAGAATTTAGTTCCACTTGGGTAAATATTAAGGTTAGTAGCCAATATCTGAGTTCTGACCATATGCCAGGCTGTGTTCTGAGTGCTTTCTTCTGCACCTCTGATATAATCTGGGCAACAACTCTAAGAAGTATTATTATGTCCATTTTACAGATGAAGAAACAGATACTCAGACATATTAAATAATTTGCCTGAGAAATTCTGTATTGACTCTGTGCTTATTTACATTCCTCTCAGGCTGTGGGTGTGTTTATGACTTCATTTTGAGAAATCAGTCTATTGGCTGTTTTTGCTCAACTTCTCTAACTGAGCTTTGTTCTATGGGCCGGCTCATAGCATGAAAGATCATTCTTACTCATTTTCCTGTTTAAAGCTAGGATTCTAAAAGGCCAACTACAGGAACTTTCCCGGTAGTCCAGTGGCTAAAACTCTGCTCCCAATGCAGAGGGCCTGGGTTTGATCCCTGGTCAGGGAACTAGGTCACACATGCTACAACTAAGCGTTCACATGCCTCAACTAAAGATCCCACGTACAGCAGTGAAGCTCGAAGACCCTGCACACCACAACTAAGACCTGGTGCAGCCAAATACATAGATAAAAATAAATATTAAAAAAAACTTTTTTAAGGCCAAGTACAAAGTAGATGGGTCTACATAAATGCTCTACTTCTCCATGTTGACAAGAGTGGTTGCCATAATGAAAGATTCTCAGGTTGGCATCCCTCCTTGGCTGATGGTCTTTCTTGCTTCTAAAATCTGTACCTGGTCTTTTGTAAGCTGCATTGTCCCATGTGCCCTGGGTTGAGAACTCTTTGCACAGAGTCTTCACATTGCCTTTGACCTTAGGCACTGTGTAATTTGTGGGAAGTTACAAAGAGCCTTGTAAGATGGTCTGATGAAAACATCTGCAAGTTTCTTTCCAACTCTAAGCTGCAGTTCACTGGAATAATGCTTATGGTGCACTTCTTAAAACCAAGGACATGACAGAAGGTTATGGACATTGAAAAACCACTTAGCTCAACAGAGAAGTCTAAAACTCGGAAATATTCGATGTAAGAAAAGGAAGGATCTGAGGTGTTATCTTCAAAACAAAAAATATAATGTAAATGTTAATTTCCTTGATTTCACACTACCTGCACATCAAAAAATATGCATGGAACATTGCATAGGATAATGCTAAATACAAAGTATAGCTCTGTTCTAGCAGTGTTCAGTGAGGTTTATGAACCTAAATAATTAAAGTAATCCGATACTGTATGAGAATCACAGAACAAAGTGTAAAATCAGAGGATGATTAAAACAATTTCTGGGGACATCCATGTTTTTCTTTTGGCCCCAACCATTTTAGAAAAATAGGTATATCTCTCATTTACAGTGACACGCAAAAAGGAGAAAAGGAATAATGTAGAGTCTACAGAAAAACATGAGAAAAATGGAAAGATGAGGCTGATTTTCAGTCCTAGACAGAAAATAAAGTCATGTGTAAGGTAACACACCATAGTCAAATCTTCAAAATCTTTGATAAGGCCATTTTTTTGCCCTTAGAAAATATTTTTTAGCCATAGATTTAACGCTTAAGTTATATTTGGCATTTGCATCTATTTTATCAAATTAATACCAGAGAGCATTTCACAAGTAAATATTACCTGGGCTAAGTAGCAGCCATGATGGCTTGAAGTAGGTTATCAAAATATAAAAGTCTTTATAAATTCATATTCATCTAAAAGTTTGCCCTCAAGTAGACAAGTGAGAAAGACAACCAACATTGTGCTAGATGTTTCTAGCACATGCCACATTTAACACATTTTGCTCAACCCTGGCAGACAATACAAAGGTTATATCAGCTTTCTTAATGTGTTTGCATTTTACTGCTCTCCTTTCTTCACTCTTTATAATCATATGTTCTATTATTTTATTTTTGAAAGGCTTATCTCTTCTCTATCTTTAAACCTACAATGGTCATTCCCACTTGTGTTTGTTTATCCTCCCCCCCCTTTTTTTTTCCAGCCAATCTAAAAACCACTCACCCTTCAAAGCTCCTTGGATAATATTGAAAAAAGGAGTTAGTTTCCTGGTCCCCTGATTAAGACATTGAAAAGGATATGCTTCTACCAAAGGACAGAAACTTGCCAAAGTGATGAGAAAACTTGAATTCTGAAGAGAAAGGAGTAACATTCCCCACCCCACCCCCACCCCAAAATATAAAACTAGAGCCCAGAGAACACAATGAAAAGAAAAAAAGTGAGGGCAAGATCTCATCATCAAAGAGGAAGCTATATGGAGCCATATCAGTTACAGCATAAGTGATCATCCAAGTTTCCACTTTGACCATGCCTGAAAAGGCAGTCATGGAGGTCCTCCAGTGCCGGCAGGAGGGCCTGGGCTCCTGAGGCTCCGAGGGGAACAGCAGCCTCCAGGTTCTGCCCTTGCCCTCAGGTTTCTAGAGACTTCTCAAAGCTACTCCTCAACTCTGGAACCCCTCTTTCCGCTCTGTGTACATAAGCTGTGAACAGATACCAGCTCTCATGCGTACACGTGTGTCTACCCAATGCAGGGGAAGATGGTGCTCGTGGCTTCCTCCAGGCAGCCCTCAACCCATCACTCCCTGCAGGGCCTTGGCGTTTGCATGGCCCCTGCTTGAGGCCTGAGCCTTCCTGCTCTCAGCACCCTGGGCCGCGGGCTGCTCCCAGGCCGGGCCCTGGTCTCCCTTCTGCCTCTGGCTGGGTTGCCTGCCCTGGCCAAGTGAGTTCTGACAGTGCCTCCCCTTCCTGGGGCCTTCAGGAAAAGTATTTTTACACCTCTCTCTCTCTTCCTTTTTTATTCAACTTGTTAATAAAGAGCTTGTAGTGAGAAAAAAAATTAATATAAGATTTAGTATATTAATATAAAATCTATATTAACATAGATTTTAAGTGGCAAATAAGATGTTAAATGTATCTCCAACAATCTGTGGCTTGAATTCTTACTGTAAACTGGTAATCAAATGTTAGAGTCTAGCCTTCAAAAAACACAAAATAGAACCAAACCACCAGCCAACAACAACCAAAACAAACAGGACTGAGCGGGGCACTAATATTGTCAACCTGCACTCTCCTTGGCTCAGAGGTTAAAGCGTCTGCCTGGAATATGGGGACCCAGGTTTGATTCCTGGGTCAGGAAGATCCCCTGGAGAAAGAAATGGCAACCCACTCCAGTACTCTTGCCTGGAGAATCCCATGGAGGGAGGAGCCTGGTAGGCTACAGTCCATGGGGTCGCAAAGAGTGGGACACGACTGAGCGACTTCACTTTCACTTTCACACTCTACTTGACATTGTCTGATTGCCACCATTTGGGTATTTGTCACTTCCAGGAGGCAGAGTCTTGAGGGAGAGGAGGCAGGACCCCCATGTATGGAATAATTGAGTTAACAAAGACTAAGGTTTCCTTGGTTTCGTCCAGGAGTCTCTGTTACCCCAGCCTGTAGAATTTAATTTTTTTTGGTTGTGCTGGGTCTCCATTGCAGGCACACAGGCTTAGTTGCCCTGAGGTATGTGGTATTTAAGTTCCCCGACCAGGGGACCTGTGTCCCCTGCATGGAAGGTGAATTCATAATCACTGGACCACCAAGGAAGTCTAAGACCTGTAGTTTGAATTTCTGTTCCAAGAATGAGGAAGAAGAACAATACAGAGACAGGCTTAGGTGAGGGAGTACTATGTTAGCAAGTGAAGGATTAAGAGGTAATTAAGATACTCTGCTTTCTTTTCAAAGAGGTTAATCTTTAAAACTGGCAAGGGTATTAGTGGAACTGCAACTTTTTTTTTTTTTTTAAAGTATAGGAAACTCCTATTTAAAGATAAAACATAAGTGTTTGTTTCTGAGACATTCGAGTGGCTGAGTAACCTTTGAAAAATTATAGAAGATGGAACAGAAGTAGTGAAATAGAATACTCCAATACACTGGCCACCTGATATGAAGAGCCAACTCATTAGAAAAGACCCTGATCCTGGGAAGGATTGAGGGCAGGAGGAGAAGGGGACGACAGAGGATGAGATGGTTGGATGGCATCACATGAGTGTGAGCAAACTTAAGAAGATAGTGAAGGACAGGGAGGCCTGGCGTGCTGCAGTCCATGGGGTTGCAGAGTCAGACACCACTGAGCGACTGAACAACAGATACCTTAATAATCAAAGCAGGGGGGGAAAGAGACAGATTTTAGAAATTCTAGGTTATTAAATTACATTTAATTAGTCCCATAGTAAATTTCTTATAATGAGATATTTTTAAAAATCATGTATACCTAGTTTGAATTTACATACAGTAATACTAATCCTTTTTAGGGATGTAGTTTGTTGAATTTCGACAAACTTACAAAGTTGTGTCATGACTACCATTACCCAAAACATTTTCTTGTAATTCGTTTTGGTCAATGACACTTTTTTCATCCCAAGATCCTGGGAATCAGCGTTCTAATTTCTATCTATATAGTTTTTACTTTTCCCCTGAATGTCATATAAATTGGATCATGAAGTCTACAGGCTTTTATCACTGGCTCTTTTCCCTTTGCCTAATAATTTTGGGATTCACCCAGATTGTGGTGTTTATCAATAGACAATTTCTTTTTACTGCTGGTAGGTTTTCCATTAAATGGAATTATTGCAATTTGTTCATGTAATGAATACATCTAAGGGGCTAATATTTTTTTAAAAATATAAGTGATCACTACAGTGTTGCATGGGTTCAGTAATAATAATTGAGTTAACAAAAGCTAAACGTTCCTCAGTTTCCAGTGGAATGCCGCAAGACTCTCATTAATCCTACTCTGCTCCACATCTTAATTGACAACGTGATTGACAGCATCATGGATTTGTAACTTAATGGCTGGCATTAGAATAGAGAGGAAAATTGCTGCATTGGATAACAGAACCAAAGTTCTGAAATACCTTTACGTGGTAAAAAGCTTAGTTGGTGGGCTAAATCAATGATGTGAAATTTAGGAGAGATTAAGGAAAACATCTCCTTGCAGTATATTGAGAAAAGGAGACAGCTGACTCGAGCAATTTTCAGGGAAAAGGCTCACCAAACAGTAAGTCAAACCAAAAAACGAGGGTCAAAATGGGAAGTTTGGATGCTAGCTAGTCAGGCTTATAACTACATTCACCTTGAACTGTTTTCTAAGTAGATTCCAGCTCATTGATTTAATTTTCCCACGACTAATTTCACACTGAGGAGCAGACAGGTTTTGACAACTACCTACTGAGAAAACCCAGACTGTTGTAGTTTACAGCACCCAATGTTCCAGAAAATGTAACTTATATTTAACAGTCATCTTCTTAATTTTACTCATGGTTTTAAAAACCCCTATTTTGCTAGACCTCTTAATCGACATTCTCTACAGCATCTTTCTCGGAGAAGGCAATGGCACCCCACTCCAGTACTCTTGCCTCGGAAATCCCATGGACGGAGGAGCCTGGTAGGCTACAGTCCATGGGGCCGCTAAGAGTCAGACATGACTGAGTGACTTCACTTTCACTTTCCATTTTCATGCATTGGAGAAGGAAATGGCAACCCACTCCAGTGTTCTTGCCTGGAGAATCCCAGGGAGTGGGGAGCCTGGTGGGCTGCCATCTATGGGGTCGCACAGAGTCAGACACAACTGACTTGACTTAGCAGCAGCGGTAGCAGCAGCAGCAGCAGCAGAGCATCTTTCTGCCACATAAACCATCTTCTAATTGGCTCAGTTTAGGAAGTTAAGTAACAGTTTGCTGGATCCAGAGGTGAAACCTTACTTTTGACATTGCCCCTAGTGTTAAAGTATGTTCGTTCACATCTCAGCAATGGGACAGACACCAAATGGTAAAACCACCTTTTCTAGGCAGACTCTGCGTTAGTGTATGCACACATGTACACACAATTGACTTATACTATTTTTATTGACCTGAACACATACTACAGAGATAGATTTTAACTTTTTAAAGGAAAATATACTGCAACAGTTCAAATTGTACTCTCTGTTAGTGAGATTAAAAATTAAAAAATTGAGGAACTCCCTGGTGGTCCAGTGGCTAAGACTTCGAGTTCCCAATGCAGGGGGTCTGGATTCGATCCCTGGTCAAGGAACTAGATTCCACATGTGTCAACTAAGAGTTTGCATGCTGCAACTAAGACCCAGCACAGCCAAATAAAGAAATAAATATTTTTTAAAAAAAGAAGAAATTGAGGAAAAATGAAAGCGGTCATAGAGGATAGTAGAGAAGAGATTGTTGTTTGAAAAAGAATAAATTGTTATTCTTTATTCATTCTCCCTGTGCAATTTTCTAAGAAGACGTTATTAACAACCCATCTTTAACTCCAGCAGTATTTATGTTTATAAACTACTTGACATTAATCATGAGGAATTATCAGGAGACTTCTATATAATAGAAATTTCACAAACTCCCTGTGATCTCTGGCTAAATGAATATTTTTTGCTTGTGGCTACATCCTTACGTATTTATCTTTAAAATCTCCAAAGCTTCAGTGCTTACTTGGAATATAGGTTAATATAGGATCTGAATAAACATCTACCAGAGGAACAAGTAAATATAGTTTACATTTCAACAGCCTTGCTGTCCGCTAGAGACATGTTACAAAGCTTTTTCCATATTGCCCTAATTGTCCTTCAGAAATGCTTTATCATTACTTTAATTGATTTGTCTAAACTAATTTAAATTAAGCTACTAAGGTAATTTTCTAAAGCATGGCCTAAAGCAAATTTCTATGGAATCTTCCCCTGAATTCTTCCTATCTTGGCAAGAGTTGGGCCTGGCACACGAAAAGACGGATCAACACCACTAATATTAGAGAAATGCAAATCAAAACAACAATGAGACATTACCTCACACTTTTCAGAATTGCTATCAACAAAAGTATCAGCAAATTGCTATCATTTGCAAGTAACAAATGTTGGTGACGATGTGGAGAAAAGGAAAACCTTATACACTGTTGATAGGAACATAGCTTGGTAGAAAACAGTATGGAGGTTTCTCAAAAAACTAAAAATAGAGCTATGATATGATATCCAGCAATTCCACTTTTGGGTATATATCCAGAAAAAAAATGAAAGCACTAATACAAAAAGATACATGTATGCCAATGTTCACAGCATCATTATTTACAATTGCCAACATATGGAAGCAACCCAACTGTCCATCAACAGATGAATTTGCAAAGATGTGGTATAGCCACTGCAGGAAAAACTAAGGTCTGCCATTTTAAGCAATGTGAATGAACCCAGTGAATATCATGCTTAGTGAAATAAGTCAGAAAAAGACAAAGACAAATACTGTATGAAATCACTTATATGTGGAGTCTAAAAAATAACACAGATAAATGACTATAACAATACAAAACAGACTCACAGATACAGAAAACAAACTAGTACTTACCAGAGGGCAGAAGGAAGGGGAGAGGGGCAAGTTAGGGTTAGAGGATTAAGAGATCCAGTTATTATGTATAATAGATAAGCAATAAGGATACACTGTATAGCACAGGGAATTATAGTCATTATCTTATAATAACATTTTAAAAAGTCTAAACATACTGAATCACTGTGCTATATACTATATACTGATATATACTGAAACTAACATAGTACTGTAAGTCAACTGTACTTGGATTTTAAAAAAAGTTGGGCCTGAAGTCCAACATATCCTTTCTACCTACTAAGTAAACATTCTCTAATGGCAGAAAGTGAAGAGGAACTAAAGAGCTTCTTGATGAAAGTAAAAGAGGAGAGTGAAAAAGCTGGCTTAAAACTCAACATTAAAAAACTAAATCATGGCATTTGGTCCCATCACTTCATAGCAAATAGAAGGGGGAAAAGTGGAAGCAGTGAGAGATTTTCTTTTCTTGGGCTCCAAGATCACTATGCACAGTGACTGCAGCTATGAAATTAAAAGACGCTTGGAAGGAAAGGACATTTGTTACTTACTTTCCTTGGAAGGAAAGTTATGACAAACCTAGACAGCATATTAAAAAGCAGAGACATCATTTTGCTGACAAAGGTCCATCTAGTCAAAGCTATAGTTCTTCCAGTAAGTGTACAATGTGATAGCTGGACCATAAAGAAGGCTGAGCGCTGAAGAATTGATGCTTTCAAACTGTGGTGCTGGGGAAAACTCTTGAGAGTCCCTTGGAAGGCCAGGAGATCAAAGCTGTCAATCCTAAAGGAACTCAACCCTGAATATTCATTGGAAGGACTGATGCTGTAGCTGTAGCTCTAGTACTGTGGCCACCTGATGTGGAGAGCCGACCCACTGGAAAGGACCCTGACACTGGGAAAGATTGAAGGCAAAAGGAGAAGGGAGTGGCAGAGGATGAGATGGTTAAATAGCATCATCGACTCAATGGACATGAATTTAAGCAAACTCTGCAAGATAGTGCAGGATAGAGGAGCCTGGGGTGCTGCAGTCCATTGGGTCACAAAGAGTCAGACAAGACTCAACAACTGAACAATAACAACAACGAGCAAACACTAATTTAACAGGATTAGAAGGAAAATGAAAGTCTCATTACTATGTGCCACTGAAGACTGCCTCACTCAGTTGTGTCCAACAACCAAGGACAGATTTTTTTGGCTTTCTTTTGGGAAACAAAAAGCTGGGCGTAGTAGATACTATTATGCTGCAAACTAGAAGACTGAAATTCAAGGGAAATATCCTGGGACTTCCCTGGTGGCCCAGGGGTTAGGGCTCTGTGCTTCTCCTGCAGGGGGCATAGGTTTGATCCCTGGTCGGGGAACTAAGATCCCATAAACCACACGGCCAAACAAAAAACAAAAAGACAAAAAGAAAGAAAGAAAATTATCATTTAGATAATTACAGCAAAACCTGATTTTATTTTATCAAATTTTAACTTTCTATCTGGAAAAGTTTTGGTGTCTGTAAAGGTTGAACTAGTTTGGGCTGCTCCTATTATTTTGTTATGTTGCATCACGCCAGTGTGTGCTTGCTCTCATGCATCTTTGATGTCCTGCATAGCATACGGATGCCACTGTCACCAACCTCAGTTCTGCTTTCTGGCCTCCGGGAGGCATGCAGGTAGCAAGATTTAAAGGGAAGATAAGTCTTCTTTTCCTTCTCTCCTGGATTATTCAGTGACTGCAGGTTTGGGTCCAACTGTAGCCTGAGGCTCAGTCTGTACTCCTCACTACAGTTTTAGGTGGCAGCTGGAAAAATGCCTCCTTCCACTCGTGAGAAAAGCCATGAGGGCAGGAGGCTGGGAAATAGCCACTGGAGAACACCAGCAAAGGATTGTGGGGCTTCTCTGCAAAACCTTAGTTCTTTTCAGAACCAAGAGGGGAAGATGCTTCATGTCTCCTGAATATAGGTCATGGAGAGAGACCTCAGCCTGAGAAAAACAGCTGGGGCCTTTGCACCCAGAGCTGCTTGATGACATCTATCCTTTGTAGCCTAACCGGCAGAGGAAGCAGAGAAAAAGGGAACTGGCTGATTGTGCTTATTGTCTACATAAATTATATTATCCCATAGGCCCAAGGGCTTTTAAAATGGAGGTTGATTGAGGTGCATAATTAAGGTGTATGATTCTCTGGTAGTGAGGAATCCTTATAGTCCACTCATTAGCAAGGCCTGTCAGCATTCAGAAAAGGTTCTGTGGTTCCTTTGGGTGCTGGTTCTCAACCCTGGATACATGCAAAAATCACCCAGGGACATTATTTAAAAAATGCCAGTGGTCTGGATGGGAGGGGAATTTAGGGGGGGAAATGGATACATGTATAGTATGTTCATTGCTGTTCACCTGAAACTATCACAACACTAGTCTCCTATATGCTGAACCTAAAACTCCCCAAAAACGTTATCAAATGACCTGCAATAGATGTTTGAATGTTTGAATCTCTTGCAGCATTTGGTTTGGGGCCATGCATGTTGGGAAGTGGTGCTTCCCTGGTGGCTTAGTCAGTAAAGAGTCTGCCTGCAGTGAAGGAGACCTGGTTCGATCCTTGGGTCAGGAAGGTCCCTTGGAGGAGGAAATGGCAACCCACTCTAGTGTGATTGCTTGGGAATTCTCATGGACAGAGGAGCCCGGCAGGGGTGGCAGGAGTTGGACATGACTGAGTGACTAAATCACTGCCACCTTATGAAGTATAATAAATGTTGGCAACTGATTTACACTTTAATTTCCTGCTTAACATTAAATGAAGGTAAGTAATTTAATGTAGATTCACACAAGAAAGGCATCGTGGTTTCACTTGTCTGCTAAGGAAAACAGTTGTCTGTTTTATTTTTTAGTCTATATTTCTTTCTATTGAAAGTTTTCCTTCAAGGGAAATGGGGTTTTTTCTCTTATGTAAATACAGACTATCCTTTTTAACTTAAATAGTGAATAAGACTTGACCACTTACACATTATGTTTTTCTTTGCAGTTGTGAATGTAAGTACATTTTTTGAGTTTAAGTTTTAAAGTTTAATTTCAACCTTATAAAAAGGAGTTTAAGTTGGCAAAGCATACGATTTTTTTTCCTTCACAATTCAGGCCTATTATTTCCGATATTCTTAAATAAAATGGTCTTTGAAGTCGCCTTGAACTGGCAAAACATCCTCAAGGAGGCCTAATGATTCTATTTCTTAAATCCAAGCCTAGTCATGTAATTTATTTTATGATGTTTTTCTTTGGGGATTGGAGGTTGGAGATTTAATTGAAATTTAAATTGAAATTACTTCTCTTCTGCCAATAAAAATGCTTTCACAAGATTAATAAAATAGCCCCTCCTGATTACCTTCCTCACCATTTTTCCATCCCGAGAAAATTTAAAAAATAAAAGCAAACAACAAAAACAGTATACATCTTAGGCTCCTTGGAGAGGAAGACTAAACATGCTCACATTTAGTAGAGACACATATCCTATCTTCCACGTGTCGCCAAGCCAGAGCACTCAGAAAACACTAGTCAAGTTGACTGGAGTGCATGTTATGTGTGGAACACAAAGAAAAGGAAGATGAATAGCCCAGAAAGAGAAAACTCAGAAAGACATGAGAGCTGCCTTTAGAAACTGGAAGGGAAACAGGATTAAACTGACTCTGTAGGGCCCCCAAGGAGTGGAATGTTAGGAAGACAGATGTTGCCTCAGTGGAAGGAAGGCATTTCTAATAGAGCTGTCAGAGCTAGAAGGGATGCCGAGGCAAGAAAAGAGCCGCCTATCATGGGAAGGTGTTCAGCCTGGAATGGGTGACAACTTGACAGGGATGTTGGAGGGACGATCCAAATGTTGAAGGAGAGTGGGCAACTTGAGGGGCCTTCCAACACTGAGAATCAATGGTGAAAATTTAATCACCAGCAAACACAGATATCTAGGAAGCCTAGGCATTTCTTATTTCCAAGTGTTACGGAATTTGTAGGAGAGTCTATTTCTAAGAAGATGTGATGTCAGTACACTTTATGACTCAAACAGAAGAATTTAAGTACATTGATCATTTCACTTCCCCAGCCCATGGTTCAATTAAAATACTATGGCCCTGGGAAGGAAACAAGGGAGAATGCATACAAGACCTAACAGAGTTAGTATCATAATCTACATTTAGTAAAATATTTATTGGGCACATACTAGTGCTAGGAGCTTCCCCAGTGGCTCAAGCAGTAAAGAATTTGCCTGCAATGCAGGAGACACGGGTTCAATCCCTGAGTCGGGAAGATCCCCTAGAGAAAGAAATGGCAACCCACTCCAGTATTCTTGCCTGGAGAATCCCATGGACAGAGGAGCCTGGCGGGCTACAGTCCATAGGGTCGTAAAAGATTTGGACACAAGAGAGCATGCACACACAGTCATTCATTTACCAGTGCTAAGTACTGTGGATCTAAAGAGGAAATCCTTCAAGTACCTGCTGTATAGCACAGGGAACTATTCTCAATATTTTGTAATAACTTATAAGGGAAAAGAATCTGAAAAAGGACATATATGTATGTATAACTGAATCGCTGTGCTGTACTCCTGAAACTAACATGATTGTAACTCAACTGCACTTCAACTATAAAAGTATTTACAGTAAAAAAAAAAAAAAAGAAGACATCCTTTCCAATTATCCCCGGTAACTACCTGCACTCTGCTTAACCCTCTATTATAAGCTCCCTCTCTCTTGTATTTTAAATCTTTGTATGTAATTGTCTTCCATATTAGAAGTTCTTAAAGATGGGACAATTCTTTAGCCGTCTTTGTACCGCCTGCCATTAGCATGGAAAAATACAAGAAAAAATAAAATAGACTCCCAAGGTGGGTGTTGAGAAAGAAAACGTCCTTATTTTTCTGATAGGCTGTTTTTTCTAAACTAAGTATTAGAAAGGGCTTTCCTGGTGGCTCAGTCAGTAAAGAGTCTGCCAGCAATGTGGGAGACCCAGGTTCGATCCCTGGGTCGGGAAGATCCCCTGGAGAAGGAAATGGCAAACCCACTCCAGTATTCTTCCCTGGAGAATCCCATTAGAAACAGTCTAACTTCCTCCCTTTATGTTTGCTGCGCTTTCACTTGACTTCAGACTCAAGGATATTATGAGAACATAAGAACAAAGAAGGGCAAAGTTATTAATTTCTTGAGCTCTCCAAGAAGGGAATCCCTATCATTTCAGAAAATCAGAGTTTTGATTTCTGTCTGAATGGTGTCTGTAGGGGTGTCTGTAGATTTTTATCAACTGTCTTCCCCTTTCCCGTAGGTGTTGTGGTGTCTGCTATGTTCTCTAAAGCAATATACACTTTGGATGGCACTCAATAAACTACAAATAATGAATAAACCTGCCTCCTGTCATTTTGATAGAAACAAGCAGCATCCCAGGCTGTGAGTCAATCAGCAGAAGGGTCACTGCTCTGCCCACAGTTTCCCAGAGCACCCTGATATGTCAGCTACCACAGAAAACTGGAAGTAGTTATTTGAGCTTCACAAGGCCAGTTCATTTCCTAGCTCTACCTGGACATATTCAATCTGTTGAAAGTAAGCCAGAGTTCTCCAGATATCAACGCAGCCACCCTGGAAGGTGTAATTCAAGAAGTTCGCATTGGGAAGGAGATTTTGATCAAATAAAACAGTGTAGCACAACTTGATGCTACCAGAGTTGTCTCTATGCCTGTCTAATTACACTGTCTCCTTACTTCTTTCCCAGCCGGCACTCAGCAAAAACAGTGGAAATCAGTCTCTCCCAATGGACTGCTTTCAATGTCAGATGTAATATACTTTCTTTCTAAGTCATTTTTCTCTTGAGCTGATGCTTCTGTCAAAATTAAAGTTACCACTGCCAGGAAATTATGAAATAGATACCCTCCACACTAACACATTGCTACCCAGATTATCAGTAAGATAATAGATATAGAATTCATTTAATTCACTAGTGTACAAGATAGAACTTTACATAATTCTCAGTCACTTTAAAAATGAATTAGAATTATTTTTTCTTTTAAGGGAAAAAAAGCTAATAGCCTAGGAATATCCTAGGACTGTGGCTCTTTCAAGCTGTCTAACTATGAAAATCAACTTCAGATTTTGCAAATTATACAGATGCCTGACTCCAATCTGAGACCTGATCTATTAAATCAGATCTTTAAGAATGTACATCAGGTTTCAAGATTTTTAAAAAGCTTCAAGAGAAATTCCACTATGAAGCCACATTTAAGAGCTACATTTTTAAAGTGTAGAGTCTTTTTCCAAGGTCAGGCAACAAGCTGGACTTTACAGTCCTATTAAGATATTTTATTGAGGCTACTTTTAATAAATGCATAGTAAAAACCAAAAAATACACATTTAAATTCAGTTTACAGCAGGAAACTTAAGTTTGGATTTTAATTGGAAATGTCAATCATGTTTAAACCCTTTGTTTAAAAGAAAATTCTTTAACACATGCAAAAAAGTGAAGTTGGACAAATACTGTATACAAAAATTAATTCAAAATGGATCAAAGACCTAAACATAAGGCCTAAAACTATAAAACTCTTAGAAGAAAACCTACTAGGGGGAAAGCTTCATGACACTGCAAATGGCAAGGATTCCCTGGAAATGACACCAAAATCACAGGCAATGAAAGTAAAAATAGGCAAATTGAACTACATCAAAAACTTCTGTACATCAAAGAATACCACAGAATAAAGAGGCAACCTATAGAGTGGGAGAAAATACAAATCATATGTCTAATACGGGGTTTATATACAGATTCATAAAGAACGACAACTGAACAACAAAAAGCAATCATGTTTACAAATGGCAAAGGATGTAAATAAATATCTTTCCAAAGATATCACAGAAATAGCCAACAAGCATATTAAAAGATGATTAACATCATAATCATTAAGGAAATACAAATCGAAACTTCAATGAAATATCACTTCACACTCACTAGGGTAACTACCACCCACCCCCCAAATCAAACCACGATGGTGAATAACAAGTGGGGGCCCTGTGCACTCTGGGTGGGAATGTAAAACGGTACACCCACATTAGAAAACAATATGACATTTTCTCAAAAACTAAAAATAGAAAACCACATGACATAGTGACTTTACTACTGGACATATATATAAAAAAAATTGAAAGCAGGCTCTCCAGGACATATTTGCACATGTATGTTCAGAGTAGCAGTATTCACAATAGCCAAGAACAGAGTAGCACTATTCACAATAGCCAATAAGTGGAAGAAACCCAAGTACCCACTAACGGATGAATGGATAAACAAAATGTGGTTTATGCATACAGAAGAATACCACTTAGTCTTAAAGGGAAGGAAATTTAACATGTGCTACAACATACATGAACCTTGAGGATATTATGCAAAGTGGAATAAGCCAGTCACAAAAAGACAAATACTTATCAATTTACTTATACAAAGTATTTAGTCAAATTCATAGAGACAGAAAGTAGAATGGTGGTTGTCAGGGGTTGGGAGGAAGGGGAAATTTGTTGTTTAATGATTATAGGGTTTCAGATTTGCAAAATGAAAAAGTCTTGGAGATTGTTTGCCTAAAAATGTGACTATACTGAATACTACTGTATTAGAAATCATTAAGATGGTAAATTTTGTGTTGCGTGTTTTTTTTTTTTTAAACCACATTTTTCAAAATGATATAATTTAGGAAATTTGCTATAGGGTAAATTTTGGTTAAGTGATATCTAGTGTCATACTATCTGCCATTATGAAATCCAGAAGATTTCATCTAAATAAATAATCTGGGATGTAGTTAAAGCAAAATAAATGAAAAAAATCTGACAAACATTAAAAAAGTATAGTAAATGAGAGTTAAAACTTTCTGATGGCAAACTCCTCAGCATATAAATAACAACACCAAAATTTTATACGTGATACTTTTATAAGTAGATATACCAGGTAATGTTGAATTTTTAAGACATGGTTATACATTTCAAATTGCTGTGATTGAGAATCTGCAGCCATACATCCTCTCGAGAGTTTTACACCCAAAATGTAATCTCTCCCTTTTTTCTTTAAACTGAGAATAAGGAGGGGGTAATTTACCATACATTTAGCTCTTCTTCGGGAAACATCAGATTAGTTTCTCTGGGTAATTCTAGACTAGATTGTTATCATATTCTGCATGGGTAGGAACCAAATAGCATATAAAACACACTAGAAAACATTCAGCCCAAGTGTAGCAATGAACATTTTCTCTAAAGAGTCCTGAGACATTAAGCTGGCAGTGACTAAAAATTATTAACAAATCAGCGGATTGTGCCTATGCTAAACAAACAAATGGTTGCTGATAGTCAATTTACACATTGATATGTAGTCTGTTTTGAGCCTGGTAAAGGACAGACCACTGTCCAAAAAAGCTGCAACATCTGTGATTGGAAATGACCTAGTACACATGACAGAGAGCCCCAGTTCTCTGTATTTGAACAGTGAATTCCTTCTTAGAGTAAATTTGTAACTCAACAAACTTCCTTAAATCCAGAATTAAACTTGTATAAAAATTATTAAGTTTTTAATTGAACTTCTGTTGAAATTATCTTTTTAGTATGTACATAAATAAAAATATGGAAAATATTTGTACAGATATGATAGTAGAAACCTTTAAACTTGGATCAGTGGTGCAGTAAACAGTGTATTATTTATCAAATGCTTACTCTATGCTCATTTTCTCACTTTAGCCCACTGCCACTATATAATGGCAGGGTTCTTATTCCATCTAAAGCTAGAGAAAGATAAGCTTGAGAAGAATACATACATTGCCCTAGATAACCCAGATCAAATGTACTAGGGGTCTGGATTTGAAGACAAGTTCTCTTGACTCCCAAACCTTTTGCTCTTACCTCTGGGTACTATACTTTCTCCAATTTTAGCACATTCACCTTCACTAATACAATTGAATGGTAGGAAAAAAGTCCTGGGAACATATACTATATTTGATTCATTTTTAGAAGATAAATTCTAAGTTTAGTTTTCAGAGATGTGTCTGTTACATCTTGAGGAGCATTGTGATGCATGAAAAATATATTCTTTTTTGACAATCTCTAAATTGCTATGGTTTTTCCAGTGGTCATGTATGGATGTGAAAGTTGGACTGTGAAGAAAGCTGAGTGCCAAAGAATTGATGCTTTTGAACTGTGGTGTTGGAGAAGACTCTTGAGAGTCCCTTGGACTGCAAGGAGATCCAACCAGTCCATTTAAAGGAGATCAGTCCCGGGTGTTCTTTGGAAGGACTGATGCTAAAGCTGAAACTCTAATACTTTGGTCACCTCATGCGAAGAGTTGACTCATTGGAAAAGACTCTGATGCTGGGATGGATTGGGGGCAGGAGGAGAAGGGGATGACAGAGTATGAGATGGCTGGATGGCATCACCGACTCAATGGACATGAGTTTGGGTGAACTCTGGGAGTTGGTGATGGACAGGGAGGCCTGGTGTGCTGCAATTCATGAGGTCGCAAAGAGTTGGACACGACTGAGCGACTGAACTGAACTGAACTGAACTGAAATTGCATATAAAATTCCAATTTATTAAATACCCACTACTTTATATAATGTAATATCCTCTTCAAAGGCATTATAGTCATCGAGAGGTATCAAAAACTTTTTAAAGTTTAATTTATGTTAGTCTTTCCTTAGCGTTGCTTTTTTAAAAAACTAAATGATAGTAATAAAAAAAGAGGATAAATATTTTAATTGGTGAGAAATACCATGTTGGCATTAGAATTCTAGAGTTTTACAATTGGAAGTCACCTGAAAAATTATCACAATCTTTTTCACATTGCATTCAGGGTATAAATTAATCAGGAAAAACAGTCTATTCTCTTCCAAAGTATCTCAGAAAATTAAAGATATGCTTTCAATAATCCTGGGTTCTTTACAAGTATCCAGGTTCTTTAAAATATGTTTTTGTGGTCTAACTTAAGAACCATTAACTGAGGTGTACAATTTCTAACTGCAGAGAAATAATTAACATAGTCCTGGAAAAATCAGTCTATGATAGCCTACTAATTTCATCTGTCCATTCAACAATTTATTTAATCAAGATAAAGAACTGCTTAAAGGATTTCAGTATCCTAATCTGAAAGTGTTATTGTCTGAAATAACAGTGCTCACTCTCAAAGTCACAAACTCTTGGAAATCACACAAAAATATAAATTTTCTGATCCAAAGTGCTTTATGCTTTATTTATCTTTACAATTTGATCTCAGATGCTTGGAATTTCAAAAAATTCAGGCAACATCATACAAATATATATGTTATCTCTAAATGGAACTGTGGCAGGACTACAAACATGCCTAAGTTAGTAAAGACTGTTTTAACAATGGAAAAGAGAGTCAACAGAGGGGAGAATGGGGGAAAGGGATAGTTAGGGAATTGGGGATGGACATGTACACACTGCTATATTTAAAATGGATAACTAACAAGGACCTGCTGTATATAGCACATGGAACTCTGCTCAGTGTTATGCGGCAGCTTGGATGAGAGGGGATTTAGGGGAGAATAGATACATGTATACGCATGGCTGAGTCCCTTCACTGCGCACCTGAAACTATCCCAACATTATTAATCAGCTATCCCCCAATACAAAGAAAAAGTTGTTTTAAAAAGGGGAGTCCAACCAAATTGGAAAACCAGTCTTACCTGAAATGTGTTAAGTGTCTCTGAATGTCAAGGTCTAGAATTGGAGTGGGTCTGGAGGATCCCAGCGGTGATCTATCTTGGCTCAAGAGGTCTTGAAATTCTTTACAAATTTGTCTAAAATGAAAGACTCAAAATTAAGGTTGAACTCTTTAAACAGGGTTTTAATTTCATTGCATGATATCTTTTCAAAAGTTTGTTTTCTCTTTTAAAAGAAGGCTTGATAAAATTTCACAAAACAACCTCTGAAGTTCCATCTACAACACACAGGTGAGGAGGGACGAATTGACAGAATAACACTGAAACATATCCATTAACATATATTAAAAAGACAGCCAGTTGGAATTTGCTATAATGATGCAGGGAGTTCAAACCCAGCACTCTGTAACAACCTAGAGGGGTGGGATGGGGTGGGAGGTGAGAGGAGGTTCAACAGGGAGGGGACATATGCATGCATATGGCTGATTCATCTTAATGTTTGGCAGAAAATAACATAATATTGTAAAGCAATTATTCTCTTATTAAAAAGAAACATAAAAAACATACAGATGAGGTTCACAATGGCAACTATGTCTCAAGTACTATAAGATGATTATTTAAATATATTAAAAAATTTAAATGGAGGTTAAAACATTGCTTTAGTTCTTGTATTAGGATATTTGAATATTTTTGATAATTGAATAAACTAATTTATAAGTTGGCAAATCAACTGCCATACTGTTTAAACAATAGAATCAGTTACAATAAAGTTAAAGCTGAGGAAGAAATGAGGAAAAAGCAAGTATGGAAAAATTTAGCTTATGCTAAGCAATTCAAGTACATCACACATGAAGCTGTATCCGGAGAAGTTTCAGAATTTCAACCTTGATGTTTGATTCTTCTTCTTAACTCACTGACTTAGGAGAGCCTCCAGACTTAAAAACAGATGACAACTTTGTAGATTTCCTTTAGGCAATTATTATATCTTATTATGACAGTTACTGAGTTATTATTTTTATGCTTGATTTCATTCTTATTTAGATTGTTATTTATGAAGCTACAGTAAGAAATGTTCTTATTTTTTAAGCAAAATGTCACATTATGAATTATGTAATGCACAAGATGATCTTTGGTGAATCATAAATTCTAACTTTATCACTTACGTCATTGTCCTTAAGGACATAACTTTTTAGCTGATGTCTGAATTTAAAGTTCTGTTTTTCCTTTGACCATCAATGTTACGCTATCAATTAAAACTCCCTAGCTTTACCCTAACACAGATTAGTGTTAATCATACTGAATTCTAAATTCAATGAAGAGGTTTACTCATGTTTTTCAAAAATCAAATAAATATTTTGTCGGGTACATTTTTCGATTCCCAAAACTGTCTAACTCATTTCTATTCCTCTCTTTAAATAATTGTCTAATTAATCAAAATATTTCGTTAATCAACAAAGCCCTGGGAACTATGAGGAGTTAGGAGGCTAATGGCATTTAACAAGCCCTTCGTACAATTGTATATTTGGCAATATAATTAAATAGAACAGAATCTGTTATTCATAGAGGTTAAAAAAAAATATGCAGCCCAATGTGCCAAGGCAGATCAGTAATTGGGTCTCTCATCTAAAGAATTTTGAATTTTGTATATATTTTGGATACAGTTGTCACAGTCTTGTGAACAAAGGTGAACTAATCAGAATGTAATGAATATCCATATAGACTACTTCATTTCAACTTTGAACATTTTATTTGAAAACAGCCAGTGCTTTACTGCTGGAAAAATTAGAAACTACTCAGAACACATGTTGGATGCACTAATATGTTACAGAAAGGCATTAATTCCAAAACTCTCCTTACTTCATCTACTTATATTAATGACTACTTGTATTTAGTACATTTGCTATGACTGCATAGTCTCTGGTTCTTCAATCCTTCATATGGTCTAAAAAAAGATGGAATGGATATATAAAACCACAAAGACAAATTATTTTGTCTGTCTCTTAATTTTTAGATGTTTATAGCCTATCTACTCTTGTATAAAATAAGGTAATTTTAATTAGTGAATTCAATTCTTGCTTGGGCAGAGGGATCAAAAAGAATTACATGTTCTTGAAATATTTTTTGAAATCAAAGTTCAAAATATCACCTAAAATAATATATACTACTTAGATCCCAGGTAACAGGGAAATACTACTCCTTATTGAATCCACTACTGTAAGACAGATGTTTCTGTATAACTTTGACAAATATGAAAATACTGATGCTTCCCTTACTTCTCCTAACTTCTTCTAATGTTTACTTCTATGAAAACAAAATCTCAGCATCCATTTGAATGCACTGGCTTCCAAACACTCAGAGTGATGGGAATTCTTAAGAAAATGGAACTTGTGTTTGGAATGGTAGCGCTGCTGTGGATGGTAGGAGTGGACACTTATAAAGACATTTCTGGAGGAAGGAGGACAAGAAGGATTTCTCTGGATCAGGGAGTGAAATTCTTGGAATATGCATGGTAAAACCACAATCAAGTGATTTTGAGGTATAAAATATGAAGGTGTTTTACTTTGGGTAATTAGTATTGGGCAATAATAGTATCATTCAGAGGTCATCACATGGCTATACATATTGGGAAATCTGTAAAATCCTGCCAGTTACAATGCTTTGGGAACACCTAGAAGATGGGACCTAACTTGTAGCACTATATGTTTCTCTTAATCTGTAACAAATTGTTAGAGTCTCCTGAGATTATATTAAGAATAGAAATGAACAAATGACATGTGTTGGGTTGGCCACAAAGTTCATTCAGGGTTTTTGTAGCAACATTCAGTTCCTTCTGGAAAACCTGAAATATGGTGGATAAAGTCCCCTCTGAGTCCAAAACTGTTAGAAGAGGGAAAGAGTAGAAACAAGGCAGAAGTGAAGACACCCAGGGAGATAACAGCACAAAAAAATCGAGGTTTAGGTCTTTTCACTAACAAGTATTCAGGAACTTCCCCGCCACAAAGCTCATCTCAAAATTTTAAGCCCAAATGCTACATCCCTCACAACGTTCTTTCTCTAACTCTTGGTCTTCATTCTCTTTCTGCTATTCCTTTCCCCTTTATCTCCTTGTTTTGTCTTTTCTTTTGCCCTACCTTATGTTTCCCTTCTCTCTGGGGGCAAGATGAGAGAGCTATCTAGTACTCTCAGAAAAGCAATGAGTAAATACATCTGAAACCCAAGCAGTGACAGCCATGAGCAGCACAAACACCAAATGAGGGGTTTGCATTTCTTGGGCAAGCCTGTTGGGTATCCCATATAAAACCTTAAATTTTAAAAAAGACCTATCTTTCATTGGATGGGGTAGAAGGAGGAATATTTAGTTTTTGTTTTATGCATTTTGAGACCATTTACATTTTAGCCAACATATCATAAGGTCATTTTTTGAAACAATGTTTCCAACGCTATCTACCATATACTTTCTCTTTAGAAGTTTCCCCCAAATAAGAAACTAATTTATACCATCTTTCTAAATTCCATATATATGTGTTAGTATCCTGTATTGGTGTTTTTCTTTCTGGCTTACACTGGGACGACCCAGGGGGATGTTATGGGGAGGGAGGAGGAAGGAGGGTTCAGGATGGGGAAAAGGTGTATACCTGTGGCAGATTCATGTTGATATATGGCAAAACCAATACAATATTGTAAAGTTATGAAATAAAATAATTAAAAAAAAGAAAATAAAAAAAGAAACTAATTTATAAATGATAAGTTAATCAGCTGGAACTATTAGTTCTAAAATCTGAACATAGAGTTAGGAAATTAAACAAGACTATTAAGAGTCTATTATGTAAAGTTTAAAAATAAAATTAAAAAAAGAGTCTATATGTAGCAATAACTTATTTTAGTAAAGAGAAGAGAGCAAGAATTAGCTACCACTAGAAAGATTTTGGTCTAAAAATCTGAATGTGACTTGAGCAGTACTTAAGTACTTAAGCAGTACTTCTACTGGGTTTTCACACAATAAATGGTAGTTCTTCCTTTAATTATCAAAAAGTTTTCAAGTTTGAGGGAATATGGAATCATCTTATGCAAGCTTCTTCCTTTCTGCATCATTTCTCTCATTATCTTAATTCATATTTTAATTGAGCTTTTTACAATTTGCATAAGTTCTCGTGCATTCTTTTTCTTTTTGACAATATCACAAGAAAGCTGGGACAGTACAGGGATCATTTGCTTAATCACATACAGGAAAAAAATGAGGGCACTGACGCCAATCCTGGATCCCAGAGGTCTCCCTGTTACCTCTCATGTATCTGGGTCCTCAATTTTTGTCACACTCCCTGAACACTTTTAGTGTCTCAGATCTTTATCCTCATTTACTATGGCACAGTGAGTGGCTTAGACCAAATTACATGTTTAATACCAACTAACTGGCATATCTGCCTGGAACTTACATCTCCTAAACACATTTTTCTCCTAAGAGTTCCTGTTATTCTGAAGCGGTTTTCTAAGAACTTTCATCAGGGTCAATGGTAGCTCCATCACTAATACAATTGGCAAATCTTGCTACGGGTACCATGTTGAGGAGGTCCTTGTTTAATACATCTAGCTGCTGGTGTGGGAGACCTTCTTGTTTTAGAGAATGGGTGTTTTCTAGACTGTTTTCCCTCATTCAAAGAAAATGAAAAAACAGGATGAAGGCACACAGAGGCTTCCCCATTCTGCTTACTTGGTGGCTAGGATCATCTTTTTTCTTGCTGTCTGTTCTTTCTGTTCCATATGTTGTCTGGCAAGATGTTCTCCTACTGCTTTGGCTGGAAACTCTGTTTCACAAGTGTAGCCAAAATCTCGAGCCAAGTGTAACGCCTCCCCTGTTGGCAGACAGTAAAAGTCAGTTTCTCACTGATGTCCACACTCAACAAGAGGAACACCTTCTCTTTCCTCAAGCCTCATTCCTGGCTGTGGGTCAAATGGATCATTTTTCCCACTCATTGTAAACAATCCAAGAGGAAAGGAGCTTTGAGGGGGATAGGGGCAGTGAAGAAACAGAAGTTACTTACCTGGCAGGGGTATGTTGAAAACTGTAGGAGGAAAACCAGAACCACCATCAAGCAGTTCTGACTCCCCACAAGGCTCTGACCATTAGACCAGAGGGACATCAGAGATCCTACATCTTAATGCCCTGGGCAAAAAGCTCTATGGGCATGTCATTTTGTTGCTGCTCGACCTATAACTTATTCTCAATGTAACTGAAATATTCATGTATATTTTCCATGATATCTTCCCTTGTGGCTTCTATAATAGCTTCCTTGTGGCTCAGCTGGTAAAGAATCCACCTGCAATGTGGAGGACCTGGGTTTGCTCCCTGGGTTGGGAAGATCCCCTGGAGAAGGGAAAGGCTACCCACTCCAGTATTCTGGCCTGGAGAATTCCATGGAATTCCATGGGGTTGCAAAGAGACACAATTGAACAACTTTCACTTTCACTTCACTGCCTTTTCCATGAGACCTATCAAAACATTGACAAATGGTCCACATAATTTTTCAAAGAAGTTGGAACACTTTGGAAAGGCAAATAATCGAATTATGTCAATTTCATAACATTATGTTGCTAAAGAAAGCATACTGCATTATTATAGTACTAGCAGCGTCAGGCTTTATGGTGAGCCTCAGTACCTTTTAGCACTATGTACAGTGCTTCCTCAGTACATTATTAAAAATAATAATATTTTAAAGTATAGTATAATGATTAATAATGTTTGTTCTTTCATATAATCTAAACCCTGAGCAAACTTTTAAGACAAAGGGTAAAACGACTTATCGGCAAAGTAAGATTTGGCCACGGATGTCAGTTTGGAAAACAACAGTATTTTAAAAACTCAATCAAACCAATTCTTACTTGACCATTAAAACTTAAAAAAAGCAAGGTCTTGCTACATATGTACTAAGCACCTATTTTGCTCAAGGTGCAATGCTAGGTAGGAGTAAAGGGGGTATAAAAGGACACCAAAGATTGTCCCTGTTTCTGGGAAGATGACAATCATATCAATGATAGTAGTCACAGCAACAATAAACCCAGAAAACACCTTAGTAGCACTTCATAAATTATACTGCATCTATGTAAGCATTATCTATAATCTGTACATGTTTATTAACATTATACTAATATTGTATATAGTGAATGTTATCATATTGTATTACAAGTATCAAGTGACTATTAGAGATAAAAGATTTTCAGAGGAGGAGAAGGTGGTACTCATGGAAAGGTGACCAAACAGTCAATCAAATTTTGTCATGAAGAAATTAAAAAATAGTCAGGTTTGATGTGTCAAACCTCATGACATTTGTTTGGTGATTGGCCAAAGCAATGTATTTGATTCTGTTTTATATTCGTAGAATAAAGAATAGTCAATAAATCAATACCAGAGAGAAATAAAAATGATTAATATTACTACAGAGGAGGAAAAGTTTATAGATAAATACACATAATAGGCTAACTAATTTCAATGAAACATCCCTTAGTAAAGATATTTTTTTTTCCTCTAGGAAAAAAGAGAAATACTAATCTTTCATATTGGGAAGCTCATATTTATAAAAATGACCCTAAAATTATCAACAACAGGAAACAGGAAAACATTTTAGGATAGTATAGAGTTGAAAAAATATAATCCTGAGAGTACTTTTCCCTTAAATTTTTCTTAGATACATTTTTTTTTCCCTTAGGATCTTTAGTTGTAAAAAATGTAAATAATAATGTTCAATATTTGTTTGTGGGATTTTTTTTTCCCTAAAAGCTTCTATCTCAAAGGTTTTTCCTATCTGCCTTAAGAAGAAAAAGGAACAAGATGAAGGGTTCTTTAATGATGGTTTAGTTATGTGATTTACGCCCACAGAGCTAATGGAAATTGGTAGGGTTCCTGCTCTTGTTTATTTCACAGAAAGGCACACTTAGCCTATGGAAAGCTCCACTGTCACTGTGCAGATATTAGTTAATACCCTGATTTGAAGTTTCAATGTGTACAAATATTAACCATACATCAAAATCAGACTTCCATTTATACAAGTGTGTTTAAATTTTATTTACACTACTATGAGACAGGAATGTTGCAATTCATCCTTTTCATTCATTTCCTGAGTCTTTAACAATTCTTTTCATTCCCCAAACCTGAAAAGCCCTGTTCTAGGCCTTGGAAGAGTCTAATTTAATATAAAAATATGATAATGTGGTAAAATGCTAGATCAGATAATGCTTTGTGAATGATCCAGTCATAATTCTCCCCTTAGTCTGTTTCAAAGCAGCAGCAGGTCTTAAGACTTTTATATTCATGTGGTAGAAAACATCATTTTTCCTCTATTCAAAATAGAAAGATGACAAAATGGATTAAAAAGGTCTCTATATTGACTAGTCTGAGTAGTGCTAATTATTGGAAGGTCACACTTTTGGATAAAGCTGCAAGGTATGAGTAATATTTTAAAAGTGCTTATCACAGGAGTTGATCACCCTAACCAATTAGGAAAGAAAATGTGTGCTTATTTGACAGAAGGCACAAAGGTTTTTTCTTTTTTTAAAGGGACATTGTAGGGACGTCCCTGGAGGTCCAGTGGTTAAGACCTTGTTTTCCAATGCAAGGGGTGCAAGTTCGATCCCTGGTAGGGGAGCTAGGATCCCACACGCCTCGTGACCAAAAAACCAAATGCAAAAGGAGCAATATTGTAACAAATTCAATAAAGACTTTAAAAATAGCCCACATTAAAAAAAATCTTTTAAAAAAAGGACATTGTAATGCCATGTAGGATGATGACTTTTGCTAAGAAAATGACAGAAGGGAGATAATTTAAGAAGTTTCAAATGTGAGGTAAAAAATCTTAAAGCTTGACTCAACAAAGAATGGCTATAGCACCTGACCAGAGAACAAACTCATGTGACCTTAGGACTCAGAAGTATTTTGCAACTAACACAAACACCTTTTATAACTTCATCCTTGTAGAGCAAGTTGAATTATTTAAATTGATATGTCTTCATATTGCAATATTCACACAGAAATTGATATTTAAATAAAAATTCAAGAGACTATTATAGATATATACACACACATATATATGGATATATGTACATTTTTCCCCTCTACTGTTTTTGCAATAGGAGGAGGAGTGAAACATACATACAGGGGAATGGCAGCATGCCTCTTAAATTTTATGCTAAAACCTGATTCTTGGGGATCTGGGTCATTTTAATGCAAAGCTCTCACCGTGCGGAAGTTTTAAAAACAGTTTGGATGGAACAGCTGCTATTTACATTTGCACTGACAGCCAGATCCTTTCTTCCCTTAGCTCTGTTTACTGCTTTCTCCTGCTTGCGAGGTAACATTGTTACTGGATGTACAGCGGTCCTACATCAAAAGAAGTGGCAAGTGAAGACACTCTGATGTGTAGTTAAAAGGTGTAGACTGTGCCACAAAGCTTTGGGTGTGAAAACCCAAGAATGAATAACTAAATGGGTCCGTGAATTAAAAGCCACACGATATTCAGGAACAATGACAAATCTATAGTTCAATCCTGTACCACAGGCATCATAGAGTCAACAGGTTTAAGAAAAATGAAATAGGGGGAGCAGAAAAGCATGTGAATAAGTTGTGGGATTCAACTGATTGGTAACAATAAAACTCTACAAGCGTCTCTGTCTCTGTCGGGGGACAAAGTACCCATGTGAATAAGTAGGTGCAGTAAGCTGGGGTGACAGAGTGATCCCTGAAGGGCTATATCCCATTCAGCAAACATGGCTGCTGTTGCCTCATTTCTGGGCATGACGAGGTGGGCTGCCCCCTGGTGGCTGTTTTCCAAAGTGGATTTAATCTCTTCCTTTATTTCAATGCATTGTGCTACCTGACAAACCAATGCTAGCCCACCCCCACTTTTTTACACCACCGAAGTAACACAGTAACTTTGGCAAACACCTCCATTGTTATTTCATGCCATTGCAAGAATTACTATTTCAGAGGTAGGTTACATGGGGATAGTAAGAGAGCTTAGAGTATTCTCAGTGCAAGGCTTTAGGCTCTCTAGGCCAAGGAGTGCCATCCTCCCCTTCCAAAAAAGGGGAAACCACTCAGGGTTTTCGATTTTTCAGCAGGAACAGCAGCAGTTGATGACCCATGTTGAGGATCTCTCTC
The DNA here is from genome assembly GCF_055505025.1 of Bos grunniens. Classification (NCBI taxonomy): domain Eukaryota; kingdom Metazoa; phylum Chordata; class Mammalia; order Artiodactyla; family Bovidae; genus Bos; species Bos grunniens. The sequence continues at coordinate 24,332,013 of NC_141187.1, read as the reverse complement.
CAAAAGTTGGTACACACAAAGTTACAGAATACGGAAAGAACATAAAGAGAGAATTTGCTCCCTGGTTTCAGGGCATTCATTTTTCACACTGTAAGGCAAAAAGGAAAAAAAAAAAAAACCAAACTAAAGGGTAAATATTAGGAAAAATGTAAATGGCAATTATTGATGCAGCCCAGAAATGGACAGTTAATGTAAAAATGTTTTCTGAAGAAAGTGAATTGCTCATTTTCCTGACATTCTGGGTTTCCCCATTATTTTACCTGAAGTAGATCTAAATGCATCATTTTCAAAGATTTTTAAAAATTGGAGTACAGCTGCTTTAGAGTGTTGTGTCAGTTTCTCCTGTACAACAAACATGAAATCAGCCACATGTGTACATATATTCTTTTCCTTCGCATCTAAATACAGTTTTAAAATAGAAATGAACACATCTGATTTCAACCTTTTATCCAGTCATTAAGGATTTTTTTCTTCCTTTAAAATTACTGTATTTTAGAGGTAAATATATTTTAGACAACTATCAATAAATATATAAAACTAGTTTGTACAAAAGATACTTCTACATTATTATTCACTGGATAATTCTCACCGAATGTCGCTAACTGCATTGCCTTAGAAACTATTTAGGTTTAACTTCTTACTGTAATACTCAATAGTATTCAGTGGACGCAATAATTCATATGTGTTAAATTCTACTCACTTATCTGTGATTTCAATTTTAGTTACATGTGTGGAAAATAATACATTCAAACCTATCTCTGGGATTATTCCAAGAAGTACCTATTGGAAAGCAAATTTGAGAATATTTTCAAATCTGGATAAGATATTATATTAAATAAGTTATCTTATAACATCAAGCTGCAGTAAATTCTAAAGCTGAAGAACAGGTTTAATGTATCTGTTAAGGCATCCAGAAAGATTCTAATAGGAGTGCATTCTGTAACACTATATATCATACAACCTGGGTTATAGATAAGGGTCTTATAAGATGGTAGTTTCTCTATTTAATGATGATTTTGTTTCAATACCAATACCTTGTTTTCAAAGTGATAGTTTTATTCCCCATTCCATGCCCTGTACTTAGTACAGTATTTGATTCATAATAGGTACTTAGTAAACATTTCTTAAATGGAAAAGCTTTCAAATATTTTATTGGCAAATTATAAAAGTCTTGAGAGGTACCCCTTACAAAGAATATAAATGAAAAACTAGAGCAAAAGAGAATTGCTAGAAAGAATGAAATAAAAAAAACACTGAGTATATCACTGTATCAGTGAAGCCAATTAATAAAATAGGTAAATTTAAAGGTAGTGTTTTTCAACCCTCGCTATTCCCACAACCGGGGAGTCTGTTTAATATGTGTATATACAAGTGTGCACACACACACACACTCACACACTCACACATACACACATCAGGGTTTCATCCTTCATCATTTAATCTCTGGAGCCAGGGCATCTGCATTTTTTGAAAGCTCCCGACCTCCTCTCTAGCCAGGTTTGAGAATTACCGTCCTAAGGTGAAAGGAAAGCGTTATGTGGGAAGGAACTCTACAGCTTCCCCCAAACTAGGATTCTGTGGCTGATGCAAAAGAAAGCAGTTGCTACAGAGTTAATATTAAACTGTAAAGACCTGTGTCTGTCTGGGTTCTCTGTGTTCTGCCTTATTGGCTTTAACACAGTACACACTATAGAAACAAAAATGGCTATGTGGTGGTAACGGAGACATAGCATTCTCGGGGGGAAAAAGTCATCAGTCTATTAAAAACTACATTTGTATAAGGAGATTTAATGTGAGATAAAACTTGCTTATCATAACAGTAGGGGGAAATGAATTATCAATAAAAGGTGTTGGGACAACTGGCTGGCCATCTGGGCCAAAAAAGCGAATAAAATTATATCTATATCATATATCCAACAACAAAAAACCTCCAGATGGATCAAAGATTTAAAGTACAGATCCACAAAGTAATTAGAAGATAATGTAGAAGAAATATTTTATAATCTTAGAATAAAAAAAAGGACTTCAAAATATTATAATAAAAACTAAAAGCTATGGAATAAAATATATGAGAAATATGATTATATCAATATAAAAAAGTTCTGCATGATATAGACCTGAACAAATAAGCAACCAAACAAAAAAGTCATAATAGCAAACAGACAAACCAGAAACGGGGTGGAGAGGCTTCACAACTCATATCAGAAACATACAACCTGTTTTCCTTATATATAATGAGCACTTACAAATGAATGAGAGATATGTCAAAAATTACCCCACCAGGACAAAGGAATAGACAAAAAAGCTCATAAAATTCTTCTAAGAATATACTTAATCTCTTTCATAAAAGATGGGGTTTATTTTTTCCAATCAAATTAGCAAAGTAATTAGCTTCTAATTAAAATAAATTTAATAAAAAAAATGAAAAAAAATAAATTGATAGTACCTGGTTTGGACTAGTGTATAGAGGGAACTACTCACATATCGATACTTCTTATCTCCATCACTGATAAAACTTTAAATTTAAAACTACTGTAAAGAGCAATCTTCCAATAATCTCCCCAAATTACAAATGCAAATATCTTTTGATCCTATAATGCATTCTTAGGAATTCACTGAATAGATGTACTTGCATATCTGTAGAATTATTTATATAAATGTAAGCTTGCTCATTGTAGCACTATTTGTAAGAGCCAAAGATTAAAAACTCCTATATGATATCTAGTGGAGTACTGGTTAAATACTTTATGATGCATTTAAACAGTGAATACTGTGAGTGTTTAAAAGAATGAACAACTTGCAAAAACTGAAATAAAAAGAACACTAAGACAAGGTGTGAAAAAATGTGTAGGACAGTATGTATAGGTTGCTATAAATTTTTTTATTTATTAAAAATAATTTATTTTTAATTAAAGGATAATTGCTTTACAGAATTTTGTTGTTTTCTGTCAAACATCAACATGAATCAGCCATAGGTATACATATGTCCCCTCCCTCTCAAACCTCCCTCCTATCTCCCTCCCCATCCCACCCCTCTAGGTTGACACAGAGCCCCTGTTTGAGTTCCCTGAGACATAGAGCAAATTCCCATTGGCTTAGATTGCTATAATTTTTAAAACAAAAACCAAAACTATGCACACACACACACACACACACACACACACACATTTCCTTGGAAGAAAACAGACAAACCAATAACATTTCTTTCTTCCAGGAGGGGAACTAAATGAAGGATAAAGTGAAAAGAAGCTATTTCACTCTTTTGTAACTTTTGGGTTTTTACCATCTATATAAATTATCTATTTAAAATTATATTAATTAAAAACAAAACTACTCTCTGACCTAGATCTTAGAAAGTTTTTATTCAAAACTCAAATATTAGTTGCAAATTAAAACCTAAGCAATTTCAAAACTTCCACTACTATTCAATGGGCATTAGACAGCACTAGGAATTACACAGTTTACAGTTTTATTAGAATACCTACAAATTTTGATAAATCTCAACAATGGAAATAAGCAGAAACAGGAGTGTTTGAAAAGCACATTAGTTGGCATAAACTTTGAAAGAGAGTATAATAGAAAACAGAAAAAAAAAAAAAAACCTAGGAAAGTACTGCAGAGACATGCTTTTAAGGGAGCATCACGATTCATGAGAGTGAGTACTAAGCTGGACCTAAGGGGTAGGGAAGCACTGAGCCACACAGGCTTGGATAAACTTGACTTTTTGTGCCAGAATAGGAGTAGGACTCTAAGGACCCCACAAGCACACAGTCAGACACAAAGGCATGCGTGTAATAATAGCCTATTTCCTCTACCCCTACATGTAAACACCTTTCTCTCTGAAAATGAAAGAACCGTAAGATGCAGGTCAGAGAAGTACTGTTAGGAAGTAAGCAAACCATTTAAGAAAATCCCTCTGAGATTGTGTCTATTTATGCATAATATTATAAGACACTGAGACCGATCATTGACAATTCTGACAAATATTAGATCTCAAATATTAGACAAGGATATTGGATTGTAATCTATCAATAGTCAAAGCAGAGCCTCTCAGATAGAAACTATTCCATGAGTTAGAATAAGAAATTTACAGATAAGACAATATCTATTAGTCTGAAAAAGAGCCATTTTCCAAGAAAGACCTTAACATGACTGACTAACATAGTATGCACTGGCATTTACTTATTGAGTCCAACTCCACTGGCATCTCTGAAATGCAAAACTGTGCCCGAGAAGACACTGTCAATGCCAGAGTGTGTGCAAAAGGGGACAGCAGGGTCCCCTAGTGATTGGGCTTTTGGAGAAGGAAACACCCACTCCAGTGTTCTTGCCTGGAGAATCCCAGGGATGGGAGAGCCTGATGGGCTGCGGTCTATGGGGTCGCACAGAGTCGGACACAACTGAAGTGACTTAGCAGCAGCGGATCATATGACCAAAAGGAGCACCAACAAGAACAGTTGCAATATAACAAGGAGTCAATTTATGGTCTTTCTTTAATATCGTATACAGTTTTAGAAGAAAGCTAGACCTTGTTATCCCAGAGGAGGGACTAAAGCGGAAATATATCTGGAGTGGGTGGTGGAGATGTTATATCAGGATGATGGTCCTTTCATATCTACAAACATGCCGTGAGTCCTTGGAGGTCACCCTTAAACTCCACATATCCAGAGAAATCCACTGTGGTACTTGTGTGAATATCACAGTAATATCAGCTTTGTCCTAAAATCCCTGAGAAGAGCAAACAATCCTGAGCATACCCTGTAAGTGTATTATTACTGATACTAAAGGATTTTGGTGTTTTGAAGCCTCAAATAGTGAACAATACCTCTTTCTAAATTAAACAGCCATAAACTAATTATAGAAAAAAAATCTGCTCCCTATTAACTCTTTTAAAGGAAAAGAGTTCATTGTCAAGTTGATGGTTCTTTTCCCTCTTTTCTTGGAAATGCAACTGTACAGACTCAAGATTAGAGGCAAAAGGGAAATAGCGCCAAGTGATAGCACTCCTTTCTCCTATCTTTGGTTGGTTTGGCTGAAGTGGAAAGAAAATATTTTGTAAGATAGTCTAACCAACTAGATTGGCATCCTCTTGAAAGGACAAGAGATACTTTTTATAATTATTCCAGAAAAATGGAAAGAACCAAGATTTAATGTCATCCTAACTTTGAGGGATTAAGTGGCAGCAGATGGTGTATCAGGATGTTTTAAAACAAAAAAGGACAAGAAAGCTCAACAAACGTGCTCAGGATTCCTACCAGCACGGGATGTCCAATCCATAGTGAAAAACAGGCCAACTTCTTTCTATTCCTTGGTTATACTGTTACACTGTTATAACTATAAATATATAGCTGAATTCAGAAGTAGTTCAGCAATGCAACTGTTCAGAATCTATATCACTAACATAAATCTGAGTGGAAAACACATGATAATGTTGCAAATCAGACCTGGATTCTCGTCCTTGCTGTTCTCATAATCCTGTGCAAAATGGTGAATCTCACTGTACCTTCCTTAGTTTTCTCATTTGAAAATAATGATCACTAAATTTAATTGACACTAACTTTGTGCTGGGAACCCTGTGAACCACTCTACAAACATTCTGGTTTCACTCCCATGACAATCTTATGAGGAGAGTACTGTTATTGGTGATGGACAGGGAAGCCTGGCATGCTGCAGTCCATGGGGTTGCAAAGAGTTGGACACGACTGAGTGACTGAACTGAACTGTTATTAACACTCCTTAACACTGATGCTCAGAGAAGCTGTGTGTCTTTGCTTATACGACACAGCTAGCAAGTGGTAAGTGGTGGAAGTGGGTTCATACAAGGTTATTTGACTCCAGAAGCACACTGTTAACCAGAGGTACTATGACTTAGCACCTTGGACTATTCAGTCTTCCATTTCCCTCCAGGGCTAAAGTTTTATGATTCGGAGTAAATCCTGCTATGAAGTAATACTGTTAAGGAGAGTAATACTGTTTAAGGAGAGAAAAACGAGAGGACAGGTACTAATTTTTAACAACTGCCTCTGTGCCCCATGGTGTCAAGTGTTTAATCTAGCAAATGGATTTAATGCCACAAAAGACACATAAGGCAGATGTTATGGAAGAAAGAGGTGCTGGACTGTCTAAGGTCTGTCCTTTCTCTAACACTACAGAGTTGTTGCTAAGAAGGTTCGGGACACGACATTTTCTAGCATGTCTCACACCCACCTCTGGAATTAGGTGTGCTCGTGGGACTGGTTGTCATGGACCGTAGACAGCAGCAATGTAGGCTACTTCCTGGCCAAGTGGGTAGGAAGCTATGTGCTTTTACCATCTGATCTTTCTTTATTGTGAGCTGAGTGCACAGGGCTCCGAGAACCTAGAGGAGGGCATAGCTAGAGGCAGAAGGATTCTGGCCCCTGAATGAGACGATGAGAGGAAGGAAGGGTCCCAAGGAGGAACACTCATGTCATCTGTGAAGACTGAGAAATCAGCTTCTATTGTGTTAAGCCCCTGAAAATTTGGAAATTAACTGTTATAACAGATAGCACTACCCTAACCATTACAGATAGTATGACCTTTATCTGTATATTAGGAAAATGAAGCTTAGTCAGGTTAAGCAACTGACCCAAAGTCAGACAAAATGTCAAAAGTGATATTATGGGGGGTGTACAGGATAGGGTCTGGAAGCCTACTGATTTCTTTTTAACTAAAGAAGGAAGCAATAGCAACAAAGGTTTTAGATTTGAAAGAGTGAATAGAAATCATACACATATTTGTAAATGGTCCCCTTTCTTTTGCTGATGGATATTTATACCCTTCCCTCCCCCTATACTGTTTTTTAAAATATATATGTTGTTCAGTCGCTCAGTTGTGTCCAATTCTTTGTGACCCCATGGACTGCAGCAGGCCAGGCTTCCCTGTCCTTCACTATCTCCTGGAGCTTGCTCAAACTCATGTCCATTGAGTCGGTGACACCATCCAACCATCTCATCCTCAGTTGTCCCCTTCTCCTCCTGCCTTTAATCTTTCCCAGCATCAGGGTCTTTTCTAATGAGTAGAATTTGACCTCTAGCCATGACAAACTGAAAGGGCTTCCCAAGTGGTGCTAGTGGTAAAGAACCTGCCTGCTGATGCAGGAGATATAAGAAACACCGGGTTCAACCCTTGGGTCAGGAAGACCCCCAGAGGAGGGCATGGCAATCCACTCCAGGATTCTTGCCTAGGGAATCCCATGGACAGAGGAGCCTGGCAGGCTACAGTCCATTGGGTCGCAGAGTTGGACTGAAGCAACTTAGCACGCACTGCATGCGTGACATGCACTACATACATGACAAACCGAAAGCCAAGGCATTTACGTTTAAGGACTTAAAGTGTGCTTCAAACTCCTGGTGTTGCCTGAGAATGCCATGTGAGTTTCGCAAGTTCAGCAAAACTGTCCCAGGAAAGCGCCCCACTCAAGTAAACAAAACTTCCCTTCAGCAACACTCTGCAACTTTGACCATCTTGGAAAACCTCAAGTGAGGTGGGAGTGATGGGCAAGAATGACTACATACCTGACTCTCATATTTGTTTCAACACCACCAACACTGCAAAGATTGTTCTGGAGCAAAATGTAGGGGAGGCAGTTAATTGGTGATTCATAAATAATAAATATACCGCAAGGATATTAGAACTAGGACAATAATATTGGCCAAACTCTTGGAATGCTTTCCAGAGATAGAATTTTTCCCACTCTAAGAGAGTCTGGGATTATCCCAAGATCTCAGGAAGATCAGTAAATTGGGTTAAGTAAGTCTAATCTGAATTTTCCAGAGAATGACAACTCTTTGGTATTATAGATACTACAGTGGACCAAGGAGAAGTCATAGTAATGTGATTAACAAGGGGAAATAAAAAGAACTTCAGGCTTGCAATAAAGTGGATAAAAGAAGCTGTACCAACCATTAGTTATATATTTAAACCCCGTTAAATGAAGGTAACAAGGAAACAGTTACATTCAGGGGATTTTTTTTTTTCAATTATAAATTACCAATATTTATTTTAACCACATAAGGTAACTTCAAAGTTTTTTCCTTTTTTAATCTAGAGAAAGTAGAGGGAAGGAACCACTACAATATCTAATTTAGCTGAAAGCAGAGTTGTTAGCTACTGTTTTGATCAATGAGGGCTCCTTTATATATATTATTTCAAAGCGACAATAATAAATACATCTTCCGTTTAGGGTTTAGTCATCAAAACAAAGGAGAATCCTAGTCAGGACGGGGACAGCATGATTTCTGCCATGGTCCCTCCATCGACCCAAACTCAAAATTCAAGATGCTGGCTATGAGCAAAAAAACATCTTTACTGTTTGGGATGTAACAAGGAAACAGTTACATTCAGGGGATTAGTATTACATTCAGGGGATTCTGAATTCAAATACTTATATTTTATTATAGATCAAATACATCTGTACATGTGGACCAAAAAATAAATCCCCATTCTAAAGACATACCTTACTAAAATGTGCCCTTTCAAACAGCTTTAAAGGTGAAAAAAGACAGCTACTTTTGAGTTTATCGCATTGGTTACTAGGTGCAATGATATTTGTAACAAATGTTGTGAATAATTTAAATCTTGTAAATTTGCATGAAACAGCCCTCTCATACATTCTTAAAACAGTCCCTAAAATAATGACTCTAATACATTGATTTGACAACGATGCTAGGATGGCACTATTAATAGAGAGATTCCATTTAAAAGAAATATAGAAGGGAATGATTATAAACATAATTAAAAACTAAATGATTGAAAACCCAAAGCAAACATGGAAATCTAGGAATATCATGATGAAACCACTACTAGATTAGGGACAAGTTAGCTGTTGGTTCCTTTTTTTTGATAAATAAACTTTCATTTGCTAATTTCAATCCCCATCATAAGGTACCTTACTGTTCATTGTTTGTATCTTGACAATGGTTAAGTCATGTCTGCATGGAGAGTCTAGTTGGGTCCCCATATACCACTCTTTCTTTGGGATTTTTATCAAAATAGCAACAATGGAAAGGCTGAATTCACATCATTCCCAGAAAGCAGCAGACAAGTACTGAAATGTCACAGAAGATGGACCTTCAGGAGATGTATTTCTAAGTGTGGTCAATGAGGAATAAAGCCCATCAGATATTACTTATCTTGTTCTCAAGTGCTATACCAAAATGGGAAAGGGCTGAACCATTGCTGAATGCATTGGGCCATCAGGAAGTTAAAAAATTTCCATTATCATATGTGAAAAGGATCGCCAGTCCAGGTTCGATGCATGAGACAGTGTGCTCAGGGCTGGTGCACTGGGATGACCCAGAGGGATGGCATGGGGAGGGAGGGGGGTTCAGGATGGGGAACACATGTACACCTGTGGCGGATCCATGTCAGTGTATGGCAAAACCACTACAATACTGTAAAGTAATTAGCCTCCAATTAAAATAAATAAATTTATATTTTTTAAAAAAGCATTCACAATCACAGTGTATTTGTAAAATGCAAACAAACTTGATTGAAAGTTAAAAAAAAATTCCAAATGATTGAAAAAAAACTAGTATTCTTTCCTACAAAACGAGAGGTTTACAAGAAAGCTGATGAACTATTTTTGACAATTAGAAATCTCATTTTAGAATTTCTGGAGAAATGCTTCTAAAATGTTGCTGACTCCTGTAAAAATGTTTGCTTGAGGGGCAAAAATATTACCCAAAGACATGGTCAAAGAAAGGTCCATGAATACCAGCTAGTAAATATGGTAAAGTTTTAATATTTACTAGCTAAAATTATGTAAGCAAAACACACTTGAAATAACTAAATCAAATTCACATTAGCACCAAAAGGACCAAGGTCACAAAATTTTAGGTTCTCCTCTTACTTTAAGACAACTTGAGGTTTTTAAAACTGTCAGTCATGACACATGACTCAACAGTGAGTCCTGAAATAAATATAGTGGGCTTATGTTCAACATTTAAAAATAGTGGGTCTACAATTAGCATTCTAAAATAATATAAAAATATGGAATAGAATAAAAATACTATAATACATATTAATGTATATAATATAGTATATAAATGAAACTTAAGATGTGTGTGTGTGTGCATATGTGTGAGAGAGAGAGAACACACACTTGAAGGTCATAACATAATATGTGAGGACTTTAAGAGATACAAACAGTCCTTTTGCCCTTAAATCTCATTTTTTCAGTTCCATCAAAATGCCTGGCCTGGAATTCAACAATGAAATATTTCTTTCTCTACGTTGTGAATATCTGGGGGATTTCAAAAGCATCCAGTGAAAAGTAAGATGTATCTGTAGAACTCTGCTCGGTGTTACATGGCAGCCTGGATGGGAGGGGAGTTTGGGGAAGAATGGACACATGTATATGAACGGCTGAGTTCCTTCGCTGTTCACCTGAAACTGTCAGAACATTGTTAATCGACCATACCTCAAAACAAAATAAAAAAGTTTAAAAGAGAAAAACATAAAGTAAAATGTATCTGGGAAGAATAAAATTTTAAGTTTCATCAGCCAAGGCTGACATAACTCCTCTGTGACCAGAGGTCAAATGAATAGAACCCAAGTTAGGCATTTTTGTGATGAGAGGTTTGCTGGAAGAGTAAATGCCAAAAGCATGAGATTGGTCCTAGGATTTCACACATTTAACCTGTATCCTTTCTGGTAGCATTGCTCAAGGATTTCCTCACCGGGTACTTGGTGTTTCAGGATACCATAAAAATCAACAAGAAGAAATGTGAATATGTGCTTTTAGGGTTCTCAAGGTTTTACTGGGAAGCCTGGCGTGCACAGTCCATGGAGTCACAGAGAGTCAGATGTGACTTAGCGACCGAACAAAAACAACTGTTATTATATTGTACATCTGGTACTATTTGCGTGTGTGTGCTGGCATTCCAGCACGCGAATATCCACATTCACAGACACTGTGGATAAAGGTCTTTCTTGAAAGTGAAAGGAAAGTGAAGTCGCTCAGTTGTGTTCGACTCTTTGGGACCCCGTGGACTGTAGGCTACCAGGCTTCTCCGTCCATGGGATTCTCCAGGCAAGGATACTGGAGTGGGTTACCATTTTCTTCTCCAGGAGATCTTCCCGACCCAGGGATCAAACCCAGGTCTCCCGCATTGGAGGCAGACGCTTTAACCTCTGAGCCACCAGAGGTCTTTGCTTTTCATACTAGCTACATGAAAAGTATCTCAAGGAACATTTAAATCAAGGATCCTTAAACCTCATTATATATCAGGGGCTGTTTTTAAAAATAAAGATATGTGCACCATACCCCCAGAGACTACATTTCAAGTGGTTTGGGAATGGGGTCCAAGGATTTTTAATAAACATCCTCAGCTGATTTTACTGTGGAATTGAGTTTGAGAACCAATCAAGTTCTTCTATTCATGTAATTCTTGAATTCACCATTATATTTTGAACATACTTTTGTTCTTTTGTTAGGTAGCTATAATTTTAATGATGTTTTTACTTAAGCAGGAAGCTGCTTCTCTTTTGAATGAACCCATGAGTCATTTTTTTCTACTTTGACCCCTGTGAGTGGATTATGAGTCAACTTCCTTACCATATGCCAGCTCTCAGTATCAGCACACATGGGCAAGTACTACAAGACGTACAATATAATGACAGTTGTTTTCATTCAGTCGCTAAGTCACATCTGACTCTCTGTGACCCCACGGATTGCGCACGCCAGGCTTCCCTGCCCTCTACTGTCTCCCGGAGTTTGTTCAAACCTATGCCCATGTGATGCTTATTAAACTTTCATGGCCAATAATAATATTGTGGTTGTTATCATTACTACAACTTGGAAGTAAAGCAAAGATACCTGTTAAAAGCAAAATCACCAAAGTGATTTTGTCAAGACCAATGTCAAGAACACACTACTTCACAGAGTTGTTCAATAAATAGTGTGTGTTGATAATCTGGAAAAGGACAAGATATTTGTTTTTGTGTTTCACTTACTTTTTACCTCCTCCTTATACACATTGGGAAATCAATGCAAGGAAAGTGTCACAGGTGTGTACAGGTGAGTCTTGGCAAAAAAGGTTCTTTCATTCATTTTTAAAACAATAGCATTCTAGGTTTGTTCAAACAACTCTCCCTAACATTCAACGGCTCCTCTACAAAGTGTGAAAGATGTCCAGTGATATCTTTTCTTAGAAGATTGAATGAGAATATGTAAAGTTTAGTTCTTACAGAAGAAACACAAGAGAAAAAATAAATTGAAAAAAAAAAACTTATGAAATATGTTATAGAAAATATGTTATAGAACATATTCTATAGCACAGAATATGTTCTGTGTTAACCCCATTGGTTAGCCTTTGTGGGTCAGCTCATTCGCTCATAAAGCCATGGAACTTCACTGTACCTTAAGAGACGTCTACAGGGTTAATACAACGTGCTCTCAGACTCGTGACCATGCATTGAGTCCTGTGAACTCCTTATAAAGGATTATTGGTTATCCTGTAGATCAGGCTGCACTGAATAACAGTTAGTTAAGCCAGATTGATCTGAACTTTAAAATAAACAATAATAAAAAGGCTCCGTTTTTTGCTGCTGTTATATGGGGAATACTTGTCTAAATATCGAAATCTTCCATTGCTGTCGTCTTTTCTATTACTGCTAAGATTAGTAAATGCAATGATAGTCTATGAACTACATCTAAGCCTTCTATTAAGTCTAATTGAATCACCACTATCACAATTAGTTGGGAAATTCACCTGTAAATCAACTGTCTTTAACATATAGACAAAAATGAAATGGCATCATCAACAAACCTGAATTTCAAAGAACTGCTAACCTGCCATCATTACTTTGCTGTGCTGAAAAGTCCTACCTTCAACTAAGGAAGTGAGCAGGGTAACGTTGGCTGCTTTCCGTCTTCCCGCTGGCAGGTTCAGACCCAGCCTATCCAGCTTCTCCCTCAGGCAGCGACCCCCATTCTTGGATTTTGCTCTGTCCAAGAACAAACAAAAGCTAGGTTTTGCAGGTTGACATTTAGAGGAAAACAATGAGAAGACTTGACCATCTGAGGTGTTCAACATGGGACAGAAGACATAAGGGCTGAGGGTTGAGGAGTGTGGTACCATACAGTTAGAAGATCACAGTGCCAGTGACTTCCCTGGCCGCCCAGTGATTAAGACTTCGAGCTGCCAATGCAAAGAGTGCAGGTTCAATCCCTGGTCAGGGAACTAAGATCTTACATGCCACACAGTGCGGCCAAAGGATAAAACACCAACCCCCCTACCCCCCCCCCCAAAAAAAAACTACAGTATCAGAAAACTCCTTTGTCTTACCTTCTCAAAATGCCTCCCAAGAGTGAAGCGTTGAGGCATTCAGGGGGTGAGAGGCGTCTCTTCACCTCGGCAATGGTCACCTTGTACTTGGAAGTAGAACTGAGAAGGGACAGACGACCAGGGACAGAGCAAAACAAGTCTGTGGGGTTGACCACACAGGTGCCACCTTTGGAGGGAAAAGTATATTATATATTAATGACCATGAGCACAGATACTAATAACTATATAAAACATAGTTACTATCACGGTGCTACTTAGGATTTGGAAATACACAGTACGATTTTTCTTATACATTCACCACCTGGGTCATCTCAGAAAGCTGCTCTGAAGATGTCTCTTCCAATAACACTCAAGCTTTGGTTTTCAAATATCACACGGAAAATGTTTGTGAGGGTATGATTTTCATTTTAGCCAAAGTTAGCATCCTATGAAGTGCTGGCTGGCCCACCAATGTTCATTTTGCCATCATCCACACCAAGAAACAACTTCAATTAGTTAAAAATCTCAAACTATACCAACTAGCCCACAAAGGGTAGGTATGATATAGCCATAGCTCTGTGTATGGTTGTGTACACACATATACACAATGAATAGATATAACTGTATCCATGACTTACTATATACACAAAAGTTTTGAAAGCTCTGTTCTAAAATGACTGAGAACTGCCATCTCTCTTCCCTTGTCTATCTGCCAAGTACAGGCACCAAAGTCAGTTAGTCCCTAGGTACCGTTAAAAATCACGTGCCCATTGCCAGACACCTCCAACCCATATGTGCATGCGTGCGTGCTAAGTCGCTTCAGTCCTGTCCAACTCTTTACGATACTATGGACTGTAGCTTGCGAGGCTCCTATGTCCATGGGATTTTCCAGCCAAGAATACTGGAGTGGGTTGCCATTTTCTCCTCCAGGAGATCCTCCTGACCCAGGGATCGAACCTGTGTCTCCTGTGGCTCCTGTATTACAGGCTTTACTGCTGAACCACTGGGGAAGCCCTGCACTGTGCATGGGACACACGAACTTGAGTTAACATTAGAACATAGTAATAGTAACATATAAAATGCTAGTGGCCACTAGCCACAACTAATACTGCTGTGCTTGTTATTATTACTACTACTAGGGAACAAAGCAAAGATAACTGCTGTTGGCAAAAATCACCAAAGCAATATCCCACTGCTGGTGCTCCTGGAGCAGAAGCCTTCTGTCTCCAGGATCCAGAAAGCCCCTGGAGCTTTTCTGTTCTCCAGGAATAACAGAGAACATCCCCAAACTTCAGGCAGCTGAAGTAGACTGAAGACCCAGAGCAATCCGTCAATCATCAGTGGGCAAAGTTTCCTATTGTCTGACCTTCCTTTATTGCAAAAATCCTGAGCCAGTGTCCACACCACTGCATAGCCCCAGGATGCAAGGCTGCCTCCCTGGGCACCAAGGGCAGAGCTTTGGAGGTTCAGTAGCAAGTTCAAATTCAAAGGTTACTTTTCTGAGCATACACTGGATTTCTTGAGTTATGGGCAATTTTAAGACCCATTTCCAGAAAAGGGTCAAGTTCAATGAGGTTAATGAGAAAAAAAAAAGAGAGAGAGACGACGATTAAAGAAAAATGGGCAGGAGAGTGTCAGCTAATATTTCTACTCAAAGGGTGGCTCTCAACTGGCAGCACAGGCATCTCCTGAGAGCTTGTCAGAAATGCTGAATCGCAAGCCCAGCCCCAGATCTTGAGTAGAGCCTGCATTTGAACGAGCCCCTCAGGTGGTTCAATGTGCACCTTAAGTTTTGAGAAGCGTTGGTCTAGGACTCACCACCCGCCTTCCTTTCTTTGACAAAGCAGCTCAGATGGAATGTTATGTCCATCAGGTCTGTGGCATTCAGATTCAGGTATATTTTCTAGGCACAGGGGTTAAGGAACCTGGAAGGATCTTTAAAAAGCTAAAAGAGGCCCTGGACCTGGGTGCAGAGAACAGACTAACTTTGCCCCACTCTTAGGGGATTTCTACCCCTGTGCTGCCTGGAATTCTTCCTGCTTTCCTAGGGTTATCCAAGATTCCCCTGAAAGTGCTGGCACCCATCAAGGTCTTTCTCCTGAAGCATTCCAAGGCTGGAAATCACCCTGAATGCCTCCTACCCCAAAACACAAGAGAAGATAACGAGAATATCCAAGCAGCCAGCTCGCTACAGGTTGGAAGATGGGCCATGTACCGTTGGCTAAATTCCCAATGCTAGAGTTTGGAAACTTGCCCTCAGTTTGAAATCTGAAAGGTAATAGTTTCAATGATCAGATTTGAATCTTTTTCTTGGTAATTAAACTTGTAGCCAATATAATGAAAAAACATACAAATGCCTGCCTCAGGAGCAGGGAATACAA
The DNA here is from genome assembly GCF_055505025.1 of Bos grunniens. Classification (NCBI taxonomy): domain Eukaryota; kingdom Metazoa; phylum Chordata; class Mammalia; order Artiodactyla; family Bovidae; genus Bos; species Bos grunniens. The sequence continues at coordinate 24,316,343 of NC_141187.1, read as the reverse complement.
ATTCAACTGTGCTTCTTCACCTCATATTCTCAGAGAAGATTTTAAAACCAATAATAATAATAGCAATAATAATTTCCCCAGATGTCTAGAAGTAGATCCCTGGTGGCTCAGATGATAAAGAATCTGTCGGCAATGCAGGAGACCCTACCTCGACCCCTGGGTCAGGAAGACTCCCTGGAAAAGGAAATGGCTACCCACTCTAGTATTCTTGCCTGGAGAATTTCACGGATAAAGAAGCCTGGAGGGCTCCAGTCTATGGGGTCCCAGAGACTCAGACAGGACAGAGTGACTTTGCACACAATGCTCTAGAAACTACCATCATACTTTCACTGATGCTCTCACTTTGTACTTGTAGATGCAAAATGTATTTTAAGGACTTCCACGATGGCACATTGGGTAAGAATCCACCTGTTAGTGCAGGGGACACAGGTTCAATCCCTGGTCCCTGGTCCAGGAAGATGCTGTGAAGCAACCAAACCCACGTGCCACAGCTACTGAAATCTGCGTGCCTAGAGCCTGAGTTCTGCAACAAGAGCAGCTGTCACAATGAGAAGGCATGTCGCCACAACGAAGAGTAGTTCCTTGCTCAACACAAGTAGAAAAAGCCCACATGCAGCAACAAAGACCAATGCCCTTATCCAGGGGATCTTCCCAACCCAGGGATTGAACCCAAGCTTCCCACATTGCAGGCAGAGTCTTTACCATCTGAGCCACCAGGGAAGCCTAAGAATACTAGAGTGGGTAGCCTATCCCTTCTCCAGGGAAACTTCCCGATCGAGGAATTGAACAGGGGTTTCCTGCATTGCAGGTGGATTCTTTACCAGCAGAGCTACCAGGGAAGCCCAACAAAGACCCAATGCAACCAAAATTAAATAAATAAACTCAAGCAACCACTCAAAAGTTGAGATGAATAAGAAAGTAAATTAGGTATCAGTGAATCTGGATTTTATTGTCATGTAAGAATCACGACACAGTGAGCTTCAGAACTTAGGTCATACTGAGTTTATCTGAAGCAGAAATATTAAGAAGATAATACCCTGAAGGTTCAGTGGGTTAGGACTCTGTATTTGCACTGCTGGGGGCCCCATGAGCCAGAAACAAACAAAAAAGAAATGATAATATTTTTGCTAAAAATTCACACGTTTTCACCTGAAAATGAGCCTTTCCCTGTGGTCACTATGAATCATTAGCTAATTTATATTCTTGCATAAATCTTCTCTTGCACACTAGCCAGTACACAGTGGAAGACACAGGAATCTCACTCAACTGGTCTCAAGTTTATTATAAGTGTATGTGCTGTTTTCCAAGAAAGGAAAGGGCATAGTTTTAGAACTTTCCTATCTTGGCTAATCTATGGTAGGTGAGACATGAAATTTAGGGAGATGAAGAAGATTGTAATTTTTGTAAAAATTAAAAAAAAAAAGTTAAATTGGGCTTTCTCCAACTGGAAAATTGCTCCCTTTGGACAAAGTGAACCCGCATGCTAAAAGCCAGCTACTTTCAAGGAAGTCACTGAGTTTGCTACCTAACCAAAGGTGAAATCCCTGAACCCTAGGCCTTCTCCCCTGCTTCCAGGTTAGTCTTCTGGCTTATGCTCAAATAAGCATTTATTAGGTAAGTCACACAGACTGCATATTAAGAATATGTTTTATGCACACACAAATTGCCTGGAGGATTTATTTTGTATTCAGGATTAGCCATCAACTCCAGAGTCTTTTATTTTTTATGTCACAGCATCTTTAAAGGGAATTTCTGTTACTTTGATACTTGGCATTGCTGCAGCCTTGGGGAACTCTCTTGTCCTGGCTGAAGATTTGGCAACTTGTAGAGTTTACAGCAGCGCAAGGAACCTGATGTCTTTCTTCCCAGTGCTTTATTTTTTAAGGAGGAAGAAAAGAGTCACAGGTCAACATAACCAGAGTTTTGCATTTGGAATGAAGGTGGGACATCTCTAAGGGGATCCAGATGACAATGATGAGATTTCAAAGAAGGAAAGGATGCCAGGGTCAAGGATGCCAAGCCATTGACAGTGTTCCTCCCCAGTGTCACTAGCTGAAGTTCCTCATGGTACCTGCATTGCATGTCAGCTCTGATTGAAATCATGCAATATTCATTCTAGATCCAGCACTCCAGTTAGGGGCATCTCTGCTGCCATGGCCAAAGTCCTCATGCCCAGCTCTCTTTTCCAAAGAGTACATCTCTTTTCCATTCATAGTGTGCAGAGGCAATAATACTTCCACCGGACTTACTATTTTAAAAATCAAAATTTGGAAATAGAGATTCCTATTTTCAGTGAGGCTTCAAACTCAGATGGGTAGCTATAGTAACAGCATAAGAAATCACCTACTCAAGGTCACTTGTCTAGGACATGGCTATCATAAAAGGGATAACTTTGCCACAGCTGTATTGAAAAGTCAGCCAAAGACGGTATGTGGGGCAAAACCAGCACAAAATACAGAGAGGCAGATCCTCCAGCTGCCAGATTTTGTCAGATCCTATGAAGCTAAAAACAGCGCGGGGAGGGAGCTGCGCCTCTCCTGGTGTGGCCGGGGACGGTGTCAGGGCGGGAAAGAAGTAAAACGTTGGCCATCTAGTGAACCATGCCACTTTAGGGGAGTAGTTCTGGGCCTCAGTCTGCCCATCTGAAAAGTGGGATGCTCTCACCTGCTCTATTTAACTTAAGGAGGTAAATAGGCAAAACGGAGGCACACGCCCTCAGTATCCTGGGTTTAGGCCACTCAACCCCACCATTGTGCTGAGCAGCCGTCGCGGCGCTGGGTGCAAGCGCTGGAGCGCGACAAGACTCCGCCCACTTTGTGCGCGGCTACGGAATCGGAAAGCCAGGCGCCGCTGCCTGGGCGCGCTTTTTCTTCTCCTCCCAGGCAATTAAGGCCGAGGAAACAGCCCGAGCCCTCTCCCAGGAACTGCGGCTCCCCTGGAGCCCCTAAAGCTGCCTCTAGGCTACTCACCCCCACTGGGTGCCTTCCCGTCTCGGAACAGAGCGGGTGATGGCTAGAGGCCCCACGCGCTCTGCAGGTGCGATCAATACTTCCCGGCGGGCTTCCGGGCGCGGGCCCGTGCGCGCAGCCTCTCCAAAGCCGCAGCGCCGCCCCAATCGCCGCCGCCTCGGTGTTGACATAATTAGACCAAATCTTGAGAGCAAAATAAATGTTCTGTTCGCCTTACAGCCAAACAGATGTTTACAATTCAAATGAAAGAAATACAAACGGCAGGGATTTTTTTTTTTCTCTCTCCCTCCTTCTTCATCTCCAGTGATCGCTCGTTTTTTCTGACACATTAAAAAATGTGTAAGCGATTACAGGAGTTTCCTGTCCCTGTTTGTTCTTCGGCTGCATTTCTGCGAGGTGCGCGTGTAAATGGGGTGAGGTGGGATCGTTCTCGGCTGCTTCCTCTCTAGCTTCTCGACCTTCTCCATCCCAAACCCCCCATGAATCCCCTTCCTCCACGCAAAGCGGATGTTAATTGTAATCAAACACCAAAGGGATAGGGGCTTAACTGCAATTAAATAGGCCTCGAGATGCTGTATCTGCAGCGAGTTGCAGTGTTTAGGAGAAGGTTATGTAGTAACAGGTATTACTGGATTACCAGGTCTGAGTGCGCTTCTCCGGGTGCGGATTCCACGCAGAACAAAAGAAAGGGAAGTCTGCATAGAGAGACTACTGTCTTAAGGTGGCGATGGATGTTTAATGGTGTGTGTTAGCGGAGGTGGGGGGGGGGGGGAGCAGGGGGTGAAATTAATCCCCATTCCCTAGCGCAGAGAGTGCTTGGGCTTTTGGTGATGTTCAAAGCAATAACGAAATTCAGAGAGGCGGCGGTAGGCTATGGAAAGTAGTCCCCCTTCCCCGTAAAATAGATTTCCCACAAACCAGGCCTCTAGATCCTCTCCTACATGAATTTTAAACTTCTTAAAGGAGACTGAATTCTGGATCTGCAGCATCTGAATTTGGGTAATGCAAGACGGGTAAGGCTCCTGGTGTGTTTCTGACAATATTTTCACAATGGATGAGCCACAGAAATGAGTTTTGGCGGTTTAAGAGCGATTCCCTGGGCTCTGAGGAAAGAAGAGGAATAAGGCTTCTCACCCCGCTTCAATCTTACTCCTTTCAAGACCTGCTGAAAGAGCCAAAAGGCTCTCTCTAAATCCAGCTCCAAAACTCAGGACCCTCACGAAAACCGAAAAAGCAGAAGAAAGTTCATCTTCCTGCCCAAGCCGCCTGTGGGCAGCCATGAAGGCAGCAGACAGGAAGAGCGATCAGGCCCATCCACTGTTATTGGCAGACTGGGCGACTGATGCTAAGCTCCATTTCACGGAAGCTTTTTTTTTTTTTTTTAAATTAAATCAGATCTGACAATGTTTGTACCGCAGCGTAAATGCCTCCGCTGGCGTGCCAGTCACCTCTAAGCGATCTGACAAACTCCAACTCTCTTAAAACGTGCAGAGTTCAGATCATATTAATTCCCCAAAAATGTTTTGATTCAAAGTAGTTTGTATTTTGTGTAGCCACGGGCAATCCGGTAAGCGCTCCTGCCTGCCCGTGGCCGGGTCCGCTCCCTCTCCGCGTGGCCCAGAGGCTATGGCGGTATTTAAGCTTCTGAAATTAGCCTGGGGCTGCAAGGCAGAGTGATCACAAAGCGAAACAAGGGCGCTTCCCCTCTTCACTTTTTTCATTTTTTTCTTTCTTCCTTTTTTTTTTTTTTTTTTGAGTTTGCCATCCCGATTTCACACACAAAAAAAACCAGGGCCAAAATGTCACTTTTTCACCCAAATATGGAACAGCTATGTCTTCTCTTCTAATCTCCATTCTCTTCTGAAAGCCAGGAGCCCCTACCCAATTGAACCCCTACCCCTGCGATTTCAATCTGGATACACTCATTATTAGCTTCATCATCATCATCGTCGTCATCAACATTGTTCTCCCTCTATTAAATTCTCAGAGCCAGAAATGAAAGGGACCAGCATCTGACAAAGGGGAGGGGGCCATGAGGGAGCCTCAGAAGATTCATGGGGAAAAGAAGAGTGGGTTTTCCTTTCTTTCTTTCTTTTTTTTAATGATTAAAAACACAGACGACTCCTGTAAATAGAAGCCTCATTTCTTCAAGAGATGCCTTTTGAAACCCACTATCTGAATATTCAACGAAGGCAAAGCTCCACTCTGTACGTACAACATTAATATGATCTCTGCAGAATTTGCTACTCAGAAATATTAACATATCAAAGCCGATGCCGGAGGCGAGAGAAGCTATCGATAGGCGAGCACAGGGTAAAGTAAAGATTATTGGTTCTGATGGTTGGAGTGGCGGAGCTGCGGGCAAAATCGTGCACACCATTAACCGAGAGTGAGCGCGCGGGGAGCTGCACCTCCGAGGCGGTGGCAAATATTTTATCTAGGTGGTAATTACCTCGCCGCTGCCCCTCTTCCGCTTTCTTTGGCTATAGGGCTTCATTATAGGCAAAAACAATGTAACTGGTACTTACCAAAGTGAGTCAAGGAAATGGTATTTTGTTCTTTGCAAACAGAAGTGGCTAAATTTAAAGAACTGAGATACCCCTACCCCCAACAAGCGCACACACACAACACTGTAAACAGGACAGCTTCTCCCTGGTGAATTTGTGTAGGGCATTAAGGGATCTTTTTTTCTAGAAGAGCATCCAGGGGTCTTGAGAAGTAAAAGAGAATCTCTTTTTTTTCTCCCATTGCAAATTTTAGAAATTTAAGTTTATCCAAGAGCTCAGCAGGAGAGAAACAATGGCAAAAAGTGGTGCTTTTCAAATCATGTTTCATATGGTGAGTCACCTGCAAAGCATGAATTAGACGAGAAACAGACTTCTCCATCTGAGCTACATTGCACAGTGTGGTCATATAGCAAAGCGCTTGAGTTAAAGTCCTCCCAATTCTTGATGAACAAAGGTGACTTGAGCTATGGATATTAGAATGCTGTGTGCTGCCATGACAATAGAGACAACAAACTTCCTTAACTGTTCTTGAAAAACGAGTCTTAAGATGAAGGACCTGGGCCAGCGGCAGGAGAAACACCACCTTTTAATGCAAGACTTCCTTGCTATCCATTTGTAAATTGTCATGAACATTGATCGTTTCAGAGTAAACAGACACACAGAGACACACTCCCTGGTCTCTGAGGCACAACTAAGTTAATTGGTCTTTTTTTAAGACACGTGGAAATGGAATAGACTCAGCAGCTAAATTCTGAATTCCTTCGCATGGAGGGGGATGGATCAGGTTTAAGCCAAACAATAGAGATGTAAACCCCAAGTTACCTCCCATTTTTGCTTGGAGCCCTGCTGTTATTCTAAAAGATCAATATTTGGTTTAAAATACATTCAGCTGTGATTTTTAGGTGAATGACACCGAATTCTACAAGAGCAATCAAACATCACGTAAGGAAAACCATTTCTGTGGCTCTGAGAGGATAGGAACGCAGTTCCCTTCTTGTGGTGACTGGAGAGCGTTGGCCTTTCTTGAATAGCTGGTGAAGTCTATTCCGTAGATCTCTTCAAAAATTCCACTCATTGCACAGCAGCCTGTGCAGACTTTCCAGCTCCCCGCCTGGGTCTCAAATAATTCTAACCCCCTGTCAGCTATTGTATGATCTGATGCAATTTCCAAGCATTTGAAAAGGTGATCTTGGAGCAAGCGCGGAACTGAACGCAAAAACGCAGTAGCGCGAGTCGGGCTCTGCGAGGAGCCGGCTCCGGGCGCTAATTAGTGGCGCTGTCCTTCAGCACCACCGACATCTTCGTGCGCCCTGACTGCTTGGCGTCACCTTTAGTGTGGCCGCCTCAACACACTTGTCACCTGGTCCCTCTTTCACTGTGTGTTTTAACCCCCTCGCTCCAACAATATGTATATTTTATTTCAATTTTCACTAGTCTAGGCCTATTTCATGTCTTTTCAATATGGCTGAGTATTGGCCTAGCTGACAAGCTTAAATCTGGCTCATTTTAAAAAAATCTTCGTGGAACAACGCTAGCAGTGGGGGGAAAAAAAAAAAATTTCAAATCTCCATAGGGTGAAACAACAGATTTAAATAGCCATTTTCCATGTAATGGAAATCCCAAATATCCACTCTGACAATAGTTTCTCAAAGGAAAACATTCTGTTTTCTTCCCACCTCAATTTAAATGGATGTTTCACACTGGACACTGGGTTGTAAAACCTGCAGTTTAAACATGAAAGAAACCAATGCTTCCTATCCATGCAATCCTTTCTTTGGAAAAGCACTGTAGTCTTTCAATAAGCTTTGAAAGGGATGGAGAGGGACTGAAGAACATTTATTTGGTGCCACCAGGAGTGACTCAGTTTTTAGTCGTTCAGTTACTAGAGACAACTGTGGCCCTGGAGCTGGAATTAGTCCTGGTGAATAGGCCATGTCTTATTAATTCGTATGAAGTTGGGATAACAGCTGGTCCCCCTTGCCTTGTGTGCTCCTCGGGTTACTCAGCTTGCTAGGAAAATAAGCCTCAGAAGCTCTGAGTACAGTGAAGTGAGGAAGCCAGTGAAATTGGCATTGCCTTGAGGCTCATAAAATGTCATAGTTCAAAACCTTTTGTCAAAATGGAACATTTGAGATGCAGCCCTCTTCAGTGTCTGGGCCGAAATCAACAGCTCTCCATTCTTGCCTTGCCCCCACCTTCCCATTCCATGGGTAACTCTGGGTTCAGATGTTTTCCTCAACAGATGGGAACAAGAAAGCTTTATCCAGTACAGTTAACACCACCTCCTCTTCTCACCCTCCCTTAAAGAAAGAAATGTTCTGGACACTTAGAAAAATAAGGGCAGCTACAATATTGGTGTTTCATTAGTTTTCCCTGAAGCCCAATGAATTTAGCCTTTCATAGAATCCTTCAAAGCCTCAAGCTAACACCAACACCTCAAACACCCAGGCTGTGGCTGGCACATTTAGGGCTAAAAGAGACCAGAAATTCTGCTCGAGGATGTGATGATGGGGGAAGGGTTTGTGAGAAAGATTTTTTTTTCTTCTTTTTTCTTTTCTCTTTTGCCTCTAACTTTGATTCTGTCACTGTTTCACTGAGGAAGAGCAAATCTCTTCTATCACTCTCTTTGGGGAACAGGCTCGTTCAAGCCTCAGTGGAGTAAGGGAAGCTTTTTAATGTGGGTATGCCTGTGTGGGACAGGCGTAATTGACCAAGAGTCATTGTTTTCTTTATCATCAGGTGGGGATCTGATGTTTAAAAGCACTGCTGGACTTTGAAAACAAAGTAACAGATGAGAGAAGAATGTTTAGTTTCATTATGTTGTTACTTACCCCTTCTTATCACACCACCTTGGCCATTGAGAACAAGCCCACATTGGGCTTCCACAGAGCCCTTAATGAAAGAAAAAGAAATACAATCACTCATATGGATACTAACAGATACATGAGTTAAGTCTTTCAATCTGCCCCAACTCTGAACCCCATATCCTCATTACCCCATAGTAGACATTTAAAAGCAACCGTTGAGCTGAATCAACTTTGGCAGCACACACTATTGTAAGGGGAAAAAAATTGCCAGAAAAACCACAATCTAAAAGTTGTATAAATCTTAAGGTATGCATTTTACAGCACCATACAATATTACACTTCAAAGCACCTGAGTGCCTTTTATCTTGGCATAAGAGAATGAGAAGCCCTTTAAGTCTCCATCAAGGCACATAGCATACATATAGACAGTTTCCACAGCACTTTCTGCATGGAGCAAATTACACTGGAAGTGTCAAGTCTGGCACTGCAGGTTTCTTGGGAGCTCAGAGGAGCTATTTCAAGTGCAGGATTCAAGGTACCTTATGAAGGTACTGTTTTACCCCAGATGTAGAAATATCCTATCATGCTACCCAAAATGTGTCTTATGGAGGGAACACCTTCAGAGTCACTCACTGTATATCTTCAAGCTCCTAGTGGATTGAGGGATCATTTGAGCTGGGAAGAAGGAAAAGGCCTGCTGATTTTTGATTAAGAAAAATAAAAATTTCTGTCTCTCTCTCTCTTTTTTTTTCCTGAGTCGAAATGTGTTAAAGGCTCATTTTCCTTTACAAACAAACGAGGTATTGGACTTGAAAGAGGCCTTGAAGGGTGTTAACCTACCCAACAGCCCGTGAAGAGTTAAGTAAATGCGGAGAGAGTCGGTGCATAATAAAAACCCACTTTACAAAACAACCTTTACAGCCCTGGCTCCCTTTTGCTTCCCCATTTTCACCATATTGAGGCAGGCCTGTAAGACCCCCCTTTTCAACTTACTCATGAGCTCTTTCTTATTTTAACTGTTCTGCCTTAAAGTGATTATCAAATCAATATGAAAAAAAAAAAACTTAGAGACTGAGCATAAATTAAAGCGGTGATGGGAAAAGGTGTGACAGTTTCCTTTGTTGGCCATAGCAAATCTTTTTAGGGGACTCAAAGATGGAACTGAAGCCACAAGACTGTTTGCATCTGTTAGGCAGACTTAGACCGCCCTCCAAACCATTGGACTTTCACTTAAAATTCTGTGCAGGGAAAAGTATATTTACATTTGTTGCATTGGAAATGAGGCATATGCTGATGAATGTTTTAAAAAGGAAGAAATAAAAGGAGAGAGACGGGTTTCTCCCACACATCCCCTCCCCATTTCTCTTTTAAAAGTAGCTATGACTTTTTCTTTTTCATTTTGACAACTAAGTCCAGGAGGAGTGGAAGAAAATAACTTGCCAGAATTACAACTTTCTCCATATATCCCTATCTTTGTCAAAAATGTATATACACACTTCTATAGACATAGATACATAAATATATCATATACCTCTGTTCTCCATTCCTGCTATTATCTTGGAGTATGTCTCTCTGTATGAATTTTCCCTCAGTGTGAGCAATAAATGGGAAAAGGTAGGTTAAGAATGTTAAAAAAAAAAAAAACATAACAAACAGGATGAAAATAAAGGTTTACAAAATATCTGAAATGGAGATGGTAGAGGCCCAGAAGCTCTCCAAGGGAGGAAACCGCTTTTCCTCCTGGGCTCTGGCGCACCGTTAAGATGTTTATTTTCTTAGAAGAAACGAATCTTGGTCTCTTCACTTAACAAACTTTCCCCCCTCATAAGTAAAACATGTTGTTTGGTCGGATGACATTGCATAAATGACCAGTTGAATGGCACTAAGTCGAAAATTGGATAAACTACGGTGTTCTTTTGCACGGGATTCGCTCTTTGTCTGGTGCTTGCAAATGTTCTAATCCCCTCTTTTGAAAAATACCCGGCTTTGTGCCTAGCACAGAAAAAAAATTTGTACAGATACAAAAAAATCAGCAGCAGACGCGGCTATTAAAAGAAGTAAATAGGTTTTAGTTGAGCTAAGCATTGAATGGCAGATTTTTTTCCTCTTGAGACATAAGGAGATCCTTGTGAAAAATGTAAAAATGCCCTGAGCGTATAAAATTATTTCGTGAATGTAAATGTAGAAAGTCAAGGTTTATGGAGCCAAATCTTTTTTCTTGTGCACCGATCTTGTGGCTTGGGCTCTTTGTTGGGACTGTAAGGGCTTTCACTTTAATTTTAAAATAATCCCTTGCTCAGAGGTAAGTGAGGGGGAAAGATTTTCTGTGCGCAACGAGGGATCTCTTCTGTCTCCAAATCCTGCTCCTCCAGAATCTCCTTTTTCGCTTTGGGGACCTTAGAGAAAGTAGCCAGCTTTGTGCAGACTCACAGGCAAAGCTGTAATTTCAGCCAAAAGAAGTTACAAATTTGTGTCTTCTGGGTCTGTTTGGGACATGTGTAGACTTGGAAATATGGCTGTGACAGTGTATCTACATAATTATAAATTCTATTGTTGGCAAACAATGTGCAAAAATACATAAAGAGAGAAAGTACATCATCTGATTGAGTCATGGCCTTCACTGTAATGTGAATTCCTTCCTTCCTTCCTCTTTCTTTTTCCCCTCTTTTCCTCTCTACCTATCTTTTCTTCTTTCTTCCTCCCTTCTTATTCATCTTCTCTCCCCCCACCCCCTTCCTTATTTCATTTCCTTCTCTTTAAGGAGTTGCATCTTATGTAAAAGTTAATGGCTTGAAGAGACGGGAGAAAAAAAATAATAAAGTTGTGAATCGTCCAGCGGGTGACGAGAGTGGGCACTCCTCAGGCAGCGAGAATTGGGTTCAAGCTTGCACCCGGGTCAAACGCACCGTGCAGAGGCTTTTATTGGGGTTCATTTTTGAGGATTTCATTTGGGATCTTTCACTTTTCACAGCAATCTAGAGTATTGGTGAAACTTTCGCTGGAGCTCAGGGCTTCCCCCCCATCCCGCCCCGCAAAGTTTTGGAGCAAACCAGCTCCCCTACTTCACAGTAAGCTCCCCACAAGCTCAGTCTGGGACAAATGCCTGAAATACTCGGGTAGACCCAGCAAAGCGCCGAGACTGAGGGTGCGATTGGTCATCAACTTATCGGGTCTTACTCTGAGTCCAGTTGGCTCAACCCCAGCCTCCTTGATCTCCCCCACCCCATCCCCTCAGGGACAGAAATGCGGATTCACAAAAGACCTTGGTGCAGACCGACGGGAAGTAGGGGCCCCGCAGCTAGCCGGACTCCCGAGCGTCCAGGTGAAATGCCTGCTCCAATGAGACGGACAGAATGGCACACGCCTCCTCTAATTGTTTTGATAACTTTCCATAAGTGGTGTGTGTATGTGTGTGAGAGAGAGAGAGAGAGAGAGAGGAAGAGAGAGAGGAAGAGAGAGAGGAGACGGCTTACAGCCGGAGTATTAATGGTGCGGGAGGGGGAGGGAGAGGAGGGGAGGGCGCAGACAAATTCGCCGCATGCTTATTTACCTGCAAGTCGTCGGCTCCCGCGGCGGCCAGCCCCAGGCTGGGCCCTGGCAGGAGTCTTTGATCTGGGTGCATTCCATACTGAGAGCCATGGCTCATGAGGGACAGGTCGTGACGGCGGTAGGCATCGAGGCAGCCCAGCTCCCGCCTCTGCTCGTCCAGGCAGGACGACTTGAGCGCCCGCGCATTGTGCAGGTTAATAAAGTCGGTGGGCTCCCCGTGGTGGATCTGCTGGTAGTACTGCTGCGAGTGGTGGAGCGAGTTCAGAGAGTAGGCGTCGGGAGTGACGGCCGGGTGGCTGTGCTGAAACTCGTAATGGAAGGACTGGTGGTGGAGCGGGGTGTACTGGTGGTTAGTGGAGAAGTAGGGGGACGCAAACTCGGTGCCGGTGGTGGAGTAAGTTAGAGGGGAGGAGGAGGAATAGGCGACAGTGGAATTGGCTACGGACTCCAGACAGCCAAGCTGCATCAAACGGTAGCTGTTTGATCCGTCGTGACGTATCTGGAAGGAAGAGGGGGAAAGGGGAGAGCAGAAAAACTTGAGGTTTGTCATTTTGCAACCGAGGCGCAGCTCTTCCGGAGCCCGGGAGCTTTCTCTGGCTCTCCGAGCGGCGCGAGCGCGCAGGGCTCGGGCCGAGCCGCAGCCCGGCTCCGCGCCTTTGCCAGGGAGCGGCTGCGAGCAGGCGGACTGGGGGTGGGCGGCCTCGTCCTCACAGTCGAGAGCGCGGAAGAAAAAAAAAAAATCCCCCACCCTATATAGGTGCGGGTGACACACACACACACACATACACACGCGCGCGCACACACGCGCACACACACACACACACTCAGCCCCTGCCCGACTTGCACAGGGAGCTGGGCTCCGGGAGCCAGGTTTGCCATTGACTCCGGGGCTGCCCGGAGCAGAACCAGCGAGTCCACAGGAGCCTCGGAGCCACACCAACCCGCTCCCAACGGCGAGATGGCTCGGCGGTCCCTGCCGGGATGGTCTGCCAGAGCTTCTCAAAATCATTATCTATGTATTTTTTTTTTTAATCCAGTCTGTGCAAATCGTCCAACTTGCTCATTTCTTAACCATTTGGGGCAAGGAATCCGACGCCCCCCACCCCCTGTTCTGCTTTACTTTCTAGAATAAGCCCATTCCAAACGAGGTGCGTGTTCCCCACCCCTCTTGGCCACCTACCCGCCCCCCCTCATCAATCTCTTTACTTTGTGTTTCTGAGTATCTTTTCTCCATCTCTATCCCTTTCTCGTCACCCCTCCTCCCTTTCTTTATTATTAGGATTATGTTTTTCCCCCTCATTATGGCAAATGTTTCTTAACGTGGCAGAGAGTTGCCCTTCCTGGCGACAGATGTCATAACGAACTTTCCTCCCTTTCCTTCCTTAACTTCCCCCCGAAAGCCAGATTATAATTAAACGTAACGGTCCAATATAGATTAGAGACAGGGAAAGCTGCCACCGCCGCCGCCACCACCGCCGCCACACACACGCGCGCTCAAAAAAAAAAAAAAAAAAAGTAATAATACCTCGGCATCGTGGACTAGTCCCGGAAAGGTAGTTGACATGTTGGGTTTCTCCGAAAGCTTACGATGCAATTTCCCCCTCCAAAAAAAGAATCAGGAAAAAAATCCAAACTTCTTGTATTTTCCAATTTTTTTAAGGAAAAAAAAAAAATGTTCTATAGATAGAGATCTAAATTGTAATGGCTTTGCCCGGATCAGATAGCTCCTTGCCTCGTACTCACTTAAAAACCTGTAGGAACAAAATTTTCCCTCTGCACAAAAGCAGCTCCCTGGAACAGATTTTGTACTTGCTGAGTATTTCTTTGGCTGATGTCGTAGGTCCCTTGGTAATATAGAAGTTTTGAAAATTAAGCATCAGCACTGAGAACTGGGAGGACAATAGGCAGAAGAGATTTATCCCAGGAGACAAGGAATAAATATTGTATCTTCGCCTAATAAGGAACTGGAGGTTCTTTCAACATTTTTATCCATTTTTTCCAACCTTTATCATGCTTTTCTATACCGACTGAGGTGGGGACTCATCTCTGCAGAGAGCATTTGCACACATTTTATTGTGAAGATAAAGATCTAGCCCTGCTGTGTGTATATTAGAGATAGAAATATATATTAATTAAAGCTTCCTTTTCCAAGTAAGTGTTCATTCCTATTGGTTCCACTTCCTGGTTGCTGAAAGCTGCTTTTTTTCCAACAAGCACCCAAATCAATTTCACCCAGATTGGGGTATCTGCCTTTGCCCAAGTGGGAACAATACTCCTCTGTCCACATTTACATGAATTTGGGTTCTTTTCCCTTTTTTTGAAAGGCAACACCTGGCAGTAGCTTACACTTGCAGCAGCTTTAAAACAAATAACTATGATGGGCAGTCCCCAGTTTCCCTCATAAAGAAATAGTGTAACTGGCAATATATTTAAGAAAAATATAAGAGAATAAAGACTTGTGACAAGATTCTACGTTTAGGTGAAACGTTGTCTTCCACTTCTCAACCCAACCCGTTTCCCCCTCTTTTTGTATTTTCCTTCTTCTTTTTCAGAATGACTGCCAAATAGGGGGTGGGGTGTGGACCATTTAGCACTGGTACAAGGTATTTAAACACCATTACCCCCTAAATAACCCTTATATGTTTGAGTGTAATATTTTACAAAGAGAGGGCAGAAAGGAGGCAGTGCACACCTAGCTTGGTCTCTTTGGTGGCTTTCTCAACTTCCAAACAGTGTTTGAGCTTTACTTTGTTCAAAATTCAGCTTCCCACACTAAGTGCTCTAGCGCCTGGAGGGGGTAGCTGTGGCTACAGGCCCTCAATACTGAGGCTCTGCTGATCCGCTAGCCAACTCTGCCTATCTCCTAAGAACTGGCTGGCCCCACAGACTCATCTCAGAGATAGAAGGGGTAATTTGGTCTTAATTGCCATTTCATTTGGTTAGCTTTTAAGTGTTTAAGCTAAGAAGGTGTCTTAATAATAAGCCGCAGGCAAACAGGCATGTGGCTTCTTTTTTTTTTTAGGTCGGGGTTTGGGAGGGTTTATTAGGATCTGCTCGTGCAGGCTAACTGGGGCTGTCACTCAGCGCTCTTCGCTTTATATAAATGGACAAAGGCACATGACAAGAATTGAAATGCACTTTCTGAAATGGAGATCCATGATGCTTCAGTCCTGAGCAAGGGTCAGCTGCCAACACTTGCTGCCCTTTTCAAGGTGTGCACGTGCCCCCCTCCCAACTTCTTGAAATTCCATATTTTGGTTTAATGAAACCAGCCCAATGAAGATGAAAAGCAAGAATGACCGACCAACTTGATCTTTAAGTAGGAGGGGTAAGAGAAGGGCCATTGCCACTGAGAAGATGACTTCCAAAAATGCTTGCAGTGAAACCTTTTGTTTGGCAGGACCAAGAAAGGCCTCTATATTCAGCCCACAGACAAAACAACTGTCCGTGGGAGCCTGCTCCCACGACCTTCCAGCAGGAACTTCCACCCCTACAATACTTCCCCCGCAGAAGAAGAATGTGTAGGGCCTGAAGCTTACCTGGGGAATGGCCAGACACCCTTTCTTTCCCTGGGTGACTGTTGTCGGTTTCCCAGTAAGTCCCAGCTGAGAAGGATGGCCCCTTCTCAGACAAGCTGCAAATCCCTCCCCCAGCTCCCCTACTGTCAGATACATCTCCACTGAAGTTGAAGGGACCTTCTTTCCCCGGCTTAGGTCCAGGCAGCAGACGCAAAACCCTGTCCCTCAGGAGTGACCAGGAGGCCCAAGATATCTTGGCCGCCTGCTCTGCCTGCTTGTCCCAGCCTGTTTGGCCCTGCGTTTGTCCCGGTCGAGGCAAAGATCCACAGCCAGCCCCTGCACTTCTGATCCTCCCGGTGATGAGCTTTTGCCTCGAGATGAGTACATCCACAGAATGACCTCTGATTGCCTCGGCCATCTGAATCCTTCTGGACATCACCGAAGTCCTGGTGAATGTACCTCTCCCTTCCACTCCCTAACCCCTCTCTGTTCTCAGGAGTGACTTCTAGGTGCCAAGACAAAAGACGCCCAGGGCTTCATTTACTATGCTTCTAGACCTCCCCGCGACAAGACAACCCCCCACCGCTGCCCTCACCGTGATATTAGAGGAAACTAAAGATCATGAAGGGTGAGGATAAAAATAATAATAATAATAATAACTTGTATTTAAAGGTGATGAAGTGTGGAGGATAAAGTGCTTCTCTTTTTGCTTAGAAGTCTACTTTGCCAGGACCCACGTGTTCTTTGGAAAGTGCTCCTCTCACCCGACTGCCCCAGCTTCCCGCACCAGCGTCTCAAAACTGTAGGGAAACCCCATTTGACCAACTGCTTCCTCTCGCCTCATCCCAACTTAAAAAAAAAAAAAAGCTGTTTGTCCCTGAAAGAGAAGTTGGGGGAATCATGTGTGCCATATGCACATACTGGTCAGCAACTCCCTTCCATCTGCTCTGGGGTTGCTCAACGCGCCCCTTTTCTAAAGAAACTCATCGAGGCAGGTGTGTGCTGTGCTTGGTGTCTGTGTGTCTGTGTGTGTGTGTGCTGTGTGTGTGTGTGTGCTGTGTGTGTGTATGTGTTCTGTGTGTGATATGAGAACACAGGATTTGTTTCTGTCAGACAGACCCCTCCCCCATCTTCCCTTCCCATCCAATTAATAGTCTTAAGCAATTAATAAATGCCATCTTGCTTGATCTAAAAGGCTGGGCTTTTCAGCAAAGCTCATTCCTCTTTCTCTGCTTGGGCCCTTTCTGGGAGAGCGACTGGCCACACATTCTCCAGCGGGCGGCGTAATTGAATTAACTGGCCAAGGCGAGTTGGAGACACAGTGACAATTGCCTGGGGCTCCCTCCCTCAGGAAACCGATAGTGAGCATCTCAGCCTGAGCCCCGAGGCTCGGCTGGCTCCCGCCCACTCGAGATGGCTCATAAAAGCACAGAGCACCAGCCTGGAACCCTAGAAGCTGGAGAGGGTTTCTCTTAGCACCCAGCGCTTCTGTTCTGCCTTCTGATTCTATGCTCCTCACTCCAGGAGGGATTGTTCCACTGCAGTCGCTTTACAGATCTGCAGGGAAATCTTTATATCTATACTAACTGTTTTGGTTGGGATCCAGAGCTGGAGAAGAGGGTTTCTGAATGGTTTCCTATAGTTCAGACTTTGATACGGGAAGCTCAGGACCTGTCCTGGGCTTCTGAGAGCATGCATGCTAAGTCGCTTCAGTCGAGTTTGACTCTTTGTGACCCCATGGACTGTAGTCCACCAGGCTCCTCTGTCCATGGAATTCTCCAGGCAAGAGTACTGGAATGGTTGCCATGTTCTTCTCCAGGGGATCTTCTAGGCTGGTGGCATATCGGTCACCTCAGTTTTCATCCAGTCCCAAGCATCTCCATGGAAAAGGTCTGCCACCTACTGTGCGTTTGAGTTTTGTAGACAATTAGCAACAAGCAAGGGCCTATCCCTAGTTTTATTAAAATATATTTCTCCTCCTCCTCCTGCTTCTTCCTGCTTGGAATTCCTTTTGATCCTCCAAATGGACATTTTTTTTCCTGTTGCTTGAATGGACTTCCCCTACAAAATTGCTTGCATAATGCTAAGTGAAGTAGAGTAGTTAAGGACTGTAATTACATGGGCATTTTTCAACAACAAAAAAAACCCCTTCCTTGTATATTCACATACACCAACCAAGATTTCTTATTTCCTCTCTCCGTTTTTCCTCATTTCTTTTCTTTCTTCCTTCCTCCTTAGAGGAAGGTAGAGATTGAATTCATCAAGCTTTAAGACAGCCTTGTGTACATTCTCTAATAATGAAATTTAGTGTGGTCTGTTCCCAGTGGGGGAATATGATTCCATAACCCAGACATGAGATGGCAGAATAGGAGACAATGTTTACGATCACAAAGACCTGGCTTCAGAACGATACTTGTACAGGAAAACAGCAAAACACTGACGACCCAATATTTTCTCTCCAGAGTGGCCAGGAGGTGTTAAACCTGTTCATCAGTACCTCTCCTGGCCCTTTCAAGCTTTCAAGCCCATCTCCTTTTACTTTTTATTTCAGATGCACATAAGGAGAAGAGGTGCCTTTAGAGATTTTTAAAACCAACAAAAAACAGTGTCCTATCTTAGTGGTGTCTTATCTGGGTGGTGTTTTGGTTCTATCTGCCCTCACCCTGTGAATCTCTCACCTTCTGAGCACTCTGAGCTGGATAGCCTTCTAAGACATCAGCCTAGGGTCTCCAAGAGCCAACCACACAGGGGTCCCTGTTTCACAGTCCTTCAGGATTGTATTGACCTCGAAGCATCTTCTTATCCAAGGACCTACTGGTGTGATTCTGGTGTGATTCTCCTGGCATCTCCCCATAGTGGGTAGGTGGGTGGGTGGGGGAATAATCCTTCAGGTGGTGGAAAGGGAGACAAGTTGGGTCCACCAGACAGTATCATAATCCCTGGTTCATTCAGTTTTCCTGACTAGACAAGCTAGGGAGAGAAGAGTGCTCCAAATATCAGGAAAATTCGGGTGGGAGCCAGGAATCTAAAACTTGATCCAGTTACATGGACCGGGATATTACAGGAGAAAAGTCATGGCAACGTGAGTAGGTAAAGCGCTCGCTCGCGGTCAGATTCCCCTACCCCTACCCCTAGAGAAAAATGAATAACTTGCCTTTCTTCTGTTTGCCTAAGCTGGTGCTGAGTCTGGAAGTCTTTCTAAGGGTCCCTCCCCTTGCCTTTCCAGTGAGGATTCGCTAACTCTTCTTCCTCTTGGGGGTATTCCCTACCCCCAATCCCATTCATCCATCCATCCACAAGAAAAGGTCCACTTTTAGAAAAAAGGTTACCTTAATTGCAAATGAGAAACGGCAGCCTATTTTTAGAAAGAACTGTGGGGTATTTAGGAGAAAGTAACATTTCTGATAGACTCGCCAGTCATTTCAGTTTAAGGGTTGTCATTGATTTAAAAATCAAACAAACAAATTCTGTTTTCTTTTTCTTTCTTTCCTTTTTGTAAACTTTTTTCCCCCCCCTATAAAACCTTCAGGCAGGACCCTACAGCCCCGCCCTCTCGGCTGTTTGTCAAAGGCCTAACGCGGATCTGTATTCCGCCGTAGCCTTGCAGCCCACAGGCAACGCGGATTCCGTAATCGTACAGAGAAAATGCATTTGCAAGCAATTAAAAAGCCCCGCGAACGTATTAGTCGAAAATTAAGCGGCAGAACTCTCTCGTCTGAAGTCTTCCCTTTGATAACAGTGCAACTTGGAGCGGAGGCCCTCATCCGAGAGGGCGGACTCCTCGCCCTGCTGCAGCAGCTGCTAAGTTGGGCCGGGGCGGGGCGCCCACCCTCTCCCCGCGGCGCAGCCGCAGCCCCGCGGGTCTGGGGGCGCCAGCCCCGCGCGGTCTGGGGGCGCTCACCCTAGGCAGCCGGGCGAGCCCTGGAGGGCGCGGCGCCCGGAGGTCTCCCGGCTGGCTGCGCTCTCCCTGGGCAGGAAGCTGAGGCCTTGCTCTCCCAAGGGAAACTTGCCTCTTTTAGCTAAGAAACGCGTGAGTTCGCAAACGACCGCGCTGCGTCGCTCGCTCCTCCCTCCGTTGGTCTAACCTTGGAGAGTGTTAGGGGTTTTGGAAAGTCAGCCGGCCGGAGTTCCAGTATCCTGAGCCCTCGTTTACTAAAGCACATTTACAAGTGTTGACTGCTCTGATCCCGAAAGCACACTCTCTCCCCGTTACTTTCTTTTGATAAAGCAAAGAGTAGCAATTAAGTAACAGCAACACTAACACCGGGCACTTCTACGTGTGAGCTCGGTTCCGAGCTCTTCAGGAGCGTTGTCACCCTACACATCCTTCCAGCATCCGTATGAGTCAAGCATCATGAGGTAGGTACAGTGTGTTACTATCTGTGTGAGACAGGTGTGAGCGCCAACAAGAACCCTGAAGCGCTCGGCTGCTCAAGACTCTCCCTCGCCCAGCAGGTGGGCAAGCGGTGAAAGTGAGGTTCAAAGAGATTTGAGTGATCGCCTGGGTCACAGGAGCTTTGAACTCAGTGACTTTCGGATTCAAATCCAGATCTCTCTCCCCCGTCCCCCTCCTCACTACATCTTCTGGCTTCTCCTGCATCTAAACTTTTACCAGGTTTTAATTTCCTCCTTTTATGCCCAGTCTCCATTCCTTTCTAGATGTCTAACAGAACGCACCCACACGAGGTACCCACATCGAGGCATCGAGGCCCCCGGTCCAAGTTTTTTCTGTAGTAGTAAAAGAGGATCGTCTTGACACTCTTGGCTGCAAATCCAGGTTCCCAGATCTGGCCCCTCCCTTTACTGGTGTGGGGGGCTTCCTGAGTCTGCCCCCCATCTCCCCACCCCCAGGACGGTCTGTCTCTGGCTCTATCCCCGGGAGACAGTGGTTCTGGCCGGCCGGCCCCAGCATTGACGCTCTGAGGCTGCGGCGCGAACCCGGGAGCCAGGCCGCAGGGGCGGCCAGAGGTACCCGCCAAGCTCCTCTCCTACGTCCTTCCCAGTTCTGCGGCGGCTGTGGTTTTGGCTCCACCGCGGGCCTCCCGGGCCCCTTTGTAACTGAGATGGCTAATAGTGCTGCTGTAGAACCGCCGGATTTGGAACCACACAATCTGAGCTTCAATCCCCGATTCTACTTGAGCAACTTACTTCATTTTCTCACTTGTACAACGGAAGATAAATTACTAACGCTTAGCTCCTCTGCCTGTTGTGAGGCTGAAGTGGAAAAATAATCTTATTATCTATCTGTCCTTTTAATCAGTCTGGATCGAGGGGAGCTTTTAATAAGTGTTGGGTATTATTATTCGAAAGGAGGGCAATTGTTAAGAGAGGTTTTGTTAGTAGGACATCCCCGCTTCCTTAGGGTCCATTTTTGCAGCCCTTGAACAGATGGCACCAAAGAAAATCTAGCTGAGAGGGACTCCAGAGGCCACAAGATCCTATCCTTTGCTAAAGTGTAAAGTCACACAACTAAATAAGCCACAGGGCCAGGGCCAGAGCTGCACCTCAGACGCCTGTGGTTGCATCCACATAGTCCAGGGCCTCTCTTCAGGATCCAGGGAATGGACAGCTCACTCCCTCCACCCCACTTTCTTTTATGGCTAATAAGTATTTTCCCTTGATTTAATTAACATGTTGGTCTGTAAAAAATTTTGAATTTCATATCTTCTCATTCACTCCTTCACTCTCTCTCCCCTCTTCATTTCCTCCCCTTCCTTCTCCTCTCCCCCTACTTTTGCCCCAGAGTCCCCATATGCTTCCTGGGATCCTACTCATTTATCTCCCTCCTTTCTAATCTCTGGCTTCCCTGTGGCTCAGTGGTAAAGAATCTGCCTGCCAATGCAGGAGACACGAGTTCAATCCCTGGTCGGGGAAGATCCCCTGGAGAAGGATCCAGTATTCTTGAATATATTCTTGCCTGGGAAAACTTCATGGACAGAAGAACCTGGCAGGCCATAGGGGTTGCAAAAGAGTCGGACATGACTGAGCAACTAAAGAACAAGAACAAACAACTTCTAATTTCCAAAGGCTTTTGTCTCACCTTGGGCTCAATATCCTGGGCATCTTCTTAGTGATGTGGTCGGGGAGAGGAGGGTCGTGTGCTTCTCCATCTTCAGTGTTTCAAGTTCCGGTCACCCTAGTACCTGTCTCACCTCCTACCTTCTAACCACCCACTGTGGGTCTGCCTAGTTGCTGACCCCAAGCCCCTGCCTCTGCTTCTTCTCCCTCCTAGTAACCTTGGGGAGCTTTGAGGCATCCAGGCAACCAAGGCCTCCTTTTTTTTTTTTTTTTTTTTTACTAAAAGAGCTTTGTCTGCTTCTTCTGTCAATTACCCCAGCAGCCTCTCAGAGGTCCCGTTTATTTTTCCATTGACCTTTTCTTCCTTATGTACTGGAACAATGGCTTATTATTTTATTTATCTTAATCTCTGGTGCAATCTCCCTTTTATTCTTCAACTTGGCTGTGCTAGTGTTTGCCTTTACACTTTCTTGACTTCATTATGTAATCTTGCCGAATCTCCACGCTCTGTGCATGCTGTTTAGACCTCACGTCTGTCTTTTACTTACCCTTGAATAGTTTTGTTTTGAAACTCCTAGTCCATCCATATTTACCTTATTCCTTTGTTTCCTACTATCTGTCTGCTGCCTGGAATGCCCACGGATATTGTCCAGAAATTTGCACCAATCCTGCTTTATTGCACATCTTACCTAACAGGATGCTTTGTTTAAAAAAAAAAATTTTTTTTTTTCCTACTTTCGTCCTGCCATTTTTGGCAGCCTGTGATAATGCCCCTTCTTTCCAAGTCATTTCTGGTTATAGGGTTCATGTGGTCCTTAGACAATTGCTAAGTTTCTCTCTTTTGATTTCCCTTTGAACAAGTGGAAGATGATGAAGAATGCATAATCCTGCCACAAATTAGCTCTGTGACTTTAGACAAGTTACTTCACCATTCTGTTCTCTCTCACAACCAGGTAATGTTAAATGGGGGCTAAATATGTATGAACCAGCATTGTAACTGATAATGTGCTTTAAAATGATTGGGTGTGATTTATTTCTGAAAATCACCTTCTTGCTGATAAGCCAAGTTGCCTCGTTAGTTTTGTATCAGCTCTAATTGTGATGAGGGCTTCCTTTGTGGCTCAACTGGTAAAGAATCTGCCTGCAATGCAGGAGACTTAGGTTCAATCCCTGGTTTGGGAAGATCCCCTGGAGGAGGGAAAGGCTACCGACTCCAGTATTCTGGCCTGGATAATTCCATGGACTGTATAGTCCATGGGGTCGAAAAGAGTTGGACACGACTGAGTGACTTTCAGTTTACTAATTGTGATGAAGAGTGTTGTTTCTCTTCCATGACTCATCCTTTCCAACAGTAAATTCTGCTTTGTCTGTCTTTGTAGAAATGTTTACATTTCTACTAATTTCCATATCAGAAGACTGTGTTCCAGAAGTCTAGAATCAGGAGACACTTTTTGCTCGTCTATTCTCCATTCTGGAATCACAGAAAGCCTCGAGGGAACCTATATGCACCTTCTAAATTGCCGGTCTCTTTTTATTATTTATTTGGCTGCAATGAATCTTAGTTGCAGTTTGCAGGATCTTTGTTGAGTCATGTGGGGTCTTTCATTGTAGCACATGACTCTCTATTTGTGGCATATGGGCTTCATAATTCGCTGGCTCAGTAGTTGTGACTCATGGGCTTAGTTGCGACACATGCTCCATAGCACGTGGGATCTTAGTTCCCCAACCAGGGATGGAACCTGTGTCCCCTACATTGCAAGGCAGATTCGTAACCACTGGACCACCAGGGAAGTACCAATTCCCTGGATCTTAGTGTGCTTTTTGAAAGATGGAGCTTGCAGTCCCAGAAACAACTCATCAGCACTCCTGCCCTCTGGTAATCCCCTCCCTATCAATTTCCTTTTCCGCTCTCAACTACTCACTCCCTTTCTCTCTCCCTGTCTTCAGATGGAGAGTCTTAACTGAAGGAAGAAATTACCTCAGGAAAGAAGCAACCCACTTGGGGCTTTGCCCCCTGAGGGGTACCCCGATAATCTTCCTGGGAGTAGATTATGTTATGGAAGGTCCATTTTAAGAAGTTTAGTAAAGTGGGACAGTATGGGTTAATGTTTTGTGATCTTCAGATGTGAAAATGACACCTCTCAAGCCTTCCCTTTTGGAGGAATTAGAGATTAAGTCTAGCACTGAGATTTCTCTCTGGTACAAGACCTGGAAACATGTATAGACTGTGATGTATTAAATATGTGCCATATATTAGAAATATCTGTAATGAATGCAGACATTCTGATAAATAATACAGTGTAAGGTTCTTTGTATGACTGAACACTATCTACTTCTCATATATTTATCTGGCAGCAGTTAAAGAGAACAGGTTTCTTTCCCTAGTTAAATACGTTGAAAGGAGTGTGTTCCAATCTGAATGCTAAGATTTAGATGGTGACAGAACTAAGCACATGTAGCTGCTCTGCTTTGGCACATTCAGTTTTGACTTAGAGGAGAAACTTTCCCATCAGTTATTTGGATTCTGGCGGTGGAGGAGCTGCAGTAATGCAAAATGTTAGAGTGACATCCTTTTAATGTTTCTTTTCATTGATGAGATCAAGTGCATTTCAGATACAGTTGGTAGCAAAATTCAAAAGCCTTGAAATGTAGAAATTGTATACCTTGACAATGTCTTTATCATCATTGTAGAAAATAACTGTAGGAAGGTCATCCTACCTCTTCCCAAGATGATGTGTCTAACATGAGATGAGGTTATGTTAGGACTCTTACTTGGTTGAGAAGAATGTCAATAGGGTGACTTGAAATGACAGAGTTAGTGTTTTATGACATCATAGAACCTATTTTTAAGAAGTGATTCATTGACTGGACACTCAGAAATGCTAAAAAGTAGAAAGATGTTTCACCCATTTATTGAACTGCTTATGCAATTCCACACCAACACAGAAAATTAGGCCATATTCACACACCTAATTACAGAACTCTTCATCATGTAGTCAGTACATTACATGATAGGGAAAAAAAACTGATGAGAAAGAGAGACCAAAGAAAATCCAGAGCTTCTTCACTAGCAGTGAAATTTGAAAAATCTTTTTGATTCTACTGGAAAATATCTCCAGTCAAAGTGACTCTCTAACAAGTAGACACAATCAATTTCAGATTGTCTGAAATAACTGCTGTCTTATGCAGTAATAACTAGCCACATGTGGCTATTGAACACTGTTATGGACTGAATTGTGTCCCCAACCCCCCAAATTCATATATTGATGCCCTAACCCCCATGTGACTATAATTGAAGATGGGGCCTTTAAAAAGATAATTAAGGTTAAATGGGCCATAAGAATGACTCATGTCCTTATAAGAAGAGGGAGAGGCACCAGAAATGTGTACCTGCAAAGAAAAGGCCATGTAAGGACAGAATAAGAATAAGAACTCAGCCATCTGCATGCTAAGGAGAGCCTCCTGGAGAAACCAAACCTGCCAACACCTTAATCTTGGACTTCCAGCCTCCAGAACTGTAAAAAAATAAATTTCTGTCCTTTACTCAGTCACTGATATTTTATTGTGGTGAACTTAACCAGACTAACACAGGCACTTTGAGGAAGACAAAAAAAAAAAAAACCAAAAAGCAAAACGATTCTCCATTGTTCAAGCGTTGGACTAGTATCATCAGTTAGGCGCTGGTGTTGCTGTGGGCCAGCCTGACTGACACTCACAGTCAGATCTTGGTGTCCCGTTGAACACAAGCCTTCACAGAATGTCAACATCAGACAGTGCCACGCTGTGACCATGATGGATTAAGACGGAACTAAAGCTACCCTGGAAGCCTCTCTGAACACAGAACACAGAAGCACCCAGCATATACATCTCTTGGTTAATGCGGATGACTGTTGCTTCCTCACCAATACAACTTTAGCTGTAGTTTTTCCTCTCTATAAAAAGTTCATTGGGGGACTTCCCTGGTGGTCTAGTGGTTAGGACTCGGTGCTTTCACTGCCGTGGCCCAAACTGGTTGGGAAACTAAGATCCCACAAGCTGTGGCATGGCAAAATAAAAGGTTTGTTGATATACCCAATCATAAAATTCTCTCTTTCTGAGAGCACTTTATCTAGTGTGAACCTCTGCTTCCTTGCCCGTCCCTGAAATCACCCAACCAAGACATATATCCTATAATAAGTTCTTCCTAATACCTTTTGTTGGATGTTCCATGATCCTTGTGATGTATGTCCTCTCTTGCTACAAGTTATAAACCCAGTTTCTTCAGCTGCAGAGGTGTGTTCTGTGGTTTTTGACTAGAAGGCATTGGCAATTTGAAATGAAGCTAGTCCAAACTGAATGTGTTACAAAGTGTGAAACATATACCTGATTTTCAGATACTTAGTATAAAAAAGATAATGTGAAATATCTCAATTTTTGTACTAATTATAATGATAATATTTTGGACACACTTGTAAATACATTATTAAATGTTTATTTATTTGTTTCTTTGCTTTAAAATGTGGCTACTAAATATTTAAAATTACTTATGTGACTTACATTTTATTTCTTTTGAGCAGTGTTGATTTATAATGTCCCCCCAAAGGTCAATTATTAAGAATTCCAACCATGGACAGCTTACTGCAGGTTTTTTTTTTTTTTTTTTCTTCTAAAGGAGTTTATTAGTTAAATTACAAAATGCTTCAATGTAGTAACAACTCCAAAATCTCTGTGGTTGAACACAACAAAAGTTTATTTCTCTCAAATACACAATTGATCCTGGGTTTGGAGTCTTCCTGCTGCTAGCCTCTATCTCCATAGCCTGAGGGACCTACTGAGATCCTTATCTCTACAGTATCTCAAGGTGGAGGTTTGGGAGTGCTCTGCAGGGTCTAGCACTAGTAAATTAAGTAAATTATCCTTTGTTCCTTTGTTGGAAAAGACCTTGATGATAGGAAAGATTGAAGGCAGGAAGAGAAGGGGAAGACAGAGGATGAGATGGTTGGATGGCATCACCGACTTGATGGACATGAGTTTGAGCAAGCTCTGGGAGTTGGTGATGGACAGGGAAGCCTGGCATGCTGCAGTCCATGGGGTTGCAAAGAGTTCGACACCACTGAGTGACTGAACTGAACTGAAAGTGATATTTTTTTCTAGAAATAAGTGGCCAGATCTAGTCACGTGGCACTGGTTAAGTATAACGCTGAGAGAGAGTGTAACCTTCCCATATGCCCAGAAAGAGGGGAGAATTGAAAAAGAGAAACAATAGTAATTAATACCGTCCATAAGGGGAGAAATGTAAATAGAGATACAAGTTCTAGGTCTCAATTTAACACAAACTTGTAAAGGTATTTTATTTAAGAGACCTAGACTCAGAGAACATCTACAATGTTTGACACATGGTCAAAAAATGCTTAAATTTTCCGACTCACATTTCTTTGATAACATTTTAAAGTTTCAAGTTCCCTTTAAATGAACACAACGTGTGATTACCAATAGCTCACAATTACTTACATCTTTTTTCTTATATCTAGGTGAACCTTAAAAGAAAGTTGAAACTTTGCTTGAAAGCGGTATATAATTGAATTAAATAGAAAAGAAGAAGCTTTTCAAGATCATTAATATTCTTCAATTGGGGATCAGGCTCTATGTCTATATCTATATTTATATCAACTCTATTTCCATGTCTCATTATACATATACATACAGATATATACACACACACACACACATATATGTATTCACACACACACACAGAGACACATTTCACCTGCATGTATTACTTTATTCAACAAGGATTCAAAACATTAAAAACAAATGTGATCCTGGAGATTTCATTAGTAAGAATCCTCCCATCTGCAGGAGGGATTCCTAAAATGCAGGCGAACTTGCCTTTTCTTATCTTCAAAGGTCTCCTCCTAGCATCAGAAAAGTTGTTTGTAGTAAGCCCAGGGGAGAGAGGAGGGTCTGACAAGCTTTCTCCTCCCCTTTTGTGGCTGAACTGAGCAGGCTTCTAGTATGACTAATTTTACCAATATAGATCGGTAGGTTAATTTCTGGGGGAGGCAAGCCTATGGCTGTGTGGGGCATAAAAAGGGGGTGAGGGGAGAGTCAGCACTTGTTCTCATTCTCCCGCTCCCTCTTTCTCTTCTCTCTCCTGGGTCTGCCACTGCCCTCTACACTGCTAGCCCCCAGCACACAGTCTAAGAGAAAGGAGCTGTCCGTTCAGTACCAGGGCCACGTGCAACCTGCCCGCCAAAACACAAAGAACTGAAATATTAATTAAAAAAAGCCAATCTGCTCAATCCTCCGCCCGCAGGCAGGCTCTAACGGAAAACCGCATATGCTTTCCCTTTCTCTTCAATAAATCTTCATCTGGGCATTAAAATACCTAAAAGGATTAGTCATTAAATGCTTGTACATTTGGCTTAATTCGCAGGAAACTGTATGTCACAGGGTTACATCAGAACTGCAGTTTAATCTAATTTGCAGTATTTGCGTAAGTGCTTTATTTCTTCTGCTCACTTTTGCAGGGGATAATATTAATATCGCACGTGTCCAGAGGGAGAAGGTTAACACACCAGCACGGAAATGAGCTGGATGCTGACTGATGTATAAAAATATCAAAGCTTCTTTTAAGGTAAAACACAAAAAAGAATAAATGGGAATGTGGCTTTTCCTCCTCAAGCTGCATTTATTATTATTATTTATTATTTGATCCTAAGGTAATAAGGAAAAGGCGGTTTTTTTTTGAAAAGGGGTTTTGCACTTCAGTTGGGTATGCTGTCCGACACAGAGCATTCAAAAGCTTTCTATATGGAAACAGTGAAACAACTCTTCAAAGTCTTTAATTGTACAGTCGTTCTTATTTTTTTTCTGAAGAGTTCTTGTACCAACAACATCCAGTCCAGTTACGTGACTTATTTCTTCCTCCCACCCCCTGCCAAGCGTTTCTCCTTCCACTGAACTACTAGAGCACATATTGTTTGTATTATGCATCTACATCTGGCCCTGATAATGTACTTTTTGGCACACCTACTTAATTCTGTGTGAGGTTTTTATAATTTTGTGTATGTGTGCTCAGTTATGTCCAACTCTTTGTGACCCCATGGGCTATAGCCTGTCAGGCTCCTCTGTTCATGGAATTTTCCATTTCTAGGCAAGAATACTGGAGTGGGTTGCCATTTCCTTCTCCAGCCGCTCTTCCTGAGCCAGGAATTGAACCCAGGTCTACCACATTGCGGGCAGATGCTTTACCTACTGAGCTATGAGGGAAGACACTTTAGCAGACAGTAAATCCCCAGGCAAAAAGAGATCAAAGCTCTAACACTATCTTTAAAAAAGCCTAACTTATTAAATACATATTTATTGATCACATGCTCTGTGTGAGCCTTCACTGTGCTGATTTTATGCATGACGTATTTTCCAAACTTATTTTTTGATTACATATTTTGGACAATCCTAAATTAATGAAAGAACCTCTTAAATTGGGGTAATTCTTGCTTTATCTTGCCAGAATGCACACAGAATGAAGCTAATGTATTTTTAAAATATGCATTTAAAATTTAAAGTTTGTATTAATTTTAGTGAAACTAGTTTTTAAGGGTATGAGAGATTTGAATGTGAATTGCCCAAACTTTATCTGTTGGTAATAAGTAGCATCAGACTGGGTCTTCCAGGTGGCACTAGTGGTAAAGAACCCCCCTGCCAATGCAGGAGACTTGAGAGACCCAGGGTCAATCCCTGAGTCAGGAAGATCCTGTAGAGGAGCTCATAGCAACCCACTCCAGTATTCTTGCCTTGAGAATCCCATGGACAGAAAAAACATAGTAGACTACAGTTCAGTTCAGTTCAGTTCAGTTCTCAGTTCAGTCACTGAGTTGTGTCTGACTCTTTGCGACCCCATGAATCACAGCATGCCAGGCCTCCCTGTCCATCACCAACTCCTGGAGTTCACTCAAACTCAGGTGCATCGAGTCAGTGATGCCATCCAGCCATCTCATTCTCTGTCCTCCCCTTCTCCTACTGCCCCCAATCCCTCCCAGCATCAGGATCTTTTCCAATGAGTCAACTCTTCGCATGAGGTGGCCAAAGTATTGGAGTTTCAGCTTTAGGATCAGTCCTTCCAATGAACACCCAGGACTGATATCCTTTAGGATGGACTGGTTGGATCTCCTCGCAGTCCAAGGGTCTTCTCCAATACCACAGTTCAAAAGCATCAATTCTTCAGCACTCAGCTTTCTTCACAGTCCAACTTTCACATCCATACATGACCACTGGAAAAACCATAGCCTTGACTAAACAGACCTTTGTTGGCAAAGTAATGTCTCTGCTTTTGAATATGCTATCTAGGTTGGTCATAACTTTCCTTCCAAGGAGTAAGCGTCTTTTAATTTCATGGCTGCAATCACCATCTGCAGTGATTTTGGAGCCCCCCAAAATAAATTCTGACACTGTTTCCACTGTTTCCCCATCTATTTCCCATGAAGTGATGGGACCAGACGCCATGATCTTCGTTTTCTGAATGTTGAGCTTTAAGCCAACTTTTTCACTCTCCTCTTTCACTTTCATCAAGAGGCTTTTTAGTTCCTCTTCATTTTCTGCCATAAGGGTGGTGTCATCTGCATATCTGAGGTTATTGATATTTCTCCCAGCAATCTTGATTCCAGCTTGTGCTTCTTCCAGCCCAGTGTTTCTCATGATGTACTCTGCGTGTAAGTTAAATAAGCAGGGTGACAATATACTCCTTTTCTTATTTGGAACCAGTCTGTTGTTCAATGTCCAGTTCTAACTGTTGCTTCCTGACCTGCATATAGGTTTCTCAAGAGGCAGGTTAGGTGGTCTGGTATTCCCATCTCTTTCAGAATTGTCCACAGTTCATGGGGTTGCAAACAATTGGACATGACTGAAAACAACTTAGTATGCATGCATATAGCCTTAGACTCGTAAAGAGTCCATTTCAATCCCATTTTTTCCTTTGTCCATGATGTGCTGGATGACATAAACAAATGTTTCCTCTAACAACTTGGAAGATTAGCAGTAATACTCTATTGACATATTGTGCAGGTGGAGAATAAAGATGATAAATGGACAATCAGACATTCCTTGGAAAAGTAGATGGTTTTAGTTGAGTCAAAACAGCAGCATTACAATTGAGCCCATGTGCATTACTATTCATGATAGATGAGTGAATATCTGTATATTGTGCTA
The DNA here is from genome assembly GCF_055505025.1 of Bos grunniens. Taxonomy (NCBI): domain Eukaryota; kingdom Metazoa; phylum Chordata; class Mammalia; order Artiodactyla; family Bovidae; genus Bos; species Bos grunniens. Next base: position 24,285,789 of record NC_141187.1, on the reverse strand, counting down.
AAATAGCCTGTAAACGTATAGAGAGTTTTTTGCATTCTTGGTTTAGTCTCTAATTTTTCCATCTATAACAAATCTTTTGGTCTCTGATGACTTACCTCTAATGTCAGGCCAGTATATTAGGCATTTTTCAGATTTCTTCATGCTCTGATCTTCTTTGAATTCAGCTCCTGAAATTTTCATTCCATGGCCCATCATGATATTCTTATCAAAGTTAAAAGTTTTCTTGAGTCACTCTTTTTAGTTTATCTTTAATAAAGATGTAATTAAATGGAGATTTTAGTTAACAGAGCTGAAATCAACAGGATTATTTCAGTTTTTACTTATTGTCTCTGACATTTACTTTATTTCTTTACTCCTATCTCCTTTAGGTGATATTGTTGCTGAATAACTAATTGTTTGTCAAAACATAAAATGATTATTATTGATTTCTTAATAGTCGATCAAGGTTATGACTTGATGTTTTTATCATCAAAGTTTTGTTTTACTTTGAAAAAATTTGTTACACAAAATTAAACTGATTTTGATGCTCAATGCTATTTTTGACTCTATTTAAATGTAGGTTTAACATGTTGCTTCTCAATAATTTAATTAAATTCCAATAAAAACAATTACATAATTAGTAGGAACCTATTATATTTATATCTAATATGTTATTAAATAGTGAGGAAGGCACTAGGAAGTAATAAAAATAATTTTCAGTGGGGAATTTACAATCTAGTTGGGAAAACAGTATTCACATAAAAAAGTAAATTAAGAATACAAAACCAATTATAATGAAAGGCAAAATGTGATAATAAAGTGTGACTCATGAGGTGAGTCAGAGAATGGCATAGGTTAGTTTTCTGGGATTTGATGAAGAGGGACATTCTAAAACAGCATGGTTATAGCCTAGGCATTGATTATTGGCATTAAAATCAAGTTACAAAATCATAATAATTTATTCACATTTTCAACCTCTAGTTCTTTGACAGATAAAATTTTCTCCACTTTTATATTAGAACATGGCCATTATTTTGTCCTTTATATAAAGCCTTTTTTTCTCCCAAGAAACTCTCATGTTCTCTTTGCTGTAAGGAAGGAAGTGATACTCACATTCAAAGCATAAACCTGAACTTCCCATGGGATAGCTTAGATGATAACTGGATAAGAGAATTACATTAGGGCAGAAGTGCAGGTCATATCATATCAAACCAAAAGCATGAGGCGAGAGTCAGTTTTAGTGAATTTTGTTTGTACCCGATCATTTTCAGGTCAGCTCTGCAATTTAAGTCTTCCTAAATAAGGATAATATTCCTGCCACTGAACGTTCAATTGAGTTTCTTTTAAAGTGATAAACTAGCACACAGAGTACCACAGACTCAGAAATTAGACTTGATCTGAAACAAATTGAAATGAGTAACTCCTAATTAAAATAATGGCAACTAAAATATGGGAACCATAGCATTGATTAGATGAGATTTTAAACTAAGCATATCGTTTTTTAACAAGTCCATCATTTCCAATGCACTGGCAATTCTAGGGAGAGAAGTTTGGGGAAACTTGTAAGCTACAAGACTATTTAATATCATCTGTTGTCTACAAAAATACATAGCACTTACATCTAATTTGTATTTTTAACAATTATTTTGAGAAAGTTCTTACTATGACAAATGCTTTTTTGCTAATATATTCTATTACATTTGGTACATATTTACAAACTCTGAAATAGAGAATTTAGGGTAAAAGATGCCTTAATTAAGTATATATATATATACATATATACTACTTGCTATATAATAGTTTCATTTAAATAATGTTTGAGCTATAGTCTTGAGGCAGGAGGTAGATGGGTCCCTTCTCAGGATAGATACTCCAAGATGAAAATATCAGGACAGTTGAAGGAGAAGGCTGCTGCTGCTGCTGCTAAGTCGCTTCAGTCATGTTGGACTCTGTATGACCCCATAGACGGCAGCCCATCAGGCTCCCCCATCCGTGGGATTCTCCAGGCAAGAACACTGGAGTGGGTTGCCATTTCCTTCTCCAATGCATGAAAGTGAAAAGTGAAAGTGAAGTCGCTCAGTCGTGTCTGATTCTTCGAGACCCCATGGACTGCAGCCTACCAGGCTCCTCCGTCCATGGGATTTTCCAGGCAAGAGTACTGGAGTGGGGTGCCATTGCCTTCTCCAGGAGAAAGCTGAGCCCTGCCCAAATAGAAGTGACAAGGCCCTGGCTCTTCAACTTTGTAGACAAAGAATTCCCACAAAGACAGAAAGTAGAGAAACAAGGAAAGTGTTTATTGGGAGGGAAGAGTACAAATATGTGGGCAAACTCAGAGAGACAGTCACGAAGTATCACCCTTGTGGCAGGTTAAATCACTTACATGGGGCTTTTCTTCTGGGTTTTTTTGTTCGGTCTTTTGATTTGCTTGGTTCAGAGTCCCTATTCTGTATATCTCAGGATCCTCCCATGTGTGCGCAAGCATCTCTTAGAAAAGACGGATTCCACTGAAGAGGCCTATGAATAATTAGCATCACTTAGCGTCAGTCCTCTTTTGACCTCTAAGGAGCCTCTCTGCACAAGTGTTATTGGAGAGGTTTCCTGTATCTCTCATTCTTGAAGTAGGAAACCTCTCCAATGCACACATGCACACATCGGAGGATCCTGAGATATATAAAATAGGGACTCTGAACCAGGCAAATCAGAAGACCGAACAAAAGAAACCCAGAAGAAAAGCCCCATGTAAGTGATTTAACCTGCCACAAGGGTGATACTTCGTGACTGTCTCTCTGAGTTTGCCCACATATATTGTACTCTTCCTCCCAATAAACACTTTCCTTGTTTCTCTACTTTCTGTCTTTGTGGGAATTCTTTGTCTACAAAGTTGAAGAGCCAAGGCCTTGTCATTGACCATTGGTTTAGTGGCTAGTATTGGTGCTATTACCACCATGACTCGACCTCAATCTGTGGCAGGGAACCAAAGCCCTACTTTAAGCTACTGCAGGCTGAGGCCAATGGAGGTCAAAACCAGGATTTGGACTCCATTTCAATGCTCATTTTCATTTTGGTTTGCTTGAATGGAAATTCCTAGCACTATTTTTTGTGTGTGTATGTCTAAAGAAAGTGAAACTTGGTTTATGTCCCCCACCTCCTTGCAAACTTGGCTATCATCACACGATAATAAGAAAATATATCTGGTTTCTTATGAATAGCATAGATAATGATGAGATTTTTAAATTTAATTTTGAGCCAACACTGAAATGTAGAGAGAGCAGCTTAGATGTGGACACGATGTGTCAGAAAAATTTCATGTTTAATTTTTATGTGGAGTAACAAGAATCTCTGCTTTTGAATAACGATTCAGGAGTGATTTGCTGGTTGGAGAGACAATATGCTTCAAACATATGTTATTCAAGATTGGAACAATTTTCAGAGTCCAGTCTTAAATTATTTCTGAGAATGTCCTGTGGAAGGAAAATGAATTAGAAAGGATCTGATAAGGAAAATTCATTTGCATCCCCATGTACAGCAGAGAACCTGTTGAATGACATTTAAAAGAGGATTAAAGCTGATTTCTTACAAGCTCTGGGATAATCAGATTTCTAAACTACGGCAGAATTAGGACTTCCAATTCACTTACAAAGAAACTGATGTCCTTGACCAGAACCCTCGCAGTACATTTGCTTCTGGACAAATGATCCCTGCATCTTTTTATCTCCTTCAGGACTTTGCTTCTTTCCAATATATTTTGATGATGGTGGTTTAGTTTGCTAAGTCATGTCTGACTCTTTCAACCTCACGGACTGTAGCCCACCAGGCTCCTCTGTCCGTGGGATTTCCCAGGCAAGGGTACTGGAGTGGGTTGCTATTTCCTTTTCCAGGGAATCTTTCAGACACAGGGATCGAACTTGCGTCTCCTGTGTCTTTTGCTTGGCAGGCAGATTCTTTACCACTGAGCCACCTGGGAAGCCCATTTTTTCACAGTGGGGCTAAAGATGTATTGTTGTTTTGTGTTGCTGCTGTTACTGATGTGCAAACTCTAGCTAGGTATTTTATAGTAAGGATTAGTGAAGCCATGCTATGGTTCCACAGGCTCCATGTTATTTCTTGAACAGCATAAATCCTTCCATTAATAAATACTAGCTGACAGACATAAGCACACTATTGAATGGAACATATTCCTTGAGTGAATAATGATGTTACCATTTTCATCTTGTCAATGGAATGTGTACTTTTGAGATCATGCCACTTTCCCTCTGGAAAGCTCTGGATGCTGGGGTCTATTGGATTTCCTTGGGAATAGCTTAATGCTCCCATTATATTTTTTATCTATATTTGTTAAATTTGACTCTGTTCATTTTAAAGTGAAAAATGCATCTTGAGTGTGATTTCTGGCTATTTTCTTTACAATTAGAATATTTCTCCAGATTCCTTTTATTTTTTTCCCCTATTTTTGATTGAGATATAATTGAAATATAACATTGTTTAAGTTTAAGCCATATGATTGATATCAAACAGAACCCTGTGGGGCTCCTGGGCACAAAAGCCTTTCTGTGTTTCCCATTTCTTGATTACAGGATGGGCTTCATTCAGCTTCCATGATCTTCCCTAAGTTCAAATGTGGTAGGTTCAAATAGTTGCTTATTAGAGAAGGGAAGGGAAGCTGAGACAAGGAACAGTCAAAAGAAACAATAGAGCAGCCTTGGCATTAAGGTCCTGGTTCCCCCTCAAGGAATATACATAGCATTATCTTTAAGCTGTTGGGCAGATACCTAAACCTCCACTAGGTGGGAGAAATCAATGGTAAGTGCCCACAAGCAAGTAGATCCCAGAGCTTGTTAGAACCAGAAGGTTGATAATATTGACTCCCATTCATCTCCCCACCAACTAAACAGAAGAATGTCCATGTGCTGATCATGCCCTCTTTGAATCATCACAATAAAACTCTCTCATTACCCCCTCCAGGTTAGTACACATAGGTCTGAGGCCTTTAGCTCACTGTAGCCCCCTTTGCCTGCAAAGCAATACAACAATTCTTTTAGACTTCCGCCAAAACTCTGTCTCTGAGATTTAAATAGACGTCGGGGTATAGAGGTTGGATTTGGCTTCACAATCTGTTGGTGTGATACTTTGATACATTGTAATACAGTTGCCATCCTGGCATTAGCTAACACTGCTATCACATCACATAATTACTCTCTTTCTGCAATGAGGACCCAAAGCCTAGTCTCTCAGCACCTCTGAAGTTTATAATGCCGTATTGTCGATTATCGTGACAGTGCTGTGCGTTCGATCTTCAGAACTCATGCATCAGCTAGTTGTCAGTTTGTACCCGAATTCTCCAACCCCCAGCCTCTAGTGACCACCACCAGCCCCCTCTGTTTTACAGCTTTGGCTCCTTTAGATTCCATATTTACGTACTTGTCTTTGTCTGACATAGCATACTGCCTTCCTTTGCATAATGCCCTCAAGGTTCATCCATGTTGTCACAAATGGCAGGCTTGCCTCTCCACACTGTTCTTTATTTTAAAATTCTCACCTTCGCGATCAGTTGTCATGATAGTCAGGAGTATTGTTCAACATGCATTCATTCCCTCCTCTCACTGAGGGTGGAGGATGCTTTACTGCCCTGTTTAACATTGACTTTGGCCATGTGACTTGCTTTGGCCGGCAGAGTGTTCTGGAAGTGTAATATATGCTTTCACAATTTTGCTTTGTTCCTGTACTTCTGCCATGACCATGATGTCCTGGTGGCTACTGACCCTCAGCCTGACCCCCAAATCTGTCCTAGCCCTTGCCCTAAAGCCAAGCCCAGCTGAGTCTGGCTGAGATCAGCAAAAAATTTCAACTCCCAGGAACAAGAAAGGTAAGTATTTGTTGATATAAGACACTAAGAGTATGCGATTAGTTGTTATTCAACATTATTGTGGCAATAGCTGACTATATGGATGGGTAAAATCATTGATCTAACATTTTGTGACAGATACATCAAGACAAGGAAAAAGGATTCTCAGAGCATACATGAGTTGTGACACTGGGACTATCACTTTATTACTTTGAGAGTAAATTGCTTATTTTATTTATTATGGATGATGCTCAAAACTAATCGAGTACTTACTATAATATATATTCTGCACTGTACTAGATACTTTATATGGGGTACCTTATTTATCAAAAAATTGTTTTTTAAAACATTGAGTTTATTTATTTGGCCATGCCAGGTCTTAGTTGGGTACATGGGATCTTCAATACTGGAGTGGGTGCCATGCCCTCCTATAGGGGATCCTCCCGCTCCAGGGATTGAACCCATATCTCTTAAGTCTCCTTCATTGGCAGACAAGTTCTTTACCACTAGCGACATCTGGGAAACACTTCTATCTTTTAGTTGCAACATTAGAACTCTTAGTTGCAATATGTGGGATCTAGCTGTCTGACCAGATATCAGACCTGGGCCCCATGTGTTAGGAAGGTGGAGTTCTAGCCACTAGACTGTCATGGAAGTCTCTTGGAGTATCTTATTTAATTTTCACAATAACTCTGAGAGGTAGACCAAGTCATTACTGTTTTAGAGCTAAGAAAATGAAGGCACAGAGAGGTTTAGTGACTTTACCACAATCATTGGCTGGTTAAATGGTGGCAGTGAAGTGAAATGAAAGTTGCTCAGTCGTGTCCAATGCTTTGCGACCCCATGAACTGTGCAATCCATGGAATTATCCAGGCCAGAATACTGGAGTGGGTAGCCTTTCCCTTCTCCAGGGGATCTTTCCAACCCAGGGATCGAACCCAGGTCTCCCTCATTGCAGGTGGATTCCCTACCAATCGAGCCACAACGGAAGCCCTAAATGGTGGATCTAGGATTCAAACAGGCAAGTGGGATTAAGACCATACTCTTGACATTGATCTAATAAGGGAACATCTCTTTGGGTTAGTAAAACATCTCTTTATGCATGTCCAGTGATACCACACTGATAAGAACATAAAATAGTGTTTTGTGTGAAAGCATCATGGTCTTCATTTATTTTCAGTAGGAAAAAAAAGAAACCTCAATGATATATAACCTGATTTCTTTTCTCTAGCTGTAGGTTTATCATTTTTATCTCCTTCCAACGTATAGATATTCTAGTTTATGCCACTACTTGATGAAATCTGTATCATAGATTTACTGCTCACAGTGGTGAGTGGTTTATCCTAAAAACAACTCCTTCAAATTTCAGGTCCTGGTTTTGAAATTTTTTAATTTGGTGACAAAGTCTGATTAATCTTACTCATAACTTTCTATAAATTGCAAACCTTCACACCTTAAGTTTTGTTTTCCTGAGATTCTCCCATGTCCTGCTTACTTCAGTTACTTGGGTTGTATTTCCTCCAAACCCTTTCTCAGGGAGTAGTCCTTATTTTGCACTAGAGTTAATTACTACTTTCGCTTTTGTTTCCTACTGTCTTCTGGAAGATCTCCAGAATTATCCTGAACCTTCAGCTTTTGCCCTTGTCATCTTTAGGAATGTGTACATTTTAGATTTTCCAAAATACTCAGCAGCACTTAGGCCATATTTCACCAATGTTACTATACTTTTCCTAAAATAAGTTGTCTATAGTTCAGTTCAGTTCAGTTCAGTCACTCAGTTGTGTCCGACTCTTTGTGACCCCATGAATTGCAGCACGCCAGGCCTCCCTGTCTATCACCAACTCCCGGAGTTTACCCAAACTCATATCCATCGAGTCGGTGATGCCATCCAGCCATCTCATCCTCTGTCGTCCCCTTCTCCTCTGGCCCCCAATCCCTCCCAGCATCAGAGTCTTTTCCAGTGAGTCAACTCTTTGCATCAGGTGGCCAAAGTACTGGAGTTTCAGCTTTAGCATCAGTCCTTCCAATGAACACCCAGGACTGATCTCCTTTAGGATGGACTGGTTGGATCTCCTTGCAGTCCAAGGGACTCTCAAGAGTCTTCTATAGTTACAGCGAGTCAATTTTGAGTCACTTTCTCTCTCTAGTAGTAAGGATGCCCAGATTGCATGGTTTTGTTGCCTTGATAATGCAAATATTGAGGGAGTATTCATATATATTATAAGTACTTTTGAAACACTCTTGACAAATGCCTTGTAATAAGAGGACTGTAAGCATGTCCTTGCCAAAGTGTATGTTTGTTAGGGGGCTTCTCTGGTGGCTCAGTTGTAGAGACTACAACTGCAGTGCAGGAGATTCTGGTTCAATCACTGTGTTGGGAAGATGCCCTGGAGAAGGAAATGACAACTCACCCCAGTATTCTTGCCTGGGAAACCCCATAAAAAGAGGAGTCTGGCAGGCTACAGTCTACGGGTCACAAGAGTTGGATGGACACGACTTAGCAACTAAACCTGCCACCACCATGTTAGGTGGGGATGGCAAGTTGTAGAGTGAAAATGAGAAGAGTGTTGTGTTTCTGCTTGGTTACGATCTTAACAGCCACAACAGAAATAGTGGATGACACACAAATACCATGTCAGGAGTCAGGTGGGAGTCCTGTTTACTCTGGCCCATGAAAGCAGTTACGCACATTTGACAGCAGAGTAAAATCCAGTATACAGATTGGGTGGGGATGGGATCTGGTTCAAGATGGAATGTGTTAATTATGACTTATTTAGTTTCCCATTGCTTCACGTGGAAATGTGTTTGTAATTTACACAGGGATGAAGTAGACGATGAAGAATTGATGCTTTCGAAATGTGGTGCTAGAGAAGACTCTTGAGAGTCCCTTGGACAGCAAGATCAAACCAGTCAGTCCTATAGGAAATCAGTCCTTCCAAATATTTGGAATATTTGAATATTCATATTCATTTGGAAGGACTGATGCTGAGGCTGAAGCTGCAATACTTTGATCACCTAATGCGAAGAACTGACTCATTGGAAAAGACCCTGATACTGGAAAAGATTGAAGGCAGGAGAAGGGAACTGCAGAGGATAAGATGGTTGGATGGCATCACTGACTCAATGGACATGAGTTTGAGCAAGCTCTGGGAGTTGGTGAAGGACAGGGAAGCCTGGCGTGCTGCAGTCCATGAGTTCTCAAAGAGTCGGACATGACTGAGTGACTGAACAGAACCGAGACCTTCCAAAGTATATCAGCAGAAAGTAGCAAGATACACACAGACACACTCACACATGCACACATCCATACTTGGCCTGTGTTCCCTGTCAATTAGACTACTAATATAGATGATTATGGGCTTCTCCGGTGACTCAGTGTTAAAGAATCTCCTTACAAAGAAGGAGACAGAGGAGACATGAGTTTACTCTCTGGGTCAGGAAGATCCCCTGGAGGCGGGCATGACAACCCACTCCAATATTCTTGCTGGGAAAATCCCATGGACAGAGGAGCCTGGTGGGCTACAGTCCATGGGGTCACAAAGAGTAGGATTTGACTGAAGCTACTGAGCATGCATAGATGATTATTCCCTTTGCTCAGCTTGTCACAAGCTTGTGATTTGGGGTCTGAGAGTGTAAAACTAGTCATGTGACAATATTACCACTCTAGATAGGTTTTTTTTTTTTTTTTTTCCATCTCCTTTCTTGGCATATCACAGCACAAATAGAACAGACTAATAAGTTTGAAAAATCAATTTTCACCCATCTTTAAAAAAAATTTATTTATTTGGCTGCACTGGGTCTTAGTTGCAGCATATGCGATCTTTCAGTCGCAGCATGCAAGCTCTTAGTTACTGGCATGCAGGATCTAGTTCCCTGACTAGGCATCAAACCAGAGTCCCCTGCACTGGAGGCTCAGAGTCGTAGCCACTGGACCACCAGGGAAGTGTCTTCACCCATCTTAATGGCTAATATAATGTTTACATTTTATATTTCTTATAATCTTAAGAAAGACGTACGGCCTTGTATGAAAATATAGGGGATGTGACCATCATTATACGGCAATTTGCCCTGGAGTGGAGGCTCTAAAAGTACAGAAGTTCAAGGTTTTCACCTCATCCACCAGTGGAAATGTACAGGGATAGAACCAAAAAAAAGAAAGGAGACCTTATATTCCTTCTACCCAAAAAAAAAAGGAGGGCTGCAGAGGTTGGAGAAATGATTCTCAGCATGATTTTGAGTACCGTTGTCACTTAATTGGGGTTGGTTTTGGGTGGAGCTAGAGGTGGTACACATAATGATGGTTTCTGTGTAAGGTTATGTAAAAGCATTCTTGTATGAATTTCTTTTCCTGGGAGCAGCAGGGGCCTTGCAGTATCTTTTGTCTGTCACTCAGGTTTATGACTAACTAGAGAGGAAAACTGTAGGAACTGAAGGGATGTTCTTCTCCCTGCCCCATCTCTCCTGGGAGACATTCAAAGAGAAGAAAGTCTAAACCACTAGATATCCACTACTTAGTTTTGTAACTGTAGCTAATTTCTGCCTGTGACCATCGACCTTATATCCTTCCTTTCATCTTCCTGTACGCACCCCTGGACAATACTCTGAAAAGAAGGACGGAGGGTGCTTTGATGGGTAAATGAAAAACCATCTACTAAACAATAGATTCACCAGCAGCTTTGAAAGAAAATAACAGAATGTCCGGAGGAAGGGTAAATCACCAACAAACAGAAGTAGCAAGTCGCTTCCCCCAGATTTCAATCAGCAACCCCCATTTTGAGCAGCTTGACGGCAGTTCAAGAGCTCATTTGAAACCAGGAGAGTCTGGCCCTCTGGATTAAGAACTAATTTCGTACTTCTTTTTCTATTTTAAACCCTTTTTCTTTGTTTTCCTAAATCTCTCCAGATTTTGCTGAACTTCAGTTCTCCACTGTCATTCTAGCAGCTTATATTCAGAAGCTTCCCTCCAGGCTAAGAAATCATCTGAAGGTGGCCAAACATCATCTTCCCTCAAAAAAATAATGATTGCATTTCTTTTCATTTAACGTCCACTTACATTATATGATGAGAAGTTACTAACCAAGTTGCCACCATTTCACCCCTTAATATCCAGAGTGTGGTTTAAAATTTAAATTCAACTTGTATTCATGACTTTTAGTTTTCAGAACCTTCAATATTTAAAATATCTGCAGTAGTAATTAAATAAGGTAATTCATGAAGGCAGTGCCGAAGTAATAACATCCTTCCTTAAAAAAACAGTAAAACAAGCAAAAAAGAAAGCCTTAAATTTTATTCTATTTAGTGATCAAATCTGTTTCTTGCAGAAAATTATACAATTGGGGTAGATATTTTAAATTGTTTTGGAAAATACTGTGGTTATGATATGAAAAATGGTTTGAATGGTAAATTATAAAAAATACTTTACAAAATAATAATGAGGAAGGGGATTTTGATGTGCTTTTTGCTTTTTCCCTACTATGAGTGTACTAGGTAGGTTTTGGTGTGTTATCTAATTTTTTTTCTTAAGTAGAATAAAGATCCAATTTAAATTACAATTAAATTTTGTCCTCTTCTTTCTATTACTAGGTCTTCTTAGAGAAAAAGAAAATGAATTCCAGCTTAAGTGTGTAGCAAAGATGAACAATTATTTTTTCTGGGTAATTTTCACTGGTTAATATTTCTCATTCTCAAGAAGCATTTTTTTTTTTTTAATTATCTTCCCTGGACTCTGCCCTAGTGCCTTCTTCCTTGCTGTTTTTAATCTATATTCTTTCACTCTCATAAACCGTAACCCTGAGTACAATAGCTCTTCTGAGTTCTTTGAGTCCTCACAAATCACTGAACCTCAGTGTGATTTTGAGGGCCCTCAAACATACCTCTCCAACAAGTGTGACTCAGCCCCACAGGTGGAGGAGAAAGGGAATCCTTCCTTCTATCTCAGCTCTATGAGCAGCATCTGTTCTCAAGAAGCATTTTTTTCCAAATGATTTTTCAAACTGTTTTAAGTAAGGTATTAAGAGCCACTAGGGAAGCCCAATAGCATCCAGTGGTTTGCAAAAGGCTTATGTGCTAATTACAAATAGCTCTATCTATTAATTATAGAAAGACTTTAGAGAACTTAGGCAATGCTTCATGAATCTTAGATATGTAGGGGTGTGTGTGTGTGTGTGTGTTTGCCACACCATAAGACATACGGGATCTTGGTTCCATCCCCCAGGGATCAAACCTGGGCCCCCTGCAGTGGAAGTATTGTGTCTTAACCATTGGACCATTAGGGAGATATTTGAGATATCTGAGATATTTGATAAAATGGAAAAGTGTCCAGTACACACTCTGTGTTAATGTTGCTCCCTTTCTTTTGGTTCACTCATTAAATATGTATTTAACAGGATCTTACTGTGTTCTAGAATAGTGCAGAAAAGGGGGTTAGAGACTGCTGGAGGTTGATGGGGCGGGGCTGAAATGTTAGGTAGGGAGGATTGAGATTTTGTTGAGCTGACATTTGATTGAGACCTGAAGGAAGTGAGGAAGCAAGTCACCTGGGAGAGGAACGTTGTGGGCAGAGGAAACAGCAAGAAAAAAATTTGAGTAGGAGTGTACCTGGAGTCTCCAAAAGACAATAAGGAGGCCATTGTGTCAGCTGGGAAGATAGCAAGGAGGAATGGAGGAGATGAGAGGAATTATACGGGCTTGATCATTTTGATGAGGCTGCCCCTGCCCCCCACCCCTTGTGTTTTACTTTGAATGAGATAGGAAAAGATTGAAGAATTCTGACCTCATGTAACATAGTATTAATAGATTCACTCCGGCTCCTGTGCCGAGTATTTTCTCTAGGAAAGCTCAGGCGAAAAAAGTTATTATAATGATTCAGGTGAGTGATGATGGTGTCTTGGGCCAAGAATGGTGAAAGTGGTAAAAAAAAAAAAAAAAAGGTCCGGTTCAGGATATATTTTAAAGCTGACAGGACTTGATGACAGAATGGGGTGGGGAGAAAGAGAGAAATCAAGCAAGACACCAAAGATTTTGGTATGATAACTGGAATTACTGAATGAGAATTATGATAGAAAGCTTAAGAGAGGAACAGATTGAGGGAGAAGTTTATAACTTTGATTCCAGGAATAACTGGGTTTAAGAAGCCTGTCAGACTTCAAAGTGGAGGTGTAAAGGAGGCAATTTAATATTAGGAAGCAGGTTGGTGCTCAAGGTGTATATTTGATAAAATTTTGGAATGATCAACATTTTGATCATTTTAAAACCCACAGACATGGCTCAGGTAAATACAAAGATAGAAAAAAAGAAAGTCAAAGCCTGAGTCTTGGTGTCCGCCACTGTCTAGAGTTTGGAAAAGGACGGGAGATCACCAAAAGGGGTTGAGAAGGAATGCAATGAGCCTGGAGTAGAACCAGTGGAGTGTGTGTCTCAGAAGATAAATATGAAAAGTGTTTTAAGGAAGCCCGTTGCCACTGACAGATCCAGGAGGAGGATTAAGAAGTGCCAACTGTAACAGCAGGTGCAGGTCATTGGTGATTTTGATAACTGCAGATTTTCTTTAAAAAGAGAGAGAGAGATCTGATTGGATTCCAAAATGAAATAGAGCAGCAGGAAGAGGCAGAAGTAGGGTTAAGTAAAGCTTTCCTTTTAGGCTGAGAGATGTAATAACATGTTTATATACTGATGGGAAAGACCCAGTAGAGAGGGAGGACATGATGATTCAATAGAGAGCAAAGGAAGTTACCAAAGGAGCAATTATTTTCGCGTTGGTGAGAGAGGATAGGATATATTGTGCACGTGGATGGGTTGACTTGCCCAGGAGCATAGATGGCTCATCCTTAATAGTAGCAGGAAGACATATCATAAGGGGACAGGTGCTGATAGGAAGCGTATGGGAACTTGTGGATGTTTTCTTTTGAAGCAAGTATGAAGCAGGGGGTGTTGGAGGATTGAGGATAGAACATGAAGTCTGAAATAGACATCTACAAGTGTTGCTTGAATGAACCAGTATAATCTTGAAAAGACAGTATAATCTCAGAGGTTAAAGCGTCTACTTCCAATGCGGGAGATCTGGTTCCATCTCTGGGTTGGGAAGTTCCCCTGGAGAAGGAAATGGCAACCCACCCCAGTATTCTTGACTGGAGAATCCCATTGACAGAGGAGCCTGGTGGGCTACAGTCCACGGGGTCGCAAAGAGTTGGGCACGACTGAGCGACCTTACTTACTTACTTAATCTCCAAGCAGTACTGAGAATCTGCTTGAGATTTGTGGTCATACACTGGAAGTGAGATCAAGTCAGCAGGCTTTTTTTTTTCCAGCCTGAATACACTGTTCAGGTCAATTATTTAAAACGTTATTTTTTCATGCTAAATGTCATGTACTGTGGATATAAAAATGACTAGGCAGGCATACCTACCCCTGAGGAGCTCATAGTCTACTGAATTTGAAGGACCTTTAAACTGATATTTCCCTGGTGGCTCAGACAATAAAGAATCTGCCTGCAATGCAGGAGATGTTTGTTCCATCCTTGGGTTGGGAAATTCCTCTAGAGAAGGGAATGGCAACCCACTCCAGTATTCTTCCCTGGAAAACTCCATGAATAGAGGAGCCTGGCAGACTACAGTCCAAAGGGTCACAATGAGTCGGACATGGTTCAGTGATTAAAGCATCAAAAAGTAAAAATATTGGGACAATTTCTATAGTAATTATATTAATATAAAGTGTGCTCATGACTTACTTTACACTGAATGGAACTCAGTTGTTTACATACCAATTGGTCATAGCAAAATGAAAAAAAAAAGATCTTCAGAGAATGCTTATTCACTTTGATATTTGGCATGTCTGTGTAAAACATATCTATGGTATTTGTAAATGGTCGCAAAATACATGCTTTAAGGAAATTTAGGGAAATTGTTAGGGTTACAGAAAATCAGAGCCGGACTGAAACATATGATTCAATCTCTTACTTTTACAAATGAAGAAGCTGGATCTCAGAGAGGGAAAGCCAATTGCCTAAAAGGACAAGCCTGGTGACTCTCAACCAGGACTCTTTCTGTTTCACCACCTGCTAGCTCCAGATCAGGACTTCACTCAACCCAAGGCACTATAAAGTTTTTATTCTATCCAGTTTTATTCTAACTGGACTTGGTGCTGAACTTTTCTCCTTTGCAAGACTTTCCACTCTTTCATAGTTTCAGAACAGAAATTGCTGTGGTTTACTTCAGAGATTAAACTCGAAAAGTACGAAAGCAACCCAGAAGTGAAAGAGACAAAAGAAATTGTGTGAAGCTCTTCAGGACAGAGTCATTACAGGGGATTTAAATTTTTTCTAAATTTCTGCTTTTCCTCAACAGAACACATATTATTTCAGGATATCTCATCAGGTGTTTTGAGCATATAGAAAAATACAGAAGACTGACACCTTTGAGAAAATTAAAATCCATGGGCTTAGCAAGCAAACCTGCATATTCCTCCATTCCATCCTCCTTCCTTTTGTTGATTTCTCCATCCATATTCCAGCCTTACAGACACTCCTAAGTGAAAGGAAGTATTATCTGTTATGAACTCAGTAACTTTCTCTTAACTCTCTGAAAACATCAGTTCAGTTCAGTTCAGTCGCTCAGTCGTGTCTGACTCTTTGCGACCCCATGAATTGCAGCACGCCAGGCCTCCCTGTCCATCACCAACTCCCGGAGTTCACTCAGACTCACGTCCATTGAGTCAGTGATGCCATCCAGCCATCTCATCCTCTGTTGTCCCCTTTTCCTCCTGCCCCCAATCCCTCCTAGCATCAGAGTCTTTTCCAATGAGTCAACTCTTCGTATGAGGTGGTCAAAGTACTGGACTTTCAGCTTTAGCATCATTCCTTCCAAAGAAACCCCAGGGCTGATCTCCTTCAGAATGGACTGGTTGGATCTCCTTGCGGTCCAAGGGACTCTCAAGAGTCTTCTCCAACACCACAGTTCAAAGGCATCAATTCTTCGGTGCTCAGCCTTCTTCACAGTCCAACTCTCACATCCATACATGACCACAGGAAAAACCATAGCCTTGACTAGACAGACCTTTGTTGGCAAAGAAATGTCTCTGCTTTTGAATATGCTATCTAGGTTGGTCATAACTTTCCTTGAAGGAGTAAGCGTCTTTTAATTTCATGGCTGCAGTCACCATCTGCAGTGATTTTGGAGCCCCCAAAAATAAAGTCTGACACTGTTTCCACTGTTTCCCCATCTATTTCCCATGAAGTGATGTGACCAGATGCCATGATCTTCATTTTCTGAATGTTGAGCTTTAAGCCAACTTTTTCACTCTCCACTTTCACTTTATCAAGAGGCTTTTTAGGTTTAGGTAAAAAATACACCAGAGAAAATAAGACTTTTTTTTTTCAGCCTAAAGGTCATAATAAGTACATATGACAGTCCAATCAGCCCAATTACTCAATTAGTTAATTATTAAAGAATTAAATCAACATTTATTTAACAAGTAAATCAACATTTGAGTGTCCATTATAGGTGCTCAACTGTTTTAAAAGCTACAGTATATGTATCAATTATCCATGCATAATATAGAATACATAAAATGTGAGCACTGAAGATTGATAATGAGTCTAAGTTGATAAAAATATCTCTTAAAATTTTTGGTTTCTACACTTAGGTAAAAATCTTTGATTTCTATTTTTGAGTCATAACAAAATGAACACAAGTTGGAAATATATATGTATGTTTGTGTATATATGCTGTATATATGCTAAGTTGTGTATATATGCTAAGTCATGTCTGACTTTTTGCAACACCGTAGATTGTAGCCCACCAGGCTGCTCTGCCCATGGATGTCCCAGGCAAGAATACTGGAATGCGTTGCCATTTCCTTCTCCAAGGAATCTTCCCGACCCGGGGATTGAACCCCAGGGTCCTGCATTGCAGGTGGATTCTTTTACTGCTGAGCCACTGGGGAAGCCCAGGTGTGTTTATACACACACATACATGTATGTATACACACATGCAGCGGAGGCTGCTGGGAATTAAAGAGACAACTTCAGCATGAAGTGCATGAAAACCCCTTCTTGAAGAGTTTTTTTTGCTACACCACACAGCATGTGAGATCATAGTTCCCTGACTGTGGATAGAACGCGTTCCCGGAAACACAGAGTCCTCCCTGGCCTGCTAGGGAAGTCTCCCCAAATCCCATCTTAATGATCATAAACAAATAGCTGAATGAGATGTTTATTATTATTATTAATTTTTGGTTTGTGTTTCTCTAGTTGTAAACAGAACAAGAAAATTGGAAAACCACATCCATCTTGCACCATTATTCTTGCTTTTCCTCCTGGTGAACAATCTTCCTAGCTCTCCATCCTTTAATTGGTCCTTGGAGAGTCCTCTCAAACCTTTACAATGACATTCAGTGAACAATTCTGAGTGGTGCCAAGACAGAATCTCTGTGATAGCTCACAAATTACAGATTGAACTAAAGCTGTATTACTTCCTTTTGCGATGTTTAATGCATGAGTTTTCTTATTTGGTATGGCTAAGCTGATGACATACAATCTTTCTTTTCTTCTTAAAGCTTCATGAATTTTGGGGAATATGGTTTAAAATATATTCTTTAAAAATGATTACACGACAAACCTTTCCTTCTATTGTTTCCTCTGCACATGGTTTAAAAAGTCAAATGATTACATATGAATGATATATTTTCGAAAAAGTAGAAATAGTCTCAGAGGTGGATTTAAAATACTTTAAAGTCACTGATTCTGCTTTGACAGTTCCACACAAAGAAAAGTGAATTTGGGAGTATTTGCAGATTTCATCACCATCTCATAAATGAAATAAAAGGCATATTTTGGTGCTTATATTACATCAGCTTGAAAATATCTTCAGTATTGACTAGATAAGCTTGAGATGTAGGAGAGAACTTTAAGAACTTTTTTGAAAAAGAAGAAGGAAACAAATTTTCAAACGTTACTCATAGGTGATTATCGTTTTCTACTTGAGTTTCTCCTTATTCCGAAATTATGGAACATGTTATGTATAAAAATCCAATAGATGTTATTTTGAAATCATGTATGGACTCATTAGATAATATGCTTCCATTCCCCTTATACTTCTTAATTCTTTTTAGCATTTATGATTTTTGGACATATTTTATATATATTACATTTTCTGTTGGCTGACTTTCTCTAATGACTAGAATGAGAGCTCCACGAGGCAGAGGGATATGGTCTAATAATATTTTGCTGACCACTATATCTGAATAGTACACAGAACAGAGGCTAGGGAGGAATGAGGTTGGCCCTATCTGAACAATACATAATAGATTCTCCATTGAACAATAGGAATTTTTCCAGGACTTGAGTTGCTAGACAGATAAAATAGCAGTCTGCTGTATTTGAGGGACTTCCAGGTGGTGCTAGTGGTAAAGAACCTACTTGACAACGCAGGAGATGTAAGAGACATGGGTTTGATCTCTGGGTAGGGAAGATCCTCAGGAGGAGGGCATGGCAACCCACTCCAAAATGCTTGCCTTGAGAATGCATGAACAGAGGAGACTGGTGGGTTACAGTCCATGGGGTTGCAAAGAGTCACACAGCATTGGACTTGTGGTTTCCTAACCCATCATACTGGGACATACATACAGTAGCACATGTGTGTGTGCTTTTCCCAGCTATGATTTTAAGAATCTTATCAGTTGCAAACAGAAAAGCACTCAGTCCTCCCCAGTGGGAGACATGTTGTCACTTCTGGCTACTATGTCTAGTCCTCATTCCAGTGGATATGTTTTCCTTGATGTGGATCCAGATATGGCTTCTCAAGATTTGACAAAGAATAAAATATAAATTTAACTGTCCCTAACACTCTCCTGGGCTTCCTGTGTAGCTCACTCGATAAAGCATCTGCCTGCAATGCGGGAAACCTGGGTTCAATTTCTGGGTTGGGAAGATCCCCTGGAGAAGGAAATGGCAGCCCACTCCAGTATTCTTGCCTGGAGAATCCCATGGACAGAGGAACCTGGTAGGCTATGGTTCATGGGATCACAAGAGTCGGACACAATGTAGTACTGTCTTTCTTTCTCTCTTTCTAACATTCTCCTGGGCAGGAAGAACAAGGCATCTCTACCTTGGCAAGGGAGATGACTTCTTGGTGAGTCCAACAGAAGATTCTACCTGGCTCCTTGTTTTCCAGGACCACAGCAGAACTAGACAGACAGGAATTTCTCTTGTAGGAGCTGAACCTCTTTAGACTCTCATCTGTATAACATGTGGTTTGTTGGTGGTGTGGCAACAGGTAGAGAATGAATTACCTTAAGCCCAGGAATGGGAAATGGGTGACAAGCTTCTGTTTGTCAGACTTGGACTTTCTTTTTTTTTTTTTGGCAATGCAAATACTGTATTGCCAGTCTGATCAACTGCCACTTTATTGAAATTCTTTTCTGTTAGTTGTTCAGGGTGTTCTTATCTAGTTGTGGTCCATGAATATAGACTGCCATCAAAATCCTCTCCCTTGTCTCCTTTTGCAGTTCCTGCTCCTTAGCAATCAGCTTCAGAATTCTGCCCATTTCTCTCATCTTTCTAACACTGGCTTTAATCTTGACTTGTTCCTTCGATCAACAGGAAAGGACAGGCTTCCCCAGATTTTTTCTATATGGAAGGAATATAGAAATTGTTGTTTAATCAATGAAATTATCTACCTATCAAAATGAAATATATTTAGCATATAACATTGTATAAATTTAAGGTATTGTTGTTGTTCAGTTGCTCAGTCATGTCCAACTCTTTGTGACCCCATGAACTGCAGCATGTGAGGCTTCCCTGTCCTTCACCATCTTTTTGAGCTTGCTCACACTCATGTCCATTGAGTCGGTGATGCCATCCAACCATCTCATCCTCTGTCATCTCCTTCTCCTCCTACCTTCTTTTCTTTCCCAGCATCAGGGTCTACTCCAATGAGTCAGTTCTTTGCATCAGGTGGCCAAAGTATTGGAGCTTCAGCTTAAGCATCAGTCCTTCCAATGAATATACAGGGTTGATTTCCTTTAGGACTGACTGGTTGGATCTCCTTGCAGTCCAAGGGACTCTCAAGAGTTTTCTCCAACACTACAGTTTGAAAGCATCAATTCTTCAGCTCTCAGCCTTCTTTATGGGCCAACTCTCACATCCATACCTGACTACTGGAAAAACCATAGCTTTGACTATACAGACCTTTGTCAGAAGAGTGATGTCTCTACTTTTTAATATGCTGTCTAGGTTGGTCATAGCTTTTCTTCCAAGGAGCAAGCATCTTTTAATTTCATTACTGTAGTCACTGTCCACAGTGACTTTGTAGCCCAAGAAAATAAATCTGTCACTATTTCCATGGTTTCCCCATCTATTTGCCATGAAGTGATGGGACCAGATGCCACGATCTTCGTTTTTCGAATGTTGAGTTTTAAGCCAGCTTTTTCACTCTTCTCTTTCACCTCCATCAAGAGGCTCTTAGTTCCTCTTCATGTTCTGCCATAGGGTAGTATCATCTGCATATTTGAGAGTATTGATATTTTTCCTGGCAATCTTGAATCCAGCTTGTGCTTCATCCAGCCTGGCATTTTACAGGATGTACTCTGCATATAGGGGCTTCCCTGGTGGCTCAGATGGTAAAGAATCTGCCTGCAGTACAGGAGACCTGGGTTCAATCCCCAAGTCAGGAAGATCCCTTGCAGAAGGGAATGGCAATCCACTCTATTATTCTTACCTGGAAAATTCCACGGACAGAGAGGCCTGGTGAGCTATAGTTCATGTGGTCACAAAGAATTGGACATGACTGAGTGATAGAGTGATCACACACACACACACAGTCTGTACATAAGTTAAATAAGCAGGGTGACCATATACAACCTTGACTTACCCCTTTCCCAATTTTGAACCAGTCCGTTGTTCCATGTCCTGTTCAAACTGTTGCTTCTTGACCTCCATTCAAGTTTCTCAGGAGGCAAGTAAAGTTGTCTTGTATTCCCAGCTCTTTAAGAATTTTTCACCGTTTGTTGTGATCCACAGACTCAAAGGCTTAAATAAGTTTAGGGTATATAGCATGTTACTTTGATACAACTATATATTGTAATATGATTGCCATTGTAGCATTAGCACCTCTATCATGTCACAGGATGATCATTTTTTGTGTGGAAATAATAACTGGTTGGAAAAATGAAAGCAGAGACAAAGGTCTTTGCTGCCAAAGGTCCATGTAGTCAAAGCTATGGTTTTTCTAGGAGTCATATTCGGATGTGAGAGTTGGACCATATAGAAGGCTGAGGCCCAAAGAATTGATGCTTTTGAACTGTGGTGTTGGAGAAGACTGTTGAGAGTTCCTTGGACTTTCAAGGAGATCAAACCAGCCAATCCTAAAGGAAATCAACCCTGTATATTCATTGGAAGGACTGATGCTGAAGCTTCAATACTTTGGTCACCTGATGCAAAAAGCCTACTTATTGGAGAAGACCCTGATGCTGGGAAACGTAGAAGGCAGGAGGAGAAGGGGACAACAGAGGACAAGATGGTTGGATGGCATCACTGACTCCACAGACATGAGTTTGAGCAAGCTTAAGCAAATGGTGAAGGACAGGGAAGCCTGGTGTTCTGCAGTCCATGGAGTTGAAAAGAGTCGGACATGACTGAGCAACTGAACAACAGCAACCTCTTTCTTGACTGCACCTCCCTTCTCACTGTATCCCCTGTCTCCCCTGATTAATGACTATTTGAACCTACCCTTTGGATCCCAGGGAAGCTCCTGGAGGCTGAAGCCCATTATCAACCAAGCACTGGGGGACTCAGGAAGGCTTCTTCGCCCAGAAGCCCCACAGGGCTGCAGTTTGGAGGGGCCTGTCAGATCATAACCCCCCTTTCTCTAGCTCTTCCCATATCACAACTTAATTTTCCCCACTTTCTACCCTCCCACAGCTCTTCAGGCTGATTCATCCCTTGAAAAGAAAGAAGATAACAGTAAGAATCTTTTGTTGCAAGAGAACTTTTTTTGCCAGGAGCGAGGAACCTAAAACTGCTAAGGGTTATATTAACCATGCATTTTCCAGCCCATTAGGCAGCTTTGAGTCAAATAAAGTACAAGCGTCCATCTCCAGGTATTTGCATGGCTCACTCTACTGCAGTTCCTCCGATGTCATTTCCCTAGAGAGGTTTCTCTTGAAAGATTCTTGTAAATGGTCTATAATAGGACCATTTCTCTATTCTTATGCTGCTTAAGTTTTCTTCATGGCACATTTGGCTACTTGACATTAACGTTGTTTTTAATTTGTTTTTATTTAATTTTTTATATTTCAGTTGTGTCTCTCAGCTTGCAGTATCTTTGTTGCCCAACCAGGGATGGAACCCAGGCCCTTGGCAGGGAATGTGCTGGGTCCAGGGAATTCTCACTATCTGCTTATATATACTTGCTTCTTTGTTTATTGTCTGCCTAACTCCCACATTAGAAGGTAAGCTCCATAAGGGCAAGGATTTTGTTTTATTTACCTCTGCCACCCAACATTAGAATAGTGCCAGATATCATTAGGAACTCAATCAATATTCATTAATGAGTTATTGAATAAATAGAAAAATAGAAATTGATGTTAAGATGTTGAAACACATAAAGGATGCAGAGAGAAGAGGGCTGAAATTGCACTTCTATCTTTGAATTATTTTGTACTGTGTTGCTGCTGCTTCCTACATGTGCTCTTGTTGTTCTTCATATAGCAAAGTACAAAAAGATTTGAGTTCAAATATTGACTCCATATGTACCATTTCTGTCATCTTTGATCCTGAATTCCCTATAAAATGGAAATTAAAAAAATCTCTGCCTCACTGTGTTGTTATTGTCAGTTTATAAATAATTCATATAAAACACCTTCCCAAAGATGCATATGGAGGATTACAAATACTATAACTATTGTTATTAAATAGTATTTCCTATTTATAAATTAAAAGGAATATCACTGATTAAAAAAAGAAAATCTCTGTACATCCTCCAAAGTTGCTAGTAGAATTTTTGCATTTATTAAGAGTACAACAAATGTTTGCTGAATAAATGAATAGATGCAGACAGGCTCTTAAGAACTAAAATTGTAACAGGAGCCTGCTTCCTTCTTTCTCTCTGTGTCTCACATTGATTTATTGATTAATAATGGAATTAATGTGTCCTTGGGCTAATTAGGAAAATCTCTGGAGGAAAAAATATTCCCATTTTATCAGTACATAGATGCCTAGTCCTGATGTATATTATAAAATATCTTCTCTAACTTTAGAGCTAGACCTTTGGATTCCTCAATATGCACGATTGTATATTTCAGTTATTTTTTTTTTCAATAGGCAAAAATCCTTCTCCCCCTTCCCTTTTCACTTCTAAAACCTCACAAGCTGTTCAAATGTCCATCCCTTCTGCTCCATTTCCTCACCAAAATCCTATCACATACCATATGAATTTTTAACCCTAACACCTGTCTACCCACATGGTTTCAGAGGGGT
Source organism: Bos grunniens (assembly GCF_055505025.1). NCBI lineage: Eukaryota > Metazoa > Chordata > Mammalia > Artiodactyla > Bovidae > Bos > Bos grunniens. The sequence continues at coordinate 24,262,498 of NC_141187.1, read as the reverse complement.
AAATTTAAAAAAACACCCACAACAATAAAGCCCTCTGCAACTAGCCCACAAAGTCTATAAAAGGTAGTTTGTCAGCGTGGATTGTCTACTGTGTATGTAACCCCACGGGCCAGAGGAACACACATGTTCTGTACAAAAATCACAAATTTTTTTCCACTTTTTTTCATTCCTGACCAATGATTCTGCTACTCTTCAATTTGTATAGCTTCAGAAACCTTGCATTTACTGCTTTTGCCTCATTATCCAGGTGCCAAGCTGTCCTCCAGGCTGCAGAGAAAGCTGCTCTGTGCGATCTGCTTCTGCCTTAGGGTGTGGTGTATGACAGAAAAGAACAAGGAGGAAGTGTGTTATTACCAGTTTTAATTTGATTCATTAATTACACAAATGCTGAATGTTATCATTTTCTTATTATTGTATTGGGTGTGAGTAGGAAAACCTTTAAAGAAAGCTTCTGTATGAAGCCCTTAGCTCTGTGAATATTTGAATTTCTGTGTACTGGGAATCAGTCAACTCCCCTGTAGGGTACCTGGAAAGATTGACAAGCTTCTCCATGTAGCCTTTACTGTCCCATATTTCTCCATATTAACCTTATTTTCTTTTTTGCATCTGATGACCCAGTTGGGAACCAAAGGGAAAACATAGGTGGGAGCAGCCCACTTTGGCAGGGAGGAAGACTATTACTGACATTGTTCAGAATCTAGTACACGGTAATAAAGAAAAGCAGATCAACTTTTAGTTGGTTTTTTATCACTGTTTTAAGATTCTCTGTAGACAACACAATCTCTTCTTGTTGGCACCCAGGGCAGATCGTTCAAACTCCCTACTCTTCCTTGAACACTACTGGTAGCTTGACACAGTTAATTTCTCAAGAGATATTGAAATATATCATTGGAAGGTCAATTCAGTAATGAGAAGATGACTGTTTGACAAGTAGAAAAGTCCCCTTTTAATAGCACTCCACGTTAGGTATGTTATTTAGGGAATTTCATTTAGCTGTTCCCCCCCGCCCCTTTGCTCATTCTGGTTTTTTGTTTGTTTCCCTCCAAAGTTTCATGCTTAGGGGGTATGTTGGTAAAGAAAAGAGTCTATTTACTAATAATTTAAGTAGACTGATCTATACTTTTATTTCTGTTTTAAAGTTCAACAAGGAAGAATAAAATAAAAACAAAAAAATTGGTAGAGCAATTTTTTTATGTGGGGAAAAAATGACTTTTACCAGTGATTAATGTAAGCACTGGCTCCGGGAGTTGGTGATGGACAGGGAAGCCTGGCATGCTGTAGTCCACGGGGTCACAAAGAGTCGGACACGACTAAGCGACTGAACTGAACTGAATGTAAAACTAATGAGGATAAGTTTAGGGATCTTAAATAACTGATTTTCATTGCTATATTTTATAGCTACAGAGCACAGTCTAATTCTAATCTTGATTCTTTATCCTGAGAAATTATGCCCTTTTTATAACTGTGCAGGGGCTGTAATGTGCACAGGTATGATACCATTGATTCTACAAATATCTTGTTAAAGAAAAAACATCAAAAGACGGTGACATACCACATTTTAGTGTATCCAAAATGTCTTTTGATTATAAGTGGTCTCTCAGTCGTGTCCAACTCTTTGTGACTCCATGGACTTTAGCCCACCAGGTTGCTCCATCCATGGAATTTTACAGGCAAGAGTACTGGAGTGGGTTGCCATATAAGATGCTCCTTTATTTCATGTACCATAAAGAAAGAAAAATATAATGCTAAGCATTTATGATACAATGGTTTCTTATTACTAAAATGTTTATTTTCTATTTATCAAAAATAGAATTTGATATCTATTTAGACACAAATTTTGTATTTTATCATACTCGGATACAACATATAAAAATATATTCAAGATGAATTGTTCAAGATGTTTCTAAAGTCTTTTTACACTCCAAATCTAGTCTACTTGGGATGACTTAAATTTACGGTTGTTGATGTCAGTATTTTTCTAAATAATATCATCCTTTGTGTCATCAGAGTTTTAGTGATTTAGGAACCTTGGGCAATGACAACCTGCCTGAATTTAGTTTCCCTGCAGATTATGTGAGGATAACAATACCTCATTCTAGGTACAAATATTCAGTGACAATGTATGTTACAGTACTCATGTGACTCATAGAGAACAGCAAGTACTCCGTAAATGGTTGTGATGATGGTGGGGCTCAAGGTTGGATATGTAAGAGCAATATTTGTAATAGAAAAACCATCAATCAATCTTAAAATTATAGACAAAGCAAAAGCAAGAAGGAATTTTACAAAGTTCCCTTTGAGAATGTGTTAGAGTATCTGAATATGTGAGACACACAGAAGTTGAACAATTCATCAGCAATAGACCTTCACAATATTGCAGCAAGTTCTCCAGGCAGAAGGAAAATGATATCAGATGGAAATATAAATCAACATAAAAGGATGAAAAAATGGTAGCAACATAGATAAACACAATTTTTTTTTCTGGTTACTCAAATCATTTTACAAGATAACTGGCTATTTCAACACAAATAATCACAGTGTTGTGAGGGATTATAACAGGATTAAGGTGAAATGTATGACAGCAATAGCATAAGGGTTGGGAGTGAACAAACAGAAATCCAATAATCTAAAGTTCTTACACTGCATATGGTATACTTTCACCTGAAAGTATATTATGATAAGTTAAGATCTATAAAGATGCAATAAGTTAAAAATGTAAGTATTTAAAGCAAACTATAAAGTGATTAAAAAGTTATAGCCAATAAACTAAGAAAGAGGATATAATAGAATTATTATTTTTTTAAAATCACACAAACAAGAAGAAGGCAGAAAGAGAGAAAAATTAGCAAGAAAACCAGATTGGGCACCCTTGTCCGCTTTAATCAATGTGCCTCTACTATTATATATTACACACAGTGAGTAATATTTCATCTTAACAGTCTCACTTGGCTTTAGAAATGGAAAACAAAAACTAAACTTATCCAATCATCTCACTTACTCATGAGACATAGACTGAATGTGAGAATGTTTATTATATCAATCAGTATAGGTTTGATTATGCTGTAACAATAAACAAAACCCAATCTCAGGGGCCTAACATAGTGAAGATTTATTTTTTTGGCTTATCCTTGCTGCTCTTCTAGATTAGCAAGAAGGATCTTTAAAAAATTGCTATTCAAGAACCAAAGTTGATTGAAGATTTATCTTAACACATGCTTATAGGATTTATTTGACAGAGGAAGAAAATGTGGTAAATCACACGCAGGATCTTAAATCATCTTTGTTATCTTTGCTCATATTGCAGTGGCTAACCTATGCCACATGGGCATGCCTCACGTCAAAGGGAGCAAGAAAGTGAAATCCTACCCTATGCCTACAAACAGTTGGAATATCTGTGATAAGCCCTAAAAACTATCGCTGTTAAGAAACTTGACCAAGCTCACTCAGCCATCTTGGTCTTATATAAATGTTGGTTATATGTTCCCTCTCTGCTCTATCCACTATAAGATAGATGAATACTGTACCGAACCTGAAATAAACTATGGAGCTCTTTGTGGGTTTAGAGGAGAACAAGAGCAAGAAAAACTAAACAAGGCAAGAGAGGTTTTCCTTGATTATTCTTCTTCTCCCTAACAGATCACCAGTCCAGACCTCTGCTTAATTTCCTTGTCTACAAATAAGCACTATGTTTTCTATTCCAACAAAACTGTGTTCTATTAAAGTCTTATTATTTCTCTAAAAATTATTCACTTATTATATTTATTTGGCTGTGCTGGAGCTTAGTTGCAGCATGCAGGATTTTTGAGTTTAGTTGCAGTAGGTGGGATCTAGTTCCAAGACCAGGGATCAAACCCAGGCCCCTTGCATTGGGATTTCTGAGTCTTAGCCACTAGACCACTAAGGCAGTTCCTAAAGTTATTTTTTTGCTTCCATTCTCCTTCTCACTCTAGTAACACTTTGCTCTTCTATTTTTTTAAACTTCTGACTGTTTCCTCTCCTGTCATACTTTATACTACTCTTCTGAGTGCTAACTGAGTATACTTTACAGACGATTTATTAGTCCACAATGACTCCAAGATGAAAAGAGAAGTGAAATTACATTTAAATCCCAGGTCTAGCCTCTACTCGGAGAAGGCAATGGCACCCCACTCCAGTACTCTTGCCTGGAGAATCCCATGGACGGAGGAGCCTGGAAGGCTGCAGTCCATGGGGTCGCTGAGGGTCAGACACGACTGAGCGACTTCACTTTCCCTTTTCACTTTCATGCATTGGAGAAGGAAATGGCAACCCACTCCAGTGTTCTCGCCTGGAGAATCCCAGGGATGGGGGAGCCTGATGGGCTGCCGTCTATGGGGTCGCACAGAGTCGGACACGACTGAAGCAACTTAGCAGCAGCAGCAGCAGCAGCCTCTACTAGTGTGAAAGCTTGGATACATTAATTCACTTCACTAAGCCTACTTTTACTTTAGTAAAAATGGTGATAGTACTCCCAAAACATTTAAAGGGGATTATATGTGAATGAACTTGGTGAATAATAGGTACTCCTTAAATGTTTTCCTGTTTACTTTTGTTTCTCAAACTCCCTACTTCAGACTTTATTTTCTTCTGCCAAAACTACTGAAATTTTCTCCAAATGGACTTCTCTGCTTAAAGTCATTCTCGTTTAATTCATTTAAACAGTTCTACCAGACTACTCTGCATAGGATTTAAAACATTTTTTGAGTTAGAGAGTAATATTATACGATGTACTTTAGGAAATTAAAGTTCAAATCTACTCAGTCTTTCTGTGAAGATGGCACCAATAAGGTCTCAAAGTATGTCTTATACCATGATTTCATCATTCTCCTAAAACAATGCTTTACTATGATAGATTAGTTTGTTGTGAAATTAAATTCTATATGCACAGACTTTTCCCCCCTTGACTCATCTCTAGAATGCCTTCCTTGTTTTTTCCTATTTATTTTGGTTTTTCTTCTTTCCAATACCATTTTCCTTTGTGAAGTCACCCAGGGTTACCCCAGTCTACAGAGATCTTGTCTCCTCTAGACTTGTAGAGTGCCCTCTGTCTGTACCATTGATGTAATGGTAAGAGTATCTGAAAGTATCATAATGCATTCCCTTTCATATAATAAGAATGAATGCATTAAATATGACAGACTAATTGTAATAAGCAACCTCAAAATCCTAGTCGTTTTACGAAGTAGTTTAGTCTTGCTCATGTAATAATTCACAGAGAGTACTTTGGAAGTGGCCTTTGATGTAGTGACTCAGAGACCCCACTCTTTCCATCTTAGGTCTCTACTGTCCCCTAGAGCCATGCTGTCCAAAATTGTCATCAGGGGCCTGCATGTGGCCATCAAGCATTTGAAACATGATGTACTAATAAACTGTATTGCAAGTGTGTATGTATTGCAAGTGTGAAATACACATGGATTTTGAAAACTTAGTGTGATAAAAAATCGAATTAGTACTTTTTTTATTGATTACATGTGAAAATGGCAATATTTGGTATGTTTTAAATTAAATACAGTATTAAAATTAATTTTACTTTTGTGTGTGTTAAAATTTCACATGTGACCATATTGAATTTCTATTGGATTGCCCTGTTCCAGAGTTCTCTTGGTTCTTCTGTAGTTGGTGAAAGACAGAGGAAGAAACAGAGTGCTGATGAGTATAATTAGCTTTTATGAGCCAGGCCTGCAAGAGACATGTGTCCTTTTCATCCCAATCCCGTGGCCAGAACTGACATGTGGTCTTACTTTTGTGAAGGAGGGGTGGGACATGAAGGTAAGTGTCCCAGCTCAAGAGACACTGTTGCTCAAGAGAAATAGAAAATGGATTTTTTTTTTTTTTTGGGTGGGATCGTATTTCCCTGTCCAGGATCAAACCTGGGCCACAGCAGTGACAGCACTGAGTCCTGACCGCTGAACCACCAAGGAAATCCCTAGAAAATGGATTTTAACCATCACATAGGCTGTCTTTTCTGTATGTATTTGTGTGTGTATGTGTGTGTGAATACATGTCTTGTTACCCATGTTAGAGACCAGCTCATTAAATCTTAACATTTGTGACAGTTTTCTTGCTGGGCTTTGTAAGTCATTTAAGCTGAATCTCAATAAATATTTTTAGATTCATCTGAAAAATGAGAGGAAACAAGGAAGGAGAGATGAGAATTCCTGAATTGGGAGACAGTGAAGATATTGGCCTTATTGAAATGGGTGGATGTATATGAATGGGTGTAGGTTAAGGGATGGAGTTAGGGGGAGATGAAATACCAACGGAAGAATAATTGGAACTTTGACAGAGGAAAGGTTTATATGGAGGGCAGTGAATACCACATAGAGGAATATAAACTCAATGCTATTAAAAATAAACTGATTAAAAATTAATTGATTTAATTGATGGCGAGAACATTATGGTATGGACCTAACAGAAGCAGAAAATATTAAGAAGAGGTGGCAAGAATACATAGAAGAACTGTACAAAAAGATCTTCACGACCAAGATAATCACGATGGTGTGATCACTCACCTAGAGCCAGACATCCTGGAATGTGAAGTCAAGTGGGCCTTAGAAAACATCACTATGAACAAAGCTAGTGGAGGTGATGGAATTCCAGTTGAGCTATTTCAAATCCTGAAAGATGATGCTGTGAAAGTGCTACACTCAATATGCCAGCAAATTTGGAAAACTCAGCAGTGGCCACAGGACTGGAAAAGGTCAGTTTTCATTCCAATCCCAAAGAAAGGCAATGCCAAAGAATGCTCAAACTACCGCACAACAGCACTCATCTCACATGCTAGTAAAGTAATGCTCAAAATTCTCCAAGCCAGGCTTCAGCAGTACGTAAACCGTGAGCTTCCAGATGTTCAAGCTGGTTTTAAAAAAGGCAGAGGAACCAGAGATCAAATTGCCAACATCTGCTGGATCATGGAAAAAGCAAGAGAGTTCCAGAAAAACATCTATTTCTGCTTTTTTGACTATGCCAAAGCCTTTGACTGTGTGGATCACAATAAACTGTGGAAAATTCTGAAAGAGATGGGACTACCAGACCACCTGACCTGCCTCCTGAGAAACCTATACGCAGGTCAGGAAGCAACAGTTAGAAATGGACATGGAACTATAGACTGGTTCCAAATAGGAAAAGGAGTACGTCAAGGCTGTATATTGTCACCCTGTTTATTTAACTTATATGCAGAGTATTCATCAGGAGAAATGCTGGGCTGGAAGAAGCATAAGCTGGAATCAAGATTGCTGGGAGATATGCAGATGATACCACCCTTATGGCAGAAAGTGAAGAGGAACTAAAAAGCCTCTTGATGAAAGTGAAAGAGAGAGTGAAAAAGTTGGCTTAAAGCTCAACATTCAGAAAACGAAGATCATGGCATCCGGTCCCATCCCTTCATGGGAAATAGATGGGGAGACAGTGGAAACAGTGTCAGACTTTATTTTTCTGGGCTCCAAAATCACTGCAGATGGTGACTGCAGCCATGAAATTAAAAGACGCTTACTCCTTGGAAGGAAAGTTATGACCAACCTAGATAGCGTATTCAAAAGCAGAGATTACTTTGCCAACAAAGGCCCGTCTAGTCAAGGCTATGGTTTTTCCAGTGGTCATGTACGGATGTGAGAGTTGGACTGTGAAGATGGCTGAGCGCTGAAGAATTGATGCTTTTGAACTGTGGTGTTGGAGAAGACTCTTGAGAGTCCCTTGGACCGCAAGGAGATCCAACCAGTCCATCCTAAAGGAGATCAGTCCTGGGTGTTCATTGGAAGGACTGATGCTGAAGCTGAAACTCCAATACTTTGGCCACCTCATGCAAAGAGTTGACTCATTGGAAAAGACTCTGATGCTGGGAGGGATTGGGGGCAGGAGGAGAAGGGGACGACAGAGGATGAGATGGCTGGATGGCATCACTGACTCGATGGACGTGAGTTTGAGTGAACTCCAGGAGTTGGTGATGGACAGGGAGGCCTGGCGTGCTGCAATTCATACGGTTGCAAAGAGTCGGACACGACTGAGCGACTGAACTGAACTGAACTGAGAACACTATTGAAGAAAATTGAAGTTTTGTGTCTGATGCATTGGAGTGGGGAAAAACTTTGAATCAGGGAGCTGTGGGGAAAGAAGGTTATCGATGCTGTATTGAGGTCAAGTCAGGTTATTGAAACTGTGTATTAGGAGTCAGAAAGAGAAAGGTGCTGTGTTACTAACTTACTGTCTCCCCATCTTAAACTTTGCTGCTCCTCTTTTCTAAACAAAGACATTATTTTTTTTTAACATGGTTTGCCACAGAGTTCTGTTTATTTATTTTTCACATGCAAATTGCCTCTTGTTTTCCAGCCAGTCTGCTCATTTCAAAGTCGACAGGGGATACATGGGAGGTTTATGGCTTTATACCCTCAAATAACAAGGAAATACTAAAGTTTCTTCATTGTTAGAAAAACTCCATGTGGTGTGCCATGAAGTCAAGCTGTGCCCGTTTGGTATCAGTCTCTTTTGTCATACCAATTGTTTTAGAAACTTTCTGCTGTGGAAGAAGATGGTAGAAGTCCCTATCTTTGAGAAAGGAACCACTGTGGGGTCTGGGGATGCCCAGGTGGGTTGGTAGGAGTGTCAGTAAGAGTTATGGGTACTTGAGTGTTAACCTATCTGTATACTACCACCTGTGAAACAGATAGTATATGGCACAGGGAGATCAGCTCATGCTCTGTGGTGGCTTAGATGGGTGGGATGGGGTGGAGGTGGGAGGGAGGTCCAAGAGGGAGGTGATACATGTATACATATGGCTGGTTCACTTTCTTGTATAACATCAAGTAACACAACACTGTAAGACAACTATACCACAATAAAAAAATATCTAGATTTGTTATCTTTTTCATTTGGTGATGTCTAGAGTATAGACAGTGGAAAATCTGCCCACTAACTTAGCAGCGGCAACAATGTGTTTAAGTATGTATGTGTATGTGCTCATGTCCACATGCATGTGTGTGCACTTTAATAAAGGATATTCTACACTCCATAGTCATTTTGGATAAAGACTAAGTAGGTTGAAGTGCTTATGGATGTGGGTTGAATGTATAACCATTCTTTTCAATATTGTGATAACCCTACGTCAAAGCATCTAGATAAACTTTGTGTCTTATTTTTTTTCTGTCATTAGAATGTATGCTTTGTCAGCCACTCAGTCATATCCAGTTCTTTGTGACATGATGGACTGTAGCGCCCAGGCTCCTCTGTCCATGGGATTTCCCAGGAAAGAATACTGGAGTGGGTTGCCATGCCCTTCTCCAGGGGATCTTCCAGACACAGGGATCGAACCTGGGTCTGCAGTGTTGCAGGCAGATTCTTTACCTTCTGAGCCACCAGGGACGTCCATATGTGCTTTAATATTGTTTTTAAATAACTTTCTACTGTTATAAACATTGTGACATCTACTGTGTCATTTGATCTTTGCATCCATCCTTTGAGGTAAAGAAAATATAATTGTTTCAATTTAACAGGTAAAGAAATGAGGACCGAAACAGGAAAAGTGGTTTACTTTGGTTTATGTCACATAATTGGTGGTAGAGCTGAGACTGTGGGGATGGATGTTCTTGCTTCGTTTTTAAAGGCAGAGAATAGAAAGCAGGTATCAGTTCAGTTCAGTTCAGTCACTCAGTCGTGTCCAACTCTGTGTGGAAGACTTGCTTCAGAGTCATTTGGAATGTTTGTTAAAAATTGAGATTTCTTAGCTCAAAAATCTACTGAGGCACAATCCTCAGAAGTAGTATCTGAGCACCTGTGCCTGTAGCAACCATGAGGGTTGATTTTATGCATGCCTAAGTTTGAGAACCACTGGAAGGCAGAGTGCAAGTCAGCCTTGGAATTCAGTAGTTCTAGATATGGATTATAGCTCTTCTACTGAATTTTTTGACATGGAGTTTCAGTTTTCTTGTATTTAAAATAGGAATGATAAAACATAAAACTACAGAAAATTTTGCTTAATGTACAAGAGGAATTGCAGTGGAAAAATGACTTCTGAAAAAATGATGAGTATAGCTTTATGCCAAACATGAGTTTGTCCTATTGCTGATGGACACAAATTCAAACCTTTTCTTGTTACCAACATATGACTAAAAACAAAAAGAAAAATTAGTAAAAAAAAAAATCAATAAAGAAACTTTGCAAAAGAAAATAAGCTTGGACGCCTGCAATGCAGGAGACCCGGGTTCAATCTCTGGGTTGGGAAGATCCCCTGGAGAAGGGAAAGGCTACCAACTCCAGTATTCTGGCCTGGAGAATTTCATTGCAGTCCATGGGGTTGCAAAGAGTAACACAGTTGAGGGACTTTCACTTAAGAGTAACACAGTTGAGGGACTTTCACTTTTCTCTAGGTCATGCAAACTTCTTTGGGTAACTTAAGGGGCCATTTGAAACCCGTAAGCTCCAAGTTTAGAAGGAAACATAAAACTGAACTTCGGAGTTTAGGTTGTCTCTAGCACAATATAACTCTGATCGCTTGCTTGGTTAAATTTTTTTTTTTTTTAATTCAATTCCCCTGGCAATCCTAGAAGCAGGGCATGAATAACTTTCAAAAGAAAAAAATCTTTGTTGTTTGCATAGCACAGCTTTCCATTCAGTTAGAGAAATTACTAAATTTTCCCTTGAAAAGCAGTGATTGAAATGTTCTAAAAAAATTCAAAGAACTTTTTTGAAAATATCAGCTTCAAAACAAAATTTCTCAAGGTTTTTTATAAAACCAAAATACCAAAACCCTGATGGATGCTCTCTTATCTCTGGCCCTTATGTCGTCAGCTAATCTGATGCTCTGAATATTTTTGGGAAAGGAATTTTATGTATCATGGAACCAGATCTTCCCAGTGCTTCAGCTTAATGCTGGGATTGGGCCAAACATGAATAGAAACTTTTTTATTTCTGTCAGGCAGAAAAGTCAATAAGAATAATAAACCCTTTTAGAACCCATAGTTTGTTCAGACACTGTACCAAGCACTTAGAAAGCATGAGATGAAAAAAATAAAGTTCTTACTTTCTAAGTGCTGACAGTTTCATATTTATAGTCTATAGAAAGGAAACAGATCCTGGGAAATCTATATCAGCATCTCTTATTACTTTAAAATTTTTAGGGACTTTATACATGGAACTGTCAACTTAGCTTGGGGGATCTTTAAGGATGAAAGAATTATCATAATATCTGTTATGCAAAGAGATGTTTGATGAGTGGTTTATATTTGGTCACCTGGAGATTAAGAATTGAGGATACTTTTTGGCTCTGACTCTCACAACCTGTGTCAGCAAGGACCAGCCTTTCTGATATTTCACCCAAACTTTAGAAAAAAAATTACATCCAAAACATTTATATCATGCATTTAAAGATGCATTTTTGCTGAATCAGCTGGCTAGTACAATGCTCAAGAGAGGGATATTATTTAAATTGATTAAATGTTATTGATAATAGTTGAGAAAATTGGTTTAGAAAACAAAGTACATATAAAAAATATTATTTTGCATATTCTGAATGAGATATCGCCTCATTTGAAGAAAGTCCAATGAAGACTGCTGGGTTGTTACTATCCTAATTGGTTTTCTCTATGGGAAATTTTTTAGGTATACATTTAATTCTTCATATTTGCATTTCAGGTTCTATCATTGTGGTTACTTTTATCCTATATTTGATGAGGAAAGTGAATAAATAGTTGCACAGTTGATAACAGACAGCACCAGCTCAAAAATAAATCATACAACCTAGGCTCTAAATAAAAAAATAGAACCGAGATGTGACTTGTGTATAAGATGTCACATCACTAGTCCTTCTGCTGCTAATGGACACATGTGCCCTGTTTCACAGGGATACTGGAGGGGCTTAAATAAATTAAGGGGAGTTCTTTGAAGGCTGAGAAAGTAGCACCCAAATTTTGCCTATATTTGTAAAGCTCTTAAAAGTTGGCATGAAGTTGCATAGTAACCTGTCATGGCTGTGTTTGAAGGGAGAATATCACCAATGATGGAATCAAATGAACTAAAACATTAAAAAACAATTGAAATCTGCAAAGCCAAATTTCATTGAGATGCCATAAGGAATTGTTTGTTGATTGTTTTTCAGACTTAAAGTGGGCTTGGTTTCAAGAGTCTAAATAGGTTCCACGAAACATTATTTCCCCAACTTGCTCTGGGTTAAATGGTAAAAATGGTATATGCTCACGCTTAGTCATTTCAGTCATTGTGTCTGACTCTGCGACCCTGTGGATGTAGCCTGCTGGTCTCCTCTGCCCATGGGATTCTTCAGGCAAGAGTGCAAGAATGGGTTGCCATGCCCTCCTCTAGGGGATCTTCCCAATCCAGTGACAGAACCCGTGTCTCTTATGTCTCCTGCTATGGCAGGCGGGTTCTTTACCACTAATGCCACCTGGGGAGCCCCCAAATGGCCTCTACTTCTCTTCAAAATTCACAATGAACATAAAAGTATTATTAATTCTAAGTCCTGCAAAGAGAAAAACCATTGTGTTAATTTAACACTTCTTAAATTTATTTGATGAGAGAAATTTCCACCTTTTTTTTTTTTAGCAAAGGGTAATATCTATTCATATCTGTTTTTGTTTGTTTGTTTGCCTGGTTTTTTTTTTTCCTTAGATGTAAGCTCATCCAAGGAGTTTTGAAAAGTTAATTAACAAAAGTGAGATAATTTAAGCTAGGGAATTACTTAACAGGCAATCCTGTATGGGTTTCTTTTTTTCAAGTTATGTCAGTTGCCATCCCACAGGATTTAAGATGTAGAGCACTCCAAGAAATACTGGTCTCTGTTAATGGTCCCTGTCCATTCCGAAAATCGATGCTGACCACATTGAAAGCCACATCAATGGGTAGAATGTTAATTCCTTTGGTTATTAAAGGCTTCGTACAAGTGACTGTTTACTTTTCCCATTAGTTTTTGCCTACCAGATTCTTTTTAAACCTTGTTGTCTTTTACTTCTTTAAAGATATTTGAATACCTGCTTTATGCTTGAAACCCTATTGTTCTCAAGGAGCTTTTTGTCTGCTTTTAGCGTTTTGGGTCATCTGTCTGGCTTTTATCCCACTGTGAGTTCTAACACTGATAGTCATATCTGTTTTTGTTTGTTTGTTTGCCTGATATTTATTCATTCCTCTATCATTTCTGGGTTCCCCAATGGCTCAGTTGGTATGGAATCTTCCTGCAACGCCGGAGACCCAGCATTCGATCCCTGTGTTGGAAAGATTCCCTGGAGAATGGCGTGGTGACCCACTCCAGTACTCTTACCTGGAGAATTCCATGGACAGAGGAGCCTGGTGGGCTACGTAGTCCATGGGATCTCAAAGAGTTGGACATGACTGTGCAACTAACTTTAATGGCTCAGAGGGTAAAGAATGCACCTGAAATTAAGAGGACACAGTGGGTTCAGTCCCCAGGTGTGGAAGGTCCCCTGGGGGAGGAAATGTCAACCAACTCCAGTATTCTTGCCTGAAAAATTCCATGGACACAAAAGCCTGGTGGGATATAGTCCAAAGAGTCATGAGGAGCTGGACATGACTGAGTGACTGAGCATGAGCACAGGTAACATTTACACAACTGATTTTTGGCTTTCGGCCCATTCATGGTACACACTTGCTTACCCAACTTGGTATGGACAACTAATTTCTTAGCTCCATTGGGATCCCACTTTTGTCTCGAGTCTTTGCATTTGTCTTGGCTACTCAGTCACAAGGGAAATGATGAAGTGGATGAAGGCTGTATAACTTCGTTAAACAAGGTTTTGGCATCTACTTCCTTGATCTTGTCAAATAGGCTGAATATCTGTCTAAGATGATCTAGGAGTATTAATATGATATATTTTTTTAGTGGTTTTAAAGCAGTTTTTGTGCACAGGAAGGATTCTATGTTTCCTTAGTCTTTTAAATTGCTGCTACATTTATTAAAATATTAAACTCAAAGTCTTATTTTTCTTAAGTTTATGACATTCATATGTATTTTATATGCATTTTCATATCAATTTTAGCCATCATTTTAGAGAGCTTTTGATGAGTTTTCAAACAACTTAGAAAAGAATAAACACGTTTAATATCAGTCCATTTTCAAAGTTCATTATGAACTTGTTGAAAATGGAACTAATTAGTTCAACTAAATTTGTTGAACTAATCAATCATTAATTTGATTTCTTTAAACCTTTAAAGCTATATTTATGCAACCAGAGATTATCATAGTAAATGAAGTAAGGCAGAAAGAGAAAGACAAATATATGATATCACTTACATGTGAAATCTAAAATATGGCACAAATGAATCTATCTACCAAACAGAAACAGATGTATAGACATGGAGAACAGACTTGCGGTTGCCAAGGGCAAGAGGGGCTGGGCGAGGGATGGACTGGAAGTTTGGGGTTAGTACATGCAAACTATTCTACATTTACAATGGTTAAACAACAAGGTCCTATTGTATAGTACAAGGAATATTCAATCTCCCAGGATAAACCATAATGGAAAAGAATATCAAAAAATGTATACATGTGTATAACTGAGTCACTTTGTACCGCATTGTAAATCAATTGTACTTCAATTTTAAAAATAGAGAATAAAATTGTATTTATAAATTCAATATATTCAACTTTCACTTGTAAATACTTCAAATATTTAATCTAACAAGTAAAATTTTCCAAGTACTGAAATCTGATCTATCTAACCATTAAAACTTTTAAACATATTGAATCACATTCTCTTAATCATTTCAAGGTTTACAAACATAATTAGATGATCTTATGCCTTTCAACTTGAAATCAGAAAGCTGAAATCAATTATTTAATTACATATTTTACATATTTAATTATATATCTACAATTATATATTCAATCATAATGCTGAATCTTAAAGATATTTATCTAACTTTACAAACAATTTAAATACCAAATCTGCAGATAAAGTTTCACACAAAATTATTAACAAAGTTTTGATTTACTTAATAAATATACTTAATTAAAACAAGACTTTAGAGTTAATATACTTATCCACTAGTGAACAATTTTATTTTTTCAAGAATGTTGTGACTATCAACCCAAGAAACAGAACCAGAGAATTTTGGCCAGGACACAAAACTTAGGACTACAGAGCTACAGAGTAATTCTTATTAGACTATTGACAGATGTGTTGGGTAGTTGCTTGTGGTCTCCATGACAATAGCAGCTTCATGTGCTGAAAAAAAGTTAGTCCTATAGTCTGTAGTCCTGGGCAAAAGTCCTCTTATTAATTAGTTTATCTTCTGAATTTAATAAAAAAAAGTCTATTATAATTTCTTCTGGGCTTCCCTGGTAGCTCAGTTGATGAAGAATCTGCCTGCAATGTGGGAGACCTGGGTTCTATCCCTGGGTTGGGAAGATCCCCTGGAAAAGGGAAAGGTTACCCAGTCCAGTATTCTGGCCTGGAGAATTCCATGGACTGTATAGTCCATGGGGTGGCAAAGAGTTGGACATGGCTACGTGACTTTCACTTTCACAATTTCTTTCCCTGCTGGTTTGAGTTTGAACCCTTAGAAGATAAACCTGGCTCCAAAGATACCCAACTGTTCTTCCATGGATAGTTCACATCCTTGTATACATTTTTAAAAATATGTTTTGGTTAAAAAATTTTTTTTGCAAAATACACATAACACAAAATTGACCATTTTGCCTTTTTTAAGTGCACAGATTAGTGGCATTAAGTACATTCACACTGTGTGCTACCATCACGACCATTCATCTCCAGAATACTTCACCTTGCAAAACTGAAACTCCATACCTATTAAACAATAACTCCCCATTCTTCAGTCTCTGGCAATTATCATTCTATTTTCTGTCTCCACAGGTTGGACTACCTAGATATCTCATCCAAGTGGAATCATACAATATATGTTCTTTTGTGACTACCTTATTTCACTTAGCATAATATCCTCAAGGTCCGTTCATGTTGGAGCAGGTGTCATTTTGCTTACCCATTTATCTGTCAGTAGATACTTGGGTTGCTTTCATCCTTCAGCTCTTGTGAATAATGCTGTTATGAACATGAATGTGTAAATATCTCTTTTAGAGTTTCTACTTTCAGTATTTTGGGGGTGTATATCCAGAAGTGGCATTGAATCATATGGTAATTCAATTGTTAATTGTTTAACAAGTGGTCTCACTGTTTTAACCTCCTTTAATTTTATGTCCTGATTAGGGAGAGAGAAAACTGCTCATCTCTTACACTCCACCAAAATTTATGCTAACTTTTTAAACTTTTTTTCCCCCTATTTTTTGGCTTGCCATGTAGCTTGTCAGATCTTAGTTCTATGACCAGAGATTGAACCCAGGCCATGATCGTGAAAATGCCAAGTCCTAACCACTGGACCACCAGGGAACTCCATTGGCTAACTTTAAAAAAATAATTAATTCTTGTACTGACTGATTGAACTCTTTTGATAGTATTTACTGAGTATAGAACCATATTGACTGGTTCCTTTACATCCCTCATGTTTTGCCTCCATTTAGAACTGGGAAAAAAGCTTGAGTTTTGCTGCTTGAAGTGTGGTTTATGGACCAGAAGCCTGAATATTAACTGAGAGTGTTCTAGAAGTGCAGAGTCTGAGGCCCCACCCCAGAGCTAATTAATCAGAATCTGCATTTTAACCAGACCCCAGGGTGATACTTAGATACACTAAAGTACCAGAGGAGAACTGACTTAGATGATTTCTCTTGACCAATTTTATTTTCAAAAATCTGTAGCCTTAGGGTGATTGCCGATATTATTATCTAATGTTTGCTGAGCATTTTTTTTTTCTTCTTTTATTGGGTGGGTGCCAGAGCTCAATGGATTAAGACTAAAAGAAAAACCTTGTGATCACAGTTCACAGGAATGGTGAGGTCTGAAACATCTAAGATTCAAGATGTCTGGGAAGTCAATTATTTGGATGATATTAAGCTCAGGGTCAGCGACCTGGAAAAACACAGATGTGAAAGTAAAATATCAGACGGAGTAAGAATATTACCAAAATACAATAAACTTTACAAGGGTAGGAATCACATCTTACATCCTCAGCCTAGTGCTATATGTATGTGACACACAACAGTTGTTGAATAAATGTTTGTTGAATTTAGTTTTTGCAGAACAAATGAAAACCAAGTCAGAGCTCTAAAAATGGTGGTCTGTAGTCACAACAGTTGAATGGAACAGCTATAGAGTGTCGTAAATGGTACCATTAACCCTTCTGGAGACTGAGACCCTTTTGAGGGTCTCATTTATATCCAGCTGTACTTTGACCTGAAGCAGGTCTGCTTGGGAGTCTGGAGAATTTTAAGTTCTGACAGTGAAGCTGGACTCTAAATAGAAAAAGGTAGTCTTTGGTCTTTAGGAAATCACTTTTTAAAACAGAGCCAATGGTTGCAGAGAAAGGTGACCTAGCTTTGAGAAAACCCAATACATAACTATCAGAACTGCCAAAAGAGATCAATGTTACTGTCATGAAACTGCCTTAAATTTCCATCTCCAAACCTCATTTTAAAATAGTTTTATTTTAAAATGTTCTCTTCTTTAGGAAGAACATAAACTCTTTCAGGAAACAGCTCTGGGAACTCTGTACTAGGACAGGTTGGGAACTCAAGTTATTACTAGAGTGTTTCTGAAAGAATTTCTATTGAACATACAATTCAAGGTCATCTAGTTACTAATTCTAATAAAAGAAAACATAGCTAGTGTTTGTAATGTTTCTTTTTAATGAAGAAAAAAGAGTAGCACTTTTTGTAAAGGCTCTGGTGTTGGATGTTAAGAGAAAGCTTATATAGTAAGCAGGGAGACTCATGGGCAAAGAGGGGTCTAGGATAGGAAGAATCTCTTCAATTGAATCAAGTAGTAGGGGAGACAGAAGAGAATTCAACTTTCTATTGAAAGAGCCTGTTCATTTGCCTCAACAGTAGGACTGAGAATCTCAAGGAAGTGTCAATACCTCAAGAAATAATGATTCCAGCCACCCAGAGTTTAACAATGTGGCACTTAAGTGACTTTTAAACTATAATGTAGGAAGTTTGACTTGAAGTTAGAAATCAGGATAAACCATAAAGAAAAGTCAAGAATCAATAAAAAAGGCATTAGTTATAGGATTTCCTTTTAACTTTTTTCTCTTAAATATGATGTTGAAATGCATTAATTCCACTAATAGTCGCTGAATATCCCGAAACTGTGCTAAGGGCTATGGGGGACTAAAACAAGAGATTAGTATTCAATTTATGGCAATGTATAAGAGCTACAATTGTGCTATAAACAGCACTACCTGGGTATGGCAGGGGGGATCACTTCCTGCTGGGACAATGATGGAAGAGGTGACATCAAAAACTGAGCTCTCATTGAAGGATTTTTGTAGTTATATAGATAGAGGAGGTGTTAAAGCCATTTAGAAAAAAGGATTGCATGAACAAAGGCTTACAATTAGCATTTATTTAGCCCTTACTATGTACCAGGCTCTATACTCTGAAATTGTTGACAAATGAATATGATACAGAAGTGTAATGAGAAAAAACAATATGTGAACAGACCGGATTTGACAGAGCAAGTGTTTCTCATGCAGGGAAAGTGGGAGAGAAATCTGAGAAGGAAATTTAAGACTGATGATAGGGATTCTTGAGTGCCAGACTAAATCTGATTATTGAAATAGCTAAATATAAAGAAAAGAAGAAGCTATATTCCAGCACGCTAAGAGGAAAATCATTCCTAGTTTTGAGTTCAATCTCAGAAGCATGCATTGGAGGGACCACCACCTGGTGGCAGAGTACTTACACTGCATCATGCATGTATGCATGCTCAGTCGTGTCCAACTGTTCTTGACCCCATGAGCTCTAGCCTGCCGGGGTCCTTGGTCCATGGATTCTCCAGGCAAGAATACTGGAGTGGGGTTCCCATCTGTTATTAAGAGGTGAATAAACATTCTAAACATTGAAAATGGTAAATCTTTGTTTATAAAATGATAAAGAATGACCAAAAAAATGAGATGATTATTCATTGTATAAAAGTCTTCTCAACCAGATTCCTTTCTAAAAAGAGAAATTTTTGGCAGCATCTAAAATTATTTTTCCTGACAAATCCCAATATATTTTTTAATAGGAAAAAATGGTGAGAGTAACTCCTATTTATTTGTCCAAATTATTTTGACAATTAATTGACAATTATAATTCTACCAGCTGTACCAGAGTGAAAATAGTAGTAAAGAGTTTCCTACTCTGCCAGTGCAGGAGATGTAAGAGAGGCAGGTTCTGTCCTTGGGTTGGGAAGATCCCCTGGAGAAGGGCATGGCAACCTACTCCAGTATTCTTGCCTGGAGAATCCAATGGGCAGAGGAGCCTGGCAGGCTACAGTCCATAAGGTAGCAGAGAATCGGACATGACTAAACCATCCTTATGGCAGAAAGTGAAGAGGAACTAAAAAGCCTCTTGCTTGATGAAAGTGAAAGAGGAGAGTGAAAAAGTTGGCTTCAAGCTCAACATTCAGAAAACTAAGATCGTGGCATCTGGTCCCATCACTTCATTGCAAATAGATGTGGAAACAGTGGAAACAGGGTCAGACTTTATTTTTTGGGGCTCCAAAATCACTGCAGATGGTGATTGCAGCCATGAAATTAAAAGACGCTTACTCCTTCAAGGAAAGTTATGACCAACCTAGATAGCATATTGAAAAGGAGAGATATTACCTTGCCAACAAAGGTCTGTCTAGTCAAGGCTATGGTTTTTCCAGTGGTCATGTATGGACGTGAGAGTTGAACTGTGAAGAAAGCTGAGCACCGAAGAGTTGATGCTTTTGCACTGTGGTGTTGGAAAAAACTCTTGCGAGTCCCTTGGACTGCAAGGAGATCCAACCAGTCCATCCTAAAGGAGATCAGTCTTGGGTGTTCATTGGAAGGACTGATGCTGAAGCTGGAACTCCAATACTTTGGCCACCTCATGCGAAGAGTTGACTCATTGGAAAAGACCCTGATGCTGGGAAGGACTGGGGGCAAGAGGAGAAGGGGATGACAGAGGATGAGGTGGCTGGATGGCATCACCAACTCAATGGACATGAGTTTGAGTGAACTCTGGGAATTGGTGATGGACAGGGAGGACTGGCGTGCTGTGATTCATGGAGTCTCAAAGAGCTGGACTGACTGAGCAACTAAACTGAACTGAACTGAAAGAAACTTGGCACGCACACACGTCTAATGGCAAAATTAGGAAAAAGATTTAACAATTTTACTTTGCAGGTATTTTAATCTGAGATAAATATTTTAACTTGTTATGATAGTGAAACTTGCTCAGTCGTGTCCAGCTCTTTGTGGCCACATGGACTATACAGTCTATGGAATTCTCCAGGCCAGAGTATCATATTGGGTAGATGTTCCCTTCTCCAGGGGATATTCCCAACCCAGGGATCAAACCCAGGTCTCCCACATTGCAGGCGGATTCTTTACCAGCTGAACCACCAAATTCTATCAAAGAAAAAGTTTATCTTGGAAATTAAAGGACATTAGGTGTGAACATAATATCCATTTTTTCTTAATTAAAAACATATCCAGACTAATGCATTTTGTTCTCATTTATTATGTATAAATTTCTTTTTTTCTCTTTGAACTAAGTTTATACATTGAATGAAATATTAACATTAGCAAAAAATCAGAACAAATTAGATAATTAAAATAAATATATAGATTTATTATCACTCAGCCCATGCAAATGGTACCTTTTTTTAAAATCCACTTACCATTCATTCATCTACCCACCATTCATCCATTCAACAATTATGAACAAGTCTCTGTTCTGGATGCTATTTAACAATATAGATTAGTGAATAGTGCAGCCTGTGGTGACTTTTCTAATTTATACAGTTCAGTTCAGTTCAGTCACTCAGTCGTGTCTGACTCTTTGTGACCCCATGAATCGCAGCACGCCAGGCCTCCCTGTCCATCACCAACTCCCAGAGTTCACTCAAACTCATGTCCATCGAGTCAGTGATGCCATCCAGCCATCTCATCCTCTGTCATCCCCTTTTCCTCCTGCCCCCAATCCCTCCCAGCATCAGGGTCTTTTCCAATGAGTCAACTCTTCGCATGAGGTGGCCAAAGTACTGGAGTTTCAGCTTCAGCATCAGTCCTTCCAATGAACACCCAAGACTGATCTCCTTTAGGATGGACTGGTTGGATCTCCTTGCAGTCCAAGGGACTCGCAAGAGTTTTTTCCAACACCACAGTGCAAAAGCATCAATTCTTCAGCGCTCAGCTTTCTTCACAGTTCAACTCTCACATCCATACATGACCACTGGAAAAACCATAGCCTTGACTAGATGCACCTTTGTTGGCAAGGTAATATCTCTGCTTTTCAATATGCTATCTAGGTTGGTCATAACTTTCCTTCCAAGGAGTAAGCCTCTTTTAATTTCATGGCTGCAATCACTATCTGCTGTGATTTTGGAGCCCAAAAATATACAAGGTTCCCTAAAGACCAGCACTGGCTTAGAAGATGTTGATAGATATATACCAGGAAATTACATTAGTGACTACTTCAAAATATTGTAGTAAATGAATTTTTAAAAAATTATTAATTTATTTTAATTAGAGGCTAATTACTTTACAATATTGTGGTGGTTTTTGCCATACATTCACATTAATCAGCCATGGGTGTACATGTGTTCCCCATCCTGACCCTCCCTTCCCATCCCATCCCTCAGGGTCATCCCATTGCACCAGCCCTGAGTGCAGTGTCTCATGCATTGAACCTGGATTGGCAATCTATTTCACATATGATAATATACATGTTTCAATGCTATTCTCTCAAATCATTCCACCCTCGCCTTTTCCCACAGAGTCCAAAAGTCTGTTCTTTACATCAGTGTCTCTTTTGCTGTTTCGCATATAGGGTCCTCATTACCATCTTTCTAAATTCTATATATATGTGTTAATATACTGTATTGGTGTTTTTCTTTCTGACTTACTTCGCTCTGTATAATAGGTTCCAGTTTCATCCACCCTATTAGAACTGATTCAAATGTGTTCTTTTTAATAGCTGAGTAATATTCCATTGTGTATATGTACCACAGCTTTCTTATCCATTTGTCTGCCCATGGACATCTAGGTTGCTTCCATAACCTGGCTATTGTAAACAGTGCTGTGATGAACATTGGGGTACACGTATCTCTTTCAATTCTGGTTTCCTCAGTGTGTATGCCCAGCAGTGGGATTGCTGGGTTGTATGACAGTTGTATTTCCAGTTTTTTAAGGAATCTCCACACTGTTCTCCATAGTAGCTGTACTAGTTTTCATTCCCACCAACAGTGTAAGAGGGTTCCTTTTTCTCCGCATCCTCTCTAGCATTTATTGTTTGTAGACTTTTTAATAGCAGCCACTCTGACTGGTGTGAGATGTGGTTTTGATTTGCATTTCTCTGATAATGAGTGATGAGCATCTTTTCATGTGTTTGTTAGCCATCTGTATTTCTTATTTAGAGAAATGTCTGTTTAGTTCTTTGAAATGTCTGTTTAGTACCCATTTTTTGATTGGGTAGCTTATTTTTCTGGAATTGAGCTGAAGGATTTGCTTGTGTATTTTTGAGATTAATTCTTTGTTGGTTGCTTCATTTGCTATTATTTTCTCCCATTCTGAAGGCTGTCTTTTCATCTTGCTTATAATTTCCTTCGTTGTGCAAAAGCTTTTAAGTTTAATTAAGTCCCATTTGTTTATTTTTGCTTTTATTTCCATTACTTTGGAAGGTGGGTCATAGAGGATCCTGCTATGATTTACGTCAGAGAGTGTTTTGCCTATGTTTTCCTCTAGGAGTTTTATAGTTTCTACTCTTACATTTAGATCTTTAATCCATTTTGAGTTTATTTTTGTGTATGGTGTTAGAAAATGTTCTAGTTTCATTCTTTTACAAGTGGTTGACAAGTTTTCCCAGCACCACTTGTTAAAGAGGTTGTCTTTTCTCCACTGTATATTCTTGCCTCCTTTTCAAAGATGAGGTGTCCATAGGTGTGTGGATTAATCTCTGGGCTTTCTATTTTGTTCCATTGATCTATGTTTCTGTCTTTGTGCCAGTACCATACTGCCTTGACTGTTGCTTTGTAGTATAGCCTGAAGTCAGGCAGCTTGATTCCTCCAGTTCCATTCTTCTTTCTCAAGATTGCTTTGGCTATTTGAGGTTTTTTGTATTTCCATACAAATTGTGAAATTATTTGTTCTAGCTCTGTGAAAAATACCATTGGTAGCTTGATAGGGATTGCATTGAATCTATAGATTGCTTTGGGCAGTATACTCATTTTCACTATATTGATTCTTTCAATCCATGAACATGGTATATTTCTCCATCTATTTTTGTCATCTTTGATTGTTTTCATCAGTGTTTTATAGTTTTCTATATGTAAGTCTTTTGTTTCTTTAGGTAGATTTATTCCTAAGTATTTTTTTTTCTTTTTATTGCAATGGTGAATGGAATTGTTTCCTTAATTTCTCTTTCTATTTTCTCATTGTTAGTGTATAGGAATGCAAGGGATTTCTGTGTGTTAATTTTATATCTTGCAACTTTACTATATTCATTGATTAGCTCCAGTAATTTCCTGGTGGAGTCTTTAGGGTTTTCTATGTAGAGGATCATGTCATCTGCAAACAGTGAGAGTTTTACTTCTTCTTTTCCAATCTGGATTCCTTTCATTTCTTTTTCTTTTCTGATTGCTGTGGCTAAAACTTCCAAAACTATGTTGAATAGTAGTGGTGAGAGTGGGCATCCAGTGAATTTTTTATATGCTTAGCATATAAAAAACACTATGGAAACATAAGCTACCATTATTATTATTATTATTATTATCATTAACTACTAGAGTTTGTCCAGAATATTTGACTGAAATGAAAGTAGCATGGCAAGGTGATCACAGAATATAGAACCATAGAACTTCCATTTTTCATTCAACAATCAATTTTAAGTGCCTTTGACATGCCAAGCACTGTTTTGGGGAATGGGACCGAGGGAAAAAAAAGATGCTCCCCACCAATTTTTGCCCTCATATAACTTACACGTATGTGTATTTTGAAAAAAAAAAAAAAAAACACCAAGATAAAGATAAACTAATTAAATTTATTTTCACTTATTGTTTTTTTTGTTTGTTTTTTGCCTGCACTGCACAGCATATAGGGTCTTAGTTCTTCAACCAGGGATCAAACCAGCACCCCTGCATTGGAAATTAGCCATCTTAACCACTGGAACACCATGGAAGTCTCATTTAATGGTTTTTAACTAGTTTTGTTGTGCTAGATGGCAATGAAGAAGGTGGGAGATAAGACAGAGAGGTTTAAGACTATTTCTGTCCTCAAGAGTCTATGGTATTAATAAAGAAGAGGTGCTTTAATAAATAAATAGGATAAAATAAGAAATTGTTGAAATATATGGTACAGATAAAATGTTTAAAGGGTGAAGTAATTGTTGAGGATCGTGGTAACCAAATAACTTAGCCTGTGGGATCTTGGGTGCCTGAACAGAGATGAAGTCTGCATCCCTTGCAGAAGCTTGGAGTTTTAACCACTAAACCACCAGGGACATCCATTACTGTTGTTTACTTGAATGAAAAATCAACTTTATCACCTGTTTATAGGTTTGCCTGTTAATGCACATTCAGTGCATTTAATGGCCTTTAATTCACTGTATAACGTGACCAGATTGACTTTGAGGTTTTTTTTGTTTGTCTGTTTTTTTAAATCACAGTTGATAGTATATTGGCCCATAAAATACAACATTCAAACTGTAGATTAGCTGACAATATTCAATCTACATTGAGGTTATGGTAGGGGGGGCGGTGGTGGGGCTTCTGTATGATCATTAACAGAATCTGATAAATTCAGAACTGAAGATTCTGTGCATAAATCTTTTGTTGAGATATGAGTACAAATGGGAGAAAAGGAGATAATAAGTGACTAGTCACTTATTATCTAGTGACTAGTCACACTTTGTGTGACTTTCTTACACATAAAGAAGCAATTGGAAAAAGTCATCATTAAAAAAAAGTTTTAAAATGACTTTATTCAAAACTATGACAAACCTAGATAGCATGTTAAAAAGCAAAAATATTACTTTACTGAAAAAGGTCCATATAGTCAAAGCTATGGTTTTTCCAGTAGTCATGTATGGGTGTGACAGTTGGACCATAAAGAAAGCTGAGAATTGAAGAATTGATGCTTTTTAACTGTGGTGTTGGAGAAGACTCTTAAGTGTCCCTTGGACAGCAAGGAGATTAAATCAGTCAATCCTAAAGGAAATCAGTCCTGAATATTCATTGGAAGGACTGATGATGAAGCTGAAACTCCAATACTTTGGCCACCTGATGTGAAGAACTGACTCATTGGAAAAGACCCTGATGTTGGGAAAGATTGAAGGCAGGAGGAGAAGGGGACAGCAGAGGATGAGATGGTTGAATGGCATCACCAACTCGATGTACATGAGTTTGAGCAAGCTCCGGGAGTTGGTGATGGATAGGGAAGCCTGGTATGCTGCAGTCCCTGGGGTTTCAAAGAGTCAGATGTGACTGAGCAACTGAACTGAGCTGAACTGAAAACATAGTTATTACCATATTTTCCCTAGTTATAATCCAGTAGTGTAGTGGTGTTAGTTGCTTAGTCATGTCTGAATCTTTGTGATTCCATGGACTGTAGCCCACCAGGCTCCTCTGTCCATGGGATTCTCCAGGCAAGAATACTTGAATAGGTTGCCATTCCCTTCTTCCAGAGGATCTTCCCAACCCAGGGATCGAATTTGAGTCTCCTGTGTTACAGGCAGATTCTTTACCATATGAGCTACAGGGAAGTCCCTAAATCCAACTTCATTTCAATTCCTTGATAAAAGTTGTCAAATAAAGCTTGTTGTTGTTTAGTCGCTAAGTTGTGTCAGACTCTTTTTAGACTCCTGCCATGGACTATAACTTCCCAGTGTCCTCTGTCCATGGGATTTTCCAGGCAAGAATCCTGGAGTGGATTACCATTTCCTTCTCCAGGGGATCTTCCTGATGCAGGGATCGAACTCTTGTCTCCTGCATTGGCAGGCAGATTGTTTATCCCTGAGCCACTTGGGAACTTCAAATGAAGCTTACTAGTAGATAAATACAAATGTTTTTAAGTTTTCCTTTTGGTGTAAGTCTAGCTCTTTCACTGGCTTTATAAACCTCAGGTGATCATGTGAATGTATTTTCTTTTTTAACACATCATAGCTAGTGACATGCCTGAAAAGAGCATTGCATGCAAGATGGACTGTTCTGTGGATTCACACATAGGTGCCAGCTGACCATAACTGAGCAGGTTGTCACAACCGGAGCACAAGGGAACAGATAAGAACAGTGGCAACACAAGTCTAATCTCAGAACTTCAAATTAGGACTCCTTATGTTTCCATTGCCTATTATTAATACTGACTTTTGACCTTTGGAAGACACTGAGCGTAAAGGGAGGGAAAGAATAGTCTGAATATTTTGTAGAGAAATGTAAGGGAGAAAGAGGTAAGTTTCAGCACACATCTTGGTCTTTCAGTTAATGTTACATGATTGACCCCTTTTAGTCTGGAGGTGCTTCTTTGTTTAGACATAACCCTAGTGTCTTCTGTTTTAAAATGACTCAGGCAATGATTACCCTCCAAAAAAAACAAACTGTTTCTCTGAGATATGAACGAAGTTAAGGAGAGATTCTAATATTGATTGCGCTCCCTGTCCATATCGTTGGGAACAGCTGAGAAGTCTCTATAATAATGAAAGAAACTATGTTGGAAACTTTTTTCAGAGATTATTTGCAACTACAGATGCTAACTAAGAAGGTTTAGTTTTTGAGTTCTGCTAGGAACTCAGTGGAAAGTAATATGACTTTAGGCTATTTGTGCTTTGGATGTCAGATGGGTTCCTAAGACAGAGTTCCAGGTCTTGCTGCCTTTTATTATGTCACCTAGAGAGTTGATGGACAGACAGATGCACCATATTCCTCATGTTTTTGTTCTGAGAAAAGTACTGCCAAAGCCACATCCTGTTACAACGCGGTGTCTAAGAGGATGCCTGGCACTGCAGCATTAATTAGGAACTGCCCCTTCTACTACCCAGACCCCTCACTTGCTGTGATCATGCTGTCAGCTCTAGCCAAGGATCTAGCTCTGCCAGGTGGACCACAAGAGGAGGGAAGCTCTTTTTTTGTTGTTTTTTTACCCAACTGGAAAAGATGCCTGGGCTAAGCTCCTTCATACTAGAAATTCACTCTTGCATATCTAATATCTCTCAATGACTCCTCCAAGGATTTAATTTCTTTCGACCTTAAGAGATCTTTGTGGAGATAAAGAGTGCTGATTATCAGGCAGTCACTTGAAAAACAATAGACAAAGGAGGAGGCATCAGAACACACACCAGTGCCTGCTCACATCAATGCCTTTGTTATGATATCAGATCACGGTAATTTTCAAATGTTGTAATTTGGCAAATTGGATCTTCAAATAGGTGAGGAAGTTCACCTTAAAAAAACAATACTTTCACACGGAGGCTGATTGCTCTTTTTTGTAGTTTCTCTTCTCTGGGTGTTTGTTGTGTGTGTTTAATGCTCTACGCTTTGTTTTCCCAGCCCCATAGAAACTACGCTACTCTCTGCTGGTTTCTGATGTAGCTTTGCTCATTGAGGCAGAGCCGCCCCTGGAACTGTTCAATACATCTGACAGGCAGCTATCCTCAAGTGTAGCTACAAGACCCCTAGACACACTCCCTCCTCCTTATTCCTAAGATATGGCTGGAGTTAATGAAAATGTATTCACTTTTACTTGTTTCACTTTTATATCATCAAAGACAATCACATTTTTCTCAAACATAGAACTGTTTTTCTTCTTTTATTAGCAAAATTAAATGATAAAATTATGACTAATTTACTTGCTAAATCCTTCTAAGATTTTCATCTTTGGCTTTTAAATAAAGGTACACACATGTGCTATATTTTCAAGACAAAGGAAATAGATAGTATTAATTTCATCACAAATTATAAATATATATATATATATATATATATATATATGGGATTGTAGTGTCTGAGCTGCTCTGGTTAAGTTGATCTGGATCATTTATTTAACACAAATAAATTGTCATATTCAATGATTAACCAAAGATAATCTGAAATTACTTATCTTTTGTAATATCTAAAAGCATCAAATCCTATGCGTAGCTAATCAAAGGGCTTGCTAATATTGATTATCACTCAGCCTTCTCTGGTTGGGTTTATATCCAAGTGAAGATTTAGCAACTGTAGAAGTATCAAGTGATCTAGAATACGTGATCAAGATTACCACTAAGGCTAGTCCCCACTCTTATCAAAGAGAATGGAAAATTTACCAAACCCTTTATCTTTATTTTCAGTATGTAGTTAAAACCAAATGTGTAAGACACCTGAGCTTCTTATGCTACTACATGATTATTTCCACAACCTTCTGAACTTTCTTGTTCTTCCTTTCCTACCTTCAATCCTCAACTCAACTATTGTGCCTTCTATAACTATTGCTCCATATCCAGCCAACTCTCTTACCTACTTAGCCTCATCCTTCAGACCTTTGTCTCTATCCTTGCTTCAACCAAACTCCCATTCAGGTACCACGTCTTCTGAAGGCCTTCCAAGCAGAGACTTTTTATTTAGAGTGGATATGCTTGGTGTCCACTGATCCCCTCGATCTCTTAAAGACATTACCTCTCCCCCATCTTATACAATACCTGGATTCTGGAGGTCTATTTCACCCTTTTCTCAGTACAATCAGTACTTCACTACAGTCCGGTTGTAGATCAGTCTCACAGAGTATCTTACCTCCTTTCATCCTGGGGATCCGATGTCCTTTGATGACTTATTCAATACTATGGTCTCTCAATTTCTCAAGCTGCCCATTTCCAACAAACTTCACTTCTTCATAGCTCACATTTGACAAAGAGGCAAATTCTCCCCCTTCAAAATCACGGCTTTAGCTCTCTGATCATAGGGTTTTCTTCTTTCTGTTGCTTGTTCCATACCTGTACCTCACCAGGACCTGTGGTCTACTGATCATTCTATATTTGACCCATTCATCAGTCTCCTTTTGTCACTTCCTTCTGTTTTCAGCTTATAGTCACATGGTTTGTCATCTCAAAACACTCTAACGAATGCTGTATAATTACTTGATCTTCTCTCTTTTTGTTCAACTCTTATGGGAAAATTGCAGTCTTATTCTTCTTGAAAAATTCTGTACACCTACATTTAGAAGCTAAGAGCCATTGCAGAAAACCCCACCACAGGGATAAAATGTTTTCACTTGATCTCATACTTATTTTCAAATGATTGTCAACACTGACCAATAATACTACTGCAAGTCACTTTCTCACTTACCATATGCTTATTTCAAGTTTTTTCTAGACTCCTTAAACCTGTGACTCTGGTTTTTACTCACCTCTCTTCACTTATCTCTAGTTTTGTAGAGAAAATACCCACCATCTTTTGAGAGTTTCCTCATTCTCTCCATGTGAAGCACAAAACCCCATTAGCATCTGTCATTAGTCCATTCTCTTCATTTCTGTTACATGAGGGCACTCTCCCCCCACCCCCCTTTTCTTTTTTTGGCTGAGCCATGTGGTTTTGAAATTTTAGTTCCCAAACAAGAAAGCAAACCCAGGTCTAGGCAGTGAAAGTGCTGAGTCCTAACCATTGGACCTCCATGAAATTCCCATTCTCCCTCTTCTTAAGGTTGATCTGTCCTTGGTTTTGAGCCCATCTCTTCCTCTGAACCTATTCCTTTTTTTTTACACCAGTTTAGGTTGCAATAGTTATTCCTGGTAGTTGCTAGAGCTCTGTAATTCTTATTTTCAGGATCCGAGATGCTTTAATGCAACTCTAGGGTGGCTTAGAACCCTTTTGCTATATATCTCTTAAGGAAAAGAACTCATTCATCATTCTGATCTTATTCCTTCTGTAAAACAAATAGGTTATTTTCTTTCAAGACTCTGCCTTGATACACAGCTCAGGACACTATTGAGTAATTGATATCAGATGACATTTCAGGAAACATAATTGCTTTAAGAAATTTCAGTCTGGAAGGTCTTAATGGTGGGATACAGAGGGTGTGACAAACTAAAGTGGGAGATTTAAAAAACTTGATGGAAGATATTTTATGCCCTTGAAATTATAACTCATAAATCACACAAAATAATAGATAAACATGGCCCTCAAACTTAAGTTAGTTGATAATATGTCAAACATATGGTTTTCTAGAGCCATATATCCATGCATTCTTATTTTCCTGCACATATAACAATCTAACACAGGTGTTCTTGATAGGTGGGTGAGTTTCCTCCATGTGGTGATTCAGGGGTCACTCTCCTTTGGTCTTGTGACTCCGCTATTTCCTGAAGCACCAGTCTTCCTCATTCAATGGACAGATGGGGAGAATGAGGATAGAGATTGTATCAGTCATCTGGAAGCAACACACTCCATTTCTGCCATTACATTGTCAAGAATGAGTCATCCGTTTCCTTTACATACAAAGAAACTGAGAAGTAATTCCCTCTGTCTGGGCATCTGAGTCTCCTGGCAACTCTACATTATTGAAAGTGAAAGTGAAAGTCGCTCAGTCGTGTCCGACTCTTTGTGACCCCATGGGCTATACAGTCCTTGGAATTCTCCAGGCCAGAATACTGGAGTGGGTAGCTTTTTCCTTCTCCAGGAGATCTTCCCAACCCAGGGATCAAACTCAGGTCTCCTGCTTTTCAGGCAGATTGAAAGGGGTGCAGAAATTTTTGATGAACCATGGAGTCATTTCTGATGTAGCGTTATTACAGAAAGCTTCCAGAATACAAACAAATACATCTGGGGACTTCCCTAGTGGTCCAATGGATACGACTTTGTGCTCCTAATGCAGGAGGCCCAGGCTCAACCCCTAGAACCTGGGATTTAGATCTCACACACTTCAACTAAGAGTTTGGATGCCGCAACTAAAGATGGCACATGCTGTCATGAAGATGGAAGGTCCTGCATGCCACATCTAAGAGCTGGCACAATCAAATAAAAAATAAACATTAAAAAAAATACATCTGAAGAAGTAAACATGTATTCATACTAACTTACATAACTGAGTCTTATTTAACATTGTTGTGTAATTATTTTGGTTCTCTAACTTGGCATTTTCAATGCTACATGAATTTGGTGTTAGTATCATTTTGTGAAGTACCACCTACTCCAGTGTGCTAAGATATTTTAAGGATCTCTGTTGCTCTTTGATGTTTCACTGAATCTTTTTTCATGTTAGGAAGCCTGCTGGTAAGCTCATGGCTACTAAACATATAGGCTTGGGGTTTGACTGGAGAGAAGAATCAATTTATTTTTGTTAAAGTTCAGCTTTGGTCATCTATGTCATTAGATCAGACTCCCAGAAGCACATCTCTATTTGTGCTTCCTCTAGGCTAGATTATACAAATCCCTGCTTGCTGGCCACTGAATAAATTGCTCTTTGAACTTTTTCTTGTTTAATGTTCATCTGCTATTCTATCTTATGTAGAGGAACCATATTTTGTTACCATCGCTCCGTTTCATTATTATATGCTAAACTTTGGGTGAATATTATATTTGAAGTTTCTAACCAGAATCATATGAATATTCACTCAAAAAATAATTTTAAGAAAAATGGCATTAAAATGAATTTCAGAATTTATGTTTTATTTTTCATTCAATGAATAATCCATGCTGAACTATTTCCTGAGTTTAAGGCACATATTTGCTTGAGATCTTTCTTAATTTCCTTATATAGATGTTCCATCAAATATGATGCATTCTGAATAATCCTTAAAAAAGACAAGTCTATAGCATAAA
This sequence comes from Bos grunniens, assembly GCF_055505025.1. Taxonomy (NCBI): domain Eukaryota; kingdom Metazoa; phylum Chordata; class Mammalia; order Artiodactyla; family Bovidae; genus Bos; species Bos grunniens. The sequence continues at coordinate 24,230,660 of NC_141187.1, read as the reverse complement.
TATAAGTATTTTTAAAAATTCACCTTAACTTGCACACAGTAAAGAATTAATGTCTTTATTTAGTTATAATCTGTACTCACTCTCAAATTATCTTTTAATGCACCTTGGTGGCTCAGACGGTAAAGCATCTGCTTGCAGTGAGGAAGACCCTGATTCAATCTCTGGGTAGGGAAAATCCCTTGGAGAAGGAAACGGCAACCCACTCCATTACTTGTGCCTGGAAAATCCCATGGACTGAGGAACCTGGTAGGTTACAGTTCATGGGGTCACAAAGACTTGGACATGAGTGAGTGACTTCACTTTTCTGTTTCCCAATTTTGAAGATTTTTCTTTCCCCATCAAATACTCTTTTTTATGAGAGAGAACAGTTGCTTTGATGCCTTGGAAAAAGTTAAATAGTTCTCTGGATAAATTCTGAATTAAAAATGAAAGATGCATGTATAAAAAATACTAAGAATTGAGGTGTGTGTAACAGTTGGACCTGGGTAGGGTGTAGGATACTTTGTTTAGTATCCCATCTATTTTATGTTTGTTTGTTTTTCTTTTGGGTTATAGTTGAGTTACAATATTCTGTTAATTTCAGGTGTCCAATATAGTGGTTCAAATTTATAGATTATACTCTGTTTATAGTTATAAAATATTGGCTATATTCATTGTGCTGTAAATATATCCTTGTAGAGTTTGTACTTCTTATCCATCTGCTTTATCTTTTATCATGTTGGCAAATGGGAAAATCTGACTCACTTTATATCCTCTTCTTTTCTTTAATTATGAGCTAACTACTTTAGGTCATAGCTACTCCAGGAGTTGGTGATGGACAGGGAAGCCTGGTGTGCTGCAGTCCATTGGGTTGCAAAGAGTCAGACACAACTGAGCGACTGCATTGAACTACTTTAGGGCTTTCCAGATGGCACTATGGTAAAGAACCTGCAAGCTAGTTCAGGAGACATATGAGACTTGAGTTCACTCCCTGGGGTCAGGAAGATGCCCTGGAGGAGGGCATGGCAACCCACTCCAGTACTCTTGCCTGGAGAATCTCAAGGACAGTCTCCTGGGCTGGGGAGAAATTACAGCTCCTAAGCCTAGGGAATACTTTTCCTGAAGGTTTCAAAGTTAAAAAAATAATTGTTAGCAACAACAACAAAAAGAATAATTGTTAACTATAATGGTTAATTTTATGAGTCAACTTGGCTGGACTGTGGTGGCCAGATACTTGGTCAAACATTATTCTGGATATTTCTGTGAAAGTATTTTTGGATGAGATTAACATTTAAATTGGTAGACTTTGAATAAAGCAGATTAACTTCCACAATATTACATTACAGACAAACTTTAAAATATAGTTAAATGTCACCATAACCTCACCATCACCCTAAAACAAGGATTCTAATTATTCTGTTAAAAGTTAGAGAGTATGCTTCTTATTCACTTAATGTATATCATGGGCTTCTCTGGTGGCTCAGACAGCAAAGAATCCACCTGCAATGCAGGAGATCCTGGTTCAATTCCTGCGTTGGAAGATCCCCTAGAGGAGGGCATGGCAACCCACTCCAGTATTCTTGCCTAGAGAATCCCATGGACAGAGGAGCCTGGCAGGCTACAGTCCATGGGGTTGCAAAGAGTTGGACACAGCTGAGCAACCAAGCACAGCACAGCACATATTATATATAAAAATTATTTCCTTGTTCCTTAGAAGCTTTTATAATTCTGTAAGTTCAATTCAGTCGCTCAGTTGTGTCTGACTCTTTGTGACCCCATGGACTGCAGCATACCAGGCTTCTCTGTCCATCACCAACTCCCAGAACATGCCCAAGCTCATGTCCATCGAGTCAGTGATGCCATCCAGCCATCTCACCCTCTGTCATCCCCTTCTCCTCGTGCCCTCAATCTTTTCCAGCACCAGGGTCTTTTCAAATGAGTCAGTTCTTCACATCAGGTGGCCAAAATATTGGAGTTTCAGCTTCAACATCAGTCCTTCCAATGTATATTCAGGACTGATTTCCTTTAGGATGGACTGGTTCGATCTTCTTGCAGTCCAAGGGACTCTCAAGAGTCTTCTCCAATACCACAGTTGAAAAGGACTAATTCTTCGGCACTCAGCTTTCTTTATAGTTCAACTCTCACATCATTACATAACTACTGGAAAAACCATAGCTTTGACTAGAAGGACTTTTGTTGGCAAAGTAATGTCTATACTTTTTAATATGCTATTTAGGTTGGTCATAGCCTTTATAATCCTATAAAGAAGACTTTATAATCATAGCTGTGAGATTTTCTACTGAGTGCCTGTAACTATCCTCTTGCTACTGAAAATTCAAACTTATTTTCAATTCTTCTCTATTATAGAGTACATCAATCAGGCTTCTGACATTAAAGTGGAAACCACTCTTAAGTATTTAAAACAGAATTTAGTGCAGGAAATTTGTTACTCAGGTGCAGAGGAAGAGAACAGAGGGAGCATGATGAGGTATCCTGGAAATTAACAACAAAATGTTACTTCCATCCTTAGGCTGAAGACAAAGTGGGATGGGGTTCTGTTACCTAGAAACTGGATTTATCCAGTCAAAGCTGGAACCATTATGGGGATGCTGAAGCAGAGGATGAGCATGAAGAGAAAATACTTTGGCTTCTTCCTGCTGCTATCCATTTCTCACCATTGCCTCTGCGATATTGTGATTTATAATAAGGAATATGTATTTGGTCTTTGTCCTGTTTATGGTAAGAGCCACTAATACGTTTTTCTTTTGTTAATGAAGTGACTTTGGACCCCACCTAGGATGGGGGCTGGTATCAGGGAAACTCAACCTTGTACCTGGAAGGCTGGAACCTTCAGTTCCGTCCCATGACCTCTGGGGAGAAATGTGGGGATGAAGATTAAGTTCTGCCTGGCTGGCCAATGATTTAAGCAGTCATGCCTATGTAAGGAGTGTTAGTCGCCAAGTCATGTCAGACTCTTTGCAACCTGTGTACTGTAGCCCGCAAGGCTCCTATGTTTATGGGATTCTCCGGACAAGGATACTGGAGTGGGTTGCCATTTCCTTCTCCAGGGAATCTTCCCGACCCAGGGATTGAGCCTGAACCTCCTGCAGGCAGATTCTTTACCGTCTGAGCCTCCAGGGAAGCCCACCTATGTAATGAAGCTGCCATAAAATCCCCAATGGATTTGGAGAGCTTCTGTGTTGTTAAGTGTGTGGAGACTGGGGAGAGAGTTGTCCTTGGAAAGGACATGGAACCGCTGCACCCTTTCCCCATACTGTGCCCTCTGCATCTCTTCCATCTGGCCACTTCTGTTATATCCTTTCATACTAAACTGGTAATCTAGCAAGATGTTTGTCTGCATTCTGTGAGCTGCTCTAGCTAAATTAATTGTGATGAGGTCTTGGGAACCTCTAATTTATAGCCTGTCTATCAGAGAAACAGGTAACATACTAGATCTGCAGATGGAATTCATCCTTTTATTCTTTCAGAAATACTATGAGCTGTGTTGCCCGAACTATTGTTTTGAAGTATTCTGACTCCAAATTGAAATCTATAGAAATAGCCCATTTATTTACCTCTGAGGATATAATGTAATCTCTGAGGATATAATTGGTTTTAAGCTCTTTTTCTTCTTGGAAATGTTTGGCCGCATCATACCCTTTCTCCCTCTCTCAAGTAAGTGTGAACTCTTGTCAGCCCTTGTTAGTTCCCCTCTTTATCTTGTGCTAACCCCATACAGTGGAGCAGGTTACCAAGCAACCACTAGCTGTCTCTAAGAGCATCTGCAGCAACGGTACCTCCTGATACCTCCTGTCACGATGTCTCGGGTAAGTTGTCAGGATCAGGTCACCAACTTGGTTGCCATAGTCACTCATCAGTGAGTGGCCTATGGATGCTGGGCTGAAAGCATGGCTCAGAGTCCCCAAGATAATTAATGAAACAATAATGAAATCGGCTATGATAGCTGTCATCTTTTTTGGAACTAAAAAAGCAATTCTGATGAGTATGAAGAGATGTACACCATTGAACAGTTTGTGATAATTAAGGTAATACTAGCTTAAATATTTGAAGTAGATAAAATGTCATTCTGTCTATGATGTAACATTGCCAGTGTGGTATTTAGTTACTAATGAAGTGTGTCTCAAAGTAAGTCACATTACGCAATCATTCTTGCTGCTATGCATACATCAGAAAGGAATGTTTTTAAGAACCAGGATTTGGTGTCTAAATTGTTTTTATATGGCAGGTAGCTTCATCTTCATTTAATAAAGACTATAAGTATGTGCCTGTGTGTAGTTACTTGTTATTTAGTCACTCAGTCTTGTGCGAGCCTTTGCTATTCCATGAACTGTAGCCCGCCAGGCTCCTCTGTCCATGGGATTTTTCCCAGGCAAGAATGCTGGAGTGGGTTGCCATTTCCTTCTCCAGGAGGTCTTCCTGACCCAGGGATCTAACCCATGGCTCCTGCACCGGCAGACAGATTCTTTACCACTGAGCCACTAGGGAATTGTGTAGTTACTGCTAAGTCATGTCAGTCGTGTCTGACTCTGTGTGACCCCGTAGGCGGCAGCCCACCAGGCTCCCCCATCCCTGGGATTCTTCAGGCAAGAACACTGGAGTGGGTTGCTATTTCCTTCTCTAATGCATGAGAGTGAAAAGTGAAAGTGAGGTCGCTCAGTCGTGTCCGACCCTTAGTGACCCCATGGACTGCAGCCTTCCAGGCTCCTCTATCCATGGGATTTTCCAGGCAAGAGTACTGGAGTGGGGTGCCATTGCCTTCTCCGGTGTACTTACTAGTTGGTACTTAATCAGAGTGAGTGTTGCTAATAATACTACTAGCAGTTAGTTTTAACCTAACAGTACTTCACATCTATTGCCATATTTATGCTTAAATATTTCATATTTTTGGAGGAATTACAATGAAGTGGAAACTTTTAAGAAAATCCAATTTCTGATTTTTTCTTTGCTGGTGGACAGAAATATGATTATTTTTTGTATATTGATACTTAATCTTGTGACTTTGTTTAAACCCCCTAATTAGAGTTAATAGATTTGTTTGTTACATCAGTTCAGTTTAGTTCAGTTCACTTTAGTCGCTCAGTTGTGTCCGACTCTTTGCGACCCCATGAATCGCAGCACGCCAGGCCTCCCTGTCCATCACCAACTCCCGGAGTTCACTCAAACTCACATCCATCGAGTCGGTGATGCCATCCAGCCATCTCATCCTCTGTTGTCCCCTTCTCCTCCTGCCCCCAATCCCTCCCAGTGTCAGAGTCTTTTCCAATGAGTCAACTCTTCGCATGAGGTGGACAAAGTACTGGAGTTTCAGCTTTAGCATAGGATTCTCTATATAGGTGAATGTGTCATCCGAGAATAAAGACAGTTTTATTTCTTCTTTTGTAATTTTTAACCTTCTATTTCTTTTTCATGTCTAGTTGCCTTACTAGGATATTCAGTACAATGATGAATGGGGAGATCTTGTTTCTGGTTGTAGTGGAAAAGCATTCAATCTTACCCATAAAATATGATGTTAGCTGTAGGCATTTGGTAGATGATCTTTATCAGATTGAGGGAATAGCCTTCTGTTCCTAAGAATTTTTATCAGAAATGAATGTTGGATTTTGCCTTTTTTTTTTTTTTTTTGCATCTATTAAGTTGATAGGTAAATTACATTGATTGACTTTTTTTTTTTTTTTAAAGAAAGGTTGAACTAGCCTCAGTTCATCTAGCTTTTTCTCAGGATAACACCTGCTTAGTTCAGATATATTATTCTTTTTCTATACTGCCATATTCAGTTTGCCAATATTTTGTTGTGGGTTTTGTGTCTGTATTTATTTAAGATGTTGACTTGTAGTTTTTTTTTTTTGTTATATGTCTTTGTCTGGCTTGATGTAAAAGCAATATTGGTGTCATAAAATAAGTTGCAGTGTGCTTTCCTTATTTGAATTTTGAATCCCATTGTGAAGAAGTGGTAGTATTTTTGTCTCAAATGTTTGATAGAATATGTCAATAAAATTCTCGGGCCTGGAGTTTTCTCTTTCAAAAGATTTTAAAATTATAATCGTTTCTTTAATAGATATAGGGATTGTTGCTGTTGTTCAGTCACCAAGTCAAGTCCACAACCCCATGGACTGCAGAGCGCCAGGCTTCCCTGTCATTCACTATCTCCCAGATATTGCTCAAACTCATGTTCATTGAGTCCATGATGCCATCCAACAATCTCATCCTCTATCGTCCCCTTCTCTTCCTGACCTCCTCCCAGCTTTGCTGGTGGCTCAGGATGTAAAGAATCTGCTTGCAGTGCTGGAGACATGAGTGATCCCTGGGTCAGGAAGATACCCTGGAGAAGGAAATGGCTACTCACTTCAGTATTCTTGCCTGGGAAATCCCATGGACAGAGGAACCCGGTGGGCTACAGACCATAGCATTGCAAAGAATTGGACAGAACTGAGTGACTAACACACAGATAGGGATATCCACATTATTTAATATTTAGTGATTTTTAGCACTTTATGTCTTTTAAGGGATATATAAACTTTATCTAAGTTTTCATATTTATCATCATGGGAGCTTTCACTTCCCTCATTAGGGATCGGGTGTCAGAACCCCTTTTCCCACTGTTGGCCTCATCTCCCATCTTCTCTGTGCATCTTTGCACAGAAGCAGAAGGCAATAGGGACCCCTATTCCTATTCCCCAATAGGGAGTCTTATTCACGACTCCCCCCTTATTTCTAACCAATCCATGGGCCTCAGAATGGGGATAGTCTTTCCCCTATATTATACTTTGCTCTTCTGAATTCAAGAGTGCTCAGCTAAATCTTTTTCTTTTTTTAAAAAATATTTCATCAGAGTATAGTTGCCTTATAATATGTTAGTTTCTACTGTACGGCAAAGTGAATTAGCTATACGTATATGTATGTTCCTTCTTTTTTTGGTTTCCTTCATTTAGGTCACCACAGAGCACTGACTAGAGTTTCTTGTGCTATACAATAGGTTCTCATTAGTTATCTATTTTATACATAGTAGTGTATATATGTCGTTCCCAATCTCTCAACTCATTCCATCCTCTATTTCCTGCTTAGCGTCCATATGTTTGTCTCTACCTCTGGGTCTTTATTTCTGCTTTGCAAATACGTTCATGGGTACCATTTTTTCCTAGATTCCATACATACATGTTAATATGTGGTATTTGTTTGTCTCTTTCTGACTTACTTCACTCTGTGTGAGAGTCTCTAGGCCCATCCATGTCTTTGCAAATGGCACAATTTCATTCATTTTTATGACTGAGTAATATTCTACTGCATATATGTGCCACATTTTCTTTATCTATTCCTCTGTTGATGAACATTTGGGTTGCTTCCATGTCTTGGCTATTGTGAATAGTGCTGCCATGAGCACTGAGGTATATGAGCTGTTTTGAATTATGATTTTCTCTGGGTATATGCCTAGGAATAGGATTACCAGGTCATATGGTAGTTCTATCTTTAGGTTTTTGAGGAAGCTCCATACTGTTCTCCATAGTGGCTGTATCAATTTACATTCCCACCAACAGTGTAAGAGGAGTCATTTTCATGTTGTTCATTGAGGCCTGAGGTGGCAGCTGGTCTACCTTCTTTAACCCACCTTTTGTAGAATTCTTTGGCATGTTTTATATACAATGTCTAGGGGTTTTGTTGCTATCAGCAGAAAAATAGCTATATTTAAATAGCAGGAAAAGCACATCTACTTCATCTGCTCGTAAAAATGGATTAAAAAATGTATTTTCCCTTTTATCCAACAGCCAAGCAAAAATTGCACAAGGCAAATTTAAGTAGTTTTGGAAGACATCATTCAAGGCTATTGCAACAGAAGCAAGACATTTGAAGTTAGTCAGAGCTCAACGTGTGGAGAGCGTTTAAAAGCTGTGGTAGGAGAACGGCACTGAAACATGTATAATATATAAGAAAAGAATCGCCAGTCCAGGTTCGATGCAGGATACAGGAAGCTTGGGGCTGGTGCATGGGATGACCCAGAGGGATGGTATGGGGAGGGAGGTGAGAGGGGGGTTCAGGATTGGGAACAAGTGTACACCCGTGGCGGATGATGTATGGCAAAAACAATACAATATTGTAAAGTAAAAAAAAAAAAATTTTTTTCTTGAAAAATAAAAAAAGCTGTGGTAGGGGCTTCCCTGGTGGTCTAGTGATTTAGAATTTGCCTTCAGCACAGGGGACATGGGTTTAATCCCTGGTCAGGATACTGTGATCCCACATGCCACAGGGCGACTAAGCCCACATGCCACATTGAAGAGCCTGCACAGTCCACAAAAAAGAGAGAGAGAGAGAGAGAGAGAGAGAGAGCTGTGGTACAGGGACATGGAGGACATCTGTGTTTGCTGATTGGCTTTACTGAAGCAAAAGAAAACTTTCTCACATCTTAAGACAGTAGATTATTTTACAACTCGGAGTAAGGTAACCGTGGCAGTTAGCATCTTATTCCCCCATGGAAACTGGAATATAGGAACTTTACCTTGACACTTACATTTCAAAGGGATGCTCCCAAGTCTTTCAGAAAGACACTCTGGGTTGTAAGATGTCAAGAAAAAATTTTAAAAGATTTACATCTCAAGGGACAGAGGAACGATTTACAATGACAACTTTTCTAAAAGGAGGTCAGAGATCAATAGTCAGGAAGAGGTCTATGTACAGTTGTCAAACAGATGAAAATACAATATTAAGGCCCCCTTGGTCACCTATAGGAGATAAGGGCTTGACATCATCTAATCATAGGTGTAGCTATTCCCCAGTTTCTGTCTCTTATACGTGGATATGTTATGAATAATGTGCATCAGTATCATTATCTTACACTGTCCTTCCTCCACCTACTTGTTCAAAGCTATGTGCCTCTGATGTGCATATGAGGAGGAACCCATTATATATCATGGCCAGGCCAGTAACAGGTATGACAATGTACATTTGTAGGAGAATATTTACCCGAGCCATTTCATTGATTCCTTTTATGTCTTTTATGATTTCTGATTTGGCTGTATTCCTCAGACTTGTGCTTTCTGATGGGTATGTTCAAATGTGTCTCTGAGTATCCTTGAATGATACTCTGTTGCTGACTCTACTACCTGACTTGATCTTGCCTATCACATAATAGAGGGAGTTTAATTCCTGGTTGACTATCCTACTGATGAAGTTTACATTTGGTCTTAGACAAACCTTTTCTTGTAGGATGAGACACCAATAAGTAATGCCCATCACTGCACCCACTTCCTGCTAAATATTAGAATCCAGGTGTGAGGGGAGCTGACAGGAGACTATTGAAATACCATCATTTGCTTTTCAACATCTCTACATATTTTAACATTTAAGGTTGTTTTACATGGAGGCTGGAATTTAGTAAGCAATGACAAAATTATAAAGTTTTGCAGACCTACTTCTTCATAGAAAGAAATGGAAGCAAAGAACCAGAATATGTATATGCACCTCTTATTGAAATGAACTATTCAATATGGATATTGGCAGCCTTAAAAAACAAACATCACACACATCTCAGAGGCCACATTCATCTTTTAGATACTAAAAAGGATTGCATTGTTTTTAAATAGCTTGAGTGGTGTCAAAAGTTGTTTAGATCTTCTCCCTTTCTTGGACTTGCTTAAGAAGTGAATGATGCATAGAAGGGTTCCTTCTTCCACAAAGGAAGTTTTCATAAACTTATGAGCTCAAAAGCCAACAGTGAAAAGCAATGCAGTTTTTTGTTTCAAATGGCTCCCATATAGCAATTATTATAAAGACAGAGAAATCTTTATTATGTTTGGAGGTTATAGTATATATTACAGTATTTAAAAGCAGCCTGATAACTGGCATTGCTTTATTCTCTCCTTCCAAAGGAACCCCACCAGGGACATGTAACTTAAAGGTGATAACTTAAAAGGCCATAGTGTAGTCTTGCAGAAATTGTGAAAAAGATAAAGAGAATGGATCTGGCTCTTAGTCTAGGTTCTATCACAATCTTTGTGTAAAAATTTAGAAACATCCTTATATTTCTATAAACTTGATTTACTCTGTAAAAAAATACACAGGGCTTTTATTAGACTAGTATTAGAGAAAATGACATTTTACATTTTAATTATGCCCAAAGGGTTTTTTTCCATATATTATATCTTTGATCATGATTTGATGCCTGATATACTTAAGTTTATTTATTTAAATTATTATTATTATTTTGGCTGCACTGTGCAAGACTGGGATCTTTACTTCCAAGACCAGGGATTGAACTCATGTCCCCTGCATTGGAAGATGAAGTCTTAACCACTGGACCACAGGAGAAGTCCCCTAAACTAGTCTTATTAAAATGGGATTTGAGTTTTACTTCTTCTTTTCCAATTTGGATTCCTTTTATTTCTTTTTCTGCTCTGATTGCTGTGGCCAAAACTTCCAAAACTATGTTGAATAGTAACGGTGAAAGTGGGCACCCTTGTCTTGTTCCTGACTTTAGAGGAAATGCTTTCAATTTTTCACCATTGAGGATAATGTTTGCTGTGGGTTTGTCATATATAGCTTTTATTATGTTGAGGTATGTTCCTTCTATTCCTGCTTTCTGGAGAGTTCTTATCATAAATGGATGTTGAATTTTGTCAAAGGCTTTCTCTGCATCTATTGAGATAATCATATGGTTTTTGTTTTTCAATTTGTTAATGTGGTGTATAACATTGATTGATTTGCGGATATTGAAGAATCCTTGCATCCCTGGGATAAAGCCCACTTGGTCATGGTGTATGATCTTTTTAATATGTTGTTGGATTCTGATTGCTAGAATTTTGTTAAGAATTTTTGCATCTATGTTCATCAGTGATATTGGCCTGTAGTTTTCTTTTTTTGTGGGATCTTTGTCAGGTTTTGGTATTAGGGTGATGGTGGCCTCATAGAATGAGTTTGGAAGTTTACCTTCCTCTGCAATTTTCTGGAAGAGTTTGAGCAGGATAGGTGTTAGCTCTTCTCTAAATTTTTGGTAGAATTCAGCTGTGAAGCCATCTGGACCTGGGCTTTTGTTTGCTGGAAGATTTTTGATTACTGTTTCAATTTCCTTGCTTGTGATGGGTCTGTTAAGATTTTCTATTTCTTCCTGGTCCAGTTTTGGAAAGTTGTACTTTTCTAAGAATTTGTTCATTTCTTCCACGTTGTCCATTTTATTGGCATATAATTGTTGATAGTAGTCTCTTATGATCCTTTGTATTTCTGTGTTGTCTGTTGTGATCTCTCCATTTTCATTTCTAATTTTATTGATTTGATTTTTCTCCCTTTGTAGAAGAAGTAAACTCTCACTGTTTGCAGATGACATGATCCTTTATGTAGAAAACCCTAAAGACTCCACCAGAAAATTACTAGAACTAATCAATGAATATAGTAAAGTTGCAGGATATAAAATCAACACACAGAAATCCCTTGCATTCCTATACACTAATAATGAGAAAACTGAAAGAGAAATTAAGGAAACAATTCCATTCACCATTGCAATGGAAAGAATAAAATACTTAGGAATATATCTACCTAAAGAAACCAAAGACCTATATATAGAAAACTATAAAACACTGGTGAAAGAGATCAAAGAGGACACTAATAGATGGAGAAATATACCATGTTCATGGATTGGAAGAATCAATATAGTGAAAATGAGTATACTACCCAAAGCAATTTATAGATTCAATGCAATCCCTATCAAGCTACCAACGGTATTCTTCATAGAGCTAGAACAAATAATTTCACAATTTGTATGGAAATACAAAAAACCTCGAATAGCCAAAGCGATCTTGAGAAAGAAGAATGGAACTGGAGGAATCAACCTGCCTGACTTCAGGCTCTATTACAAAGCCACAGTTATCAAGACAGTATGGTACTGGCACAAAGACAGAAATATTGATCAATGGAACAAAATAGAAAGCCCAGAGATAAATCCACGCACATATGGACACCTTATCTTTGACAAAGGAGGCAAGAATATACAATGTATTAAAGACAATCTCTTTAACAAGTGGTGCTGGGACATCTGGTCAACCACTTGTAAAAGAATGAAACTAGACCACTTTCTAACACCATACACAAAAATAAACTCAAAATGGATTAAAGTTCTAAACATAAGACCAGAAACTATAAAACTCCTAGAGGAGAACATAGGCAAAACACTCTCAGACATACATCACAGCAGGATCCTCTATGACCCACCTCCCAGAATATTGGAAATAAAAGCAAAAATAAACAAATGGGACCTAATTAACCTTAAAAGCTTCTGCACATCAAAGGAAACTATTAGCAAGGTGAAAAGACAGCCTTCAGAATGGGAGAAAATAATAGCAAATGAAGCAACTGACAAACAACTAACCTCAAAAATATACAAGCAACTCCTACAGCTCAACTCCAGAAAAATAAACAACCCAATCAAAAAATGGGCCAAAGAACTAAATAGACATTTCTCCAAAGAAGACATACAGATGGCTAACAAACACATGAAAAGATGCTCAACATCACTCATTATCAGAGAAATGCAAATCAAAACCACTATGAGGTACCATTTCACACCAGTCAGAATGGCTGCGATCCAAAAGTCTACAAATAATAAATGCTGGAGAGGGTGTGGAGAAAAGGGAACCCTCTTACACTGTTGGTGGGAATGCAAACTAGTACAGCCACTATGGAGAACAGTGTGGAGATTCCTTAAAAAACTGGAAATAGAACTGCCTTATGATCCAGCAATCCCACTGCTGGGCATACACACTGAGGAAACCAGAAGGGAAAGAGACACGTGTACCCCAATGTTCATCGCAGCACTGTTTATAATAGCCAGGACATGGAAGCAACCTAGATGTCCATCAGCAGATGAATGGATAAGACAGCTGTGGTACATATACACAATGGAGTATTACTCAGCCATTAAAAAGAATACATTTGAATCAGGTCTAATGAGGTGGATGAAACTGGAGCCTACTATACAGAGTGAAGTAAGCCAGAAGGAAAAACATAAATACAGTATACTAACGCATATATATGGAATTTAGAAAGATGGTAACAATAACCCGGTGTACGAGACAGCAAAAGAGACATTGATGTATAGAACAATCTTATGGACTCTGTGGGAGAGGGAGAGGGTGGGAAGATTTGGGAGAAAGACATTGAAACATGTAAAATATCATGGAAGAAACAAGATGCCAGTCCAGGTTCGATGCACGATACTGGATGCTTGGGGCTAGTGCACTGGGACGACCCAGAGGGATGGTAGGGGAGGGAGGAGGGAGGAGGGTTTAGGATGGGAAACACATGTATACCTGTGGCGGATTCATTTTGATATTTGGCAAAACTAATACAAAAATAAATAAATAAAAAATAAAATGGGATTTGATTAATATAACACTAGTTCATATCACTAGAGGGCAGTATGACAAATCAGACTTTCTCCACAAAATGTTCTGTATGTAAAATATCCTGGATGAGTTGGAGAAATGTGCTATGTAAAGTTAAGTTGTTCTGTTACATTATATGATTTTCTGGTCTTAGGACATACATCATTAGAAGTAACCAGCAGATATTTTGTTATTATTATCCCAAAGATCAGTTAATCAGTGAGTGGTGAGCCTTTATGTGCTCAGCTGAGGTACAGATTTTGGTGCAGTAAGAGTTCAGAGATAGAAGAGATCTTTGCCTAAGGGGTGGAGAGATATTGAAGTAAAATATGCAACAACAAGGGAACATCCTAGACTGAACTGAATCTTAACTGCTACCTCAGGTGTGGTTTGTGATTTACAAGTATATGGTTGAAAATAAAAATTTCATTTTTGCATTAGTTATTCAAAGATTTCCACATATATCAATCTTATTCCTCTACAAAACAGACTTAGATAGTAGAACTATGCTATTTATTAATCCACTCTTCTCCTGACTTTAGTTTGCTTACCTATACATGGAAGAACTTGGAATAAATGTGTGCTAAAATTAGTTCCTTCCATGTGTAATCTTGATTCTATAAATTTAAAGTACAGGGAATGTTGAGTTCGTGTGGAAAGTGAATATTGAGTTCATGTAGAAATTGAAATTCCAAATGCTGAAAGCAGTTATGACCTCTAGGCTATGAATGATAAAGAGGAAATGAGACTTGGAACTGTCTTTTCCTTCAGGCACAGGGCCATAAGGGTTGAGTATAAGCTCGTTTCCATCAAACTTAGGATCCATCATAATGCAGAGACTTACCCAAGTAACATGCATTCTTGGTATATCATAAGGATTCTGCTCTGGTGTTTATTAATACAGATTGCCCTACATTATGTCACAAAACCTTTGGGAAATTACTCAAATGAAGTTAGAGAGCCTGGTACCTTCATATAATAGCCTTCTCTAGGAAGTAGATGTGGCCAGTACATTTTGGTCCTTGTTCTTAAGCAGAGAAGGTCATATGCTCTCTTGTTCTTTCTGAAAAGCATGGCCATGTATTCACATGGAAGGGACATGGATAACATTTTCAAATATTTTGCCTAAACATCATTTGTTTAGGAATCTTAATTACTGTCTTTTAAAAATACTATACATTTATGGTTTTATTAGTGGGAAAATTGATTTAGTATGGATTAGCATTAGCAGGAAAATTGATTAACATTGATTCTTTTGAACTGTGGTGTTGGAGAAGACTCTTGAGAGTCCCTTGGACTGACTGTAAAGAGATCCAAACAGTCAATCCTAAAGGAAGTCAGTCCTGAATATTCATTGGAAGGACTGATGCTAAAGCTGAAACTCCAATACTTTGGTCACCTGATGCGAAGAACTGACTCATTGGAAAAGACCCTGATGCTGTGAAAGATTGAAGGCAGGAGGAGAAGGGGACAACAGAGGATGAGATGGTTGGATGGCATCACCTACTCAATGGACATGAGTTTGAGCAAGCTCTGGGAGTTGGTGATGGACAGGGAAGCCTGGTGTGCTGCAGTCCATGGGGTCACAAAGAGTCAGACACAACTGAGCGACTGTACTGAATTGAGTGGGGAAAAATAGCTCTTCATGTTCCAAATAAGGCAAAAGAAAGTTATTACTGAAATTGACCAAAACCCCATGATTTCTGCCCTTGAAAAAATATTAAAACTAGCAAGTTAGTTTATCTTTTCCATTTGTTAGGGGTTGGGCTAGACATGGGGAATCAGTTTCTATCACTAAGGAAAGGCCACTCCTGAGTTTGGGAATGTCTCAGTTTTAGAAGAGCCATTTCTGAGCAGAGGACTAGAGGCAGTCCTAAGCAGCTTATTCTCTACATGTGCTTTGATATTGCAGGCATTTGATTGATAATACAGGGCTTGTGAATGTTTTCACCAGAAACCTATGGTTTTTGAATACCTTGAGTTTTGCTTCAATATCATCAAACGCTTTCAGCTTTTTACCAAGTCCAATGTTGGCTGTAGGTTTGTCATAATGGTCTTTATTATATTGAGCTTTGTTCCCTCTAAATCCTCTTTGTTGGGAGTTTTCTTTCTTAAATCATAAATGGATGTTCAGTTCAGTTCAGTTCAGTTGCTCAGTCATGTTCGACTTTTTGCGACCCCATGAATCACAGGATGCCAGGCCTCGCTGTACATCACCAACTCCCGGAGTTCACTCAAACTCATATCCATCAAGTCGGTGATGCCATCCAGCCATCTCATCCTCTGTTGTCCCCTTCTCCTCCTGCCCCCAATCCCTCCCAGCATCAGGGTCTTTTCCAATGAGTCAGCTCTTCGCATGAGGTGGCCAAAGTATTGGAGTTTCAGCTTTAGCATCAATCCTTCCAATGAACACCCAGGACTGATCTCCTTTAGGATGGACTTGTTGGATCCCCTTGCAGTCCAAGGGAGTCTCAAGAGTCTTCTCCAACACCACAGTTCAAAAGCATCAATTCTTTGGCACTCAGCTTTCTTCACAGTCCTACTCTCACATCCATACATGACAATTGGAAAAACCATAGCCTTGACTAGATGGATCATTGTTGGCAAAGTAATATCTCTGCTTTTCAATATGCTGTCTAGGTTGGTCATAACTTTCCTTCCAAGGAGTAAGTGTCTTTTAATTTCATGGCTGCAATCACCATCTGCAGTGATTTTGGAGCCCCGCAAAATAAAGTCTGACACTATTTCCACTGTTTCCCCATCTATTTCCCATGAAGTGATGGGACCAGATGCCATGATCTTAGTTTTTTGAATGTTGAGCTTTAAGCCAACTTTTTCACTCTCCTCTTTCACTTTCATCAAGAGGCTTTGTAGTTCCTCTTCACTTTCTGCCATAAGGGTGGTGTCATCTGCATATCTGAGGTTATTGATATTTCTCCCAGAAATCTTGATTCCAGCTTGTGCTTCTTCCAGCCCAGCGTTTCTCATGAAGTACTCTGCATATAAGTTAAATAAGCAGGGTGACAATATACAGCCTTGACATACTCCTTTTCCTATTTGGAACCAGTCTGTTGTTCCATATCCAGTTCTAACTGTTGCTTCCTGACCTGCATATAGGTTTTTCATTGTCAAAGATGTTTTCTGCGTCTATTGAGATGATCATATAATTTCTGTTTTTCAATTTGTTAATATGGCATATCCCATTGATTTCTGAATTCTGAGTCATTCTTGCATCCCTGGGGCAAATTTCACTTGATCCTGGTGTATGATCCTTTTCACTTACTGTTGAACTAAGTTCATTATTTTGTTGAGGATTTTTGTGTCTGTGTTCATCATTAATATTGCATTATAATTTTGTTTTTTTGTGACATCTCTTTGTCTGGGTTTGGAATCAGGGTGATGCTGGCTTCATAGAATGAGTTTGGAAGTGTTGCTTTCTCTGCAGTTTTCTTCAATAGCTTGAGAAGGATAGGTGCTAGATGTTTGGTAGGATTCATCTGTAAATGTGTCTGCTCCTGTACTTCTGTATGGAATTTTTTCTTTTTAATTACTAATTCAATTTTCTTATTGGGGATCAGCCTGTTCATGTTTTCTATTTCTTCCTGGTTCAGTCCTGAGAGATTGTATGCTTCTAAGAATTTATCCATTTCTTCTGGTTTGTCCAATTTGTGGGAACATAGTTGTAGTGATTGTTTATGGTCCTTTCTGTGGTGTCAGTTACAACTTTTATTTCTGATTTTATTTGAGCTTTCTCTTTTGTCCTTAATTATTTAGCTAAAGGTTTATCGATTTTATCTTTTCAAAGAACCAGCTCTTAGTTTCATTGATCTTCTCTATTTTTTAAGTATGTATTTCATTTATTTCTGCTCTGATCTTTATTATTGTTTTCCTTCTGTGAACTGAGATTTGTTTGTTCTTCTTTTCCTAGTTGCAAAGCTAGATTGTTAATTTGAGATTTTTCTTGTTTACTGAGGTAGGCTTATATCACTATAAAATTCCCTGTTAATTATTTTTGCTGCTTCCCACAGATTTTTGCCCTTGATACTTATAGTTTTTCTTTGGTTGGGCAGCTTTCCATGCTTAATCATTTGAAATCTTCTAGTCTGGCTACACTGACTGAAGTGACTGTGATTCTACTGTCCTTTCCAAGTAAGTTGGAAACAGTTTTAACAGGCTGTTAATTTTTAGACCTGTCTAGTAGTGGTTGTTTTAATTGCAAATTAGATTTTCTTAAACTTCAATCATAATTTTGAGGGAATGATCCTTGGTCATTCACAGGTCCCATGGAGGACTCTTAGGACAAAGTTCTGTGTCTGTGTTTCTCAAGCTTGGACCATTTACTTCCGAATAACCTTTACAGGGGCTCTAAGACCTCCTGAGTGAGAATATGCATTTTAAGCAAACTTTCCCTGTAGTTCTTGTGTGCAGACTAAAATTTGATTAAGACTGTTGCAGAGATGGAGTCATTAAAGTATTCTGCTATTTTTAAACCAGTAACAATACTTTTGTATGTGATTAACATAGCAAATTATACCAGAATGTGATCTGCTCCCAAGCAGGAGCCATAGCTTGTTGATGTACAAAGCAGGTGCTCAAAGAATATTTTAGACATGAATATTAAACTAAATCTACCAGAGTGCATCACAGGCAGCCCAGTGATCCGCTTTGGCTAAATGGAAGATTGGTTAAAATACGCATGGATCTGAGTTTAATAGTCTTATTCCATACAGTGATCGTGAAGCCAAGAAAATAATGATCAAATATTAGAGGTGGAGCAGAATTCATGACTTCAAATGCTTATATTATTTCTCTTTTAATATAATCTCTCAGATATCTTTCATTTTTGATGCTTAATGGAAAGGTACTTACACAATCTTAGTTAAGCTAAGCTAGGTTTTTTTTTTTTTTGAATGCAGCATGAGTAGTCCATTGTGTGACCATAAAAATAAATCAATGTTATTTTTATGTCAATTCGTGTGGCTAATGCTTAATATTTTTAAAGTTAGGTTGATATCGGTAAATGGTATCAGATACGAAAGTCCTAGATGAAGGCAGGTGGACCATTGTCTTTATGGCCCTTCAGTAAATACTCAAAGCCTATTCTTGCCATTTGTAAGACCAACTCCTCACTAGGCAAAGTTTCTCTCCTGGCTTCCCCTGCTCTTCCATGCTGCCAAGTACCTCTCCTGTAAAGATTAAGATACAAGCATCCCCTCCAGACAGAGGAGGTTTCCTATCCTGATTTTGCCACCTTTTTTTTTTTTGTCTTGGCCGCATCATGAGGACTGCAGGATCCTAGTTCTCCGACCAGGGACCGAACCCGGGCCCTAGCAGTGAAAGGGCTGAGCCCTAAGCACAAGACCCTCAGAGAATTCGCTGCCACTTTCTAGTTCTGTGCCTTTTCACCTCTTTGTGCCTCAATCTTCTCAATGATAGAATAGGGGTGACTGCCTCATAGGGTTGTACGAAGAATAAATGAGCTTATAATTGTAAAGCCCTGAAACCTAAAATCAGGAACATGCCAGGCACTTAATAAACGTTGACTTTTATTTTCTGCCTTCCCCTTCCTCTGCTGTCGTTGCTCGCTTCTAGAAGTTAAAATAAAAGAAAGTTTAGATTGAAAGGACCTGTGACTCTTCCAAGGGGAACTTTTACACATAGAGAAACCAAAGCCAAGAGTTGCATAAGTTTCCTGAGGTTAAGTGGTTAGAGAGAGAAGTGATAGGAGGACCTGATTCTCTCGCGTCCATGATCACGCGAGATTTCAGGCGGTGGCTGGTGAAGGCTGGAGCCAGACTTTTTCCTTCTGCCTCCCATCCTCACCCCTCTGCAGCAGGGGTAACAACTTTCAGCACGGGCTAAATTGTGTTGGTGGTTTAGGATTGCTGGTCAACTTTATCACAGATATTGATGCTCTTGTTAATATTGTTGACTGAAGTACAGATTTCTTTACTTAAGGCCCTATTCAGACATGAATGGGGTATTTTTTCAATTGTATATAGATAATATGAAAAAGTTAATAAATAGGAAGTTAAATTTTTAAAATTAAGCGAATCTTCACAGTTTCAAAATTCTCTGATGAGTTTTACTCTAACTGATAAACATTAGCGATTTCTCGATGGGTGTTTGGGACCAGAGCTTCTTGGAAATAAGCGACTGGTACTAACAATAGAGCATTAGCAGTTACCGCTGCTTTTTCTCAGTTTCTATTACCCGCCCCCCCAAAATTCTCTTTTTCTGTGATGTCCAACATTTCAAGGATTTGGAAGGCAGTGGGGTTGCTCTGCATACTTGCAAAATGCGCTTCAGACTTCTAAAATTTAGTTTCTCTATAAAGATGTCAAGAGGTGCTTATGATGGTTTTATTTAATAAAATGGGGAATTAATGCCTTGATGAAAGCATCTCTTGTAATATTAGCTAATAAATGATGTTATGATATTCTAATCTGAATATTCCTAGATGAGAGAGAGAAAGAACACATGCAAAGTACACATACTTAAACCAGAAATTCACAATAAATGTAGAGGTTACAGCTTGAGAAATGGGCTTCTAGGAAAAAAGAAAACAAGGCAAGCCCGCTTTCTATGTGGGAATAATTATGTCATGTAATTTGCATGCAAATATATTTAAACTAAAGAAATAATTCTAAATTATTCATAGCATAAGATTAACTTTGTATAGCCATTATTCCCTACATAAAATATATGCTATAAATCATGCTTTTAATGTAGAGGAGAAAAGCTGAGGTGAAAATACAGTTTCCTCCCAGATGTACAAAATGCAATTGAATATTCTGCATTGAGAGAGGTAATTCTCAATTACAGCATATTGGAATTACTTGATAATCCATTATATGTGAGTAGTTTAAGCAAAATGTGCCTCTTTACAACAAATTAACTTTTCTTCCAAGAATGTATTTCCACTCTTTGTGTAAGGTAATAACGATTTATTTATAAACTATAAAACATATAGCACTGTTATGCCTACAGCACTCAGAAATTACTTGGCTATATATTCATTAAAGAGAAGTAATTACTTTCCAGATATCTTGCCTACGATCTTTTATTGACCTCATAATGCAATTACTATGCTTAATAGATGATGCAGCTGTTTATGCAATGCTTTTCACAACATATGAGTTGGCTACACAAGTTCAATAATAATCAAACAGGCACACCCGCTTAATAAGCTTAACAGACAGGAACACGGAGTCTGCTGTACATGGGAAAATATCAGTTGAGAGCCCTAAGGATATAGAAGAGGAGGGCAAAAATGATTAAATGTTTTTATGGTAATTGATTTGTAATTGTTACTGCCCACATTTGGTCTCATTGGGAAATAACAGTTTCTGAGGATAGTCGCTGAAATCATTTGAATTCTGATTTGGGGAAGATACTTGCAGAGTTGGAATTTGCTTTCTTAAAGATGCCACAGAAATAGTCATATATCGCTCTGTACATGAAAATATAGGAGCAGTAAAAGTGACGATAATATGACAATAATTTCTCACTTCCTTGGGGGGTCAATTGTTCTCTGTGTGTTTTATGTTGTGTTATAGGTTTTTTTATCCAGTATTTTTCTGACATGATAAAGACGACATTAATGTGAAATGAAAGGGTGAGTGCAAACTTCGTGGGGATAGCAAACAAAATTGAAGAAGTATATTGCGTAGATTCAAGTAGAAAGCTTGGAATGGTTACTGCTTTCTACTAACTTTGTTAATTACCAGGTTTATTAAAAATAAATATTTGAACCATCTATATGAATATATGTGTTTGTGTATGTATGTACACATATATAGTCATACTTGTGTATATTATGTAAGCTCTTCAGGCAAGCAGGTGGAAAATGACAAGGAAATGCTTTTGTAAGTATGTTTTTAAAATTGAAATAAAATTAAATTCTCACTTTACTGTCTACTATATCAAAGTCCACTGTTTGTTTAGAAATATGGTACTATTTTAGTTTATTTCTGCTCATAATTTTAATTTAGATTAAGAATATATTCTGAGATGGCAAAGTGGGCTATTCTGATAAAACCTTCTTCCTATACAAGTGATTGTTATTTTAGGAGCACTTAAAGAGGGTAAAAAGCTAGGTATCCATCTTATGATTTTAGTTTCTTCTAACAAAGACAATTCAGGCAACATTTTGAAAGAATATTTAAGAGGATGAGGTGATGAAATCTAGAACCTTGGTATTCAGTCACTTAAAAGTAGACTGTATTTTTAAACTTTACATAATTGTATTAGTTTTGCCAAATATCAAAATGAATCCGCCACAGGTATACATGTGTTTAAAAATAAATAAAAATAAAGTTTAAAAATAAAATAAAATTAGAAAAAAAAAGTAGACTGTAACTTTAGTCAGGGAAAATACTAATAAGTGTTCTCCGCTCAGCATTAGTATCATATGGTAGTATCATTTTTTATTAACATAATACAAATACCCTATGCCGGGCTATGCCTTTCATTGCTCGCGGCTTTGGAATCAAAATGTCACAGCAAATTTTACTTTTCACTAATAGATTGAGACTAGTACGTTACATTAATACCAGTGAACAGAAGTGTGGTGTCATGCCCAAACGGCTAAGTCAGGCACATACAACAGTACCTGGAATTACAGCTTGATTGTCCTTGTTCCCAAGAAATAGCAGAAAGATGAGAAGTTTGTGTAGGTTGTTTATTATCTTGTTGGATAAAAGTTCACCTTTCTGCACCTCCTCTATATGCATTGTCAAAATATCACATTATCCCAGTCACTGGAAGTGAATTTACTGCTAAATACCCATTAGG
The DNA here is from genome assembly GCF_055505025.1 of Bos grunniens. Lineage (NCBI taxonomy): Eukaryota > Metazoa > Chordata > Mammalia > Artiodactyla > Bovidae > Bos > Bos grunniens. The sequence continues at coordinate 24,208,503 of NC_141187.1, read as the reverse complement.
TTCCCAGGAGATGCCTAACATTAATTGTTTAGTGAAAGCACCCTTAGGCTATCACCAGGGAAGCCCATTAAATGCATAAAAAGAGAAGTTGACAGAGATCCCTGTAGAACAAGACGCATCTACCAAGCTCCACACTTCTCCAGGACGCATCCTATGAGGCCGCGTTGAGAATGGTCATTTGGTGGGGGGGGGGGGTAGTTTTTCTTCCTTTTTCTCCCCTACTCGTGCACACAAAATTAATAGGAGAAAAAAATGTTGTGAGAAAATGATCAGCAAAAGACTGCTTGGGAATTGTAAAGAGAATTAGCTTCTAGGTCTTGGTTCTGGGCATCAGTGCAGTTTACAGACAGCAAACAAACTGCAAAACTTCGAGACGCAGGGTATGATTCTCCCGAAGATACTATAAAAAGAGAAAGGACGGTAAACAGTAACGAGGGGAAATTCAAGTTTTTCAAGTTTAAATGTGTAGAAAGAGACTGGTCGCGAAGTTTCAGGCTAATGGCCAAATAGGCTGGTGGAGGGAAAAAAGTCAAACCATAAATGAATGACAGTAAATTCTGGCAAAATATGTTTTCATAACTGTCTGCCACATGCATCTGAAAACGTTTTCTGTTCTGAATATAGCACAGTTTTTTATCACTCCCTTGTTTAATTACAATTGCTTGTGAAACTATTGTACGTCTATTATGCACTATTATGTTTGTTTATTTCACATCATTTTGTTTAGAACGTTTCTAAAAAGGAAATGTAAAAAAGCAAACAAAATATGTGCTTGGTGTCATAAATCACCCCACTTCCTTTTTTTGGGGCCTGCATTACTGAGAAAATTCCACTAGAGGGGGCACTAGTAAAACAAGAAGCAAGACAGAACAAGGTTTTAACTTTATCATTCTTTTTTCTTAGAGGTGACAAAGTCTCACCCTCCTTTCTCGTACCTGGACAGTAATATTTTGAGGAGGTTGCAGTAAAGAATATGCCACACAAATATTTAAAATACTTCTCTTAACTTCAGTTTCTTATTTTAATGTTAATGTGCATTCAAGTTTCAGCCAAAAGAGCTGGTTAAATATAGATAAGATTTCATATATTTGTTTCAACTGCTGAAGGCTGAAGTCATGAAGAAGAGTTGTTCCAGTAATTTTTCTTTAGTGACTCCTATCATTACATAAGCAATTGAAAGATGAGAATTATTCTTTAGTTGTCAAACTGAATTTACCCATGTCACAGGCATGGTCTTAACTAGTTCATCACTGAAAACTTTTAAAAAGGTAATAAAAAGGTAATAGAAAAATGTGTCATTTGTTTATAATTTATTAAGAAAATGAGAAGAAAGGCAAAATTTGCCAAGCATTATTAGCTTTAATTATAGCTATTGATTGATGCTATATATTATCACTATTATTTTTCTTATTATGTAATATTTATTTACAAAACTTCCCTAATAACTAACAATGCTAGTAAGAGAGAGGTACAGTTGGTCATGAGAAGATGTCTTGTTTTTACAACGAGGGGCGCATCTTTGTCTGTTGGCCCATGTGAGCTTTGTCAGCAATTGTCAGCAATTTGTCAGAAATTGTCTGCCCAGAAAGAGTCCAAATCGACCTCTTTTTCTAAACTTTTACACTTCCTAAATTTATAGCATGACAAAAAACCTCTATTTTTCAGTTTAATTCTCAAAAAGCTAGTAAAATGCCATGCTATATTGGATTAACTAAAATAATCCATCCTAAATCCATATCACAATGTCCAGCAGAACACATATTCTCAATAAAAATTAGCACATTTTTATTTGCTATTATCATTCCTTCACCAGGCTTCCCTGGTGGCTCAGGTGGTAAAAAATACACCTGCAATGCAGGAGACCTGAGTTCGATCTCTGGGTTGGGAAGATCCCCTGCAGGAGGGCATGGCAACCTACTCCAGTCTTCTTGCCTGGAGAATCCCCTCGGACAAAGGAGCCTGGCGGGTTACAGTCCCCAGGGTTGCAGAGAGTTGTACACGACTGCGACTAAGCTTAGGGATCATTCATTCAACCTATTCCTTCCTTATCCTTTGGAATATACAGTTGGCTAGGTTTTCAAGATGTGCTAACATCTTTAGGATTTCTACCCAATCTTTTTCTGTGTTACCTAACACAGATTTTCTGAACCAAGGAACTGGCTACTCCTTGCTTGAAGATCAGCTTTCTACTCTGACACATTAAAATGTTGTCAGTTGGTATTTCCTCTGCTTGGGTTTGGGAGATTGCCAGTATTTCTCACAAATGTCAGAAGAATGTTTTAGAAAATTAGTGTCTGAGATCTCTGGCTATGTAAATATCATGACACTTAAAAATAGCTCTGGAGAGAATAACCATCATGTGCTCTGTATCAGTGATTAGAACTTTTGATCCAGATTATGTTCTTAGAAGTTACTTAGCACAAATGCCTCCAACAAATGGAATTTGGGGACAAGAGGAGTTGAGCTCAAGGTCACAGATCTAGCTCTAAGCTGAGCTGCCATTGAAATGCGAGTCTCAGAATTATTTTAAAACTCAAATTATGGAGTTTGATTCAATTTTTTAAAAAAGATTTTGTGAATAGACAGAAGGTGAGGAAATGCCCCAGACCTACTGTATAATTGCATGATGCTTTAGAGTTCATGAAATTTGTTTCCAAACAAGGTTGCCTTTAATGATGACTTGGTGTGTGGTGGGACTTTATTAGGTTCACTTCTATTGCAATAAAACGTAGCTCATATCCTCTTGAGACTTTTTCATTCTGTTTTTATGAATTCTAATACTCAGTACGGAGAAGGCAATGGCACCCCACTCCAGTACTCTTGCCTGGAAAATCCCATGGACAGAGGAGCCTGGTAGGCTGCAGTCCATGGGGTCGCTAAGAGTCGGACACGACTGAGCGACTTCACTTTCACTTTTCACTTTCATGCATTGGAGAAGGAAATGGCAACCCACTCCAGTGTTCTTGCCTGGAGAATCCCAGGGACGGGGGAGCCTGGTGGGCTGCCGGTCTATGGGGTCGCACAGAGTCGGACACAACTGAAGCAACTTAGCAGCAGCAGCAGCAATACTCAGTAAGTAAAGGCTGATGCTTCTGTTGTGCAAACTATTAAGCTGATAGTCTTTGGAAATGGTTATGGAGGGTGTTGGCTCACCGGTGCTGCTGTACAGATTTTTTTTTCCTCCTCTGCTTTGCTGTTGTGTGACCTCAGGTTTGTAATAGACACATAGTGTGGTGATGGCCTTTGGTGCCTGGGGCTGTGTCACCAGCCTGGAGAGCTGTCCTGATCTTCATACTCCTTTATTCCCTTCTTCCAGCCTAAATAAGGGAGAGGAGGCGGGAGCAAAGTTACTTCTTTGATGTCTAATTCCCTGTGGTCAACAGGGAACTTTCTCCATCTCTGCTTCAGAACACACCTACCGATTTCCTTGGGAATGAGTTTGGTGAATTTGGGAATTCCAATATTAGAAAAAAACTATAGCAAATTCACATTCAACTCCTTTGTTGTATAGATTCACAGTGTTTAAAATGACTAGCGCAAGGTCATTCACTCTCTTATCTATTTATTTGTTAAATATGGTACTTTTTTTTTTTTTTTTTTTTACGATTCTGTGCTGCTGAAAGGGTTGCACATCTAGATAGTGGTGGAGGTAGGAAGGAAATCTAGTCTTCTTAGGTCAAAATTCAGTGTTTTTTTCTTAGCTACAAAGCTTCCCATAAAACAATTGACCATGTTGTTGTCAATATTACATCAATAATCCCCTTCTGAGTCTTTGATTGGCTTAGTTTTTTAAAGCAGGCTGAAAATTGTATTTTTGAGCTGTTCTTCAATGTTCAAGTGAAATGACCAATTAACTGTGACAAAATATGTTCGAAGGACTCCTGTGAATTTGGAGGTCTGTGATTCCTTATAATCCCTGAAGTATTTTTCCATATTGCAAATTTTCTCTAAAATAGTTTCCCTTAGGTATATTTTACTCCCCTTTTCCCATTCCTTCTAATCATATATGACTGTTTTATTTTTTGTTAAGTAGTAGAGATTATATTATTTCAAAAATAATGTGTGTATTCAATTTAGATGGCCAGCTCTATCCAACTTGGGATAGCAAACAGTGCACCGTGTAATTTGGGGAGCATTTCCAAATAATTGTCTTGTTCAGCTAGTCGCTAGGCAGTTTACACTGGGAATTTCCTCACAATTCCTTATTTGCATTTAAGATATGGATACAGACAAGAGGTAAGCCAACTGCTGGGTGAGACATTTAAAAATATTTGGTTATCTAATTAAGTGATTAAGACTGATTGTCAAGGAGCTTTGATTGGCTGGAAGAACACATGTTGATAGAGGGAAAGAGGTACGAGGTTGAAAATAATACTTGAGGACAGGTGGAGTACTACACTAGGACCAGCCGGGGGGCACAGGAAGGCGGTGTGCACTGACAGGGGCGGGGGGAAACGTGAATGTCAAAAGGGATTAGAAAGACAGGGAAACAGAGGAGTAGAGGCTTATAGATGAAAAATAAAAGCAAAGCCAACCAAACCTTGACCCTCATTCACGTTTGTATTTATTCAACAATTTTTAGTGCCCACTATGTGCAAAGCATGATGCTAGCCCTTTAAAATAGTGGTGGGTTTGTACTGTCATTAAATTCCCTGGTAGAACAAGTGAGTTGCCTGCAAACATCTGAGAAGTAGGTATATATTCTAACCCTGCAGGCAAAATCCGCACTGTCTATTTGCACCTTTGCCTCAGTCTGTCCCTCTTCCTTTCGCTGGCTGTGATTTCAAGGGACACCATTAGGATGAAAGAGCACCAGTGCGGAAGTGGGGACGCTGAGCCGTTTCTACCCACAGAATTGTCAACAGGTATGCACACAGCATCTGTGACTCCGGCAGAGCTGACAGGCTAGGAGCCAGCTGTGGCTTGCTGTTGAAAATAATAATAATATCCACTTAGGGGTATGGAATTATTTATCATGACTGGTGGAATTTTTGCCAAAGGCAAAAAATGAAAATATCCGATGAAAAATGTCCTTAGTGCACAGCCCGTCATATTCATGCACTGAGATTAACTCTGTGACCAAGAATCAACCATCCTAAAGTTATTACTGTTATTATTTTGTTTTTTAAGAGACATTGGGAATTAAAGAATCAGAGAAACATGGCAATTGGTGGGGTTTGTATGAACATTAGTCAGGACAGAGTTTGCCTGCATAACTGATGTCTCTGAAGGAGTTTCTTTCCTTCCTTCTTTTTATGTTTTTAAAGTTTTTGAAAAATTATTTTTTCTCAGATTCATCATGACTTTTATTTTATTTTTTAATCGGAGCATAATTGCTATACAATGTTGTGTTAGTTTCTGCTGCACAACGACACGAATCAGCTATACATATGCCTATGTCTCCTCTCAAGCCACCTTCCCACCCTCTTCCTTTTTTAATTTCCTTTATTTTTCTTTTACTCTCTTCCTATCTATAATCATTCTGGGGTCCAGAACAGGGATGCGAACATCGTGGAATGTTGGGATAGAAACCTACACACAGTATTTATATGAAACCTACAAGAGGGTGTTCTATTTGTCTGTGTTTATACTCTGAGTATGATTAACTTTAATACTTACGGGGGCTATTATCTTCCTCAAGCCTCACTGTCCGCTTATTGTTATCCTGATGTACTGTTTGTATATACACAAAGTCTATACACATCGCAGCAAGGCATAGGTGACAAATGTGAGTGTTAGCTTGGTGTGAGTTCCTGCCAGCCCTCTGGCTCTGCATGTGACTTTATAACTGGATAAAGGCTAAAGTGACCTGCTGCCCAGGCTTGGCCACTGTGAGCCTGTGTGACTGTTTTCTCTCTGTAAGAAAAGACTGTGTCCCAGGATCTGATTTTTCTATTAGTATTTGGAGACCCTGACTTTGGCTTCTCAAGCCGGGTCTAAGAGCATTTCATTTGACCTGTCTCTGAGTCTGCATTTCCCCTTGTGGTACATCTCACTCTGTATTCTTGGCTCTGGTAAGCCTTTATCACTGTGGTTTGTCTTTGTAAACATTCACTCCAGGTTCTGTTTCATGTCACCTGTCTGGGTATCATTTCCAACCTTAATTCTTCGGAGCCCATTTCTAATTTTCCTTGGTTTCACAAACCAGTGTGTCCATGGGAAGGATTGGTTCTTCCTCTTGACACCTGAGGAATTAGGATTAAGGGACCAAAGCACCAAAGTATTAGAGGGAAATTGCACTGTCTTTTCTGCTTTTTAATTTTCCCTTTCTTGTTTTTTCTTCTTTCCTTTATCCCATCTTTCCTATTTCCTATTTCCTCTTCTTTTTCTTTCCTTCTTTTTATTTAGTCTTTTCCTTTGCTCTTCAATTCATATGGGTATGCTAAAAAATCTGCCATGGCATTTTGGGGACTTGACTAATTATTAGGTTACAATAAGGTATCATGGATGGGGATTCTAAACATATGACTTAAATTTAACCAATAAAAAGCCCAATTTTGCTATTTCTTCTCTAAGTAGGATATAATCCTAACAGAAACAAATCTAAAGTTACCCTGAGATGCAAGACTCAGATTTTGGGAATGTTCTCGGTTAAGAAGAGAAAATTATTATCATAAGAAAAATACTTTGGATGAAACCAATTAAATTAATGAAAATAGTGTTTCTCAAACAATATTTAATGTACATTTAGTGTTTATGCATATATCCTTTGGCCTCCACATTTTATTCTATCAAGAATATTTAAAAATTTATATTTCATTTCAGATTATATGTAGAATCTTAAAATAACTTTATAGAAATATAGAATATTTATTTGTAGTATATGATTAGAGTAAATATAGCAAGTCTTGAAATAATAAATCCCATAAATAATATTTTTAAAAGCATTAAATAGAATTTTACTGAAGATAAATTCTAGAATTTTAAAATTCTTTTGTTTAATTGGAAATAACTAAAAGGAAAATAGTAAGAGGTTTCAAATACATGTTTGTATTTCCTCAATTTCAGTCCTGAAATCCAGAAACCACTGGGAACTTTAAGTTTAAAAAAAATTAATTTGGCATCAGAAATGAACTGAGAAGGCTACTTATTGCCTTTATTCATCCTAGCTATTATGAATATTCATATATTTCACTACAAAATGTTAACATGTTCCATAATGATTCAGCCCTAGGCTCCATTGAGGGTTCTACATAATATACTGCATGTACCTTTTGAATTTTGCAAAATTCTGAATTATAAAATATATCTGGCCCCATGTTTGATAGGGGATTGTGGACGTGTATATGGGACTTTTCTAAAGTAGATTGTAGCTCTTATTTGGAATCTAACTGTAGAGAACAAATTACACTGAGGAAAGGAAACTGTGGGTTTCCTTGAAGAAGGTAGAGTTCATTTTCTTGCCATCACACTAGGTAAAACCATTTGACGTGACAGCATGTTGTAGCATTGCTGTAGTCAAGTTGAAAATTAGATGAGTCACCTTCAATGTATATCCCAGTGAATCATCTTAAAAGAAAAAGGAAAGCAAATATCATAAAAAATGTCAATACCTGACTTAGTTTTTTAAAATTCATATATATTTACTTTTGCCCATTTTCTTTTTAACTCAAGAGCTTCTACTAAGCACAGCTTTGAAATTCCCTGGAAAGTACACATTGCTCTGATCAGCCTGGCTTATCAGCCTACAGCCTCAGCAAGTGACTGAAGGAATCTTAACATGATTAATCAAGAGTCTTTTTCTGAAGAACTCAATGATGAAAACATTTGACTGCTGCTCATCTGGGCAAACAAGGGTGGTTTGATCTCCATATGCTTTGCTGAGCTTAATACTTTACTACAGATACATATCAATACTCAATCTATACTTCCCCTCACATTCATTGAAAGAAAGGGAACAATACACCTGCTGCTGTTGCTGCTGCTGCTAAGTTGTTTCAGTCGTGTCCACCTCTTTGCGATCTTGTAACCTTCTAGGCTCCTCTGTCCATGGATTCTCCAGGCAAGAATACTGGAGTGGGTTGCCATGTCCTCCTTCAGGGGATTTTCCCCATCCAGGTATTTAACCCACATCTCTTACGTCTCCTGTATTGGCAGGAGGTTCTTTACACCAGCTCAGTGCACCGTTGTATACATTTAAATCTCTCACATTATCTCCTCTCGCTCTTCAGCACTGCCTTTAAACTTAGCTTGGAATTCCCAGGTGGCTCAGTGGTAAAGAATTCACCTGCCAATGTAGGAGACACAGGAGATGCTGATTCAGTCCCTGGGTCTAGAAGAGTCCTTGGAGTATCTTCCAGAGGAGATGGCAACCCACTCCAGTATCCTTGCCTGGAAAATTCCATGGACAAGGATCCTGGTGGACTACAGTCCATGGGGTGACAAAGAGACATGACTGAGCACGCATGCCCTGCAAAGGACACCTCAGTTTATATGGATAAGTGTTCCCCGAAGTGATGGTGAAGGGTTTCTGAAGCTATGTCATTTGTCTTCACCATTAGGATATAAGAAATAATTCTTTGTATTTAAATAACAGGAATTTGTTTCAAAGATGAAACTGTTTTTTTCCCCCCAGTTGTTTATGTTTGCTGTTGTATTCTTTAAGACAGAGAGATTTCAGAGAATCAATATGGTTTTATTGCAACCATGAGATATTTTTCCTTTAGGGGAATAGCACATTGCTGGGTACTTGTTACTTTGGAGTCCCAGGGAAGTCTCATTCTATCAACAATGGCATCAGTTTTATTTTTCTAAGATACAGGGGCACACAAAGCCTTTTTCCAGCAGCTGGGAAATTATGACATGATACACTACCCCCTTACCCCCCACCCCCCCAAAATAAAGGCATTCTGTTTCCAGGATGAGATTCCCTCCGGGATTTCCAATCTGACTGTGATTACGGGAGGAGTGATAATGGTTTTGAGCCCAGGGTGCGTTTACTCCTATGTGCAGCTATGCAATCTGTTCTCTGCCCAACCTTTCTGGATATTAATATCCTGGGAAGGATACACTGCAAAGCAGTATTCTAGGCCTAAATCATCAGAAACAGGATAAGTTAGGCTACAAAAGGCTACTTTGGGAACACGATGGAGGAAGTGTGCTAACTGTTAGGCACACCTATATCTAAAAGTGTGGGTAATGGACTGGGGTTCTGTGAAAAATGGGTCAACATGAATGTGTGTTCTTAATGCCTTAGGTATCAGCCATTGCTCTTTTCACGGATGGGCTGGATTGTATGTTTTCTTTTCAATTTGAATAATCATTGTAGCATTGCATACAACTACTTTACCAGCAAAACTCCAGAATCACACATTAAGAAAGGCACAGAGAAGCACATATAGAAAATTCACAACTTGAGAAACTCTTCCAAGAATCTATATATTCTATGTATCTCTATATAGTAATAATTGATCTATATAATAACATAAATAATAATAGGCATAGTAACAGCATCTAAATAATGTGTGTGTGTTAGTCGCTCAGTTGTATCTGACTCTTTGCATCCCCATGGACTGTAGCCCACCAGGTTCCTCTGTCCATGGAACTCTCCAGGCAAGAATATTGGATTGGGTTGCCATTCCCTTCTCCAGGGTATCTTCCCAACCCAGGATTCAAACCTGGGTCTCCCACATTGTAGGCAGATTCTTTACCATCTGAGCCACCAGGGAAGCCTACACAGGCATAGTAGTTACATAGTTAAATAGGCATAGTAACAACATCTAAATAGTACGTAATATATCTATGTATTACTACTGCAAATACTACTACAAAAAGCTTGCTTCTCTTGGTTGAGAGCTTGGTGTTTAGAGCCACCAAATAACTTTCAGGTAGTCAATGAATGTTTTTTTCTATAAGCCTTGAGAAGTGGGGCCAGAAGGAAATCTTTTCCCTTTAGAAAGTTGGTATATTACCAATTCCTGCCTAAACTGGAGGACTAGAGGCTGGAAGGAGACTCATTAAGTCAGACATCCACTTGCTGGAGAGGTAAGAGGTTTGCACAAGACCTCACAGCATGCCAGGGAGAGAATGGCATCCTAGCCCACCAGCTTTTGGTACTTCAGTTTTTTATTTATTTATTTTGAATCACTAAGAAACCAGATTACTGCAGCTTCACTAAATTAAGGTAGCTCCTCTGCCCAATTTAATCAGAACAACACAATAGATCCGAGTTTAAAGAATACCAGTTGGTAAATATCAGCATTATGAGGTGGGCCCGCTTTTGACCCATGGTGATACTGAGCATTCAGTAAGTAATTTCTAAGTAATTATTTGCTCTACTGATGATGCCATAAAATATCCAGAGTTGCCAATATGAGAGGAAACATTTTAAAGACTCTTCAGATGGACAAAAGAATCTAAAGGTAGCAAAATATTCTGGAAAATTCAGACTCTCTGTATTTTGGTTAAATTTATTTGGAAGTGCTATAAAGTACGTGATATGTAATATCCATCCTCTCACAGTCTCTCTCTGTAGACATTCTTGTACCTGTCTTTTTCCAACATGAAAACTAAAAGAGAGAAGTGACTTATCTAGTATTGAACAGTAAGTCATAAGGAGGGGTCATGTATGTCCTAGAATCAATCTTCCAGTATTTTACACGTTATATTTTTCCTCCAACTAGATGATGTGTTGAGAAGGGACATCATATCTTGATACTGTGGCACCTGGACTGTATTTAGTGCCTTCAATAAATAACTCCTGTCTTTCTGCTAATTTCACTAGGTAGTGGTACTTGATTAGACATTCTAATGAAATACCATGAATTGCTATAACTCCCCTCCATTCTGTTTGAGAGTTTATATACTCTATGTAGGAGTGAAAATATTGACCTATGGACAGAGGAATCTGGTGAACTACAGTCCATGGGGACGCAAAGAGTCAGACACAACTGAGCGACTAACACATACACAACCTTAAAAGTCTCTAATCCCAACATCCTCCAGTCATTAGTTGTAGTGTGGTAAAGGTTACAAACTGTTCTGGGCAGGTTAATCATCAAAAATACATTGTGTCCCCAGATAACTTCCCAGAATCACGTGAGTTATTTCTCTTTCGCTTCGAAAGTCAAGTGATCCCTTAGGAAAAAAAAAAAAAAAAAAAAGCCACTCAAAATCCATCCAACCTCCTAGAAAGCTCAGACTAGAAGTCAAACGTTGCACACTTGCAGATCAGACCCTGCAAGATAGCTTGACTGCTAGAGAATCCCTTTGGGATATCAGGCATTAGAAAATGTATTCCAATTCAATGCTATCACCTGAGGAGAGTGAACCACGGAGACTCTCAAATCCTGAAAATAGGACACCCTCCTGGCACTACCTCCTGAAAAAGAGCTACTTGTTGGAGGGGGAAAAAATATATAACCCTGCTATTATCCAACACCAGACAACTTCTTGAATCCAGCTCACCTAAGCTTTTTTTTTTTTTTTCTACTCTGAAAGCAAAATGAATGCTGTAAGCAGTCAGAGTACTAATGGTCTTTTTTTTTTTTTCCACATTGTTTCTCTTCCTCCCCCTGAAATCTGGAGCAAGGGACTGCAGAGACTTCAGGAGCCTCTTCACGCTATCACTTCACAGACGAGAAGGTGACAGCTTCGCCAGGGACTAATGCAGTCCGACATAATTGAATGTGGCCTGGAGCGAAGCAGCTGCCTGCAGCCACTCTTGATTGTAGCTGTCATCAGGTAGCGCCTGGTGCAGGAAAATACATTCCAGTGGACGCCAGCCCACCACGCAGCTACACGGTGATAGCTTATTTACCCTTACTCGGCGACCACAGTTTTTTAGTTAATAATTGTCAGTATCACACCGCTGAGTGAGTGTGGACGCTGAGCCTTTGAATTATCAATAATCTTTATAGTGATCTCTTTCTCACTCTCTCTTTCGCTTTCTTGGTCCCTTTCCTCGGGAATTAAATTGTTCCCCAGAATTCTGGATTTCGTCAGAATTTGACTTGATTCAAAACTACTATCCTATCCATTTTTCCACTTTGTTTAACTTAAAAGATTCAACATCCCTTTACTAACAAAACAACAGAAAAAACTAAGAATGCCCCTACTTTTCCTATGTATAGCAACATCTCACAAAATTATCTGCCAAATCAGGTTTTATGAGTAGGATGAAAAGTATTTGAAGTGTTTGGACTTCTCTTTAGAGATTATAAAAGCTCATTAGATGCAAATGAATAATGATTCAAAGTATTACATGTCTTCTTCCAACCAGGTATGCACAGATTATTTTAGGGGGTCAGGTTAAATCCTATGTAAATAATTTAACTTTAAGGTAAACATTTTATATACAAATAAAATAGTATGCAATGAAATAAATATATAACTATTTTTAATATTTGTATGTTCATAGGAAAAAGAAAGCTATGTCACTCTGTAAATTGAGGTACAAGTGAATTGAGAAATCAGCATGATTTGTATTTTGTGAATTATTTTATTAATTTTGTATTTATTTTGATTTAATAACTCTGTTTTAAAGTCATATAGATATTTCTGACTTTTTTGGTATCCCTTTGACATTGAGATGAGTTAAAATTCCTCATATATTACTTGTTGCAATTAATCTTTAGTTATAATTTAATTCTAATGTCAGCTTGTGGTGTGAGATTTATTTCACAGATTCATGGAGATTCTGAATGATTCTAAGCCTGAATACAAGCATACAGATGTCTGATGTTATTGCTAAAAAAAAAAAAACAAAAAACTCCTGGATTCTTGAAACCAATTTAAAATGATACTCTTTTCTTAGAAAGTTCTATTGTTTCCTCAGAACCATGCCTTCACCCAAACACTTAGTTTCTCTAATCAAACCTTGTCTATATTTACCTCCTGTAATATCAATACCATTCTCCTTTCCTGCCCCTTCCCCTTCCAAACTGGACTCTGGCACTTAGGAAGGTATTTGATAAAATATTTCAATTGAGTAGCTAAGGTCATATCTGCACGGCCAGGTTCACACGCAGCCAAATTGTCATTTTATTGGGACACTAGGTTCAATATTTTTGTTCTTTGCTAAGTCATGACTAAACCAGGTACTATTTATTCAACCCTATATATCCTGCCCTTAAACCCAATCAAAGAGATATAGAAAGCTGAATTTTGTTGAATCCTAGTAGCTAGAGAGAGACGATAGAGCTGGATTTTTCAAATTCTAAAATATCCACTCTAAGGGCCATACAATTGACACATACGACCTATATTGCTTGAATTTCTTGAGATAGATACTCAATTCTCTGACATATGAAATCAAATTTAAGAGAACTTAGACTGTTATACATACATACATATATATATAGATGTAAATTTTTTTCCTATGAGAAAGTAAAAGAGGAGGAGAAGGTAATATTTATTAGTTCACTGTGTGTTTCCTAGAGATTTTCACATATTTTATTTTCTTTGATATTTTCAACTGCCTTTCAGTGGAATCTATGCTGCTTGCCCACATTAAATTAGAAGTAGATACGGCTAAGTCCTTAGTTACAGATTCAGGAATTCCCATGATTACCAACAGAGCAATAGGCTGATGTATTTAAAGAACAGATTCAGTCAACTGCAACCCCTTCTACTTTCAAGTCTTTAGAATCTGCACGAGGCACTCCTTCAGAAATAAGCTCCTCAAATGATGACTTTGATGAGAATCCCAACTGTTCCTCTCCCTTGAGTTATGAAGCTGTGCCTAATTGTCTGAGAAGAATATTACCTGTGGAAATAAAAATGAGTTGCATTCACAAACAAAGATTTCTTCAGTAAATCCCAGCAGAGATATCCACCTCCCCTGGCCCCCAGATTGGGGAAAAGGTTGAATTTGTGAAGCCATCTCCTCCAAATTACTATTCTAAATATTATTTTGGGAGGGACAGAGTGAAATAGCATTTAGCAAATATGAAAGTAAGAACAATTCTCCTAAAAAAAAGAACAGATTCTAGAACAGTATAATATTTTACTATAAAAGTAAATTATCACATGCAAGTGTATTTTAATATTTTGCATGTTATTTCTTTCCTGGAATGAATTTCTTGTCTGCCTTTTTTTCTGTAGGTGTTAAGCTATAGATATTTCTATGGGCTAAGATTTAAGGCAAATTGCTTCACCCGTTTAATTCTCTGGGATTCTACTATGGAAGATGTGTATAGGGTGGATATTTGGATTGGATGAAGATATTTCTGACTTGAACAGGTCATTTCTGTAACCAAAAATATTATGACCCGAATCTCATCAATGTGGAGATAAATAGAGAAGCAGAGGTTGAGATTTAAGTGCTGAGGTATAATTTTAGGTGAAAGTAGGTTCCAAAGTGAACTTTTCTTTTTCTATATTCTGAGGTGGAAATATTGAAATATGATAAGTGTTCACAGTACGGAAAGCTGACATCTTAAGAGTTAAAACCTACTTCTGGTTCATAAAGGTAAATCACCAAAGTACCCTCTCCTAGTCACTCTAGAAACAAACAAAGAGATAATGTTATAACCCTCTATTCTAGTTCCTCTGTTAACCCGATCATTTAGAACCAATAGAGAGTGTCAACACTGAAATTCCAGCTGTCTCCAGAGGCTGAATTTCATGAGCTGTGGTTTACAAGCCTACTTCACTCTGCCTGAAAAAGTGCAATGCAAATCGATCATTACTTTTTAGACATTAATATGCACCCATTTATATGTATATAAATATAACATTGATAAGTATGCATATAATTATATGAACATTTCTCAATGAAAAGATAAGGAATTAAATGAGTGAAAGAACTCAAAATTAGGATGAGATAGCAATGGCTAACTTTTGATTTGGAAACATTCTGACACCAAGAAATGTCTTTTCAGGTGGTTCTACACAGAGGATAGACGAAGTGGTCCTCAAATATTTTAGATTCCATAAACACTCTTTTGGTTCACTGATTTCAGCTGTGATGCATCAATACTGCAGTGTAATGTCAAACACATTGTCTTTATAGATTCTCTCTATGCCAGGATCTGCTCATTTCAAATTACAGTCAAAATTATTTGCTGATGGTTCTTATATTTTAATTTAAAATATATACTTTGTATTTTATCACATGTGCTGATCAACAGTAATCTATTTTTTTTTTTTTTTTTTAATGAATGAAGACTGTATTTTTACTTCATCAGTTAGGTATAGGCAAACTACATTTCTTCTAGACTTTGTTTTAAAATGTACTGCATTTCACCTGTCAATGCTCAATCATTTTGCTATTAACCAAGATAACTGATATAACCAGCAGTTATGGCTTTGTTTACTTAATGGATCATTTTTAGTAACTTTAAACATATATGTCAATGGAGATACACAGAAGTCCTTTCACAAAGTAAGGGTTTTACCCTAAAAGAGCAAAATTGTTATGTTATAAGCAGAAGTTCACCATCACACGATTTTTAAGATGGACTTTGAAAATAGATTCAGGACTATTGAAAATAACGGGGAAAACGCATCTGACAAAAAAAGTCTTTCTATGTTTCAAGACCAGGAGCTCCTAGGAGGTTGCCGACAATGAGATTATTTTCAGACCTGCGGTCCACGGTCCATCCCTGTGAGGGAGACGCAAGTTTGCTGCATTTCGATGAACATGAAAAAGTATATTTTTAAGAGTCGGCCAACTCTGACTAGTCAGCTGTCGGATTGTATTTAGATTTGGGGAAGGCTGTGAGAGGATTGAAACCACTTGTTTCTCTCTCTCTCTTTCTCCACTTGTCACTGCGATGAAGTTGGCTCTGGCTCCAGGGAGCCCTTGGTAAAGTACAATGCCCAGGGCTACGGGAGATGGAGGCCTCAATAACTGATATGAAAGGTCCTTAATTAAGCACTTAGCATTTCAAGGCAGTCATCACTGCTCGCCCACAGCCCGAGCTGGCAGTCCGTCACCGCCGATAGGCCACCTAGAAGACTAACGTGAGTTGAGTCGAGTCTTTTGTACTTGAGGCAAGACGCCCCAGGCACAGGCTGATCCGGTGACCCTCCCAGATACACTTTCTCTGCCGGAAGGAACAGGATATCGGATGTGACAACACTGCAGCTAGGGAAGGATTCCCCCCTCCCCGCCGTCCACCCTACACCCTCCGAAAGATCAGGGATTTGAGGAGAAAGTTAGAATGGCAGTGGCACTTCCTTGGCTCAGCACATCAGGATGAATACAACGGAACCCAATGAATGAATAATGATGACCGTTATTATGAAGCAAAAGGGAAACCCCCCTCATTGTAAAATGTCAATTATTTTGCAATTACCCAGGGCCTCGAAAAAGTTAACTAGGAAACATTTCCTTTTCCAGCCCACCCCACCACCGCAGCGTGTAATTCTCTGCGCTCGGGAAACCAAAATAAGCATAAATGGTTGGGGGGAAGTTTATCCTTATATTAAGGAGCAGGGAGAGTTGGCAGCATTAAAATGGAAAGGGTTAATGGAATGAACTATAGATTAAATTGTAAAACAATCAAAGAAAACCAAACAGTTTATAGCAGACAACCATCTTCTGGTGTTTGGGTCTGTGTCAAGCCATGGATGTGGAAAATTAAAGCCATACTGAGAAGGGAAATGAACCATGTCTAATACATCCCCAGCAATAAAATGTTTTCACTAGGACTGTAAAACTGTGGCTTACATTAGGAAAAAGAAAATCAAACTATATGTCAATTCCACATCATGGGACATGAAGTGTCCACAAAAATTTATATTACTATTTAGAAGTGTTTCATTCTGGTGTTTTATTGTGATTGGATGCGCCCTCCTCAGTATCTTTTGACTGGTATGAAAATGATTTGAACTACTTTTTTAGCATTTATTTTACATCTATTACCTGTTCTATTACTTTTTATTATTTTATTGTGCTTGTGTAGAGGATTTTGCACAGTTTTCATTATAATGTAACATTAAGTCAATTTATTTGTGTATTACATGCTGTATAATTGCACCTTTTTCTAGAACAATTTGGATTTCATTATCTAACAAATCAGCACTGTTACATTTCTAAAAGCTCTTGTTAGAAATCAAGTGCATTTCAAAGTAGGACAACAGAGGTCAAGTTTACACCAAAAAGATTCCTCAGCGATGCTGGAACTATTTGAACATCAGGTGAAGGTCATATTGAAAAGAGGGAGAGACTTGTTTCTATGAGAAAATATTTAATTATTCACTATTGTACTAGGTGAAGATCAATAAGGATCAATATTGCAAGAAAAGAAATCTTGTAGAACAAAGAGCTGTGACACCGAACTGATAAGAGTGAGATATAGATCATGGAAAGTACAAATTAATCCAGGAAAAATGTCAATTGTAACTGTATTTCTTTTATTATTATAAAGGGTATCATGATACCATTTAGATGCTTCATTTACAGGGAAAATAAATTATAAAACTACCAGGCACGATGAACTGTACATATGTTTTTACATAGTTATTTCCATAAACTGATGTATGCTTAGCACAGACATGGCATAATGATTTCAGGAGTCACACAGGTAAAGTGCAAAGTGCTAAAAAAAATAAAACAAACCCACAATCACTAAGTAATTAAGTTGTCAAATCATTATCAGAATGTGGCTTGATGTTTTAACAGCATAGTTATACTTCTACATTTTCAATGATGTAGCATGTAGGGATGATAAGTGCTTTGATACTACATTTTCTAGACTGCATCCTTGATATTTATCCCATATTATTTTGGGTTTTGTTCTTGTTAGACTCTTAGTGGGCTCAAGATAGTGATCATCTGATACTTATACATCTCTACAACTCTATGACCAGCATATGTAGTAGTAACATTAACTTTCTACTACTAATAGTGATAAACATCAAGAAATATGCCACTGGTTATGACAATAAGTCACTTTATTTAGCTCCCAAGAAATGGATTACTAATGACTTTTTTTCCGTTAAGAACATGTAGTATCAGAGAACTTTAGAAATCTAAATAAAATCCCATTTTTATCTGTCAGGGTAACTATCAAATTCCCTTTTGAAGAATTTAGGGATGTATGTACCTAACCTTTATGAAATAAAGTTGTCTTGATTTTAAAGAGTTCATTATAAAATAATAGAATATATTTAATTTTACCTGACAGTGAAATTTCACTCAAAATAGTCAAGAAATATCTCTCAGTGAGGATTTTCATTCTCCCATTCACTCCAAAACTGCATGGAATGGAGGAAAGGATGCTTGGGCAAAAATTTTAGCAGTTTTTTTTTGACATGTGAATAGTGTCATTTCATTAAATCTTGGCCTTTTTAAAAAAAAACTCAAATTGTTAGCTTCACAAAGACATTTTTTAATAAAAGTTTCTGTGATGTGCTATCTTGTTACTCTTCTGCATAGGAGCTCATTGTCGAGGAAAACGACAAACAACAATAACAAAAGCATCCGTACATTTGGTGGTTGAAAGAAACTTGAATGAAGCCTTCAACTTAATATCTTTTGCCTTGTCTGTTTCTTCAGTTTTCCCTTTTTATACTTTATCCTTGAATTATACTTTTTCTAATTTTGTGATTTATTTCAACTCTTGGCTTTTAGATGTATGCTAGTGATACAAAAGTCAATCTGTTCTTGGCCTCTACTTTAATCAGCTCTTCATTCCTTCTGTGAAATTCCTAATGTTAGCAGCTAATCGTCATGTACTTCTGCTTCTACCAATTTGAGTTGTATGTTTGTTCCCCAAATTTGTACCTTTCTCTGTAATTATACAGTGTGTTATATCAACCAATAAAATAATTGCCAAATATTTGCTCTATGAAAACTGTTGAGCACTTTAAGAAGACTTGATGAAATAAATTGCAATAAAGGATTCCCAGTCTTCTTGTGAAAAAGTAAGAAAAAAGGTAAACATTTTCAATTCTGTACATACACTTTGCAGATCTCATCAGAACACTCAGTTCTAAAGAAATCCAAACTAAAAATAGTAGATAATACTTCATGATGATAACTTCGGCTTTAAAGACAGGTACTCCAATCAGGAGATCCATACTTAAAGAAAAGATCTTTTCTGTACCTCAAAAGTTTGATGCACGTTTGAATGGACATTACTCTTTACTAAGTTAAAATAAATTTTAAATGAACACATAAATCATTTTTATGATTCCCTTGATGATAATGCTATACATCATGCTAGCTGAGTTTAAGGATTCCCCGGAGTATACTGACACCAAAAATCAGTTTAGGTAGACACAACAGAAACCTGAGAGTCTAGATTCATATGTATCGTACAAACGCATAACCAAGCTAAGCAAAATGCAATGATTTATGGAAAAATGAGGTAATACTTATGTCTTTCATACTGAGAAATTAATAAGCACTATTTCAGTCTCTAGTTAAATTGAGAACTAAAAATTAAGTATAATTTTTCAAAGTTAAAAAGTAATCACTTTTTAAAAAATGAGCAACAAAGAGCTATATTTTTGGAATTATTAAAGGGGAAATTAAAGAATTAAAACCTATTACCAAAGATAGGAAAAACAAGCTATTTACAATAGAAATAAAATGACAAATATGGGACCAAAAACATAATCAAAATATATATAGGATAACATATGTTATGTACCATAAAAATGTATGATGTAAATCTTTTGATAAATGTAGTTGAAAAAGAAAAAGCATATAAAATTGGGTGAAAAATAAAAGTGATTACTGTCTCCACCAATAAAGCCCCACAGAAACCTCAAAGTTTATAAGTAGAAAAATAAGAAAGGAAGAAATTCAGTTAAGAATTAATGATAATAAAAAAGTTGCCATTAATTTTTTACATACATAACTTAAAAATTCAAATATATTGTTTTAATTAAATAAAATAAAAGATAATGAAAGGAAAAGATAAATTAAAAATTCAAACATAAAGAATTAGTAAATATCTCTATAAGTTGAGTTCAAGTTAAAAGCATAAAACAGAGGGGAAGAAAACTCCAATCGCTTTCAAAGTAATGATAAAATGTATGATAAAGATAACCACATAAAGCATAATGAAATCACATGTTTTAAATTACATGGCAGAAAAATACTTGAAGCTATGTTCTAGTATTTTAAGTAGAATTAATAGGTAATATTGATAATATTTTACTACATTGGTAATAATGATAAATATTAATATACTTCATAATTTCTTGATAAATCCACAACACAAATTACAAGTAGTGATATAGGTATTTCTAAACAATCTTTTGTCAAACTTTTGTCATGGGTGATTTTCCTTGGTGTATTCAAGAATCACCTCATTAGAATAAATGTGGGAGTGTTTGTTAAAAAATGAATATTCTTAACACCTAAAAGCATGGTAGTTCCAAACCATGGTTTTTAAGGATGTGCCTGGGAAATCTGAGTTAGGTGATTGTTGACCAATAGCAATCCAGAAAATTAGTAGTAATTAGTTCTAAAATGCAAATCTGTAAAGGAAAACCAGAGACTTCTGTTTGAAGATGATACATAGAACATGTTTATCTCCTCTCCTTTAGAAATCCCTCTGAAATTCCATAAAATGAACAAACACATATTAATTCATAGAACTAGAGAATAGTAGATAAAAACAGATCATAGTAGATAAAAGTTGAAGAACAAGAGAGTGTGCTTCAGGCATTAAGAGGTTTCAACAACTCTGGAAGATGAAAAGCAGATGGAAGCATGGTAATTCATGTAATAGGGCAAAGAAAGGCACAGCTTTGATATTCATAAAGGAGAATAGGGACAGGGGAGACCATTTGTCTCTTAGAATCTTACAGAGGCTTAGATCTAGGAGAAACCAGAGTGCAAGGTGAGAAATGTGGATCAAAACGGGAGGACTTGTTGAAAATTTATATATGGATAACTGACTCACAGCGCCCCTTCATCCAAAATATATTATAATATAGTCATATGCCTACTCCCTCCAGTCTTCAAACACTACAGGCAGAAGACTGGAGGTTTCTTCTGTGGAGAAAGCACATGACCTCAAAGGAAAGAACTTTACTTTCTCTATATTTGTGCTCTCCTAGGTAGTTGGTTGGCTTTCTGATGATCATAAAACCAAATGCAGAAGTCAATAATTCAGGAACACAAACCTAATCAGATGTTGAGTATCTTCTAATTATAATCAAGGATTATTGAACAAATGAAGGAATTCTTCAGTATAAAACAGGGAAGGGGACCTGATGATGGGGAACTATGATATTAGAGCAGCCAGACATACTGAAGTTCTAATAAAAGACATTTGTAAAATGTTGAATAAACATTTTGTTAATAAAAAGACCAAAAGTTCTGACAAAGAAAAAATTTCAAAGAACCGTTCTTGAAAGGAGGAGCAAGATAGGAGTATGGGATTAAGAGATTTAAGTTACTCTGCATAAAATACATGAGTGACATGGATATACTGTATAACAAAAGGAATCACAGCCATTATCCTGTAATAACTTTTAATGAAGTATAATCCATAAAAATACTGAATCACTATGTTGTAAATCTGAAACTAATATATTATGGTAAAGAAACTGTACTTCAGTAAAAAAAATTCAGCAGAAAAGTGGTAATATAAGGTAGAAAAAAATTATTAGTAAGTACAACAAAAGACAGTGAGACAGGAAATAGAAGAAATAAAGGAGACATTTATTCTTTAAAGTTCAAAATCTGAAAAATAAGAATTCTCAACAGAGAGAATAGAGAAACAGAGGGAAAGAAATTATCAAAGAAATGACAGAAGAAATTTTCCCAGACCTGAAGGTAATGAGGCTATAGATCTGGGATGTCCAATAAGGTAGCCACTTGCTGCTAGCAAAGAGTCACACATACACACACCCAAAATAAAATTGAAATATGTTATCTATGCTGCTAAGTCGCTTCAGTCGTGTCCGACTCTGTGCGACCCCATAGACGGCAGCCCACCAGGCTCCCCCGTCCCTGGGATTCTTCAGGCAAGAACACTGGAGTGGGTTGCCAGTTCCTTCTCCAATGCATGAAAGTGAAAAGTGAAAGTGAAGTCGCTCAGTCGTGTCCGACCCTCAGTGATCCCATGGACCTCAACTTTTCAGGCTCCTCCATCCATGGGATTTTCCAGGCAAGAGTACTGGAGTGGGGTGTCATTGCCTTCTCTGATGTTATCTATAAAGCGACATAAATCACACAGGTACATGAAAGAAAGAAGTGTTAGTCACTCAGTCATGTCAGACTCTTTGTGACCCTCCATGGAAATCTCCAGGCAAGAGCAGTGGAGTGGGTAGCCATTTCCTTTTCCAGGGGATCTTGCTAACCCAGGGATTGAACCCAGGTGTCCCACACTGCAGGCAGATTCCTTACCATCTGAGTCACCAAGTACAGGTTCTCCAAAATAAGCTATGAAGCCAAAAGTTAATCAAATGAAACCTTCCAAGTTCTAAAGAAAAAATACCTTTAACTTCAAAGTCTAATATCACGCAAAAGAAAAGTGAAGTCACTCAGTCATGTCCAACTCTTTGCAACCCCATGGACTGTATAGCCTGCCAGGCTCCTCCATCCATGGGATTTTCCAGGCAAGGATACTGGAGTGGGTTGCCATTTCCTCCTCCAGGGGATCTTCCTGACCCAGGGACTGAACCTGGGTCTCCTGCACTGCTGGTAGACTCTTTACCATCTGAGCCACAGGGAAGCCCGATATCACACAAATGCTGTATCAAATCATTTACAAGTATGAGGAAAGAATATAGATATTTTCTAACTTGAAAGAGTTGGAAAATTTACTTCCCACATACCCTGTTTTAGGTAGCTACTTATTGGAATATTTGAATGTATTCCAACAAAATTTAGGAGTAAACCAAGAAGTGGGAGACTATGAGAAAGAGAAAAATATGGGTTCAGCCCAGAATATCAGTTAAGCAAAGTTTCAAAGCAAATTTCCCCCAATCTCCCTAATGTGGGTTACATGAAAAATTTATATACCCCTGTTAACATGACTTTTCGTATGGTTCATGGGGTTCTCAAGGCAAGAATACTGAAGTGGTTTGCCATTCCCTTCTCCAGTGGACCACATTTTGTCATGTATGGATGTGAGAGTTGGACCATAAAGAAAGCTGAGGGCCAAAGAATTGATGCTTTTGAACTGTGATGTTGGAGAAGACTCTCGAGAGTCCCTTGGACTGCAAGGAGATCAAGCCAGTTAATTCTAAAGGAATCAGCCCTGAATATTCTTTGGAAGGACTGATGCATAAGCTGGTCACCTGATGCGAATAACTGACTCGTTGGGAAAGAGCTTGATACTGGAAAAGATTAAAGGCAGGAGGAGAAGGGGGCAACAGAGGATGAGATGGTTGGATGGCATCACCGACTCGATGGAAATGAGTTTGAGCAAGCTCCAGGAGATAGTGAAGGGCAGGGCAGCCTGGCATGCTGCAGTTCACGGGGTTGTAGAGTCGGACAGGACTTAGTGACTGAACAAAAACAACTGTCGTTCTACCGTGGGTGACACTTTGCAATAGTGTATTCTAGACCCCAGGCCAAATTTATTTTGTTTTAATTTGTATGCTTTCTTCACTATTTGCTGCTGCTGCTGCTGCTAAGTCGCTTCAGTCGTGTCCGACTCTGTGAGACCCCATAGACGGTAGCCCACCGGGCTCCCCCGTCCCTTGTTTTCTCCAGGCAAGAACACTGGAGTGGGTTGCCATTGCCTTCTCCAATGCATGAAAGTGAAAAGTGAAAGTGAAGTCGCTCAGTCGTGTCCGACTTTTAGCGACCCCATGAACTGCAGCCCACCAGGCTCTTCTGTCCAAGGGATTTTCCAGGCATGAGTACTGGAGTGGGGTGCATTGCCTTCTCTGAGGAGGTAGTAAAGTTTATCCTATTATATACCCTATTGTATGTGTGCAGAAAAGTATCAGAAAGGTAATTTACTGAGAAATTGTTATATGTTAACTCTGGGTGCTGTGACTTTGGGAGAATTAAATTTTCTCTTTATAGCACCCTGTATAACCTGAATTCTTTTCTTTTCTGTAAGTGCTTTGTAAACAGGATTACACATTATAAATTCAAAGGGGACAGCAAAAGAATGGAAATAACATAAATGACTGTAAATGGGGGGAACTGGTTAAATAGATTATGGTATATCAGCACAATGGTAGAGCTCTAAGTTCTGACACATTGAAAAGAAAGTGTGCCCTCTCCATTTGTAGAGTAAGTACCATTTGTGTAAAAAATATAAAATAAAAATACTTATATAATTTGTTTGGGCTTGTCTGGTGGCTTAGTGGTAAAGAATCTGCCTGCAATGCAGGAGCCGCAGGAGATGCAGTTTCAATCCCTGGGTGGGGAAGATTCCCTGGAGGTGGGTATGGCAATCCACTCCAGTGTTCTTGTCTGGAGAATCCCATGGAGAGAGGCTCCTCTCTCCATGGGAGAGAGGGCTACAACCCACGGGGTCGCAAAGAGTTGGACATGACTGAAGCAACAGAGCATGCACGCACATATAATTTGTTTACACACAAATATTTCTGACCAGCTATATAAAAACAGACAACAGTTAACTGAGGAATCTCGATGGTTTGCATACAGGCATGAGAAGAATTTCTACTAAACGCTCTTTTAAAACTTCTGAATTTTGAACTGTTTGAGTATATTACTTATTTTGAAGTAATATTTAGAAAACTATATGAATATATCCTTCAATACCTTTTGAGGTACTTTTCTTCTGATTTTCAGAGGAAACTCATAATTATAAAACTCACTTAGAGGTTACTTCTTAAAGGTTTTTTTGTTGCTGTTGTTTTTTAATATGCTATCCCATTCAGAAGGTGAATTTAGGGTTATATTTTAACAAATCTTTGTCACTTTGAGAGGAAATAATGTTTTTTGGTTTTCAAATATGCATTCCTCTGACCACTTTTATCAAACCTGGGATCTCCTAGGTTTCATGGCTATGTATTACAAAAGGGTCAAATTTATAGCAATACTTCGAGGCTTCCCTGATAGCTCAGTTGGTAAAGAATCTGCCTGCAATGTGGGAGACCTGGGTTTGATCCCTGGGTTGGGAAGATCCCCTGGAGAAGCGAAAGGCTACCCACTCCTATATTCTGGCCTGGAGAATTCCATGGACACAAAAAGTAACTTTCATTTTTCACTTTCAAATATTAATACTCACGCAGTTGACAGGAACTTTCTTATTTTCCTTGGGTTTAACCTAATTTTATCTCCTAAAGTCCTGGTAAGAGCAATGGTAAGAGCTTAAACTTCCTGGCTCCTTAACCACCAACCAGTCACTTTTCAAAGTCCTTCACATGTAAATATCATGTAATTCTCATAGTCCTCTAATTTATGAGTTAGGTACTTGTAGTACCTTAATTTTTCCATATGAAGAAACAGAGGCACAGAGAAGGTAAGTAACTTGCTTACATTTCTGTCCTTAGCAAGTTGTGTTCTTAGCAAATGTGACCTCAGGTTGCAAGGGTAGGTCGAAGGTTCTAGCAGATGTACAGAGATGCTGACTGCAGATCTGCAGTTTTTATATTGGGTTTCTCCTTCCACTCCAGCAGTGCCTCTCACATTTCTCACCAAGAACTCCCATCACCACTGCCTGAGTCACTGCCAATTCTCTCGGACCTGCTCCACTTGGAGCACATTCTCTCTCTGAATAACAGAAATCTACATCTATGTCTCTTGATTTGCTCCACTGGGACACCATAGATTCCTTTGTATGACCGCCTTCTTTACTCCTGGAGTGTTCAAGCACCCCCAGGGTGTGGGGATGGCCCAGAGAGTGTGAGAGTACAGCCAGTCTCCTGTTTCTGTAAATTGCTCCCTCAAAACTTCCAGACCCTGCAACTTGCTCTCTTCTTCTCTGGGGATCTGTTCCTATTATTACTGTGGGTTAGTCACTCAGTCGTGTCCGACTCTTTGCGACCCCACAAACTGTAGCCCATCAGGCTCCTCTATCCATGGGATTCTCCAGGCAAGAATACTGGAGTGGATTGCCATTCCCTTCTCCAGAGGATCTTCCTGACCGAGGGATCGAAGCCAGGTCTCCTGCATTGCAGGCAGATTCTTTACCATCTGAGCTACAGGGAAGATCTCCCTATTATTACTGCTTCCTCACAAATCGCCCCCAAACTAGAGGCTTAAAACAACAATGATTTATGATGGTATGATGGGTCAAGAAGTCAAGAATGGCTTAACGAGGCATTTTTGGCTCAGGGTCTTTCAGGAGTTTGCAGGGGCTCTGGTAAGTGTGAGATTCATATTGAAATATTCTTTTCTCATATTTCTATTACCTGGGCTGAAAACGTGAGCAGCTGGGGGCTGAAACAGCAGGGACTCCTGGGGCATTTCCTTCAGGGTGGACTCTACATTCTGCCTGTCTAGCATGGGGGCTTCAAGATACTTGTACTTCTTACATGGTGGCTCAGGACTCTAAGGCACAGATTCAGTGAAACGAGGGGAGATAACGGGAAGAGGGAAAGAAAGGGGAGGGAAAGGAAAGGGAGGAAAAAGGAAGAGAAGAGAGGGAGTGAAAGGATGAGAGAGGAAGGGAACAAGGGAGGTAGGGAGAGAGAGAGAGTTGAATCACCTAAGTTCAGAAGTCAAGCACAGCATCCTATTTGTTAGAAATGAGTCACTAATGCCAGCACTTGTAGAACAGGTTTCAAACCACCACAAGTTCTTTGGTTTTCCCCTCTGTTCCACCTCCTTTGGGTGGATACAATCAATCAGACTGCCCTGTGCCGTGTGAACCTCAAATGTGAGTTCAGTTTGCTCCACAGATATTTTGGCTTGCATAGTAAGCCAGGCTTATAAAATATTCTGGTCTCCATATTAAGTCAGGCTTTTCTTTTGGTCAGTCTGAACATTTCCTGAGAGTGGGAAGTCGCTTGCATGTCGTATTCATGATTCTCATGTGTTACAACTTCAAGAAAGTTGTGTTGTATAATTTCCCATATGCCTCTCACAGAGCCTTGGCTCTGACTGCTGAACGGTGTTTCACTGCACAGCTTGGACAAATTTTAAATTATATATACTACTCATTTCAGTATCTTCTTAATACTGTTCTTTCATATCCTTCACTACTTTCAAAATTTGAGTCTTGACTTTTTTTTTTATTGATTTGGAAGACCTTTTACATATTAAGGTAATTACCTTTGATTCCTTGTTGTAAACATGTTTTTTTCTTATTGTCGTTTGATACCTTCTTTTTGTTCATTTAAGATGTATTTAAAATCTTTTTCTTCACTGAGGCATAACAATCATACAGTAAAGTACACAGCTCAGTATCAAATCATTTCTAGACCCCAGAAAACTGCTTTCTGCTCATTTCCAAACAGTAGTTCAGAAGTCATGACTGGTCTCACCTCTATCATCCTAAATTCATTTTGCTTGTTTTTGAACTTCATTTAAATGGAATCATATGTTATACACTTGTTCTGGCTTTTTTCATTCAACTTTAAATGTGATTCATTTTTATTGTTGTATGTAGTGTTAGCTTGTGTTTTTTATTGTTGTATAATATCCCAATTGTATGAATATTCCACAATATATTTATCTATTCTCTTGTTGATGGGAATTATGTTGTTTCCAGATTTGGGCCATGAATATTGTGTAATATCTTTTCTACATATGCATTCAGTTCTTTCAGGCATGTCCCTATGAATGAAAATGCGTTCAGAGAGTAGGTGACTGTTTAGTATATACTGCCAAAAAGTTTTCCAAAGGGATCGCACCAATTTATACTCTCACTAGCAATTCATGAAAGCTCTAATTTTTCCATATTCAGGAAACAGTAACATATTTTAAAATGTTGGTAAGTAGGTTACTCTTTATATTGTTATCTAGTCAAATGTATATGTAGTCATTCTTTTTAAAAAATAATTTAATTAATTTATTTTTGACCGCACTGGATTTTCATTGCTGTTGCAGGCTTTTCTCTAGTTATGGTGAGAGGACGGTGCTCAGGCTTCTCACTATGGTGGGGGAACACGGGCTCTAGGGCACGCAGGCTTCAATAGTAGCGGCACATGGGCTCAGTCGCTCTGCGTCATGACCAGGGTTTGAACCTGTGTCTCCTGTATTGGCAGGCGGATTCTTTACCACTGAGCCATGAGGGAAGCCCTGCAGTCACTCTTTTGTTTGTTGTTGTTAAGTTTAACTCTTTGCAACCTCATGGACACATAGCTCGCCAGACTCCCTTGTCCATGGGATTTCCCAGGAAAGAATACTGGAGTGGTTTGCCATTTCCCTGATGACAAAAGTTTACTTCCTTTTAATATGCTTATTTGTCATTTGGTTATTACCTCTTGGAAAATGCCTATTCAACATTACCTGTTTTTTTGAAGGTGTTTCTATAGACCACGCTCTTTCTACAAATTCATGGTTATACATCCGTTGTTTTCTTTGCTTGGAATGACCTGCTTACTCTTTCTCTCTCTCTCTTTTTTTTCTCTTTAAAGTTCATCTCAGGGGACTTCCCTGGTGGGCCAGTGGCTAAAACTCAGAGCTCTCAATGCAGGGGGCCCGGTTCAATCCCTGGTCAGGGAGCTAGATCTCACATGCCACAACTAAGAGTTCACACCCTGCAACTGAAGATCCTGCAATGAAAATGCAGTGCAGACAGATACATAAATATTAAAAAAAAGTCATCTCAGGCATCATTTGCAGAAGAAAACCAGCCCCATATAGACCAGTTTTGACTCTCTGCTATTCTTTTGTACATTCGTTGCACCTTGGCATGTCTTCATTATTAAGATTACAACTTACACAAATAAAAATTCTTTGTGTTCTTGTTTTAGTCTCCTACACACTTACCTTCAAGATCCATTGAAAGGCAAGGAGGTTATAAAGTAAGAGTCAGAACCTAAGAGGAATGAACAGTGGAAACACGAATGCGTGGGCCTGGAGAGAAGCAGCTATATGTGTGCCTGTATTTTATGATGAGGCTGAGATTTGAGAATCCATACTGGCACCTATATGCCTTTCCTCTAGTGAGAAAAATGGAAGCTGACATCTCAGGGCAATTCTTTGTCAGAAATATACATCTGCATGAAGAGAAGAGAGCTAAAAATTTAATCTGCAAAGCTATTTAGAGAGTGGATAGGCCTTGACAGGCCTCCCAAATGTATTACAAGAACAAGAAGAGTGGAGTTACGAAAAAAAAAAAGCTGTTGCAGCAAACAGAATGAAACTAAGCTTTCTTGACAGAATCAGTTTGCCAAATGACTTTAAAATTGCACTTGTCCTTTTTTTTTTTTTTCTTTAAATATACTCTAATTTAAATGACTGAGAGAAGCTTAGGATTTATAGAGTGCCTTTGGTGACTTTAAAGAACTTTAAGATAAGATACCACAATAATATACATAGTGTTATTTGGGAAAAGGGTGTAAGAAATAAAATTAAAAATTATGAAACCACTAACCAGTCACAAAAAGGTAATGAGGATTTTGGAGGCATCTGTGATAATTTGACTGATATTTCTAAAATAATCACTCTCTCTGCCAAATATATTGCTTGACATGAATAAACAAAATAAAGTTTTGGCAGTCAACTTCCAAAAAACCGACAATTTGATGTCATTTGATGTACTCTATATTCATTTTTTTTTTTTTTTGCCTATTACTTTAGGAGGTTCACCTGTATATGCCAACTCCCATGTTATTATTATAGGGAAAAGTATTGTTCTATTTTTTGCCTTAATATTACACTTCTTTGTCCTTTAAATTCATATTTATTTCCCTGAATGCTAGAATAATCCAATATATACTTTTTTTATTTTATTTTTTTAAATAAGTGCTGCTTGGCATGGGCAGATCACCTTTACCAAATAGTTAAGAAAATAAAGGTATTGGGAATTTCTTGCTGGTCCAGTCGTTAAGACTCCATGCTTTCACTGCCCAGAGCCCAGGTTCAATTCCCAGTCAGGGAACTAAGATCCCCTAAGCTGCGTGGTGTGGCCAAAAAAAAAGAAAAAAAGAAAAAGAAGGAAAGAAAGGTGTTAAATCATATGAACTTTTCGAGAGATATAGCAACAATCATGTAATAAAATACATTTGTTGAATGATTTTACCTTTTCAATGAAGTTCTAGACTCCACTGCTATTTTTACAACTCTCTCTCTATTTTTTTTAATCTGACCAGGCCTCACCCTGGGCAAAAGCACACTACTTCACTAGCAATATCATGCCCATTAATATTGTAGAATTTTTTTCCATTAAAGTCTTAACAACTACTGAAGCATAACTTTTATGTCCTAAGACTTACATCTATCTTAAAGTGTTGCTTTAAATCTTTAATATCTAGGGCCTTACCATGTTTTCCAGATTTTCCTTTAAAGTATCAACTTGTTAAATATAAATACTGATCCTTTGGCCCCCAAACCCATCGTACCTACTTTTCTTAATCTGCCATGTTCTTTGTTAGCGGGTTCTGGGCTAGTTTATACTCTGCTCAGATACAGCCAATATTATGGGAGGATTCATGATTATCACATCATAGCAGTTATGAAGACTCTTTACAGATATTTTCTTTCTCTTCATTATGAATATATGGTAGTTTTGTATTTTCCCATTATGTTTTGAGATTTACTGTGGTCCTGTGCCTTATTTCAGTCAATGAGATATGAGTAGAAGTGATGTGCTTCACCTTCAAGAAGAAGCTGTAAGAGGTAGGACACCATGTCCTGTGCTTCTCTTTCCTTCTCTGAAAATGTTGGAAATGTGTATTTATTAAAAGAAATCTCCTATCAGACTTGGCTTTTGGTCACTGAGATGAATGTAGTCCTCCTCTGCACGCCCAGTCCTTGCTAATGACACCTGTTGGCCGTTTAATATGGGAGAGAATGAACTTCTGTTGTATGAAGTCACTGAAAGTTGAGGGCTTCCTGTTACCACAGCATAACTTACTCTATCCTGACTGCAATGCCATTTTACAGTTGCCTCAGAATCTGTCTCTTAGGGAGACAGATTTTGAAAAGGTAATTTAAAAATTGTTCATTAGATACTGAATTCTATTGTTTACCATTTTGGAACGTATTGATTTTCCTCTTTTATTTTCTTAATGTGATACATTGATTTTTAACAGCTTTATTGGAGTGTTATTTACATATCATACAACACTTGTCTTGAGTGTACAATTCAGTGATTTTATAAAACAAATGCATAAAACAAATCATCACCACAGCCTAATTTTAGAACATTTCCATTCCTCCCTCTTCTTCTCCCCCTAAAATAAAACAAAAAACAAAAAACTCTGATGCCTATTTGCTGTCATTCCCTACTTCCACTGCTAATCCTGTGTGTGTGCTCAGTCGATTCAGTCATTGACTCTTTGCGATGGTATGGACTGTAACCAGCCAGGCTCCACTGTCCATAGGATTCTCCAGGCAAGAATACTGGACTGGGTTGCCTTGCCATCCTCCAGGGGATCTTCCAGACCCAGGAATGGAACCTGCGTTTCCTGCATTCTTTACCCACTGAGCCACCCAAGGGAACCACTAATCTATTTTCTGTCCTTACTAATTTGCCTTTTCTGGATATTTTATGGTTTCAACTTGTGGTATTTTTGTGACTAGCTTCTTTCTTCTAGGGTTGTGTTTTCAAGGTTCATCAATATTTCAGGATGCATCAGTTCTTTATTCCTTTTCACTGTGGAATCATATTACATTAAATGAATTTACCATATTATGTTTATCCATTCACCAGTTTCTGGGCATTTGGGTTGGTTTCAGTTTTTGGCTGTTATAAGCAATGTAGCTATGACCATTTGAAAACAAATATTTATGTGGAAAATGTTTTAATGTCTCTTGGCTAGATACCTATGAGTGAAATTGTCATATGGTAAATTTATGTTTAACCTTTTAAGAAGCTGCTAACCACTTTTCAGGCTTCTCAGGTGGCACAGTGATAAAGAATCCACCTGTCGATGCAGGAGATGTGGGTTTGATTCCTGGGGTGGGGAAGATACCCTGGAAAAGGAAATGGCAACCCACTCCAGTAGTTCTTACCTGGGAAATCCCATGGACAGAGGAGCCTGGTGGGCTACAGTCCACAGGGTCACAAAAGAGTCAGGGACAACTTAGTGACTAAACACCAACAACCACAACTAGTTTTCCATGGGGTAGGAAGTGCCATTTGCCCAGCCGAATAAGACTATTAGATTCATAAAATACTCTTACAGGGTTGTAAGTGGGAAAGTATTCAGGTAATGAATTGGAATATTTCCTCTCCTTCCTCTCTCTGTAACTCATGAATGCTTACCCATATATACATTCTTCATGGTTAATTATTCCTGGTAGATATATATCACTTGTGTATCATATAATTCAGCCATTTACAGTGTACAAATCAATGGCTTGTAGTAAACAGTATTCACAGATATGTGCAATTATCATCAGAATTTTAGAACATTATCCTCACCTCAAAAGAGACTCTATACCTTTCATCTAACACTCTTCTATCCCCCAACCTCTCCAGCACTAAGTGACCATTAATTTTTCTGCTTCTATAGATTTGCTTTTTATGGACATTGTATTAATATTGCAGAAACGTGCAAACGGGTTAGTCTGCATTTTAAGGACTGGGATTTCTAAAGCAGATTCTCTCACATAAATTCTCTTCCTAATCCTCTTTTCATTTTCTTCCCTTTCCATCATGGTTCCCTACTAACCTACAAGCCGACCAACCAAACTCACCCCAATATCCCCAATGGCTCTTAAAATAATAAAAATTGTGCTATTCATTGGAAGTCTGATTTCAATAAATATACAGGGACAATTTGACAAAGTATAAAGCTAGTGTCTGGCAGAGCATCACCAGGGAAATGAAAAAGAGTTTCTGTTACCGCCCCAGGGAAGTACTGGGACACCACAATCTCGCCTGAATTCCCCTCTCCAGGAATTCCTCCTTTGCCAGGAGCACAAATTGAGTCATAGCCATTAAGGAACAAACAACTGTAAGGAAAAGACAAGTTGAGAGAGAGGAAAACAGTGCTGCCCACTTGACTACACAGAAGGGTTTCCTCAAGAACATTTGAGTTTGCATGGGCAGTTGACCCTGGAATGCTTGCCGAAGTTGGCAGGACCTGAGACAATCCCAGGGGTGAGGGCTGGTCAGGGAAGTTAAAGCAGCCTTCGGGGCACTTTCAATTTAAGCCCCAATTTTCTCAAGACTAAGGACAAGAAAGTGAAGCTGAGTTCAACTTTCTCCTTCACCTTTTTTTCTTGTTTCCTTTGCTCCTGTGAGTTTAGTCTATCCAAAAGTGACTTTTTCTTTTTTGGCTGTACCAGGCAGTACACGAATCTTACTTTCCTGAAAGTAAAGTCGCTTAGTCGCATCCGACTCTTTGGACTGTAACCTACCAGGCTCCTCCCTCCATGGGATTCTCCAGGCAAGAGTACTGGAGGGGGTTGCCATTTCCTTCCCCAGGGGATCTTCCCGACCCAGGGATCGAACCCCCATCTCCCGCATTCCAGGCAGACGCTTTAACCTCTGAGCCACTAGCAATCAAACCCAGGCCCCTCGGTGGAAGTGCATTCTTAACCACTGGACCACCAGGGAAGCACACAGAGTGGTTTCTAATGGCTGGGAAAATTCCTTACAAGGATGCTATTACCTGGTCTGAGTAAAAAAATGTACTCACTTTTTTACATTCTAATTCAGCTTTTAGGCTCCAGGTATAAATGTGTAGAATTTTTAAAAAAACATTTTTATTTTTGACCCTCTAAGTTCTAGGTTTCCTTCTGCCATGAATTCTACAAACCTTTTCTCAGTATCAGATTATGTATAGTGGGAGTTGCTGTTTCCTGTTATAATTACATTTCCCAGTTCTTAACTTGTTCCATGTCCAATTTTTCTCATATTTCCCTGAATCTGTATTATGTCTCTTCGGGTTAATCTGACTCCCAGCTAGAGAAATTCAGAATATGTTCTTTTTTTTTCAGGCTGAAAGTTTTCTATTTTCATTAACTGTCAGGTTGGATATCTATGGAAATACTTTTTTTTTTCCTGTATATGTATTAGTCTCATGTTCCTCTCAATGAAGAAAAATGAAAAAAACACACACACAACTCTGTAGTTTTATGTATTTCACCATTAATATGAATAATCAGAACCTTGCTTTGAATAATATTTGGTGATCTTAATATTAAATATACTCAGTGTACTCACTAGATCTCTTTGCTCTCTTTGAAGTACAATCATTCCCCCGCCCCCCGCTAGAAATCTTCTGCTTTTTGACTTTTAAGCTGCTTCTCCTCATAAGATTGTATTTTCCCTTAATTTCTGATGGGTTTTCTTTCTCAACACATTTCACAAATTTGTGCTTGAGGTGCCATACTGCTCACTCTAAGCAATGGGGCATTCAGACAAAAACTGCATCTGAAGTTACCCATGAAAATCTCCTAAGAAGGTGCCCCACAGAGACCAACATAGCATATATTGTCTTTTTCTTCAATACTGAATCTCCAGTTACTACTGAGGCCCAGATAAAGTAGTTGCTTGCTCTTAAGGGCTGCTGCTGCTGCTAAGTCACTTCAGTCGTGTCCGACTCTGTGCGACCCCATACACGGCAGCCCACCAGGCTCCCCCGTCCCTGGGATTCTCCAGGCAAGAACACTGCAGTGGGTTGCCATTTCCTTCTCCAATGCATGAAAGTGAAAAGTGAAAGTGAAGTCGCTCACTCGTGTCTGACCCTTAGCGACCCCATGGACTGCAGCCTATCAGGCTCCTCTGTCCATGGGATTTTCCAGGCAAAAGTACTGGAGTGGGGTGCCATTGCCTTCTCCCTGCTCTTAAGGGCTATGTTGTCTAAAAAGTAAGTAACGTAAAATATAAGCGTCTTTCTTTTTAATGTCAGACATTCTTTTTAGAAAAATTATTTGTTTGGCTGTGTTGGGTCTTGGTTGAGGCACACAAGATCTTCACTGCATCATGCAGGATCTTTCCGTATGGCCTATGGACTTTCTAGTTGTGGTGAGGGCTCAGTATCTTGTGGCATGTGGGATCTTAGTTCTCTGAGAATGAACCCACATCTCGTAATTTGCAAAGCGGATTCTTAACCACTGGACAACCAGGAAAGTTCCGAGCATCTTTTTTAAAGGCAAAATATCTATTAGAGGATGGGAATATGGGATATATTTCCTTTAGAATGACAGGTGGAGCCCCTACACTTGCTAAGTTGTGATCTCTGTTTTTCTCTTGCAAAGCACGTAAGTTGCATTTGCAATAGTAAAGTGTGTGCACGATCAGGCTTTGTTACTCTCCTCAGGTGATCCTGTTTAAGTGCATCATTTCATGTACCAGCTCTATGCTTATGTGTGTGTGGACGCTGTTGGTATTAATATGAGTATTAATTTAGTTTCACCTTCTTGATGCAGTGTGAGTGATCCTGAGCCCACAAAAATATGGGAAACAGTAATGGCAGACGACTCCTTGATACCTGTATTTTCCCATGCATTCAACAATTGTCCATTCAGCTCGCTGTATGGCAAGCTCAGTGCCAGGTATTAGAGTTGGGAGGGCAAACTAAGCAAAAGAGCCCTGTTTTACCAGAGCTTATCACCTTACGCAGAGCAATGAGTGCGTTCATTCATTTTGTTGGAGGACTCATGGAGCATTTACTATGTATTAGGTAGTGGGTACCGCTCACTGAATATATAAGGAAAACATGGTTTTTTTTATTTCTAGAGGCTTCACAGACTTAGAGAATGAACTAATGGTTACTAGGTGGATAAGTAGAGAGAGGGATAGTTAGAGTGTGGGATTGACATATACACACTGCTGTTTTTCCTGCTTGGTATTTGTGAGTTTTATCTTTCTCCATTTAGGAAGCTACTTACTTTTTTTCTTTCTCCATCTTATATATAAAAACTCAAACGCTTTTGTGGCCTTATTCTATTGTCCGAGTCTTTTATGCCTTCATCAGTTCAGTTCAGTTGCTCAGTCGTGTCCGACTCTTTGAGACCCCATGAATTGCAGGTAGGCCTCCCTGTCCATCACCAACTCCCGGAGTTCACTCAGACTCACGTCCATCGAGTCAGTGATGCCATCCAGCCATCTCATCATCTGGCGTCCCCTTCTCCTCCTGCCCCCATCCCTCCCAGCATCAGAGTCTTTTCCAATGAGTCAACTCTTCACATGAGGTGGCCAAAGTACTGGAGTTTCAGCTTTAGCATCATTCCTTCCAAAGAAATCCCAGGGCTGATCTCCTTCAGAATGGACTGGTTGGATCTCCTTGCAGTCCAAGGGACTCTCAAGAGTCTTCTCCAACACCACACTTCAAAAGCATCAATTCTTCGGTGCTTAGCTTTCTTCACAGTCCAACTCTCACATCCATACGTGACCACAGGAAAAACCATAGCCTTGGCCAGACGGAACTTTGTTGGCAAAGCAAAGTCTCTGCTTTTGAATATGCCATCG
Organism: Bos grunniens; assembly: GCF_055505025.1. Classification (NCBI taxonomy): domain Eukaryota; kingdom Metazoa; phylum Chordata; class Mammalia; order Artiodactyla; family Bovidae; genus Bos; species Bos grunniens. The sequence goes on along the minus strand of NC_141187.1, from coordinate 24,172,186 downwards.
AGGTTGGATATAACTTTCCTTCCAAGGAGTAAGCGTCTTTTAATTTCACAGCTGCAGTCACCATCTGCAGTGATTTTGGAGCCCAGAAAAATAAAGTCTGACACTGTTTCCACTGTTTCCCCATCTATTTCCCATGAAGTGATGGGACCGGATGCCATGATCTTCATTTTCTGAATGTTGAGCTTTAAGCCAACTTTTTCACTCTGCTCTTTCACTTTCATCAAGAGGCTCTTTAGTTCCTCTTCACTTTCTGCCATAAGGGTGGTGTCATCTGCATATCTGAGGTTATTGATATTTCTCCTGGCAATCTTGATTCCAGCTTGTGCTTCTTCCAGTCCAGCATTTCTCATGATGTACTCTGCATATAAGTTAAATAAGCAGGGTGACAATATACAGCCTTGACGTACTCCTTTTCCTATTTGGAACCAGTCTGTTGTTCCGTGTCCAGTTCTAACTGTTGCTTCCTGACCTGCATACAGATTTCTTAAGAGGCAGGTCAGGTGGTCTGGTATTCTCATCTCTTTCAGAATTTCCCACAGTTTATTGTGATCCACACAGTCAAAGGCTTTGGCATAGTCAATAAAGCAGAAATAGATGTTTTTTCTGGAACTCTCTTGCTTTTTCCATGATCCAGCAGATGTTGGCAATTTGATATCTGGTTCTTCTGCCTTTTCTAAAACCAGAGTTCCAAAGAATAGCAAGAAGAGGTAAGAAAGCCTTCCTCAGCTATCAATGCAAAGAAATAGAGGAAAACAACAGAATGGGAAAGACTAGAGATCTCTTCAAGAAAATTATGCCTTCATATATCTTGGTTATTTTAAACTAATTCATTTTATTTGACAATAAAGTGATGGTCATTAAAAAATACTACAATCAGGGTAGTAATGGGAGTGTTTATAAAGGAAATTTAATAAAAGTTAGCTATATTCAGCTTACAAGATGGCAGGAGGGTCAATATATGTCTTTGATTATGTAACCAAAGCCCAGGAATCTTGAAAACCATGTACTCAGCTTTAGAAAATTTCTTGGGCCTAATTCTACAATTTCTCTACTGTTATGATATAGGAAGTAGATAATAAAAGGTGAACACCATGATTTTCTTTAAGATTTCTTTCTTGCTTGAAAGAACAAAGTGAAGAATGAATCATGTAGAGTTTTATGACAGGAGAAATCAGGAGGGGTCAACAGTAACAGATTGTTACATCACCATCTTAGGTGAGTATTTCATCTTATTGGTCTCTGCAGTGTTCACATAAAGTGAAAATAAGGTCTATCCCATTTTAGACAGGTGCTGTGATTCATTTCCTGGATATCAGAGGTTTCTTTGTATTGAGATTATTGGGTGGCGCTATGGGGGCAGCTGTGCTGGGCAATGTGCTTGGATCATGGACAACAGTAGAATATGTGACAATATCAGGAGGGGAAGTTAGAAATGAAATGTTAAGAAACAATTCATTGACTATCATATCTCAGGTGCCAAAGGTACAAAGTCAATGCCAAAAGAATGTACAAATGAAAACTGTACCCAGGAGTATCATCCAAGGACAATGACTCTCATTTAAAGACCTAACCCTCTCTTTATTATGGTAAATGTTTCATAATCTTGACTATCCTTGAATGAAAATCATAGCTAATATAACTTAACTCTGCAAGTAACTGAAAAAAATCAATATAATGGTCTAATAGTAATATCCAGGAAAATTATATAAAAATATTAATATATTTTTCCATATGTAAAGACTTAGGCTCAACTATGCTAGATGATATAGTGAGGTAGTCAGATGCCTGAGCTATGCACAGAATCTTGAATGCAGAAGCTATAAATGGAGACAGATACTAGTTCATTTATTGGTAATTGAAATATCAGAATAGTGATGTAGCTTTTCAAAACACGGAGTAACTCTTTAAAAATTTCAAACAAAATAAAGCCTAATTTTCCAAGGATTTTCATTCTTGTAATTCTTAACATATTAAATTTCAGTACAATAAAGTTGCAAATGTATTTTATTTTATATTTATATGTGAAATGGATACAGAGATTTATAAAATGATTTTTAGCCTAGTCCACTATTTGTGATTTGTAACCGATGTTGGACAAATTAGCACTGTGTGAACACATTTTACCTGTTTGCTAACTGCCAGTGACACCCCTTAATAAGGCAATGGCACCCCACTCCAGTACTCTTGCCTGGAAAATCTCACGGACAGAGGAACCTGGTGGGCTGCAGTCCATGGGGTCGCTAGGAGTCGGACACGACTGAGTGACTTCACTTTCACTTTTCACTTTCATGCATTGGAGAAGGAAATGGCAACCCACTCCAGTGTTCTTGCCTGGAGAATCCCAGGGATGGCGGAGCCTGGTGGGCTGCGGTCTATGGGGTCGCACAGAGTCGGACACGACTGAAGCGACTTAGCAGCAGCAGCAGCAAACAATCCTACCTATTTCCAAATCTATCAATGCGCAGCTGGTAAAGTCACCTTTCATAATCAGTGTTCTAGATATTCATAGCTACCCAAACTATAAATCATGATGAAGTGTGAAACTTTATATAACTGGGTTATGCACAAGGCCAAATGGGAATTCAGAATAAGAATTTTGCTTGGATAGTTTACAAATAATTCATATCCACATGATCTACCTCTAAAATAACTTCAATAAGAATATACATACTTGTTTCCCTTAAAGAAGTTATTTCCTCCATCCTCCAAACTGACCCAAATGAGAAGTAAATAGTACTTAAAATTATTCTTGGCATTTTGATGAAAAATTTTATTTGAAATCTACAGGGTCTCTTTTCACATGTTTGACTATTCGGTGTGGAGCCTGTAGTGTGCTTGGATTCAAACATGCAACTCCGGGAATGACTTTTATTTTGGAGTTGGGCTGCGCCGCTGTTATCGCATGTGTGGTATGCCAGCCTGATCAATAGCCTGATGAGGCATGTGTGGCCTGCACTGCCCAGCCCCACCATTTTCAACCTAATTAGCAGCTGCTCAAAGATGGGAAACAGGTGCAGATCCAGGGCCAGACCAGGGAAGTCTGCCTGTAATTAACAAGGAAAAAAGGGTCAGATATTGGGAAGAATATCAAATCGGCCCACTGGGGTTAGCATGCTGGCCTCAAAGGCATAGTCACCTGAGATCTTAAGCATGCTAATGTAAATTATGCAAGCTTTCAAACAACGTGGCTGCATAATCAGTTGGCAGAGAGGAAAATGATTTTTTTTGCAATAGAGTAGGGAAAAAGGGCATCTATAAAACTTATTTTTTTCTCTCATCATGTTGGGAATATATAGAAGACATAGTGACATTTCCTGAGAGGCAATCATGCATTACCGAGAAGCTGTTAAGCAATTAGAGCTCTTCTGGAAGTAGGTGAAATATGGAGGAAAGTCTAATAATCTGTTTGAAAGCAGACTCGTGCACCTGTGGTTATGCATAATATTTTGACTTTGGTCACTGACAACTTTTGGAATTATTCCATAAAGTGAGTTTCATTTATGGTTGACAAGGATTTGCTAAGGGCCAGGCTAAGTTTGGAGAAGGTGAAAGACCAAATTTTTGAGGAAAAAAGTGAAGGACAAGACTGCAGACCAGGTTTAGATTCTGGCTTTAGTAGTCAAGTTTTCAGAATATTACTCAGCCATAAAAAAGAATGAAATTTTGCCATTTGCAACAACATAGGCATTATGCTTAGTGAAACAAGTCAGACAGAGAAAGACAAATGCTGTATGTGATCACTTAATTGTGGAATGTGAAGAATAAACAAGTGAGTATAACAAAACAGAAACACTTCCAGATATAGAGGATAAACTACTGATTTCCATGGAAAGAGGGAAGTAGGAGGGGCAAGACAGGAATAGGCTATTAAGAGGTACAAGTTAATATGCATAAAATAAATAAGCTACAGGGCTATATTGTATAGCACAAGAAGATAGCCTACATTTTATAATAACTTTAAATGGAGTATAAAATATGAAAGTATTGACTCACTGTATAGTATACCTGAAAGTAATATAATATTGTAAATCGACTATACTTCAAATAAGTAAACAAATAAGTCAAATTTTTGGTTCCAAGGCATTCATGCTATTCCAATTAAAGGAGTTTAAAATTCATGCTAGGTTTCAAGAAAGCTTTACACCCTGTCCTTCTTAGCATTTAGCAGTTAGGCTTCCCTGGTGGCTCAGTTGATAATCAGTCTGTGGTGCAGGAGACCCAGGTTTAATCCCTGGGTGAGGAAGATTCGCTGGAGAAGGAAATGGCAACCCACTCCAGTATTCTTGCTTGGGGAAATCCCATGGACCTAAGAGCCTGGCGGGCTACTGGCCATAGGGTCACAAAGAGTTGGACACGACTTAGCAACTAAACCATCATTCTGCCAGTAAACCTTCATCTACTTGGTGCTGGATATCCTGGGCTACAAGGGAGTTTTTCTTTTTTTTTTCTTTTCTGGCCACTCTGTGCAGCATGTCAGATCTTAGTTCCCCAACAAGGGATCCAATCCATGGCCACTGCAATGGAAGCTCAGGGTCTTACCACTGGAGCGCCAGGGAAGTCCTCGAGTTTTTATTTCTGGTTAATAAAGAGACCGCCTGCAATGCAGGAGACAAAGGAGATACAGGTTTTATCCCTGGGTTGGGAAGATCCCCTGGAGGAGGAAATGGCAACCCACTCCAATATTCTTGCCTGGACAATCCCAAGGACAGAGGATCCTGGTGGGCTACAGTCCAAAGGGTCTCAAGGAGTCCCAACTGAGCGACTAAGCAACCTCTAAGCCTCAGACGCTTACAAGGATTTATTTCTCACTCACAGTACACATCTTGTGGATTGACTGTGACTTCATATTGACTTCACTACAACCTTGTCTGTCTCTGGGACACTGCATGTCTTGTGACAAAGACAATCCAACATGGCAGAATTTGGGGAGGAGAAGTTGATCCCTTCCACCTATCTACCATTTAATGTTCCATAACACCAGTGAGGCGGACATACAATCCTCTCTTGAAAAGGATGGTGAGTAATACTAATAATAATAAATAAAAAATAATAACATTTTGTATAATAATAAAATCCACTACAGTGACTTGGGTTGAATCTATATACGTTTTTAGAGAGCCGGTCCTTACTGTGGTATGAATACAGGTACCAGATTGTCTAAAAGAGTACGAATGTTTTAAAATCAGGGAGAATAAAATCATATTAGCTGACTTATTTTTGTTTCTAATATGTACTATGTGCCAGGCACTTTATAATGTTATTTTTTTTAATCCTTGTAGAAATCTTGAAGCATTGGTATTATCATCCCCATGTTATTGGCTCTGTGGCTCAGAACCTTTCAATGATATGCTTCAAAGTCTGCTCAGCCAACAAAGCTTTAGCAATGGGGTTCCAACCTGCTGTCATAGAGCACAGGCTCTTGAATGCACTACACTGCAACAGAAGATGTGGCAGGTCTGGTAGGTACATTATCCCATGTCCTTTCAACAGTCTGTTGTATCTGCCTCCATTCTGATTCTTAAGTGGCATGGAGGGTGATGGAATGATGCCCATGCTGCCTGAAGAGCGTTAGTCAGTTACTTTGGGCTCAGTGTTTGAGTATAGAGGACAGGACATACAATTTCTAGATTGATGTTAAGGTAACTAAAGACTTTCTAGGGTCACTTTACTTCAATACCTTTATATTGGACTTCCTAAATATTACCACTCGATTTTTTTTGCATTGGATAATTCTTTGCTGTGTATATGTGTAGGGTGGCTGGTTTTAGGATGTTTACAAGCATCTCTGCCCTCTACTCATTAGATACTAGTAGCAACATTTCTCCTATTATAAAAACAAAAATATGTCTCCATACATTGCCAAATGTCCTCAGTATGTATGTATGTGTATGTGCATGCATGTTTGCTTGTACAAAACACCTGCAGTTAGATAAAATTGCTACAGAATTAAAAAATAATATTGCTACATATGTAAACTCTAGTTTAATAGTTTAATCCTCTTGTAATGTATAATAATCCTTTCTTTAAACAACACTAATTGTTCACCTTTATATTCTGGAGCCATGAAATTAAAAGACTCTTGCTTCTTGGAAGAAAAGTCATGCCCAACCTAGACAACTTATTAAAAAGCAGAGACATTACTTTGCTAACAAAGATCTGTCTAGTCAAAGCTATGGTTTTTCCAGTAGTCATGTATGGATGTGAGAGTTGGACTATAAAGAAAGGTGAGCACCGAATAATTGATGGTTTTGAACTGCGGTGTTGGAGAAGATTCTTGAGAGTCCCTTGGACTGCGAGGAGATCCAACCAGTCCATCCTAAAGGAAATCAGTCCTGAATATTCACTGGAAGGACTGATGTTGAAGCTGAAACTCCAATACTTTGGCCACCTGGTGTGAAGAACTGACTCATTGGAAAAGACCCTAATGCTGGGAAAGATTGAAGGCAGGAGGAGAAAGGGACAACAGAGGATGAGATGGTTGGATGGTATCACCTACTCAATGGACATGAATTTGAGTAAACTCTGGGAGTTGGTGATGGACAGAGAGGCCTGGCATGCTGCAGTCCATGGGGCTGCAGACTCGGACATGACTGAGCGACTGAACTGAACTGAACTGATTATATTCTGGGCACTTTGCTAGCTTGGATGAGGGGCGAATAGGATAAATATAAGAGCAGAAGAAACTTCACTAGATGATATGGTTTGCAGTTCTGCATCCATAACAGAACTAAGAAAAATAGAAAAAAGTTAGAGTTGAGTTCTTCAGGTCGACATAAAAAGAATGATTTTTTTAATATATCCAAATACAGCAAAGCATTTTGAGAAGGATTTGATACGGAAAAGAAAATAATGCAATTAAACATCTATCCCCCCCTCTCTCCAGGATCAGCTCTGACCATCTTTATTTAAAGACATCTCAGAGCCCCAAATATCTTCAAATAAATGCAACTGTCTTAATGATTCCAGTACTGATGATACTAAATCTAGGAAGAAACTTAACTTCATTTCAATGATCTGCCAAGAAAGACGGCAAGGTAAGGTGAACCAGAAAGTCTCTTCCTACTTTTAGGAAGATAATGAAGAGGACAAAAAGGAAAGGAAGAAGAGCCAGGAATCATGCTGGAAGAAATGGAGGGACTTGGAGTCACAGACAGTATGATACAACAGGAAGATTAGCAAATTTGGACCAAGTTGGTCTCAGGCAATTGTGTATCAGAGGTTACATCATCCCGAGAATGGCAGGAAGAATCAGTGCCTTCAACATGGGTTACTATAAGAATGAAATTATGTGCCATGTTTTCTCTTAAGACACATTTTAACAGCTTTCAGTCAGCATTCACATTCAATATGCTTTTTATTAGTCTTCTTCCAATTCTGTCACCTATTACTAATGTGAGAGGCCTGAAGGAAACTAGATGTTCTGGCTCAAAAATTGCAATTTACCTAAGTTTTACATTCCTATTTGAAGGTCAGGTCAGGAAACTTCGGAGTGGTTGAGGAGGGGATTAAATGAGTTCCTATAAAAGAGGCTTACATTGGCTAAAGGATAGAATGAATGACCAGGAGAGGAGAGATATTTTGAATCCATCAATTAGCTGGGTTTAAACACATACACAAAAGAAAAGCCAGTGTATGCAATTAGAGCCATTTAGCTTTAGAGGAAGAATGTTAGATTCTTTATTGTGACCAAAAACAGGAAGATGGGACAGATTTTTTTTTTTTTTTGAGTGTTCCTTTGGTTCTGTTAATAGGCTCTGTATGGTCAATATTGGAACTTTCATTTTCACTGTACATCTTTTTCTTTTTGAATTCCATTGGAAATTTCATGTCTGCTGACATCATAAGTGACTTGGTAGGACTTGGGGCTCTTAGTTTCTCATCATTTGCTTAATATACTAAATACATTTTAAACAGGAATGCTCTGAACCTTACTTATGGAATATTTAATGACATCACCTTACTTATGGGAATAGCTAAATGAATAATGATCCTACAGAATCTGAAATAAAGTCCCATATATGGTTTAGACAGTTCCAGTAAGTCAAATTTCTTGTCATGATGTTTATTTTTAAGTACAAGGCATTATTTTTAACTACAAGATATTCAAGTTGAGTGATCAAAAAATTAAACCATTTCATCTCTATGTAACAGATGAAAAAAATATCAAGTCTAGACAGTAGTGTTTTATTTAAGGTCACACAGTACGTTAATTTAAGCTGGGATCCTGTTTCTAGGAAATCATGAATTTCCCCAACTGCAACCACATTTTCAGCCTTATATCCAATGAATGCTAGGCTAAAATATGTCTATTTTAGGTTCTTGAGATGCCCCACATCACAGTGCATATTAGTAATACCAGGAGAAAATTACTTTATCTCATAAATTACAAGTAAATAAAGTAGCATCATTAGATATTTCAGTGAAGTTCAACAGCTGCCCTCAATCCTTCTTTTAAAATGCAGAGACTCAAAATAGACAGGGAAAGATTTATAAAAATAGATTCGTCTGTCACTTGCAATTTTATATTTTTCAAGCAAGTCGTACTTCAATGAAAATTTACAGATAGATTGAGCATCTGGCCACAGGAAGATTGTCACGATTTCAGGGATTTGGATTCAGACTACAAAGGATAATTGATAAAGTTAATCTTTTGTTTGAATAGCCTGAATGATTTTACCTCAGTAACCCTGATGACAGATGGTGAGGATAGTTATTATCAATTCATTTTTATGAGAGGAAGAAGAGAAATGTTGAATCCCTCCTCACTGTCCAAGCCTTACATCATTGTGGACTGAGGTCCAGCCTAGCTCTGAAAGCCTGGCTTTGTCGCTCACTGACTTTGTGATCCTGGACACGTTGTTGAATATTTGGAGCTTCATTTACTCAACTGTATTAGGACAGAGTTGGTTAGACCCTCCCTATTCCAAGTGTGGTCCATGGACCAGAAGCATTAGTATCACCTCGAAGTTTCTTAGAGCCTAAGACTCTCAAGCCTCACCCGAGACCTACTGGAATTAGAAACTGCATTTGAAATACATTCCAGGCGATTCCTAAGAACATTGCAAAAGCTGTGGATCTGATGCTCTTAGGGCTTCCTTCCAGTTGAAACACACGTCATTTTGAGCACATGGATGGTGATGACTGCCCCACAAGCCCTAACAGAGTACTTGACCTAGAATGCATTGTGGCATCCAAAACAAATGACAGGAAATTTATTCTCACCCAACCAGACCTCAAAGGCGAATCATCTTGACTAACAGGACCTTGAAATCTCAGAACATTTCTAAGTCATGCCATGTTCCTCCAACACAAGCATGAAAGCCCTGGATCCTCATATCCATTTCTTCCTTTTAAGCAAAATTGATTTTATTTTGCATTTAAAAAATGGTTGCTCCTAACCTCTGTCTGCACTTACAGATTCCAGGTGGTACAAACACCACACCGATCTGTCCTTTTCCCTGAAGCTGCTGTCTTCCCCCAGCCTCGGCCATCCGCTCAGGCATCACATTACTGCCAGGCCATTGGCACCATCTGCTCATTAAGTGTCAGTTGATGGGAGGATAGGGGACACCTGGTGAGCTTGAAGTCGGCCCAAGACACCGAAGGAAATCAGCAAAGTGCTAAGGAGGCACAAAGTAAAAACAGACCTTGGGAATCCAGAGAGCTGAGTTTCAAAGGAAGGTTTCGAGCCAAGCAGGTCGAACTTCTGAGGCCCTGGGCAGCCTTTTAATTTCCTGCCCTTCTGCTGAGCGAGCACTGCGCTGCGCAGGGAGAGAGATTCCTAAGGAAGCAAGAGTACACACATTTTCTGCTGAACAGCTTCTTCCCGCAAAGCCAGTGGGACCTGGTGAGCCTGCTCTGAGTACTTGTTGCAGAGAAGGTTGATAAATTTCTGAACGGGCACATGTATGCCCAGACTGGAAGCCGAGTCATGGCTCTAGTTCTAGAAAGTATCTATAGTCAACTGTTCATCATTCCTGAAAGCAGATTCTGACTGAAAGACCCAGTGTAACCTGCAGATGTATGTCCAGAGGACTACGCTCTTCAAGACCGGGCCTCAAGAAGCACACAAAGGGCCCCAGGCCAGAGTTAAGACATGTAATCCTAGGCATACTCCAAGGTCTCAACCATCGGTCTGTCCTCTTCCTAGTCCAGAGTCACACGTTTAGGTCATGGTTTCAGTTCTCAACAGAAACGTGTTCTATTTCACCTCAGTCGGCAATATGCAAGTTCATGAAAAGCATTGGCAGTGGTGGCCTCTGAACCTTAACAGAATCTCTTCAGAATTTTTCATGAACAGTTATTTAGAGCCTTTTGTACAGAAGGAGAGTGTAGTGATTAAAAGAATCATCTCTGGGACAGAATCCTGACTTCATAACTTACTTGTGTGACTATGGGCAAATGAATGCTTTCTGCTTCAGTTTCCTTATCTATAAAATGAGATAATGATAATTAAGATCCCATTTGCCTTGGAGCAACTAAGCCCTCACACTGCAACTATTGAACTCCCTCACCTCAGCTGGTCTGTGCACTGCAGTGAAGATCCCGAGTGCTGCAACTAAGACCCAGGGTAGCCAAATAAATAAGTATTCAAAAAAGACTACATGTACCATATACAAGAAGAGTCTGGTATACATTTAACCCTACACAAAGGTTTGGGATCACTCGAATCCCTGGTGGCTCAGAGGTTAAAGCGTCTGCCTGCAATGCGGGAGACTGGGGTTCAATCCCTGAGCTGGGAAGATCCTCTGGGAAGAAGGAAATGGCAACCCACTCCAGTATTCTTGCCTGGAGAATCCCATGGAGGGAAGAGCCTGGTAGGCTACAGTCCATGGGGTCACAAAGAGTCGGACACGACTGAGCTACTTCCCACAAAGGTTTGCTATTATTATTGGAGAAGTAAGAGCATTTTGAAACTTGTTTTTTGTTTGTTTGTTTTTACCCACAGGATATGGAAGCTAATTAAAGAAACTGTTAAGATCAGCAATCTGCATGGATTCCAAGACCCAAGGAAAGCTGAGAAACCTCTTCCATCTCTCCACTTCGTGTCAGGTCTACTTTCCCATTATCTTATTTGACTTCTAGCTTCTGTCAGAGAAAATTAGAAAAAAAAAAAAAAGAAATCTATCTAATGATTCTTTCCTATAGTGTCTTCCTTGTCAGCATCTGCTCCATTGCCAGTAGATATTGATATATTGAAGGTTCCCTCAAGCTTGTTCAAATAGGGAATTAACTTTAATTCTTGGGGATGAGAGGGGGCTTAGTTGGAGCCAAACTATCTTGCTGCCCTTAAAACTTAAGTCCAGACCCTCACAACGAGTTAAGTCAAGAGACTCAAACTCAAGTGTCCACAGGGGCTGGATAGGTAACCTGAAGTTGTTAAAGGCTATCAGCCTCTCTTCTGTCCCTCATGTTAGATAAAGATGTGCCTACAGACATAAATGGGGGGTTTCCTGAGTGGCACAGTGATAAAGAATCCATCTACTGATGCAGGAGACACTGAAGGCGTGGGTTCGATCCCTGGGTGGGGAAGATCCCCTGGAGGAGGGAATGGTAACCCACTCCAGTATTCTTGCCTGGAGAATCCCATGGACAGAGGAGCCTGGCGGGCTACAGTCCATGGGGTCACAAAAGAGTCAGACACGACTGAGCAACTGAGCACACACACACTCACAGACATATATATGGCTCTGCCATTCTGTGCTAAGTCTCTCCAGTCAATTCTGCTTGATTTTCTAACATTTAAAGAAGCTCCCAACTTGGATTTTTCTTAAAGTGAAATCTCCAGATTTTAAAAATAATCAGCTGCAAATCTCATATGTCAAAGCATACAGGGGGGCAAACAAAACATGCTGACCAGCTGAATCTGGTTCATAGGCTTCAATTTGGCATTCAGTCACACACACTTTGATCCCTCTCTAGGGACAGCTGGTAAGATATTCAGAACACTGCCTGTGCATGGTGGAGGGCTAGGTGCTGCAGGGAGAAAGAAAAGCCTTTACATCTTGTTCAGGAGAGGTGAGTCTCAGGCAGGAGGACTTTTTCACTTCTTTCCTTTAAATTTTTACTTTTGGAATAACTCCAGATACACAGAAAAGTTGCAAAAGTAGTACAAAAATTTCTCACACATAAAACTCACCCAGATTCTCCAAATATGGTTAATATTTTACCATATTTGCTTTCTTATTCTCTTTCTGCTGTATGTATTCTTTTCCTCTATGTATTGTGTACATGTGTCTGTTTTCTTCCTGGAACATTTGAAAGATGAAGAATTAGTGTCCCTTTATGTCTGAATAGATTAGTTTATTTACCTAAAGCTAGAATAGTCTCTTACATTCCACAGTGTAATGGCCAAATCAGGAAATTAACATGAACACATTTATGACGTGATCTATAGTGTGTTTGCTAGTCATTCTGTCATGTCAAACTCTGCGACCATGTGGTCTGTAGCCTGCCAGAGTTCCTCTGTCCATGGAATTCTCCAGGCAAGAATACTGGAGTGGGTAGCCATTCCCTTCTCCAGGGCATCTTCCCGACCCAGGGATTGAACCTGGGTCTCCTGCATTTCAGCAGATTCTTTTCTGTCTGAAACACTGGGGAAGATGCATAAGGTGATCTGTAAAGGTTATTTAAATTTTGCACCTCGATTTTTTTTTTTTGTAGCAAAAGTAAACACTTCAGGTCCAGAGTGTCACGTGTTGCATTTAGCCTCCTATTTTGCTGGGAGTGGGATGAGGTGGGAGAATGATTTCTCTTTGTCGCAAGAAAAGACAGATCTCTTCTGTCTCTTCCAACGTTCATATTTTGGAAGAGAACAGAAAGTGAAAGTGTTAGTCAGTCAAGCCATGTCTGACTCTGTGGCCCCATGGACAGTAGCCCACCAGGCTCCTCTGTCCGTGGAGGTAAAAATACTGGAGTGGGTTGCCATGCTCTTCTCCAGGGGATCTTCCCAACCCAGGGATTGAACCCAGGCCTCCTGCACTGCAGGCTGATCCTTTACCATTTGAGCTATCCGAGAAGCCCTGGAAGAAAACAGACTAGCTTTTAATTTAGGTTTGTTTCATACTTCCTAATGATTAGACTCAGTCATGATTTTTGGCAGGGGCACCAAGAAGTGATGTTGAGTCCTTCTCAATGTGAGAAAGACACAGTGGGAATATTCAAGGCCATCACTTAGCTTTAGGAAGGAAAGCATTAACTGTCTAAGTACTTGCTCTGTAAATGCATTTTGCTACTGTTTTTTATTTTAGTCTTATTATTAAAGAGCTTATCCAGATTTTTTCCATCTTTATGAGGACTTCTCCCCATGCTTCTCTTCTCTCACCTCATTTTTGTTTTCATAATGAATACCCAGACTTTTTGGATCCAGTAGGTATTAAGATTGTAGCAGGCCTGTGAAGTTTTGATGCATTGTTAGCTGTGACAGCAACATAAAGCAGGTAGGACTCACTACTGAATTTGGTAATAGGAGCTCCTGCCCCTCATCAGTCCCTCAGAAGCTTTAAATATAAAGTGAGAAGCAGACCATGGATTAAACAGAGTGTAGACCATGCCTCATTACACCATTTTAATTTTAATAGAAAAACATGATTCTTTGAATTTATAAAATCTTGAAAAATTCTTGAAGTTTATTGTATTTATTTTTCTCCTTTTTATACAAGAAAAGAACAGACAGATCAAGATTTTAAAATTTTAGCACAAGAGTGTTTTGCATCAGAATCTTAGTTTTGTCCCTTAGGATGGTCACTGTGGAGATGATTTATGAACTCCAGAAGTTTGAGCAACACTGGAGAGCAGCAGCGAAGCACAGCTTTTGAATTAGAGGGTCTTAGCTGGAGCCCAGATTTACCATCCAATATTTGTGGAGTCCTGGACAATTTACTCTCTGGAGTTCAGTTTTTCTCACTTATGTGTTGGAGGATTATCTTGTCAGACTCTCAGGAGGATTAACAAGGTAAACAAAAGAAAAATACTTAATTCAGTGTACCTGGTAGATAGCTTAAGTCCAGTAAATGTGAAAGTACTTTCATATTCCTTTTTATCTTTGAGCCTTCAAGGATTTACTAATTTACTCCTTTTGACAAAGTTCACTGGGAGGAATTTCAGTATCTAGAAATACTGGGAAAGTTTTTTGGGGAAAAAAAGAGGCACAGGAAGTTTAACCACTTGACATATTGGACATTCTCCTTGAGGTCCTAAAATCATGAAAGCAAATATCAAAGATTGGGACGTTTTTACAAGAACATGAGTCATTAAACCACAATATTTGCAAGATCAATTTGGCAATACCAAATGGAGAGCCTCTGGATCTTGGTTCCCTGTAGAATTTCTCTGTTGGTAATTAATCATTCATTATATTTCACTCAAAAATGAATGTGTGACAAAGTAGGTGACAAAACCTTTCAGGTATTGAAGAGATTGTCAGAGACTAAAGGAACATTTCTGTATAGAGGAATTTGTTACTTTTAAGTTGTTCTGATTCCCTGGTGGATGCTAGTGTACATTTAAGCTTTGGCCCCAAACTCTGGCACATACATCCACTTTTGTTCACTTTAGATTTTCACAGGCACTTGACATCACAGTCTAGGTAAAGCTGAAACAACACTGAATTCCTATTTTTAACCTTTGTAGGAAGAGTTACCTTGCGTGTACAGATATTTCTGTTTTTCTCCTGTATTTGTAGGGAAATCAGTCATCAGAAATGGGGTGGGGAGGAGAGAAGTTACAGATTGGATGACTGGAGAGACTGTAAAGATAACTATAGATTCATTGTCTGCTTTAAAAAAAAAAAAAAAAAACATGGCTTACTAAAAGGATGACATCATTTAAACTAGAGCACTTTTGGGAGAGAAAAAGGAAATTATTAGTAATTATACTGAGACAAGGGCTTCTCAGATAGCACTAGTGGTGAAGAATCTGCCTGCCAATGCAACAGACATAAACGGTGCAGATTCAATCCCTGGGTTGGGAAGATTCCCTGGAGGAGGGCATGGCAACCCTCTCCAGTATTCTTGTTTGGATAATCCCATGGACAGAGGAGCCTGACAGGTTACAGTCTAAAGGGTCGCAAAGATTCAGACATGTCTGGAATGACTTAACACACATGCACACATACTGAGAAAAAAGGAGCCAAGTGAGACTGACCCAGGCAAGCCAAGGCATACAGTGATGCTGTCCTTCAGAGCTCAGGTCAGGAATTGAAATTATTGGAAAGATTAGACTTGAGTGCAATGGTTAAGTAATACTGTCAGTGTCAGTAACGCCCCTTCCTGCCACCTGCCTCTTCACTGCCCCGCTCTTCCAGACTCTCTGGGCTTCTCCATTGCAAGTCCCTCACCATCATTCATGTGTTGACGTTTTCTTCAGAACATATGTAGCCAGTGCCCCATTTTCTCACGACTCAGTTCAGAGAATTAAAGATTCATATTACAAATTCCTTCATTAGAAAGCATCTATTTCTCATGATCTTAGTGTCGTTGTGTTCTTGGGCAAAGGAATTCATGGACAAGAGCAAGTTGGGGAATCTGGAGCTAAGGCTTTTGGAGAGGGGCTATTTTTGTTTTATGGAGAAGTTTTGTTTTGTTTTCTAATCTTGTGGGTAGATGGCTTCTTCCCTTCTGCTTCACAAGGTCTTTTATTTTTGACATACAACTGAGCATTTCAGCCTTTTACGTGCTTTAGGTCAATGGTCCCTCCCCACAGAAAGAGCAGGTGGTTTCTGTAAGGTGGTTTAAAAACCTTACGGTTTTTAAGCACAGGCTTTCCGTTTTAAAAATGAGAAAAAATGAGATGGAGATAAACAAAGTGAAAAGCTAATTGTCACAGCAAAAATTAATGTCATAGCAAAAATTAATACATTCTGCTTTATACCAGGATATTGAATATAGCTTCTTGTGTTATACAGTGGTATCTTGTACAGAAGAAATTAATACAACACTATGGCTGCATGGCACTGGAGAGCTGTGACGAGATAGAACTGTGTTTGAGCATCTCCTGTGGAGGTACGGGTCAGCAGTGGACTGCCACAGGGACAGGGGCTCTGGGCAGCAGACTTGGTTATGGCATAAGCCCTCTTGGAGGAGGTTGCCGTTAACCCCTCCATAGAGCTGCTAGAATGTACACAGGACTGGGAAATAGACTTTTGGAGGGCACAAACAGAATCTGGTGTGCACCAGGACCCAGGAGAAAGGGCAGTGACCCCACAAGAGACTGATCCAGACTTGCCCAGGAGCGTCCAGGAATCTCCAGCAGAAGCCTGGGTCGGTGGTGGCCTGCTGCAAGTGGCACTGAGTGTAGCAGTACATCCATGGGATCTTTTGAAGAAGGTCACCATTATCTTCATTACCTCCACCATAGTTTCAATTCAGTTCAGTTCAGTCTCTCAGTCGTGTCCGACTCTTTGTGACCCCATGAATCGCAGCATGCCAGGCCTCCCTGTCCATCACCATCTCCTGGAGTTCACCCAGACTCACGTCCATCGAGTCAGTGATGCCATCCAGCCATCTCATCCTCTGTCATCCCCTTCTCCTCCTGCCCCCAATCCCTCCCAGCATCAGAGTCTTTTCCAATGAGTCAACTCGTCACATGAGGTGGCCAAAGTACTGGAGTTTCAGCTGTAGCATCATTCCTTCCAAAGAAATCCCAGGGCTGATCTCCTTCAGAATGGACTGGTTGGATCTCCTTGCAGTCCAAGGGACTCTCAAGAGTCTTCTCCAGCACCACAGTTCAAAAGCATCAATTCTTCAGGCACCACCATAATTTTGCCCCAGGTAAATAGCAGGGAGGGAACACAGCTCCACCCAACAACAGAAAGTTGGATTAAAGATTTACTGGCAGCTGCGACTGGCGCACTAAGTGTGGCCATGAGGAGCTATCCCATGTCCGAGGTCACGGGCAGAAGCCGGGAGGACCCCATGCCCAAAGGGCGGCGGCCAAGAGGAGTTACCCCACGTCCGAGGTCAGGGGCAGCGGCCGAGAATGCCAGGCTGCTACGGTGCAGGAATGGCCGAGAGGAGCTACCCCACATCTGAGGTCAAGGCGGGCGGCCGAGAGGAGCTACCCCGCGTCCGAGGTCAGGGGCAGCAGCCGGGAGGAGCTACCCCATGCACGAGGCCAGGGGCGATGACCAGGAGGACCAACCCCACGTCCAAGGAGCCATGGCTGCGGGGGCGCAGGAGGGCCTAGAGGAGCTATCCCACGTTGAAGGTCAAGAAGGGTGGCAGTGAGGAGATACCCCTCGTCCAAGGTAAAGAGCAGCGGCTGCACTATGCTGGAGCAGCCGTGAAGAGATACCCCATGCCCAAGGTAAGAGAAACCCAAGTAAGATGGTAGGTGTTGCAAGAGGGCATCAGAGGGCAGACACACTGAAACCATACTCACAGAAAACTAGTCAGTCTAATCACACTAGGACCACAGCCTTGTCTAACTCAATGAAACTAAGCCATGCCCGTGGGGCAACCCAAGATGGGCAGGTCATTGTGGAGAGATCTGACAGAATGTGGTCCACTGGAGAAGGGAACAGCAAACCACTTCAGTATTCTTGCCTTGAGAACCCCATAAACAGTATGAAAAGGCAAAATGATAGGATACTGAAAGAGGAACTCCCCAGGTGAGTAGGTGCCCAATATGCTACTGGAGATCAGTGGAGAAATAACTCCAGAAAGAATGAAGGGATGGAGCCAAAGCAAAAAGAATACCCAGCTGTGGATGTGACTGGTGATAGAAGCAAGGTCCGATGCTGTAAAGAGCAATATTGCATAGGAACCTGGAATGTCAGGTCCATGAATCAAGGCAAATTGGAAGTGATCAAACAAGAGATGGCAAGAGTGAATGTCGACATTCTAGGAATCAGCAAACTAAAATGGACTGGAATGGGTGAATTTAATTCTGCTGCTGCTGCTGCTGCTGCTAAGTGGCTTCAGTCGTGTCCGACTCTGTGCGACCCCATAGACAGCAGCCCACCAGGCTCCTCTGTCCATGGGATTCTCCAGGCAAGAACACTGGAGTGGGTTGCCATTTCCTTCTCCAATGCATGAAAGTGAAAAGTCAAAGTGAAGTCGCTCAGTCATGTCTGACTCCTAGCGACCCCATGGACTGCAGCCCACCAGGCTCCTCCATCCATGGGATTTTCCAGGCAAGAGTACTGGAGAGGGGTGCCATTGCCTTCTCCAGAATTTAACTCTGATGACCATTATATCTACTACTGAGGGCAGGAATCCCTCAGAAGAAATGGAGTGGCCATCATGGTCAACAAAAGAGTCCAAAATGCAGTACTTGGATGCAATCTCAAAAACGACAGAATGATCTCTGTTCATTTCCAAGGCAAACCATTCAATATCACAGTAATCCAAGTCTATGCCCCAACCAGTAACGTGGAAGAGCTGAAGTTGAACGGTTCTATGAAGACCTACAAGACCTTTTAGAACTAACACCCAAAAAAGATGTCCTTTTCATTATAGGGGACTGAAATGCAAAAGTAGGAAGTCAAGAAACACCTGGAGTAACAGGCAAATTTGGCCTTGGAATACGGAATGAAGCAAGGGCAAAGACTAATAGAGTTTTGCCAAGAAAATGCACTGGTCATAATAAACACCCTCTTTCAACAACACAAGGGAAGACTCTATACATGGACATCACCAGATGTCAACACCAAAACCAGATTGATTATATTCTTTGCAGCCAAAGATGGAGAAGCTCTATATAGTCAGCAAAAACAAGACCAGGAGCTGACTGTGGCTCAGACCATGAACTCCTTATTGCCAAATTCAGACTTAAATTGAAGAAAGTAGGGAAAACCACTAGACCATTCAGGTATGACCTAAATCAAACCCCTTATGATTATACAGTGGAAGTGAGAAATAGATTTAAGGGCCTAGATCTGATAGATAGAGTGCCTGATGAACTATGGAATGAGGTTCGTGACATTGTACAGGAGACAGGGATCAAGACCATTCCCATGGGAAAGAAATGGAAAAAAGCAAAATGGCTGTCTGGGGAGGCCTTACAAATAGCTGTGAAAAGAAGAGAAGTGAAAAGCAAAGGAGAAAAGGAAAGATATAAGCATCTGAATGCAGAGTTCCAAAGAATAGCAAGAGATAAGAAAGTCTTCTTCAACAATCAATGCAAAGATACAGAGGAAAAAAACAGAATGGGAAAGACTAGAGATCTCTTCAAGAAAATTAGAGATACCAAGGGAACATTTCATGCAAAGATGGGCTCGATAAAGGACAGAAATGGTATGGACCTAACAGAAGCAGAAGATATTAAGAAAAAGTGGCAAGAATACACAGAAGAACTGTACAAAAGAGATCTACATGACCCGGATAATCACGATGGTATGATCACTCACCTAGAGACAGACATTCTGGAATGAGAAGTCAAGTGGGGCTTAGGAAGCCTCACTATGAACAAAGCTAGTGGAGGTGATAGAATTCCAGTTGAGCTCTTTCAAATCCTAAAAGATAATGCTGTGAAAGTGCTGCATTCAATATGCCAGCAAATTTGGAAAACTCAGCAGTGGCCACAGGCCTGGAAAAGATCAGTTTTCATCCCAATCCCAAAGAAAGGCAATGCCAAAGAATGCTCAAACTACCGCACAATTGTACTCATCTCACACGCTAGTAAAGTAATGCTCAAAATTCTCCAAGCCAGGCTTCAGCAATATGTGAACCATGAACTTCCTAATGTTCAAGCTGGTTTTAGAAAAGGCAAAGGAACCAGAGATCAAATTGCCAACATCTGCTGGATCATAGAAAAAGCAAGAGAGTTCCATAAAAATATCTATTTCTGCTTTATTGATTATGCCAAAGCCTTTGACTGTGTGGATCACAATAAACTGTGGGAAATTCTGAAAGAGATGGGAATACCAGACCACCTGATCTGCCTCTTGAGAAATCTGTATGCAGGTCAGGAAGCAACAGTTAGAACTGGACATGGAACAACAGACTGGTTCCAAATAGGAAAAGGAGTACGTCAAGGCTGTATATTGCCACCCTGCTTATTTACCTTATATGCAGAGAACATCATGAGAAACCCTGGACTGGAAGAAGCACAAGCTGGAATCAAGATTGCCAGGAGAAATATCAATAACCTCAAATATGCAGATGACACCACCTTTATGGCAGAAAGTGAAGAGGAACTAAAAAGCCTCCTGATGAAAGTGAAAGTGGAGAGTGAAAAAGTTAGCTTAAAGCTCAACATTCAGAAAACGAAGATCATAGCATCCGGTCCCATCACTTCATGGGAAATAGATGGGGAAACAGTGTCAGACTTTATTTTGGGGGGCTCCAAAATCACTGCAGATGGTGACTGTATCCATGAGATTAAAAGATGCTTACTCCTTGGAAGGAAAGTTATGCCCAACCTGGATAGCATATTCAAAAGCAGAGACATTACTTTGCCAACAAAGGTCCATCTAGTCAAGGCTATGGTTTTTCCTGTGGTCATGTATGGATATGAGAGTTGGACTGTGAAGATGGCTGAGCGCCGAAGAA
Organism: Bos grunniens; assembly: GCF_055505025.1. Lineage (NCBI taxonomy): Eukaryota > Metazoa > Chordata > Mammalia > Artiodactyla > Bovidae > Bos > Bos grunniens. Next base: position 24,151,694 of record NC_141187.1, on the reverse strand, counting down.
TTGATGCTTTTGAAGTGTGGTGCTGGAGAAGACTCTTGAGATTCCCTTGGACTGCAAGGAGAGCCAACCAGTCCATTCTGAAGGATATCAGCCCTGGGATTTCTTTGGAAGGAATGATGCTATAGCTGAAACTCCAGTACTTTGGCCACCTCATGTGAAGAGTTGACTCATTGGAAAAGACTCTGATGCCTGGAGGGATTGGGGGCAGGAGGAGAAGGGGACGCCAGAGGATGAGATGGCTGGATGGCATCACTGACTCAATGGACGTGAGTCTGAGTGAACTCCGGGAGATGGTGATGGACAGGGAGGCCTGGCGTGCTGTGATTCATGGGGTCGCAAGGAGTCGGACACGACTGAGCGATTGAACTGAACTGAACTGAGCATGGCCCCACCCATCAGAACAAGACCCAGTTTCCCCCTCAGTCAGTCTGTCCCATCACGAAGCTTCCATAATCCTCTTATCCTTCTCTATGGAGGGCAGACAGACTGAAAACCACAATCACAGAAAACTAAACAATCTGATCACAGAGACCACAGTCCTGTCTAACTCAATGAAACTATGAACCATGCTATATAGGGCCACCCAAGATGGATGAGTCATGGTGGAGAGTTCTGAGAAAATGTGGTCTACTGGAGAAGGGAACGGCAAACCACTTCAGTATTCTTGCCTTGAGAACCCCATGAACAGTATGAAAAGGCAAAAAGATAGGACACTGAAAGAGGAACTCCCCAGGTGAGTAGGTGCCCAATATGCTACTGGAGATCAGTGGAGAAATAACTCCAGAAAGAATGAAGGGATGGAGCCAAAGCAAAAACAGCACCCAGTTGTGGAAGTGACCGGTGATAGAAGCAAGGTCTGATTCTGTAAAGAGCAATATTGCATAGGAACAGGTCCATGAATCAAGGTAAATTGGAAGTGGTCAAACAGGAGATGGCAAAAGTGAACATTGACATTCTAGGAATCAGTGAACTAAAATGGACTGGAATGGGTGCATTTAACTCAGATGACCACTGTATCTACTACTGTGGCAAGAATCCCGTAGAAGAAATGGAGTAGCCATCATGGTCAACAAAAGAGTCCGAAATGCAGTACTTGGATGCAATCTCAAAAATGACAGAATGATCTCTGTTCTGATCTCTCTTTCCAAGGCAAACCATTAAATAGCATGGTAATCCAAGTCTGTACCCTGACCAGGAATGCTGAAGAAGCTGAATTTGAACGGTTCTATGAAAACCTACCAGATCTTCTAGAACTAACACCAAAAAAAGATGTCCCTTTCATTATAGGGAACTGGAATAAGTAGGAAGTCAAGAAACACCTGGAGTTAACAGGCAAATTTGGCCTTGGAATACAGAGTGAAGCAGGGCAAAGCCTCATAGCATTTTGCCAAGAGAACACACTGGTCATAGCAAACACCCTCTTCTAACAACACAAGAGAAGACTCTACACATGGGCAACACCAGATGGTCAACACCGAAACCAGATTGATTATATTCTTTGCAGCCAAAGATGGAGAAGCTCTGTACAGTCAGCAAAAACAAGACCGGGAGCTGATTGTGGCTCAGATCATGAGCTCCTTATTGCCAAATTCAGACTTAAATTGAAGAAAGTGGGGAAAACCACTAGACCATTCAGGTATGACCTAAATCAAAACCCTTATGATTATACAGTGGAAGTGAGAAATAGATTCAAGGGATTAGATCTGATAGACAGAGTGCCTGAAGAACTATGGACAGAGGTTCATGACATAGTACAGGAGACAGTGAGCAAGACCATTCTCAAGAAAAAGAAATGCAAAAAAGGAAAATGGCTGTCTAAGGAGGCCTTACAAATAGCTGTGAAGAGAAGAGAAGCAAAAAGCAAAGGAGAAAAGGAAAGCTATACCAATTTGAATGCAGAGTTCCAAAGAATAGCAAGGAGAGATAAGAAAGCCTTCCTCAGTGATCAATGCAAAGAAATAGAGGGAAAAACAGAATGGGAGAGATACCAAGGGAACATTTCATGAAAAGATGGGCTCAATAAAGGACAGAAATGGTATGGACCTAACAGAAGCAGAAGATATTAAGAAAAAGTGGCAAGAATACACAGAAGAACTGTACAAAAGAGATCTACATGACCCGGATAATCACGATGGTATGATCACTCACCTAGAGACAGACATTCTGGAATGAGAAGTCAAGTGGGGCTTAGGAAGCCTCACTATGAACAAAGCTAGTGGAGGTGATAGAATTCCAGTTGAGCTCTTTCAAATCCTAAAAGATAATGCTGTGAAAGTGCTGCATTCAATATGCCAGCAAATTTGGAAAACTCAGCAGTGGCCACAGGCCTGGAAAAGATCAGTTTTCATTCCAATCCCAAAGAAAGGCAAGCTGGAATCAAGATTGCCAGGAGAAATATTCATAACCTCAGATATGCAGATGACACCACCTTTATGGCAGAAAGCAAAGAATTATAGAGCCCCTTGATGAAAGTGCAAGAGGAGAGTAAAAATGTTGGCTTAAAGCTCAACATTCAGAAAACTAAGATCATGGCATCTGGCCCCATCACTTCTTGGCAATAGATGGGGAAACAATGGAAACGGTGTCAGACTTTATTTTTGGGGGCTCCAAAATCACTGCAGATGGTGACTGCTGCCATGAAATTAAAAGACACTTGCTCCTTGGAAGAAAAGTCATGACCAACCTAGACAGCATATTAAAAAGCAGAGATATTACTTTGCCAACAATGGTCCATCTAAGTCAAGGCTATGGATTTTCCAGTGGTCATGTATGGATGTGAGAGTTGGACTATAAAGATAGCTGAGAGGCAAAGAGTTGATGCTTTTGAACTGTGGTGTTGAAGAAGACTCTTGAGAGTCCCTTGGACTGCAAGGAGATCAAACCAGTCCATCCTGAAGGAAATCAGTCCTGAATATTCATTGGAAGGACTGATGTTGAAGCTGAAACTCCAATACTTTGGCCACCTGATGTAAAGAACTGACTCATTTGAAAAGACCCTGATGCTGGGAAAAATTAAAGGCAGGAGGAGAAGGGGATGGCAGAGGATGAGATGGTTGGATGACATCACTGACTCAGTGGACATGAGTTTGAGTAAACTCTGGGAGTTGGTGATGGACAGGGAAGCCTGGCGTGCTGCAGTCCATGTGGGAGCAAAGTAGGACATGACTGAACGACTGAACTGAACTGATATATCAAATATACTTCAGTAAAATAAATTTAAAAATTGTGTGTACCTAGTCTAGAATTTGCATTCTTGAATCCTTTTCTTGTTTACTTTTCCTCTTACAGCTTTTTTAATTTAATTAAATTTTGGTCAATTTATGGAGCAGTCACAGGCATTTCTGAATTAATAATAGGGATAATTTGATAGTAGTAATAACTAAATGATATATTGCTTACCACATGCAAAGCATTGTTTCTAAGTGCCTAACATGTACTCTTGCCTGGAAAATCCCATGGATGGAGGAGCCTGGTAGGCTGCAGTCCATGGGGTCGCGAAGAGTTGGACACAACTGAGCGACTTTACTTTCACTTTTCACTTTCATGCATTGGAGAAGGAAATGGCAACCCACTTCAGTGTTCTTGCCTGGAGAATCCCAGGGATGGGGGAGCCTAGTGGGCTGCCGTCTATGGGGTCGCACAGAGTCAGACACGACTGAAGCGACTTAGCAGCAGCAGCAGCAATATGTATTAAGACATTTAACATTTTAATCAATATTTAAAATTGAATCAACATTTAAAATTTTTCCTAATGATAAATGCAAAGTTTAGATATTTCTCCCGTCAAGGAAAAATAAAATTGTTTGCAGCACATTAATCCTGTTTTGTTCTATTTGCCTAGAAAGCTCTGGGTAGAGAGTTTTCTCATATAACTTTGTGTTTTAGCTCTTTCATTGTACATTAGAGGAATGTTTTTCAGCATGTATCTTGCGGCTTTTAGTTCAAGGCTGAATGTGGTTTTTTCTCACAATGTTTATATTTGTGCTAAAGTGGTATGGACTCGTATGATTAGGTAAGGTTTGTTGCTGCAGGCAATATTATGCAATTGCTTAAAATCTAACTCAGTTCAGATGGTTAACAGTCTTCAGTGGCATTTAACTCCTGCTTTGTGTTCATCTGTATTCAAGTACTTCAAGACAGGAGTTTAGCTAGCTTCCTGGGGTGACTTTCTGCCTAATATTGTTTAAGCTACATTTCAAATATAGGGGAGAGAAGGGAAAAAAGAAAAAGAAGAAAAAGGACACATATAGTACACATACAGGACACGTTGTCATTCATTACCCATTAAATGTCTAGGAGGTTTTTTTTCCCCCAGCTATGAACCAGAGATACAATTAGCCTGAAGGGCATTGCTTTCTGGGTGATTCAAAGCGGAGTCTCCCTGTGAGTGTTGAATACTGAATGTGTTTGGCTATAGTGTCCCCCGTCCAGTTCAGTTTTGATGATTTTTCTTGGAGTCCCAGCACCATACCTGGCAGTTCGTTAATGCTCCATATGTAATAGAATGAAGACATCAAGGTTTAAGGCAAGAATTTAAATAGAGGAGAGTTTTAGGAAGAAGTTGTTTTGAGGGTGAGGATGTGTTTCATCTCAAGAAGTGCCAGGCTGGGCTCTGCTATCGATTTTTTTTTTTTTTTAGGATTGATTATTATTTATGTTAAGTATGGAACAGGAAGATCCAGCCACCAACCCCAAGTAAGAGCTCCTGTGGCATGGAGGACAGCACAGATCTTAACAAACAATTCTCAGAAGTAGAGCCCACAGACCTCCCCCACTGCATCTTCTACGCGTTTAGTGTCGACGGACAGGACTCAACAACCAAGGCATTGATCTGAACAAAGCTTAACTCACAGAAAAGAAGAAATACAGCAAGATCAGTATCTGTAGAAAGGACACTGGGGCACTCTGGATTGTCAGCTCAGGGTGGTGGACCGCACACAGCCCTCTGTGTGTGTTTATCTGTGTGGTTAGTTGCTCAGTCATGTCTGACTCTTTGCGACCCCTTAGACTGTAGCCCGCCAGGCTCCTCTGTCCGTAGGAATTTGCCAGGCAAGAATATTGGAGTGGGTTGCCATGCCTTCCTCCAGGGGATCTTCCCAACCCAGGGATCGAATCCAGATTTCCTGCATTGCAGGCAGATTCTTTACTGACTACTCTTCTCAATGTGGGCAGATGGGCTGGAGCGGGTGGTGTGCGGCCAGGTGCCATATGATGCACAAGCTTAAGCGATACAGTGACATTCACTAGTACACAGCACAGATGAAAGGTTTCTCCTAATGAGGAAGAAGGGGCTATGTGAACAACTTGCCCCCAACCCTCAGTTCCACATCGGGGAATGTTCCAGGCCCAGGAATAGACAATCCCAATAGGGCAATCCCAAAGCGGCAGATGGAGTAGTAGCTGCTTCTGCAACAGTAGGGACAGGGCAGTAGAGAGTGAAGGATGAAACTGGAAATGCCTGTCCTGGAAATGAGAACTTAGGGTGACTGTCTTCATCCCTTCCATCTGCTTTATGAATGATAGGCATTGCTAATCAATCTTGGAAGTCTTCATAAATGAATTAGGAGGCAAAGTCAGAACTGTTTTTCATTTTGCCCTTAAAATATTTTCCAACAATTTTTTTTCAAGTGGCCACTTCCAGCTAGATGGAGTTAATGTATGACTTAAAATTGATGTATTCCAGGACTAAAGATACTGTGAAATTAAAGACATGTCAACTTTGAGGTAAGAAGAGAGTGGAGGAGGGGTATCCGTATTAAAGCAGACCTGTGAAGTGCAGCCAGCTTCCTAAGGAAGAAGAGGGGATCCCAGCAGGGGAGAAATGGATCTCATAAACTCAATTGGGTTGGCATGGATGGATGAATGAATGAATAAATAATGAGAGGTACATTTGAATTAGTCAGAATGTCTGTATTCCCCTCATGGCATTTCCTTCATTTTTAAACAACCTTGGGCAAGCCCCATATGTCAGATATTTCCTAACAAAGCAAGGATGGGAAGTGTGGCGATATCCTGATAATTCAGGCAAAACCTCCACTTCTGTTTAGTATACAGAAAATACCATTGGGAAAGAGGAGCATAAATAAAAATGTGTTTTACTTTTATAACAGCATTTCATTGTCATTTTTATGAATTTATATAACTTTGTTTACTTAGGAAAATCAATGGAGTTCTATTAATGTTCATAAACTATTACAGAAAGAACCGTGCACTGTAGATTAGCATTAAAGTCCAGTGCTCATGTAAGAAAACTTGAGTTCTTGTTTCTCAGTCATTGGGCCAAACTCCATATCAGTCGTATTTCAACTTACTAAAGCATTCCAATAAAAAGTACAAAAAGTCCTAAATGTATATGGAAAAATACAACACACAACCAACACAGAATGCCTTCATTTGTGTTTTCCTGAAGTTATTTGTGGTTGTGTTCACAAATAGAAAAGAAAGTGAAGTTGCTCGGTTGTGTCCGACTCTTTGCGACCCCATGGACTGTAGCCTGCCAGGCTCCCCCTTTCATGGGATTTTCCAGGCAAGGATACTGGAGTGGGTTGCTATTTCTCCTCCAGGGTATGTTCCTGACCCAGGGATTGAACCTGAGTCTCTCGCACTGCCAGTAGACTCTTTACCGTCTGAGCCACCAGAGAAGCCCTGTGTTCACATAGTTTTAACCAAATATCTTGGTGTCCTTCTTGATGTGAGGCTTGCAATTTTACTTCTCTGCTCCTTGCTTTAGCTTATTTGCACATCATCATTTCCTTTTGGACTCTTCAGTATAATTTGAAAAGAAATTATATTACGTATATCTTAGTTGTCAAAAACTTAAAAATCTGTAAAATTCCACAACTCAAAGTAGCCCCTGTTAACATTTTAGTAATATAGATTCTTTTAAAAAACACAGAAATTCTTTTTATGAACTCTTTAATAAAATATCTTTGTCCCCCCACAATATTTTATGTGAGACGTATCTTTTCTCTATAACAATAAAATTAGTTTTTATATAAAATGATCGATACGTCACTTTTCATTGCTGCATAGTGTTCTATTATGCAGGTTTAACACAAGTTACTTAACCAATTCTTATTTTTGGATATAACATTTGTTTCCAAACTTTGTAGAATTGTGAATACATGAGATAATATCCTTGAAGCTAAATCTTTGCCTTCATCCTTAATATTCATTCTATTTGGAAGTGCTATGTGGGGACAAAGAATGTGCATGTTGTTAAAATTTTAGCTGTAGCTTGCTGAATTGCCTTTTAGAAAGGTCACAGATGTTATCTCTCTGAATAGCCGTGTGTGAAAGCCCACGAACCCTTGGTAATATCCCTTTTCTTTCTTCATTTTTCATCTTTGCCAATTTGACAAATGTGTATTTCATTTTAATTTGATATTATAAATTTTATTAGTGAGTCTGAGCATATTCTATTTGCTGTTTGGTATTACATGTTTTGTGCATATTCTGAATTTTACCATTTTTTCTATTAGTTGTTTTTTGTTTCTCATTTACTCAAAAATAGCTCTATTTATTAAATATACAAACCCATGGGACTGGATGCATTTCAGAATTTTAGTACACTTCAAAATCCTCTATATTAGGATTTTGAATTGTGAGTAAGAATCCCCTCTAATTTCCTTTCTTAAATTATTGTCATTGCAATGACCACTAGCAAAAATATAATAATGACCATAGCAGAAAGTGGCCTGAATAACCCTGTTAGTGATCTTTCTTTAGTGCCATGAACTAAATTGTGCCTGAGCAGAGAATAAAATAGCTCATCCCAAAGTATAATAGAAAATTGAATAAATTATTTTCACTTTTCAACTAATAGTAAGGTCATGTTTTCTTCCTTATCTAAATATTTTAAACTAAAGTTATGTTTGCCTCCTGGACTTTCTTTTTCCTTTTGATTTTCTGGATGAGTTCTTTTCTGCAATGCTTCATAATGCTAGTATAGACATAGCCAGAGTATTAATGACCTGAACCTCAATTTCAGATGAAATAGTTATCACCAATCAAAGTAATTTTGCCTTTTGGGGACTTGCATCCAGGGTCAAATGCAGGCTCTTAATAGGGGCTTCATGAGGATGGTTTGAGTGGTAGTCCTTTATTGGGAGGAGGTGGGGAGACACAGTCTTCATCAGCTCTGCAGAAAAGCACTGTCTCAATCTGACCCCCATGCTTAAGAATCATCACACTACATCGTGATTCTCCACCAAGCTCAAATCTCAGAGCTTCATCTTTGATTCAGCTGGTACAGTGGGGATGGATATTCATATCTTTATAGACATGTTGCCTTCCCACCCCTAATTTTTTTCCTCATGGTGTTTGGTGTTAGGGTGAAGGGCGAAGGCCACATTTGAACATAAGTCAGGTTTTTTCATTTTATGTGGGGGAAAGCCGGGGGCGTTTGCAGAACTTAAAACAGAAATCAAACCTTTAAAGGTCGACTGTATGTGTCCTGCCACTCATATTCTCTTCTGGCTTCTAACTTTCCTTAGGCTTAAAATATATCTGGAGCTGCTGCTTTCTTTGTTCTTTGGAGAGTTCATTTCTTATTCTTTCAAACAAAACAAAACAACAAACAAAAAAACAACAAAAACTCTACTGTTGGTTTTTTTTTTTTTTTTTAAAGGGCAACAAAGTAGTTTTGTTGATCATGGTTTCAGAGCCTGAACGCAGAATAAAACAGGTCCACTGTTATTTCAGAAGTGTCTTGCTGAACCTTAAGTGGCTGGTGTTCTCAGTGAGTAAAAGACCCTGCATCCAGTGGTTTACTGACTGTGAAATCAGGAGAAATTGTGGCAGGAGAGGAGGATGCTTCAGTTTAAAATGAAGACAGATAAGTAAATGCATCTGGTAAGAAGGCTAATTTAATATCCCCCAACATCTTCTTTAACAAAACCAGCTACAAAGTTTGGCATCAAACCTTCTTTTAATCTTCTACCTGTTAGTGGTTATATCAGTATACATATTATAGACTGGAAGTTTATAGTTGATCAAAAGAATTCCCTGGTGACTCCAGGTGGGAATGGATCTGCTTGCAATGTTGTAGTCCCAGGTTTGATTCCTGGCTTGGGAAGTAACCATGGAGAAGGGAATGGCTATCCACTCCAGTATTCTTGCCTGGAGCATCCCATGGACAGAGGAGCCTGGCAGGCTACAGTCCATGGGGTCACAAAGAGTTGGACATGACTGAACAACTAACACTTTCACTCCAAAACATTTGGTTGAGTGCCAGGAATGCTGTTTAGGGATTTTTGTCACATTCAGAATGTATCATTAAAAGAATCAGAATAAAGAAATTCTTGACTTGCTTCCTATTCTAGAGCATGCCTATAGACTGATTCTTTTTCACATTGTTTTAAATATGTAAATAAGAGCTGTCTCAGGCTTCTGTGAGGAAAAAAAAATTGTAACAAGGTAAATATATTTTCTGCATTAAATAGGTTTTCGACTTTCATTTTAGATGGCAAGTTTTAATTTAGTGAACATTTTTGTTCTATTCAGTTCTTAGGAGAAACAAGCATTTCTTACCCCTGCACATTTATCAGTGTTTCTACCTCTGCCTATTGATTCCCAACTCTCTCACTTCTTCTCTAACCCACATTCTTAATTCTGCTCACTGAAGTCTCTTTTTCATTAATTCATTTTCAATGGCTGTATGCTGGGGAAAGAATATGAGCCCAGCCCAAGCAAAGAAGCCCCCATCATCCTGGAGTTTACAATCTAAAGAAATCTGCCTTGATTTTCTTTTGCGGCCGTTGCTTGTACCCTGATTAGAAATACTTGCTTTTCTATTCTATAGTTCTCTTTACACTTCAAACCTTGTCTTAGTCATTTCTCCTCTTTGTAGAGTTTGAGTGCTGATAGACAAAATAGTACCCTCTTCTTACCTGAGTTGTGAACCAATGGAGACAAAGCAATAAGTTGAGTGGGATACAAAATATCATATTTATTTTTGTAAAACTCAAAATGGGCAGTAGACAGATGGGGTTCTTAATTCTGAACTTCAAAATTAGACAGTTACCCCATAAAAAGCACCCTAGAAAAAGTAAACAGAACTATGGGCCACCTCCACTAGATGAGGAATATTATAAAATTAACTTTTAGTAAACCTTAAAACTCACAAGGGGGAACAGCTGGGTCCCAGGGAAAAGGGTCAAGAAAGGGAGGAGCTATTATGTCCAGTTTGCCCTTTCAAGCTGGACATGAGTGAATGGGAGGCATATAGAGTTGGGCTGGATGTGGGCTCCCTCCACATCTTGAGGGGGAAGAAGTGTCTCCATCCCAAAATACTTCATTTCCCTTCCAGCGGGTGCCTTTTGAATTTATTTTCAATCCTGTAGAGTAGCTAGAATGCAATCAGCATTCTCTAAATATTTACTAAATGAATTTATTAGGAGATTAACTCATTTCCAGAATTTATTTCAAAGCAACAAACAAACAACTAAAAAGCATTCTTGGACTGAGTAAACTCCAGTATTTACTGCCTTGTAAATAGCACCTTCTATTTCATGCATATTTTGATAATATTTACAATGTCAAGGTAAAACTTTTCATCATTTAGATTCAAGTATATCCAGTCTTCTATACTTACTGAGATAAAAACAGAATGGGGAACACATGTATACCTGTGGCGGATTCATTTTGATATTTGGCAAAACTAATACAATTATGTAAAGTTTAAAAATAAAATAAAATTGAAAAAAAAACAGAAATCTTAAGTGTCTTCAAAAAATAAAAATTTCAAATCACTGTGGGCTGAATTTTGTGAGGAAGGTCTGAGAAGACCTCTTGGTGACTCTAAGAGCTTTTTAGAAATCTTAAAACTTTTAATAGCATCATGAACTGAAAATATGGATTGTGATAGAAGAGAGGAATTATAGGAAGAGAAATTCAGGAGAGAAGGAATCTTTGGCAATTGAGCTTAAGAAAATCTGATGGTCTTTCAGCCATACATTTTAAATATTCTTAATTATCTATGTCCCCATCTACCAAGCAAGTGATGTAAGTCTTTGCTGATAATAGAACATCTGCTGACTTGGTCAGGGAAACAGCCCTTCATTTAATCGGGGATATGGTCTGATTTCCCTAACAGCAAAGTTTGCCTTAGGGTTTACCGTTAATTAATTGCATCTAAATATTAACTGACATCCAATCTAGGGTTTGAGCAAAACTCCCCTCCAGGGCACATCCTCTTTGGAAAATTTAACATTTCCATTATGAAAGCCACCAGGATGAAATACTCTTAGAAATGTGGCAGTTGAGGGCATATAGCTTGTTCAAATTGAGGAAGGAGAAGAGAAAGACCAAGAGAAAAGACTGTAGGGAGGGGAATGGCTAGAGGATTGATTCATGACAGCTTTCGAAGTAATTGAATCAAAAAGGATGGAAGACCGGTTTGTGACGATTCTTCTTGTGTTAGAGTTGTAGAGACCAAGGAGTCAGGGAGTTGTGATGAACAAGAAGAAATCTTATGAGAACTTCACCCTTGAAAATGCTTTTCCTCCATATTGGAGAGGTTTGTCAGCAAGAATAACTAAAATCTCATGGTCTTGAGCCATAGAGATGAATTATATTAAGTTTGTTTTCCTTTTATTACTAAAGAACTGACTCTAGTTTGAGATGAAATTACAAAGTAAGGGAAACCATTTATCTCAAGTTCAAGAAGTAAATAATATGTTAGATTTGATGCTACAATCTCATTCCTCACAGGGAGTGATTTTGTCCTGGGGAAATCATTCAAGCAGAATCTTTTCTCCTTATGGTCATCTCTGTGAAAACTGAGATCATCTGTGTTAATTTAACATTTCCTTTTAAAAATTCTTATCCAGGAATATCAAACTGTAAACCAACTTCACTCTTTGCTTCAGGATATTCTTGTACACCAATTTATCCAGGCAAATATTGTGCTTATCTGGGAAAATTGCTAAATAAACAGGACAATAGGTTTCTCACCTGGATTAAGCGTATATAGATCAGGACAATAATCAGCTCATCAAGACTTGCTCTGAGACCCTTGCCTTGTTGTGTCGATTGATACAAAACTACCATGTCACAAACTTCATCCAGTCCTAACAAGCAATGTCTTGAAAGATCTGTCTTGAATCACTTGAGCCCCAGTCCCCAAGCCTCATGAAAACCCTTCAATTTCTTTCCTCTTTGGGGATGCTATTAGGACTCTAGTAAACCTGATGCTTCTCCAGGCTACAGTAAGTTTAAGAAACTTCCCTTTGCTTGACCAAAAGATTTAGTGATCTTATTGGGCAATAAAAGGCTCAAGTAACTGAGGGTTTAGTGTGTAGGTAGAAGCATCTATCCATATGGATACTAAGCACTCTCAGGGTGTTGTCCAGATTTCAGACTATAGTGTGGGGAAAATTTGGCATTGGAGGTGCCAATAAAATTTGGGCATAGGGTGCCACAGTGAGGAGACAAAGGTGGTGCTATGGTTGAATAGCAAGACCCTTAGGAGAGCAAATCTGGGGACATTAGAAGAAAACTAATGGTCTGGGTCCAGGTGCAAGATTAAACACCAATAATCAACCTCCTCTCTTGATTTTGAGATCTCTGCTTTGTAGGAGAATGAGGTTCCCCTTTAGATTCAGATAGTATTCCACAGGGATCAGGGCCCATTGAAACTATTTGAAGAGAATAATATATGATCTGAAAAGCTCGTTATCATTCATCTGCCACTGTGTTTCAAACTAGGTGACTCGGGCTTACCTAGGCTTATGGTATCAGCAGCAGAATCAATGGAGAAGGCAATGGCACCCCACTCCAGTACTGTTGCCTGGAAAATCCCATGGATGGAGGAGCCTGGTAGGCTGCAGTCCATGGGGTCGCTAAGAGTTGGACACCAATGAGCGACTTCACTTTCACTTTTCACTTTCATGCATTAGAGAAGGAAATGGCAACCCACTGCAGTGTTATTGCCTGGAGAATCCCAGGGATGGGGGAGCCTGGTGGGCTGCAGTCTATGGGGTTGCCCAGAATCGGACATGACTGAAGTGATTTGGCAGCAGCAGCAGCAAAATCAAAGTCAGGGACAGTTTAGGTAAAAGAAGCATAGGACTACTTTTTTTTTTGAGTTTGAAGTTGGCTAGAAATTTTAGTGGAAATCCAGAAAGGCATTTAAAAGTTCAGGACTAGCTTTGAAGAGAGGAGACCATAGACATGCAGATTAGAGATTTAATTATGGAGAGGTGAGTATTGAAGTTTTGACCAAGATCTCTGTAGAGCCAAGCAACTCTTCCCAAGATAATCCCATCTTTCAATTTGCTTTTCAAATTTTTATTTTATTTTAAATTATTATTTCTTTTAGTACTCAGAGATTTCCTTGCCATACAAAGTTTGTGCAAAGTTCCATTTTTATTGTACATTTAAAACTGTCATGCATAGTTGATACTGTTTTTGTTATACTGATCGGTCCTTTTGTGACTGGTGGGTAAGGCACATTTTTCCTTTTGACAGTTGGCTTGCAATTTTTTTCCTGTATATGCTGAATTGCTTTCTTGCTCTTGCAAATATATTCAACATCACAGTTCTTCCACATGACAGACAGAGAAGGCCCTGGCAGATTCCAACCTCAGGAAGAAATTATGTCTATTTCTATCCAGAGAGTCATGTGTGTTTGTCAGGGGACACCTTTGAGTTCTTCGTGCACTTCCATTAAATGGAAGGCATGTGATATGATATTCTTTGATGTCATTTTACTCTACTAGATCATTGTATTTTTAATTAATTTTAAACAGTTGATTAAAAATTAGATTCTGACAGCTTTTTAGAGGATTCCACCGAAATATTTTAAAGTAAAATGTCAGGGTTCATGATGATTGGACTTGATTATCTGTGATGTTTGGGATATTTAAGTAAGAAATTATATAGTTTGAAGTATTAATGACAAAATATAAAGTTTCTGATGATGAAGATATGCAATTGGATAAAAATTTCTAGAATGTTTGAAACAGTATATAAATTCTGCAATAGTTTCTAATTTATTATTTTTTTTGGCCATACTGCATAGCATGTGGGATCTTAGTTCCAGGACCAGGGATCGAACCCAAGCCCCCTGTAGTGGAAGTATTGTATCTTAACCACTGAGTCTCCAGAGAAGTCCCTTTAATCTACTTTTGCTGCCTTTTACTCAGAGATACTGATCCTCCTTTGGTATCCTATGACATCTTCAATTCAAATTCATTATGATTATTCTATAGAATGTGAGATTTGTCTGTTGTTTCTTTCTGAGAATGTTATATTTGTTGAAACTCTTTCAATGTTCCTTCTGAGAAACTTATTTAAATTTGCCTGATGTAATCTTTCTGTACACACACACACACAAACACCCATATTATGAATATACATAATATAATATTACATTCAGGATCTATTTAATATCCTTAAGATGTCAATTACTACGAGTTCCCAGAGGGTAGGGCCAGGTGTTTCCCAGCATCTTCCCCCCTGTACATGCAGTTTTTTTCTACACAGAAGTTATACACAACAATTACTTTTTATATTGAGGTGTTTCTATCCTAGTGAAGCTCCATTGCCCATATTTAATCCCTCATCTCTATCATCTATTTATGATCTTTACCATGTGTATATCTCTATTTGCTAAATTTCAATCCTAATCTTTGGATAACCAATATTGTCACTTTATAATTTTGCTATGATATTATTTTAGTTTCAGGGGAAAAATGGCAGCTGAATGTCACCTTTATTTGCATCCAGAAAACTTATAATAATACACTTTACTTAAGTCCAGGAAGTTTTCACATTGGGATGGGAAACAGATGATTTACAGCTCTTAGCGATCATTTCAGAATAAACCCATCATAGATATCTAGTGAAATACACTGTGGTTTCTGAGTAAATATATTGCTCTAGCAATAGCTAGACCCTTACCATGATGTTTCAGATCATATGTTCTTTCTGGAGTGTAATGTCTAGAAAATTTACTAGAAATGACTATTAGACTAGAGCAGTCATTCTTAGAGTGTGTTCTCAGACCAGCAGCATCAGTATCACCAGGGAACTTGTCAAAATATAAATCCTCTGGTTCCATCCCAGACCTGTGGTATGAGAATGTCTGTGGGTGGAACCAGCATTGTGTTTTAAGGCCTCCCAGTTGATTCTGATACACAGAAAAGTTTGAGAAATGTTGGTCTAGCGAGTGACTGATGTTTTAAAGAGATCATCCAACATCAAGACAGTATGATTAGAGGACTTGGTCAAAAGTACAGTTTTGGGTCTCAGTTTTCCATCTATAAAATGTGGGGTTTGTACCAGGTAATGGTTAATCTACACTCCTAACTCAGTTCTGGTGTTATGGGTCCCTCCTCAAACTTGATTGTTGAGAAGGGTTTCTCCAATTAGTCTTGTGGCTCAGTTCAGTTGTTCAGTCGTGTCCGACTCTTTGTGACTGCATGGACTGCAGCACACCAGGCTTCCCTGTCCATCACCAACTCCAGGAGCCTACTCAAACTCATGTCCATCACGTCGGTGATGCTGTCCAATCATCTCATCCTCTGACATCCCCTTCTCCTCTTGCTTTCAATCTTTCTCAGCATCAGGGTCTTTTCCAAGGAGTCAGTTCTTCGTATCAGGTGACCAAATTATTGGAGTTTTAGCTTCAGTATCAGTCCTTCCAATGAATATTCAGGATTGATTTCCTTCAGGATTGACTGGTTTGATCTCCTTGCAGTACTGTTTAGTAAATCATTTCTGGTAATTTGCCTTGGTATTCAAATATTAACTTAAATAAAACAAAGTAACTTTATAACTGGATATTTATATTTATAACTTATAAGTTATAAACTTTATAACTTTGTATTTATTCTTATACTTCAGTGGCCTTCTGCAGTGGGAGGCTTTCAGTAGCACATGTATTATGTGACATATGGGACCAATTCCTGGCTTCAACCTGCCAGTTCAGTACATTCTGGCAGATAGGATCACTGGGTAGCAATAGTTTCATGAAATTCATCTCTTATGGTCCTTTTTCCTGTACCTTAGAGAAAAATGGTGGAAGTCTATGAGAATGAGACAAGCATTTCATATCTTATTAAGTTAGCATATTGGATATTAAAGTTTTTAGTCTATAGATGCAGGTGTCTAAAATGAGTTCTAAAGACTAAATTCAAACTTTTGTATCAGCTTTAAGACAAATACAGTTATTCTTCTAATCACCTAGGTACAAAAACATGGAATCTTTGAATAATTCATTTATCTTCTTTATCCTAATGGTCATTGAAGATTGTCCTATCAATTACTTTTTCATTTACAATGTTTTGAATTAATCATTTCCTCTATATTCTCCTAATCCTGCCCTTCACTTTAGAATACATGCATGGAGTTTTTGTAACCTGTGTCTTTACTATAACAATATCTTCTTAAAGATGTTAAGTTGGACTTAACGATGAACTACATTCTCCTCAAATCTCAATAAAGAACATATACATGGCCCTAAAAAGAGACACTTCCTATAAGCCATTTTTGCCAAGTGCAATTTAGGGCTTAATAAATCAATATAATGACATTTTATTGAACACAGAAAAAAAGGAGTTTATTTTTCTTCAGATGCTGCCTCTTTAAGATAAATCTAATTTCAGAGGTCACTTTAGTGGAGAGTTGAGTTGGTTCTCTCCATACTGTGCTAATAGTGTATAGGAATACATGACTTGACTGTCTCCAACTGACTGTTTGTCGGTCTGGCACTTCCCCCAAACAAAATACTATTTTCAGGAAAAACAAATCTGAGACCAAAAATAAAACAGGAATAAAATTGTGTTCCAGTTTGTATAAATGATCTAACCTCCTTTTAGTCACCTGGGCCTGGAATGGCTGCTTTAGCAAATTTCTAACTCCATCACCTTGTTAAAAATACAGACAGTTGTATAACTTTGTCTAAGCTCATGCATTATTGAGATGATAAATCATAGTGGCTTTGAAAGAGCCAATATGCTCCAGCTGCCTCTCATGCAAATTAACTGCATGTGCTAAACTCCTTATGGAAATTTCAATGGCTAAAAATATTATGCACAATCAAAACCCAATGTGATTTTTGCTTTATCCCTAAAATATTTCCCAAGTTAGTAGATATTTTAATGAGTTTTCAATTCTGATGACTTCTTAATTTTGCTTTATTTTAAAGAACTAACTTCTTTCCCCAACACACACACATATATACACAACTATACATATATATAAAATACATAATCAGTTCTCATTATTAGCAGTAATTATTCTCTATGAAGTCACCCAAAATACTGAATTAGCAAATGTTAATCTATTGCTCCTAGGGGAAATGCAAGGCTAGGTTCCTGTGAGCCTCTGGTCACATTTTGGTTAACTGATCAATACATAGCCTTGGTTCATGTGTCTCTCTTTAAAGACATTTTGTTTAATACGTATTGTTGATTCATCAACACTGGATATGACCATCAGCTCTGTAACTCATGTCTGAATCAAGTTTAGCTAAAACACGTATTTTCTCCATAAGGCACATCACAGCCTTCTTGTGCCTGGGAATTCTAGACAACTCTTTAGTACTATAGTGGAAGCCCATTTTAGACAGTGAAATCCTTAACAGAAAGCACAAAAATACAAAAACCTTCGCAGTACATATACTATGGACAGGACATTTGTTTACAGTGTGAAAGCTAAAACAGGATGGCAAGCCAGGAATACCTGAGTCACAAAAATTTTGCCACTGTGCACTGCTGCTACTGCTGCTGCTAAGTCGCTTCAGTCGTGTCCGACTCTGTGCGACCCCAAAGACGGCTCCCCACCAGGCTCCTCTGTCCCTGGGATTCTCCAGGCAAGAACACTGGAGTGGGCTGCCATTTCCTTCTCCAGGTACGCTAATGACCATGAGAGCTACCACAAGTATGGGTATTCGTTGGCTGGGGATGGGGTTGCAAATACATTTTAGGCAAATAGGAAAATCTGTAAATACGGGGAAAAAAGAGAATCAACTTTGTGATAATTAGATGCAGGTAGAATGTGTTAAAAATTTGGAACCTTAAACCTCAAATAATACAAGTCTCCAGGAACACCTGTCGTGTTCTACAAACTCAAAGATCTTTAAGTTTCAGAGAGCTCATTCTGGGAATTTCTATTCAATAAAAGTTAATTGATTTTCAGGTCTTCAGTTTCTCATATATTTAGGTTTTAATAAATACAATTACATTTTATTGAATAATGTAGTAAAATTACATTTTATTGAATCTTAATTTGGTTTAGCTTTTCTGGTATCTGCTATGTAGCACATGCAGCATGTGGTCAGCCACTTATAGTTGGATTGTTAATCCACACTCTCTCTAGAACTGTAGATATGCTAAAACATCTAGCACGTGACTATCTAAGCAGAACATTCTCAAAAATAAATGTACACTGAGTTACTGATGAAATGTTTTCTTCTTCAGTCCCATGTAGTTCTCTCTGGTGGTGGTTTAGTTGCTAAGTTGTGTCTGACTCTCATGACACCATGGACTGTAACCTGCCAGGCTCCTCTGTCCTTGGGATTCTCCAGGCAAGAATACTGGAGTGGGTTGCCATTTCCTTCTCCAGGGGATCTTTCCAACCCAGGAATCGAATCCAGGTCTCCTGCATTACAGGCAGATTCTTTACTGACTAAGCTAGTAGTTCTCTATAGTCTTACACAAACTTCCATGCATTGAAACAGACATGTTATGGTCTTCTTAGACAGCAGAATACTCTATCATTTGTTAAACCTTCTTATTCCAAACAAATGTTTAGTCACTTTGAAATTGATAATAATTTTGACTTGGGGTAGATTTTATTACAAAAGTGAGGTTATTATAAATCAATGATTGAGTTGCAAAGCCCTGAATGTTTTTTAAAAATTGTGATTAAATTATATACTTTGCCATAGAATGAATAACTGTGATGAAAAAGTAGCTTTATAGATAATTAGATGTACATAAACTACATTAAATATTTGAAAATGTAAACCCCAAATAATACATCTACAAGTTTCAAAGTGTCCCATTCTGGGGATTTCTATGAACTTGAATTTATCTTCAAGTATAGTTTCTTCTCAAGTGTTTTTATCATATTTTGTTACTGCTATTTTTTGTATCTGTATACATTGCCTATTATTTCGATGATCAAAACAGGTTATTTTCCCATGGTTCTTTGTTTCTTAGCTATTGATGTGAATGATTAGTTCAGACAATCCCAACACTCAAAGACATTAAATGATCTCATTGAGATACAGCTTATGAGTTGCCCATGATTTTTACATGAATTGCATTTCTATATTTTATAGGTAGATTTACTTTTTTCCCTCTTCAATTCATTTCCCAATCCAATGTCCTATTAGAGCAAAGTTCCTCCTTGTCTGCTTTGAGTATCCCTTCTTTGACTCTAAATGCAGCTTTTAAAAGAATATAAGCTAGAAAAGTCAATTAACTTTCCAATCCCTTTTATTCATAAGCTGGATCCCTTTAGATGATTACTTTTGATAATAACTCTTTTTAATCAAAAGTGTTACCTTGTATTTCAAAGTTCTCCAGATTCAATATGGAAGAATGAAACCTTTGATCTCTATGTGATATTACTCTAATTTATTGTGGTGAAAGTATACAAACATGCTACTTTTAATGTTAATTTCATATCATCAAATTAGGATTCAAGAATAAGAATACAAATAAATCTAATCACTTGTGAATTACTTAGTTACTGAATATCAGGTATGCTTTTATCCTCTTTGACATTTCCCAAGTGGATTAAATGTTCAGATATACTAAGAAATTGTCAGTATTTCATATATGAATATATATTTTGAGATTGGTTGAAATTAGTTAAGTTGTAACAGAAGACTGATTTTGTTGTTTTCTTCAGAGGAAGCTGATTTTTTTATAGACGTACATTTTTCATCGGCAAGTTCAGCATCTAGAGTGTAACCTATTTAAGAATGTTCTGTGTGAATTTGAAGAGAGCATTTCTGAGCTCCATAGACCAAGCTGAGTATTAACAATGCAGTACTCATGGTATCATGTTTATTAATGACTCAATAGGAGGGACAGATATGAAACTAGCATAGATTCACTCTTCCTACTATCTTGGTTCTGTAGCAAACCAACAGAATGAAAATATTTGTACAAATCTTGTGCCTTCTCCTACACATACTTTTAAACGTGCCTTGGAAGCCTCCAGATTTTTAAAATATTTGTTTTTGCTATATGTTAAGTCAGACAGACCCCTTTTCTGTGTTGATGTGATAATCTAGCCTTTTGTTTGCCTAGATCTAGATTTACACGTCAAGAAGAAAACCAAGCAATAATAGGTATGAAATAAATGAGTTCCTCAAGGACAAAAGAACTACAAAGAATTCATAATAATTACATGATAACTAGAAGGAAATTAGGGGACATTTTCTCCTGAATTTATTTATTTTTCCAAAGAAGAAGAGGTCAGTTTTAGCTAGAAATTAGAAAGAACATGTACACCAACAAAAATATTTGCCTCTTCCTGTTCCAGCTTTTTTTTTGATTGAAACTGATTCCTTTGTAGTCACATAAGGTAACATCATAAGGAAAGCTCAATGGTGGTACCTCTAGCCCTTCTGAGTATTCCTGGTACTCCAGAGATGGGAGAGGAAGAATGGTGTTTCTGATGATAGAAGCCAAGAAGTGTGAGCCTCCTGGGGTTTTTGACTCCAACATGAACGGATTAACATTCCAGAGAAGAAAGTGGTTATGTGGCTCACGCAGCACGAGCACATGCTTGGCTCTGTGGTTACAGCCAGGGAGAGAGAGAGGGAGAGAAACATAATACATTTTAGGGATAAGGATGCTATTTTCTTATATATGTTATGTTCTTTAGTTTCAGCAAAATGATATAATTTTTTTAACCTCTCCTACAGCCTTAACTGTATGCCACTTAAGTTCACTGTAAAACTCTGGGTATATCCCATTTTTCCCATGATTGCCTAGATACCTTTTAAGGATTTGAATTCAGAAAGACACAAAGCAACTTGCCCCCAGTCCTGTGAAATAAGATCATTTATCAGCTCTGCTTTATTTGCAAAAGAAGGTTCAGTTGCCCTTTATATTATTGTTAGAGCTCAAGACAATGTTTCTTTACTTATGAGCAGATGTTTGAAATCCTCCAGGAGGTTTCTATAAGACTATGGAAATGAACTTGGCATGGGTACTGGGCTCCCAGGTGGAGCGGTGCACATGAGCCTCCTTAGAAGTGTTAGATCAAGGCTAGTCAGGGGGAGCAACAGAGCCTAGCCACCAAAAGCTGAGCGCTTTGGTGAGTGACAGGTACAGGCTCCTTCTGAAGCATGAAAAGGAATGCTAAATGATCTCCCTGACAGAATAAATCTTCTGTTTGTTTGGTCTGGACCAGATGTGCTACAGGCTGATGTGGAAATGTCTGCTCATGCCAATTTCACTTTAAATCACAATTTGGCAGGCCTGTTAGTTTTGAAAGTTGCAGCCCATTTAGCACTTTAAACAGAAATGTTTTCCAATGGTCCTTTCAGTTAATTTGCAAATCCACACCAGGGCCTAAATAGGGCTGTAAGAAGCTGTTCTCCAGAGATGTGGGTCACTGGATCAAAGAATTCTGTCTTGAGACTGAATGGGAAATACGGCTTTATTTCCTGAGCTCCAATGAGGGATCTTTATGTATAGAGAGGGGAGCTCTGTGTGTCTAGCTCTGTGCTGAGTGCAATCCACAGATTTATTTCTTACTGCTATTTTACACACGAGTTGCTTTCATAGTTGAAAAACAGGAGAAAGATACCGGTTACCAAGTTTTGATTGTTCTGAGCAGTTCTCAAAATCTTCACTTAGGAAAGATCTAAAAAGACTCACTCTTCACCACATGTATTACAGACTAAATCTAGGGACACTATAAGAATCGCCATAGAGGTGGCCTCTAAAGGAATCTATAAGGAATTTAGAATTTTTGGAATTTAAAATATTCTTCTTTGAGAAGAGAAATTCTTTCTTGAATTACTTGGAAATATAATTGTCTTGTCTTCATTTTTTTTTAAAATATAGAAATGGTTTTTATAAGCTCTGATTAATGAATAAAAGGGCTTCCCAGGTGGCTCAGTGCTAAAGAATCTACCTGCCACTGCAGGAGATGCAGGTTTGATCCCTGGGCTGGGAAAATCCCCTGGAGAAAGAAATGGCAACCCCCTCCAATATTCTTGCCTGGAAAATTCCATGGACAGAGGAGCCAGACAGGCTACAGAAGACAGAAAAGCCAGACAGTCCATGGAGTCACAAAAGAGTCACACCACTTAGCAGCTAAACAGTAACAACAAAATAAATAGAAATTTTCATTAGTACCTTTATTCCTGATTCCATGAGGATAAGACTCCTGATCTTTTTATTAATTTCTGTTTCCCAAATGCCTGGAAAGGAGTCTGGTGCATAGTAACTCTTCAATAAACTTTTATTAGATAGTTAATTCAGATAACTGAATGCATCTTTATCATTCATTTGGTGATTAGAAGAAGTTTAGTTCAGTTCAGTCGCTCAGTCGTGTCCGACTCTTTGCGACCCCATGAGTCGCAGCATGCCAGGCCTCCCTGTCCTTCACCAACTCCCGGAGTCCACCCAAACCCATGTCCATCAAGTTGGTGATGCCATCCAACCATCTCATCCTCTGTCTTCCCCTTCTCCTGCCCTCAATCTTTACCAGCATCAGGGTCTTTTCAAATGAGTCAGCTCTTCGCATCAGGTGGTCAAAGTATTGGAGTTTCAGCTTCAACATCAGTCCTTCCAGTGAACACCCAGGACTGATCTTTAGGATGGACTGGTTGGATCTCCTTGCAGTCCAAGGGACTCTCAAGAGTCTTCTCCAACACCACAGTTCAAAAGCATCAATTCTTCGGCACTCAGCTTTCTTCACAGTCCAACTCTCACATCCATACATGACCACTGGAAAAACCGTAGCCTTGACTAGATGGACCTTTGTTGGCAAAGTAATGTCTCTGCTTTTTAATATGCTGTCTAGGTTGGTCATAACTTTCCTTCCAAGGAGTAAGCGTCTTTTAATTTCATGGCTGCAATCACCATCTGCAGTGATTTTGGAGCCCAGAAAAATAAAGTCAGCCACTGTTTCCACTGTTTCCCCATCGATGTGCCATGAAGTGATGGGACCAGATGCCATGATCTTTGTTTTCTGAATGTTGAGCTTGAAGCCAACTTTTTCACTCTCCTCTTTCACTTTCATCAAGAGGCTCTTTAGTTCTTCTTCCCTTTCTGCCATAAGGGTGGTGTCATCTGCATATCTGAGGTGATTGATTAGAGGAAGAGTTTGTTGCCAAACTCCAGAAAGAATATTCATTTCTGTGGGTGTAGATGCAAAAGTTGAACTCATGTATAGTTTTGATCCAAAGATCTCCAAAGACATCCCATCAATAGTGGGAAACAAACAGGACATTTGTCAATGAGGTCTCAGACAATGAGTTTGTTGCTCCATTGCAAAGTCTTAATTTGGGCGTAGCCTTATGAAGAATTATATTAAAAAATTATCATTTGTGGAAACTTCCCTGGCAGTCCAGTGGTTAAGACTCCACACTCCCAATGGAGGGGCTCTGAGTTTTATCCCTTGTCAGGGAACTAGATCCCACGTGCTGCAACTAAAACTTGGTATAGCCAAATGAATCAAGAAAGTAAAAAAATTTTTTTTAAGTTATCATTTGTTTTTATCAAGCTCCACCACCCTTATGAATTTACTGCTGCTGCTAAGTCGCTTCAGTAGTGTCTAACTCTGTGCAACCCCATAGACGGAAGCCCACCAGGCTCCCCTGTCCCTGGGATTCTCCAGGCAAGAATACTGGAGTGGGTTGCCATTTCCTTCTCCAGTGCATGAAAGTGAAAAGTGAAAGTGAAGTTGCTCAGTCATGTCCGACCCCTAGCAACCCCATGGACTGCAGCCCACCAGGCTCCTCCGTCCATGGGATTTTCCAGGCAAGAGTACTGGAGTGGGGAATTACTACCAGAATATAATAATAAAGTAAATTAAATATTTTACTATTAAAACAGTGTTTATCTAGATAAAGAGACATCCTCACCTTTCAGAAGAAAATACAGGAGAAGCTTTTTACTTTGGGATTTGATTTTAATATTTATCACAAACTAAAATGCCTTTCTAAGCGAGACCAAAAACTCAGAGGCCATATAAGAAAACATTTTAAATTTAAATGCAGAAGAAATAGTTTCTTCCAGGTTAAAAAAACACACCATAAACCAAGTCAAAATATTAATTGCAAAGTAGGAAAAAATTTCAACACATTTGAAAGCTAAGGGTCAGTATCTTTAACACATACAGGCTTCCCAAATCAAGAAAAAACTATAAAACAAAATCATATTTAATGAGGGGAAAGTTAATTAAAGCTCTGTCAAAATATCATATTTTCACCTGACAGATTGACAAATGCCAAAATATAACAAGTTTGATAATACACTAAATATAAAGAGTAAAGAAAGAGGTGCTCTTTCACATATTGCTGTGAGTATGCTATATCCAATCTCAAGGCAATTTTAGAATACTCCTTAAAATAAAAATAAAAGTCACATGCCCTTTGACCTAACAAGTACACATGTAGGAATTTATCTTATGTATACATGTTCAAAAACAGAGACATTACTTTGCCAACAAAGGTCCGTCTAGTCAAGGCTATGGTTTTTCCAGTAGTCATGTATGGATGTGAGAGTTGGACTGTGAAGAAAGCTGAGCGCCAAAGAATTGATGCTTTTGAACTGTGGTGTTGGAGAAGACTCTTGAGATTCCCTTGGACTGCAAGGAGAGCCAACCAGTCCATTCTAAAGGAGATCAGGCCTGGGTGTTCTTTGGAAGGAATGATGCTAAAGCTGAAACTCCAGTACTTTGGCCACCTCATGTGAAGAGTTGACTCATTGGATAAGACTCTGATGCTGGGAGGGATTGGCGGCAGGAGGAGAAGGGGATGACAGAGGATAAGATGGCTGGATGGCATCACTGATTTGATGGACGTGAGTCTGAGTGAACTCTGGGAGTTGGTGATGGACAGGGAGGCCTGGCGTGCTGTGATTCATGGGGTCGCAAAGAGTCAGACATGACTGAGCGACTGAACTGAACTGAACACATGTTTAAGGGCTTACTTGGTGGCTCAGACAGTAAGAATCTGCCTGCAATGTGGGAGACCCAGATTCAATCCCTGGGTCAGGAAGATCCCCTAGAGAAGGGCATGGCAATCCTCTCCAGTGTTCTTGCCTGGAGAATCCCATAGACAGGGGAGCTTGGCATGCTACAGTCCATGGGGTCTCAAAGAGCTGGACACAACTGAGCAGCTAACATTTTCACACATGTATACTTTCAAAGATAATCAAGAAAAGTTTATGTGATATTGCTTGTAGCAGCCAAATATTGAGAACAATCTAATGGTCCATCGGTTGGAGATTAGTTAAGTATGTTATGGTACACCTGTATAATGGGATGCTAGGAAACCATTAAAAAATGAAGCAGCTCCATGTGTTCTAAAATTAAGTAATTAATTTAAAAACGAAATGAATGAGAGCATTTAAAATAAAATGCTAGTTTCTATTCTTTATTAGCTCCATGCATTTCAAATATGGGCTACCCCGGCAGTTTAGATGGTAAAGAATCTGCCTACAGTGCAGGAGACCCCAGTTTAACTCCTGGGTCGGGAAGATCACCTTGAGAAGCGACAGGCTACCCACTCGAGTATTTTTGGGCTTCCCTGGTGGTTCAGACAGTGAAGAATCTGCCTGCAAAATATGAGAGACCTGGGTTCGATCCCTGGGTTGGGAAGATACCCTGGAAGAGGGCATGGAAACCCACTCTAGTATTTTTGCCTGGAGAATCCCCATAGACAGAGATGCCTGGCAGGCTACAGTCCATGGAGTCACGAAGAATCAGACTGGACTAAGCTACTAAGCATAGCACATTTCAAATATACTTTTTAATTTGTTTACAGTATCCAAAAATATTTGATAATCTGTATGTGATGTCAATGTATATCATGGAGAAGTTAGCAATGGCTAATTCAACCTCATTTAATTGTCTCATAAAACCATCTGTAATATAGCCCTAACTTTTAGTCACATTTACAGACATTCTGACTCATCCAGAAATTTCCACCGATAGGGTGTTTCATTTTCAGACCATAACGAGATATGTAAAAGTTTTTCCTGTATGTGGAACTTTTGGGGCCATTAAAGTGGCACTTTGTAAAATGACTCTTCTGGTGCAATAAATGTTGCCTGGGGAACTTAAAAAAAATTATTATCCTCCTAAAAAAAGAATATTTTATTTTTTAGTCACTACAGGAATGAACATCATGAATTGAAAGAGTTTAATGGGCTCAAAGTAAACTTAAACAGTGGTGTCCGCTTTTTCAGTGTCTTTTTTCTGCTGCATTGGAGGAGCAGCTCCCCCGTGACTCTCTACAGCCCTTCTTCTTAGGATGTTCTTAGTCACTCAGTCATGTCCGACTTTTTGCGATCCCATGGACAGCAGCCCTCCAGGCTCCTCTGTCCATGGGAATTCTCCAGGCAAGAATACTGAAGTAGGTTGCCATGCCCTCCTCCACGGGATTTTCCCAACCCAGGTATTGAACCTAGGTCTCCCACGTTGCAGACAGATTCTTTAACATTAGAGCCGAAAGGGAAGCCCAAAGCTCCACTAACCCTAAGCTCCACTGCTTGGCTGCTACCACTTCAGTCACTAACCTACTGACTGAAGGAGAAGAGGGTACATAGAGGGTAGGTGGAAAAGCTGAGGCATCATTGTATATCTTAACAGTTGTGTCCTAATGTTACAAGAGAAGATTATTTTCAATTATGTAAACACAAGTGTTGAAAATGAAATTACAGATGGAAGAAAATTCCATCTGGGAAGACTTTTCTCTCAAATTTGGTCTAACCTAGATTTGTGTACAGATACTGGAGAAAGGCTCTTGCTGTTGGCTATAATTCAGCTCTAAGAGTAGTTTCTGTGGTTAATGAACTCAGTATGACAGTTGTATTGGGTGCATTAGTAAATTAAGGCTTATGGAATGGCAACTTGGGGAACGAAGTGCTAAGTTTCTCCTTGTTTTAGGTCAGAATCGCTTCATTTAAAATATTTAACAACAATCAGATTTAAAATGCCAATGCATTTTATGCATTGGGTTCCATCCAATGGGTTTGGAATTGGAAGATGTGGGTTCCATCCCTGGGTTTGGAAGATCCCCTGGAGTAGGGAATGGCAACCCACTCCAGTATTCTTGCCTGGAGAATCCCATGGACAGGGGAACCTGGCAGGCTATGATCCATGGGGTTGCAAAGGGTCGGATGTGGCAGAGCCCGCACGAATGTTAGTGCCCATAGTATTCACTAGATTCTCAAGACAGTGAACATAACTGATGTATATGGGTCTAGTTTGTTGACCTGCACACAAATAGTCAAGCTAGTATAAATCCTGGCAACTCTTCAAAAGAGTCTAAAAAGTCTGTATCCTGTGCATAAGTTACAAATGCTCCATATTATAGAGTACAGCACACTTCCTCTGTGGACAGTTCCATCAAGGGCTTCCTGGTCTGGAAACAACTTTTATAGGAATCCTTTGTTAAGCCGCCCCAAATGTATCATCATAAAATGTTAAACCACTGTCTAGAGTTTAAAAATCCATCTTTGTGGCCTTTCTGACTTTGTCAAGTAAAAGCTAGGGATTGAATATTGTTGATACCTCAAATTCACATTGCAAGCATTTCCTTAAAAATCCTAGGACGAATAAACGGGAATTTAGTGCATTTAGAATTCATTCTTTATCTGCTCAGCAAGCATTTAGAGAATACTTAGCATTTAGAACCAACTGAGTTAGTAGTTGTGAGGACAAAGAGCAATATGACACAAACTCTGTCTTTACGGAGCGCCTAGATTAATGGGTCAGGGGTTTCAGTAGAGAGATAAGCAGATAAATGAAAAGCACTCATAAGTGTTTACTGTTTTACACCAAACTTTCCTATCAACCCATGTTCGAGGTTGGAATGTAAACACTCTGATAGTTCCATGTTCAATCAGTTGGTATCTCAGTGATTGGAAGCCTTTGGCACCCACTAGATCACTTTGCTGGAGAAGGAAATGGCAACCCACTCCACTATTCTTGCCTGGAGAATCCCATGGACAGAGGAGCCTGCTGGGCTTCAGTCCATAGGGTCCCAGAGCTGGACACGACTGAAGCAACTTAACATACATGCACAGATCACCTTGAAGCATTTTAGACATGCAGTTGCCTGGGGCAGCACACAGACCTAATGAATCAACAGTCCTGGAGATGGAGTCCTGGTGTAGATACTCTGAAGGGCTCCACAGTGCTTCTGGTGTGCTGTGGATTGAGATCTTGTAAAGTTTTACTAAGTGTTTATTATTTGATTGGAAATATGTATCCATCACATAAATATTTAGAAAGTCAAACCAGTTATTGTGAGCAACAAACCAAAAATCTGGTTTGTGGGACAAAAATCTGGTTTGAGGACAAAAATCTCCCAGTCCTCTCCCAATCTCCTGCATATTGTTATGTGTTAAACTTAAGTCTGGAGCAGACGTGCATTTATGGTACTTTCGTAGCTAAACTTTGTTTATTTGAGCTGATTATATTCCACCTGGTTACCAGAATCCTGTTTACTCTAAAGGGAAGATAAACTGTGTCAACTGTTAGAAAATCATTAAAATAGACCTCGAGGAATAGTTAAGTCCTCATGGAAAACGCTGACACCTGTTGTCTTTTACAGCAATCCCAAGTCAACCTCATCCATTTTCTTTATTTTTTTTCTCTCTTTTTCTTGGGAGATGATTTCCATGAAAATGAGATCTTTATTTCTTGAGAGTTCATCTGTTTCTGCTGCTCAGAGGGGAAAAAAAATGCTTAAAATTTAAGCTCAGTGAGTTGAATTAGAATGCTGCTCGGCATTTTCCACAAGGATCCATAGGTTTTTGTGGTCTACCTGGAATTCAAGCTGTCTGCTTACCAGCTGCTGTGGGGATGAAGGTTTGTTGGTGCCGTTTTCTTGTGGACGTGTCATTCTCGAGAACAGACATTCCAGCTCCTGTGACTACACTCAGGGAAAACTTGCACTGCCTTTAGTCTCTCTCCTTCTGCTTTGCTCTCAACCCTAATCGGGTGATAACCTACATCTAACAACAGATTTACCCTAGAGCATTAAGTACCAGACGATGGACATAACAGTTTATAAGAGTGAGCATCTTTTCAGAATTCTTTTTTATATGTCACTTTCCCTTTTATTTTATATCTCTTTCTAACTACAAAGTAAGTACTATTGTAAGGAAAAGGAACAGAACTTTTATAATCAGGCACTGTCCTAGGTTGGCATTTGCAGATATGTTGCTTAATATTTAATGATTTTCCTTTTGGATTCAGTTATACGAATCTCTGAAAAAGGCATGCACTACTTGTTTCGACATTCTAAGTTCACATAGTGTATGACAGGAGAAGGAAAAAAGACTCTACTTAAGTAAATTGTAATTTATCCCTTGGGATTTAATGGACTTGGTGATACATAGATGAATTAGGCTATATAGATTAATTAACAGGCTCATGAGAGTCTAAAACCTACTTGTAACAGTTGTATTTCAATAAAATTAAAATTTTAAAAGAATTTTGCATACCAGAGGAATTATGGCAAAAAGAAAGATAATGTAGTCTTATCTTTAACATCTCATGCACCATCAATCATTGCCTTGGCCCAGATGGAATTCATAATAAAGTATTATAAAAAATTGAGGTCATACATTCAAGTTACTTAATGACTTTTCTTTAATTAGTTACATAAAATAATATAATGAGGACATATGTTCTGCTTTACCATTTTATTAGGGAGGAGAAAATCCATTTTTCTAACTCACATAGCTAAGATCTGAGAAAAATTGAAGAGAGACTTGTAAAAAAGCTCCTATTCTTTGGAACCCTCCTGGATCTCCATCTTGCATTGTTTATTCATTTTACTATAGCTGACCCTGACGGTTACACATCCCAAAGCCCTTCTTCTCTGTCTTCTCCCATTGGCCAAACACAGCTACTAGGAAAGAGGGTGAGTATACCAGATATTTACAATCCTAATTTCCTTCCAGTGAAGGAAAACTGAGTGATCTAGAAATGGTCAATGATACATGAAGGGAATTATTTTGGGGGCTTCTGATAAAATATTCCTCCTTAGTAAAAGGAGAAAGATTACATGTATGAGTGGCAGACATTGTGCTTCCTTAATAACTTTGCACATGCATTGTGTGAAGATGTAATATGTGGAGCTGCTGCATCCATTCTGCAACCGTGAGGAGATATCACCAACTTCTTGAGGATGGTGGAAGAGATGTTTGGAGGATCCTGGCTATTTGATGACATAATGGAGCCACTAAATCAACCTTGAAACTGTATATTTTGGTATTTTTGTCATGTGAAATAGTAATAAACACCTAAAGCCTGAGTCATGCTCACTTATATATTCTATCACTTCCAATCATAAGTACCTTAACTGATAACTGGCAAATGCTACCAGACTTACAGTGGAGGTTGCTGCTGCTGCTGCTGCTAAGTCGCTTCAGTTGTGTCTGACTCTGTGTGATCTGTATATTTAAGAGAGGACTCAATATTTAGGAATCTTCTGGTTTTATTTACTCTATTAATAATAAAACCAGATAAGCTATGAAGGAAAACTGAGTTGCTAGCTGGAAATTCTGCAACCAACAACTGTAGTATCTAAAATAGGTTAGAAGACTATACCAGTCAAGTTTGGATAAGAATAAACATTATATCAATTGTGGTAGTATACATTGGTATAAATACTTGTAGTCAGAAAAGCCAGAATCTCATAATACAAAAAATCAAGGGGAAACAGCAAGTTAGATATTTCATGGAAAACCTGAATTGAGGCCTATGTATTTTATTAGGAAAATAATTCAGGGAATATATATATATATATATATATATATATATATATATATATATATTTAGCTTATTGGAATGGAAAAAGAATGAAAACCTGGTAAAGACAAAGAACACATAGGTTATATAGGAGCGCAATACAATTATGCTTGGAAAAGTTTTAAAATTGGCAACTTTAAAAAATAAGAACTAATTTAAAGTACATTCTGTTTCAAATAAAATGCGATCTTTCAAAAGGGTGATGCTTTTACATGAGTAGGCAAGTTAGGGAAAACTGTTGACCAAAACTGAACTGTAAACCTACATTGCAATACATGTATTTGAAACTACAAATAAATCTGGATTCTGATAGAACTTTATGTGGCTCTCAATAGGCAAACAGAACTTGACACTAGACAGAAAGAAAAACCTACATACACTTAATAAAATATGAAGCCAGTAGTGAAATTGAGAGGCATTATTTAGGGTATAGTCTAAATTGTTGTAAGGGAGATTTACAGAGTGGCTTAAACAATTTAGAAGCATATTTCTCTCTCATGTATAAGAATGGAGTTAGATAGTCCAAGCCTGGCAGAATCTTTGTCATCCTCAAAATATGTCTTCTGTTCCTAGATCCAACTCTTGCAATGAGGAAGTTCATTCTTTTTAAAGACACGACCTAGAACGGACAAACATCAATTTTCTTCCTATCTCCCAGACAGAATATGACTGAAGCGACTTAGCTCACAGACATAATTAAATCACATGGTCACATCTAGTTGCAAAGGGTGCTGGGAAATGTACCCTGTAGCTGAGGGGCATGTTCTTTTGTAAAACTCAATGTAATCTATCCATCATGTGTTCAGTCATGTCCAATTATTTGCGACTCCATGGACTGTAGCCCACCAGGCTTCTCTGTTCATGGGATTCTCCAGGCAAGAATAATGGAGTGGGTTGCCATTTCCTCTTCAGGGGATCTTTCTGACCCAGGGACCAACCCACAGATGGATCTGAATCAGGGATGGAACAGATATCTCCCATGTCTCCTGCATTGCAAGGGTTTCTTTACCGCTTGAGCCATCTGGGAAGTGCTCTTCTTAAAGGCATGATAATGAGTACTGGGGGACAAGATTCATCTCTGATCCAGGAGAGTGGCAGTGTTGGAAGGAATAGTGGAGCTGTAGAGTCAATATTCATCTTCTCCTTGGGGAAATCTTTCTGTTGGAATTGGCCTTAGTCAATTATGCCTCCTTTTTAACGCCCTGGTGCCAACGTAGACCCAATTGTTACCAGCCTGGGACATTTTTGTCTTTATTTTAGTAATGTAAAAAACTATAAAAAGAGTACAAAAATTATTCCTACACATGGTTAGAAAGATCATAAATGGACTTGTATGGAAAAGCATAAGCTTCCTCCTACACGGTGCCATTTGAAAAAGGGGACACCTATTCTAATTCCTATAACTGTGTTTTCTAAATCTCATATCTCAAAACACGTATCTATGTGTTTGTTACTAATTTTGTACATGATCTGTTGAATCTTATCTCACTAGCAACGGGATGTGTGCATGTGTCTTCAGTCGCTCAGTCGTGTTCGACTCTTTCAACCCCAAGGACTGGAGCCTGCCACACTGCTCAGTCCATGGAGTTTTCCAGGGAAGAATACTGGAGTGGGTTACAATATTGGAATGGGTTACCGTTTCTTTCTCCAGGGGACCTTCCCAACCCAGGGATTGAACCTGCATCTCCTGCATTGGCAGGAGGATTCATTACTGTCTGAGCCACTGGGGAAGCTTGAAAATTAATTTCAAGCAATTTAAACTAATATTAAAATTTTAGTTCCTCTACTTAGTGTCTCTGTAATTTTAAGTAATATGCTTACGTATTCATTTCTTATTTGGTCAATTGTAGGCAGTATTCCTTGATTCTCTGCTTTGAAGGTGAAGATATTTGCACTTCTAACATTTTTTTCAGCTTTTATCTTCCATGCTAAGCCCAACTTTTGTCCTCTTTATTCTTCAATATCAAGTTTGATAATATTACTTTGTATTCATTAACCATAATTATCTTTTAATTTGTTAGAGGATGTTTCTAAGCATTGAAAACTAATAAATATTGTTTATATTATTGTGATTCAGTCAGTCAGTCAGTTCAGCCGCTCAGTTGTGTCTGACTCTTTGCGACCCCAGGGACTGCAGCACACCAGGCTTCCCTGTCCATCACCAACTCCTGGAGCTTGCTCAAACTCATGTGCAACGAGTTGGTGATGCCATCCAACCATCTCATGCTCTGTTGTCCCCTTCTCCTCCTGCCTTCAATCTTTCCCAGCATCAGGGTCTTTTCCAATGAGTCAGCTTTTTGCATCACATGGCCAAAGTATCAGAGTTTCAGCTTCAGCATCAGACCTTCCAATGAATATTCAGGATTGATTTCCTTTAGGATTGACTGGTTTGATTTCATTCACAAATGATTTTATTTTTTAAAAACTTTTCTTGTGTATTGGAGTATGGCTGATTAGTAAACAATGTTGTGATAGTTTCGGGTGAACAGTGAAGGGACTCAGCCATACATATACATGCATTCATTCTCCCACAAACTCCCCTCTCACCCAGGCTACCGTATAACATTGAACAGAGTTCCATGTACTATACAGGAGGTCCTTGTTGGTTATCCATTTTTAAATATAGCTGTGTGTACATGTCCATCCCAAACTCCCAAACTATCCCTTCCCCCATCTTTCCCCCTGGCAACCGTAAGTGCAAATGCCTTTATTTTAAAAACTTAATTTCCATTAGCTCTTCCTGAATGAGGCTGAGAATTGTCTGGGAGTCATCTGAAATCGTCAAGACCCCAAACCTTTTTGTATCTTTTAGTTTTCTTATTTAAACTGGGGAGTAGAAAAATCTTTATGTTTGCTTCCAATTTTGTCAGTGATGATAATAAAAAATACTATTTTTTTTCAAAGAAATTTTGTATATATATTTTATTGTACTAACTTGCTTTCACAGATATCTGAATAGTAGATAGAGTCATTTTTGTTATTCCCATTTTATTGCTGAAAACAAAATGAAGCACAAAGGCATTAACTAACCTGCTAAAGGTAGAAACAGCTTTGTTCTATTTAAAATATTATTTTGAACATTGTTTAAAAGATACTTAAAATACAGCTTGGTCTAAAATGAAGTTTCCTGTGTTAGTTTGCTAAAAATATCTTAAGAATATCACCTTAAAGATTTTTTGTCATATCATAAAACAATAATTGTGCCCTATATCCACTGAGGAGGTTTTTAAAATTGTAAGATACTGGTGGATTTATGAGGATGAAATATGTGGTCAACACACACACACACACACACACACACCACCACCACCACCACCACCACCAAGAATCATAGTTTAATGCTGTAGAATAAATTAGAGATTTTGACAAGATTTTACTGAGAAATACAGAAAAAGGAAGGATAAGCATTTTGTATCTTCAGTACCCAACAGTGGGCTTTAAAAGTATACCTAAATTAGATTTATGTTGTAATGATTTCATGTCACAGAACATTTGAAAGGATATTTGTTTGTGTTTACCTATCATAGGTGTATGTACAACAGAAGGCTAGTTACTTGGTGCATAGGAAAGAAATAGATCATGGAAGACCTAAATTTTTGTTTTTTACATGAGCTAAAATTTAATTAGATTTCAACATTGGTCCTTAGGCGCTATTTACTAGTGCAGTAGTTTCCAGACTTGACAAGAGGCATCATCACATAGGACACTTGTTGGAAACACTTCTTTTCAGATTTCTCCTTGTGTGAGTACCAGTAATCTGAATTTAAGAAACTTCTTTGGTAATTCATATCAGCAGTTATTGGGAAAAAATGCTTTAAAGATACTGAAAAAATACAAATAAATGGCCTCACTGTGTAGTTTAGAATCGAGTATTATCAGATTCTTTCTCTTTTTTATAAGGAAAGATGCTCAGGAGATCCACAAGGGAGAGCTTCCTGAGACTGTGAAGAGAAGAAAGGCATATTTAACTAAAAATAGTCATTACACAATTAAAATAATAGAGATAGTTTGATAGTTGAGGGGAGACCTCATCCTGGCATTATAACTTCTCCTCTTGTACCTCCTTCCTTTGATACCTGCCAAGAAGCTCAAATGGTAAAGAATCTGCCTGCAATGCAGGTGACCCAGTTTCGATCCCTGGGTCAGGGAGATCCTCTGGAGAAGGGAATGGCAATCCACTCCAGTAGTCTTGCCTGGAGAATCCCATGATCAGAGGAGCCAGCAGGCTACAGTCCGTGGGATCTCAAAGAGCCAAACACGATTGCGCAACTAACATTACTACTACTACTACTACGAAGCAACAACAGCGAGGAGCTTTGACACCTGATCATGGTCAGGTAATGGGAGTTTCATAGGTGAGTATTCACGGGGTTAAACTCTCACCTATATGGTCAATTAGAATATTCTTTTTTCTATGACATTCCTTAAGATAAATCATTATATCTACATCTGGGCTTATGGATCACAGAACACTCTGCACCTCATAAGAAGAGCAAATAATACAATGTCAGTAAACAACAATATTCCTGTAATTCAAATCTGTTTTCTACACAGATAAAAATCAATATTGCTCCAGGAAAGGTTTTAGATATATGGCTTACCTCAATAGCTTAAGGTGAGAATTTTTTTGGAGAGTCAGTATTTGAAAGCAATTGAATGTCATGATTAAGCAATCCAAAAATCTCAAAAGATGTAACATTCAACAGGACAATTGTCCTGGGCTCTTGAGAGAGATAATAGCGTGAAAACAAGCAGAAAAGAGAGATTATTACAGACTATAATAGATTAAACTGACATAACCAAACGTAATGTGCAAACCTAGATTAGCTCCTGGTTCTGGTCAAAAGAAAACAGTCATAAAAGATGATCTTTGGAGAAATGGAAAAATTTAAATATAGACTAAACACTAAGTGTTAAGGGACAATTATCAATGTTTTTAGGTCATAATGGCATTATGTTTTTGGTTTCTATTTTTAGATGTGTGCCGAAATGTTTAAGGATAAAGTGCCATGATGTTGAAACTTTCAAATGGTACAGTTGTACATGTATAGCACATATACCTAGGCATAGGGAGAAGGAGAGAAAAAATAGTAGAGCATTCTATCAACTACACTCTTTCCTACTGAAATGAACAAGAACTACTTGGAAATATGCCTGATTCTAAGACTGGGGCAAAAATGTACAAGATAAACTTCAGTGTTTTATTATAGCAGATATCAAGGAAGCTATCAAAGATTGCTAAAGTGAAAATGTAAGTTGCTCAGTCCTGTCTGACTCTTTGCAACCCCATGGACTATACAGTCAATGAAATTCTCTAGGCCAGAATACTGGAGTGGGTAGCCTTTCCCTTTTCCAAGGGCTCTTCCCAACCCAGGGATTGAACCCAAGTTTCCCGTATTGCAGGCGTATTCTTTACCAACTGAACCATAAGGGAAGCCCCAAAGATTGCTAGGTTTGTGTAAAAAAGACTCAGGATGCAACTTGAAAGGCTTCCTCTGGCCAAACATGGGACAATTTGAGGATCGATAAAGATAATAATTTCAATAGATTTAAACAAGTTAAGTGTTTAGTGTTTAAATCCATGAGTCCTTAGACTATATTTAAAACATTTTGTCATCATTAGAGGGTGGAATATTTTAAGAGTTGATAAAGGATAGAATTTTGAGCAGTTTATTTTGCCTTGAGCGACTGATCTGATCTGATCTGATATGACTCCACTCCTGGGAAAGTGAATGGTAGATGAAGGGACATCTCTCTTTACAGAAGTATGTTACCTAATAAATGAAGAAATAATAAAACTAAAATATCAACATTTTGTAACCTCAATGAATTCATGAATCTAGTGGTTGAATTCATGGCACGTTTAGTGGTTGCTAACATCAGAAAAAGAGAGACACAATGTTACGTGGCACCTGGATGGGAAGGGAGTGTGGAGGAGAATGGACACACGTATATGTGTGGCTGAGTCATTCTGCTGTGCGCCTGAAACTATCACAACAGTGTTAATTGACTATACTCCAATACAAAATAAAAAGTTAAAAAAGAAAACGAGAGAAAACCAAATAACACAAACTGCTTAAAGGGGAGAAGCATCATCTACTAGGAAATATTCTTCCCCAAAATATCATTCCTACATCTAATCAAACCTCAAGGTTTAATTACAAATTTGCAAGAAATGTAGAAGTCAGGGGGACATTTCTAAGAAAACAAAAACAAGCCCCAAACTTCACGAGGATGCAATCAGCCAAATCCAGACTGTGGCAAAATCTACAGAACAAGTACTTTGTTCTGTCAGCAAAAGGATATAAATGAGATGGAGAAGTAAAGCTATAGGCTAAAGGAAACGAGAAGGCACGTTATCTAATTGCTTTATGTGAATCTTATTTATATCCTGATTCAAAGGAATAATTAAAAAAGAACCTTTTATAACATGATGGGTCATTTGAGTACTAACTGGATATTTGAAAGTATTAAGGTATTATTGTTTTTAAGTATTATAATGTTTATAAGTATTATAATGTTTATCTCATTCCAGGAGACAGTGAAGGACAGGGAAGCTTGGTGTGCTGCAGTCCATGGGGTTGTAAAGAGTCAGACATGACTTAGCCACTGAACAATAACAACATTATAATGTTTTGGTGGCTATGTGGTTTTTATTTTTGAGTAGCATTTAAAAGATTTTTAAAAATTTATTTTTATTGAAGTATATTTGATTTACAAAACTGTGTTGATTGCTGCTTTGCTGCTGCTGCTGCTGCTGCTAAGTCGCTTCAGTCGTGTCCAACTCTGTGCCACCCCATAGACTGCAGCCCACCAGGCTCCCCCGTCCCTGGGATTCTCCAGGCAAGAACACTGGAGTGGGTTGCCTTTTCCTTCTCCAATGCATGAAAGTGAAAAGTGAAAGGGAAGTCGCTCAGTCGTGTCTGACTCTTAGCGACCCCATGGACTGCAGCCTACCAGGCTCCTCCGTCCATGGGAGTTTCCAGGCAAGAGTACTGGAGTGGGGTGCCATTGCCTTCTCCATGATTGCTGCTTTACAGCAAAGTAGTTCAGTTATACATATGTATATATTTTTTGTATTCTTGTCCACTATGGTTTATCACAGAATATTAAATATAGCACAGTTTTCAGTGCTATACAGTAGGATCTTGTTGTTCACCCATTCCATTTATAATAGTTTGCAGCTGCTAATCGCATACCATCCTTTCCCCAGCCACTACCGTCTTATTAAAAAAAATTTTTTTTTTGAGCGGCATTTTTATCTTTTGGAGATGTGTACTAATAACTGCAGATGAAGTGAGATATTGTCTGGGATACACCCCTTAATAATATGAGATGGAAAGGAAGTAGATGAAGCAAGACTTTCATGAATTGATAATGTTTAAGGCCAGGTGATGGGTAACTTTCTAAAAATATAAAGTGCTTTGATATTCTGTAGCTTAGAATGAGAAAGCAAAAATCTTCGTGGCTGTTCATTTGGTTGAGGTAACAGACTCAGCTAATGCTAACTGCACAGTTAACAAACAATTTTTCTCCCAAGGACATGCTGCAGCTCTTGTCCTTAACAAGAAAAAAAAGTTGTAAAGTTGCTGCCTTTATTATCTTCATTTTACAGAGGAGGATAAAGTGAGTTGCTCAAGATCACACACTATGGTTTGCCACAGAGACGGGTTCCATATCCAGGGACTCTCAACTCAAGGGTCTATACGTGAAGACATATATCCGTGGGATGAGATATTCACTGGGGTGTTATGACCCAATATAATTGGAGAAGTTTTATTGATATGGAACTTTCAAGTAACTCTGTGGCTTATTTGAAAGGTGCGGGTTCCAAATTAGGTCTAGGCCAAAAATTAGGGCATATGAAAGCCAAGAATCAAGACCATTCCCAGTACTGATGAGTTGAATTTTCTTTGGTACATAAAACATGTAGGAATGATCACAGTTCTTCCATAGTGAATAAGGTAGAGATTTTGGAGATGGCAAGGGTGGTAATCACTGTATTCTTCCTTTCATCAATATCCAAAATAGGGAATGAAAATATTTCCTTTAATGGTTGAGAAAGGCTCTTTGCTTCTGAGAATGAGAACTGAGAAAATATTTTTTCCATTGCCTTGGCTGTAGTAAAATTGTTTGATATCTTCAAGCAAGACAACTGACTCATAAGAATGAATATAAAAAGAACTCCAGCATATTAAAAATCTTCCCTATGCTAATGTGTTTGGATATTAGAAACAAATTGATTACATCTGTAAAATAAAAAAAAAGAAAAAGAATGATACCCTCCAGGATGCAACAGGGAGAATTTAATAAGCTGCCTTAAATCACTCAACCTATAACACATCTCAAATGTTAATTAAGCATTTTTTTTTTTTATCCTCACCTCTGCTCTGCTGGCTTTAGTAAAATCCTGTCTGCCAGTATAACTCTCTACAGGTACCTCCAATTCTGTTTGAAGTTGATGATCTGGGCTTGGCTCATAACATTCACAGTAGATTTACCTGAAAGATCAATAAAAGCATGTTCAAAGCTAGATTGGCTTCATAGAGCCCAGGATTTTTATTAATTCATATAAACTTCCTAAAACTTTCACTGTACAGGAAAAAGAAGGAAACTTGAGAATATTCACATTGTAAGAAATTGAATTGGTATCATGGAGTTGCAGAGTGGGTCTGGAGCCTGTGAATCCCCTCACATGTCAGAATTAGGAGGCATGAAATGCTGTCTTTCTTAAATCTAGGAGGTCTTAGAATTGTCAGTCACATCAGAAAGTGTTTGATAAGTGCCAATCTTTTTGTCCTGGATGCTGTGCAAGATTAGTTACAGGGACTTTTGCCCTTTGTGAACAGATGTCACTGAGCTCATTAGACAACATGTATCTAGGCATTAACTACATATCTTACTAATTCTACAGATGAGTTGGAGAGAGTATAGCAAAGAAGAAGTTGAAACAGTTAAAGAAGCTATGGAGATACCATGTGGAAAATAGGAAGAGACTGGATGCTTGGACCTGGGAAAAGAAGAGAAGGTAACATTATAGGAGCCATCTCATAATGGAGTGAAATAAAAAGGGCATATTGGAGCCAGATACAACTCTGGCTGGAGTTCAGCTCAGTTCAGTCGCTCAGTCGTGTCCGACTCTTTGCTACCCCATGGACGGCAGCACGCCAGTCTTCCCTGTCCATCACCAACTCCTGGAGTTTACTCAAACTCATGTCCATTGACTTGGTGATGCCATCCAACCATCTCATCCTCTGTCATCTCCTTCTCCTCCTGCCTTCAATCTTTCCTAGCATCAGGTCTTTTCCAATGAGTCAGTTCTTCGTATCAGGTGGCCAAAGTATTGGAGTTTCAGCTTCAGCATCAGTCCTTCCAATGGATATTCAGGACTGATTTCCTTTAGGATGGACTGGTTGGATCTCCTTGCAGTCCAAGGGGCTCTCAAGAGTCTTGTCCAGCACCACGGTGGTCTTGCACAATTTCCTATTCTTGAACTTCACTTTCTGTATCTGTTAGTCAAGAATAAGGGAAAGAAAAAAAAAAAACTGATTTAAAGGAAGGAATCTGTTTTTCTTCATTTGTAAAATTAAGGATTTTGAAAAGCTATTTTGAAATAATCCCATAATCCCTCTTGAACTATGTTTATATACTTTAAACAGTAGGAGATGCTAGAAGGGGAGATATTATATATTCTGGGGTTGGGACAGTCTTTCATGGAAGCAGTGGTATTTTTTGCAGTTTAGTATCCAGTGTAAGGGTTCCTGGCAAGTGAAGAAAACAGGGAATTCCAGCCATAGGCATAGAGTGGGACAATTAATGTGTAATTTGACTAGCATTTATCATTTCTTGCAAAAGTGTATATAGAGATAATTGTTTTCTCTTTTTTGGGGGAGGTAATACTCTTCCTTTTCAAATTTAGATTTTTTTTAAAGAATGTATGGTTTGACTAAGAATGTGAAAT
The DNA here is from genome assembly GCF_055505025.1 of Bos grunniens. Taxonomy (NCBI): domain Eukaryota; kingdom Metazoa; phylum Chordata; class Mammalia; order Artiodactyla; family Bovidae; genus Bos; species Bos grunniens. Next base: position 24,110,758 of record NC_141187.1, on the reverse strand, counting down.
TAGAACCTAGAAACTAATCAAGCAGCAGAGAAGCTTTGATCTTTAAAATGCTGGAATTATCTTTAATCAGAGGAGATTTAAATTGGCTAAATAGTAGGATTAAGGCAAAATTATCATCATTTTGTGCACTAAAATGTTGATTCTTTTTCTACTAATGGAAACAATTCTGTGAATTAAAACTCAGTTTTCTCTCTTAATTAAATGATTCATTGCTTTCTAAAAGGTTCAGTTTTAAAAAATTATTTTTCCTTTTAACAGTTTTAATGTTGGTATCCAAAATAGTGAAATATAATGTTGATGTAAGATTTTGTTACACTTACCAATGTTTTAACTCTTTTTTTCTATGGCATATGGCCTGAAATTTTTTTTGAATCACCACTGTTTATTCCTTTAGAGAAACATCCTGCTATCTGAGCATGGATTTTGCCATTTATTCTATAGGATCCTTGTAAGGGATCCCATAAAAAGTTGATTTGAAATTTAGTTGTTACTTATATTTTAAAAAATCTGTAACAAAAAATGTATACATACTAAGTATTATCACATAACATATTTTACTACCAATATATTAACATACATTACCAGATTAACTAATTTTGTGTTGATCATAGAGATTAGAGTCTCCTGACATATGCATATATTTGTTGTCCTGCAAATGTGTCATTGATCATCTCTTCTTTTATTAAGTGTTAATGGCTTGGGTTCCACCTAAGTTTTACAAGGGCCAGATATAAGTGTTTGTGTCCCTAATTTCAGGGTAGTGTTAGTTCTCAAACTGGCTCCCTCCTCCTTTGGAGGGCCCAAAGAAAGATTCAGGGCTTCCCCTGTGGCTAAGATGGTAAAGAATCTGCCTTCAATGCCAGACTCAGGTTCGATTCCTGGGTGAGGAAGATCCCCTGGAGAAGGGAATGAATGGCTACCCACTCTAGTATTCCTGCCTGGAGAATTCTATGGACAGAGGAGCCTGGTGGGTTACAGTCCATAGGGTTGCAAAGAGTCAGACATGATTGAGCAACCAACAATTTCACTTTAATTTTTTTTCCAAAGAAAGAGGCGGATCACTCTGGATTGGTAGGTGGCAGGTTTAATAAAAAGAAGGGGACTTAGACATGAGGCTTTTCTCTGGAAGCTGCAAAACAAGTTTTTGAACTTGTTACATCTTTGAACTCACCTGCTGGAATTTTAAAAGTTTATAAAGTATGTAGGTCTTAACTGGGTTCAGTCATGTATATTGTCCAGATGGTCCCAGTAACACCTCCCTCTCTCCAGGCTGCATCCTTGAGGCAGCTTCTAGCTTTGGAAGGCAAGCAAAACACATATTCCAAGACGGGATAGGATGAGGAAGCTCTCAGCTCTCAGGTCAACCCACAGTCACATCCTCTTCATGACTCCCTCCAATAGGTAGGAAATTTTTTCATCTATTTGTTTGTTTATTTGATTTCTCTCTTTAAGCGAATGCAGCTATCCTTCTCTCAGGTGACAAACAATTCATTAATTCATGATTCCTTTATTCATTAGACACTTATTAAGAAAAGTGGACACTTTATTAAGAAAATTCCTTGTGCCAGATCCTAGTATTGCAATAGTGAAAAATAGTGTTCTTATTCTTAAGAGAATTTACAACTAGTGGAAAAGACTTTGGCAGGCAGAGTCTTTACCATTGAGCTACAAGGGGAGCCCGTGATAAGCACATAAACAAGCAAATAATCACACATTGAACACTTGCTGTGAAGGAAATGATGCCGAGCTTCAGGAGAGTAGAACAGGCAAATTAATTTAGAAATGAGATGCAGGGAAGTTGCTCTTTATAAAGAAGGGTTTAGACTGCAACATGGAGGCTGATGAAGAATTAGGCAGGTTAAGTGCAGCTACATGGAGGCTGATGAAGAATTAGGCAGGTTAAGTGCAGCTCTATCGGAGAAGGAAAGGGCAACCCACTCCAGTGTTCTTGCCTGGAGAATCCCAGGGACGGGGGAGCCTGGTGGGCTGCTGTCTATGGGGTCGCACAGAGTCAGACACGACTGAAGCGCCTTGGCAGGCAGGCAGGCAGTGCAGCTCTGCATAGAAGGTCTGAGAGGGCCAGCTCCTGGACCACTGGAAAACCTCCAGAAGGCTGGCGTGGCTGAGTGAAGCACGTGAGAGTGACGGGGACCAAGACGGGTGAAGAGGCAGATGGGGCCTGATCATGAAAGGCCTCAGAGGCACTGGGAAGGAGCTTAGTTTCTATCCAGGACCCGTGAGAACCTATTTGAGTAGGAGAGTGAGGGCATTTAAATGGTGACTTTAGTAGTTAGCGAGAATGGATTTGAGATAGACAAGAGCAGTATTACGGAGACCTGTAAAATGATGGTGAGTTAGGCCAGGATGAGGCTAGTGGAAGTAGAGAGAACTGGGCAGTGTTCAGACCTCTTCTGAGTATGAATTGACATAACTTGATAATGGGTATGAGTGTGGGAAGTTACTGGGTTACTGGTGTGAGCACTTGGGTGAAGTGTTGTCAGACACAGAGAGCAATGTAGAAGGACATTTTGTGGGGAAAAATAAAAGAGTTCGACACTGAACACTTTAAATTTGAAATTCTGGAGAGAGATCTGAGTGGAACTATTAAATACGGTGATCAGTTCACATCTCAGAAAGTTTTGAGAAGTCCATATACATTTGAGTGTTGTTGGTAGATGAGGGATATGTGAAGATGAGGGACGTGCATCAGAATTATCTGTTGGAGCCTATTTGCGTTTTAAAGGTTATGTTTACATCTTTAGATAACCTATATGTATATACCTGCATCAAAATGTTCTTGTCAAATAAACTCTGCTAATCTATGTTACTTAAGGGGGAAACGATTGCAATAATTTTTACTGTCAATCATTTGAGCACAACCAAGGTGTATACCCAGGAGCGTATCTGAGTCAGGAAAGATGAACCACTTCTGCTGGTTTGGCTGTCCTCTTCCAAGCCTGTTGGTGTTCAGGTATATCCAAAATATAAAAACACACGTGGAGAAACTCCCCAGGGGGATCAGAAAGCCATTCCTTTAAAAAGCAATTATCTGCGAACTAGGTGGTAGCAGAGATTTGGTATTAGGTTATGTTTTCTCTTTCCTTTTTCAGAGATACAAGATGGCTCTTCCTGACCAGTGTGAAGAAGAATTGAGCTTTAAACCGCCTTTCTCACATTTAGCATGATACTCATTATGTTTAGCACTTGCCATCTTTAGCAGGGCATCAAGCAGAGCCTTCCCTTCTTTTTTTCTTTGGACTCTCCTCCCAAATCTGTCATAAAATGCAGGTGTTGTTGCTTGAAATATATTACAAGTTCCTTTAGGGCAGGAACCGTGTATCACACATATTTGTAGCCAGTCCTTGGCTCAGCAAAGTAGCTCACAAAATGTTTTAGAAATAATGTCGGTTTGTTTCATTTGATTTGACATTTTGCTCCAGAGCTCCATGTACCTTATGGGAGATGAAGAGCTGTTTTAACAAATAAAAATAACTCGATCTTTTTTGACTTAAGATGCTGGCTTCCAGATTAATATTTAGTTTTACCTGGGTAACTTCTCAGTCAGTGTAAAGTTCACACATATTGAGGGTTGTTTCTTTCTAAGGGAAATTTCCTCTCCTGTCTTCCTCCTCAGCATGGCATCTGGCACAGAGGGAGTTAATATTCCTTGGGTCCAGGGGCGTAACCCACATACAGCTTTCTCCTCCTTGGTGGGGTTAAGGTGCTGCCAGTTTGGGATGGTGGCCTTGCCTTGTCCCTGGGCTTCTGGTACTAGTGTTCCTGAGCAGGTGGCTGATGTCACTAGGTTCTCTTGGACACTGTCCCAGCCCTTTGTTGCTGAAGCACACAGTGCCTGTCCTAGTCTCTGGGTGCAAGGTTTCTGAGAGCTAGCTTGAGATCGATCCTTATCCTTGACTTGCGCCTGGACTCTGACTCTCTTAGATCTGCCCTGCCCCTCTCAAAGTTGTTACCTGTGCATCACTCTGGAATCTCAAGGTTCTACAAGGCACCTGAGCAACTACCTCGTCTGTTCCTAATTTTCACCTTTTGCCTTGTTGACTGTGACCTCACACCCAGTGCCTGCCTTCTCAAAGACGTATGCTGTCTTCTCTATGCCATGTCCACAGAAGTGGGTCCCTGTCACTCAGAGTCTCAGATTTTCCCCCCAGATCTGCTTGTATGTTTTCATATCCTTAATGCCTACTCCCCATGCAGATGCTCATGACAGATCTTGTCTTAGCTTTCTCTGTTTCCTTTCTGTGTCTCCACTGGAGACATGGAATGGCTTTCTTCATCCTCTGTTCCTATATTCTTCCGATCCTACAGTAGTTATCTGTTTAGATATTTAAGAAACTGCCAAACTGGTTTACAGAGAGACTATCATATTACATTCTCACCAACGCAGTATTCTACTCTAATACTATTTTGATGGAGGCAACTTTGGATAGAGATTCTATAAAAATGGGATTCTGCTCCAGGTTTGCTCATTAATTAATTATAATGAATTTCTTCAATGACACCATTTTTTTCTAGCTCCAGTTTTCCTCAGTTACATAACAGATATGAGGAAAACTAACTGCCCTTTGACTTGTGTGAATGTACAATGAGATAGTTTATCTAAAATATAAGCCACTTGGGGAAAATTCTCATGTTTAAATGGGATTTTATGGTTCAAAAAGCTTTTGAAAATTTACCTCATGTAATTAAAGCAGAAAGTGATCCACAGTTGAAAACTATCTATTTATTTTTAAATTCCACTGCCTGAAAGTCACTGGGGAATGGCCTAACATAAAAATTAACATTATATCAAATTATCTCATAATTTGCTTTATATATTTTAATGATCTTTTTATTTTGAAGTTTGTAGATTCACAGGCAGTTGTAGGAAGTAATACAGAAACATTCTATATATGCTTTGCTCAGTTTACTCCTATGTAACATCATCTTGCAAAACTATAGTACACTATCACAAACGGTGTAGTGACTTACACCTACATCCACCACCTCCCCACCTCTTCCTCAGCTCTAAACTCTGGCAACCACTGGTCAAACTGTTATCTCTAATTTTGTCATTTTCTAGATATTATATAAATTAAATCATATGATATACAACCCTTTGAGATTAACTTTTTCACTCAGCATAATTCTTTAGATATTAATCCAAGTTGTGGCTTATTTCAACAGTTTGTTATTTTTTATTGCAGAATATTATTCCATGGTCTGGATGTACCACAGTTTAACAATTCAACCACTGAAGGAATATTCCTTCTCGTTTGGGGCTATTAAGAACAAACCTATAACGAACATTTGTATATAGCTTTTTGTGTGAACATGAATTTTCATTTCTCTGGAGTAAATGCCCAAGAGTACAATTGCTGGATTTTTATGATAGCTAACTTTTTTTTTAAATGAAACTGCCAAACGTTTCCAGAGTAGCTGTACCATTTTAATTCTTAATAGCACTTTGCAGTTGATCTGATTTAAAGAGATGGGAATACCATCTTAAATATTTAAAGAGATTGGAAAACCAGACCACCTGACCTGCCTCCTGAGAAATCTGTTTTCAGGCCAGGAAGCAACAGTTAGAATTGGGCATGGAACAATAGACTGGTTCCAAATAGGGAGAGGAGTACGTCAAGGCTGTATATTGTCACCCTGCTAATTTAACTTATATGCAGAGTACATCATGAGAAATGCTGGGCTGAATGAAGCACAAGCTTGAATCAAGATTGCCGGGAGACATATCAATACCCTCAGATATGCAGATAACACGACCCTTATGGCAGAAAGTGAAGACATACCAAAGAGGCTCTTGATGAAAGTGAAAGAGGAGAGTGAAAAAGTTGGCTTAAAACTCAACATTCAGAAAACTAAGATCATGGCATCTGGTCCCACTGAAGTGAAGTGAAGTGAAGTGAAGTGAAATCGCTCAGTCATGTCCGACTCTTTGCGACCCTCTGGACTGTAGCCTATCAGGCTCCTCTGTCTATGGTCCCATTACTTCATGGCAAATAGATGGGAAACAGTGGAAACAGTGACAGACTTTATATTTTTGGGCTCCAAAATCACTGCAGAATGTGACTGCAGCCATGAAATTAAAAGATGCTTGCTCCTTGGAAGAAAAGTCATGACCAACCTAGATCAGATCAGATCAGATCAGATCAGTCGCTCAGTCGTGTCCGACTCTTTGCGACCCCATGAATAGCAGCACACCAGGCCTCCTTGTCCAACACTAACTCTGGGAGTTCACTCAGACTCATGTCCATCGAGTCAGTGATGCCATCCAGCCATCTCATCCTCTGGCGTCCCCTTCTCCTCTTGCCCCCAGTCCCTCCCAGCATCAGAGTCTTTTCCAATGAGTCAACTCTTCACATGAAGTGGCCAAAGTACTGGAGTTTCAGCTTTAGCATCATTCCTTCCAAAGAAATCCCAGGGCTGATCTCCTTCAGAATGGACTGGCTGGATCTCCTTGCAGTCCAAGGGACTCTCAAGAGTCTTCTCCAACACCACAGTTCAAAAGCATCAATTCTTCGGTGCTCAGCCTTCTTCACAGTCCAACTCTCACATCCATACATGACCACAGGAAAAACCATAGCCTTGACTAGACAGACCTTTGTTGGCAAAGTAATGTCTCTGCTTTTGAATATGCTATCTAGGTTGGTCATAACTTTCCTTCCAAGGAGTAAGCGTCTTTTAATTTCATGGCTGCAGTCACCATCTGCAGTGATTTTGGAGCCCCCAAAAATAAAGTCGGACACTGTTTCCACTGTTTTCCCATCTATTTCCCATGAAGTGATGGGACCGGATGCCATGATCTTCTTTTTCTGAATGTTGAGCTTTAAGCCAACTTTTTCACTCTCCACTTTCACCTTCATCAAGAGGCTTTGTAGTTCCTCTTCACTTTCTGCCATAAGGGTGGTGTCATCTGCATATCTGAGGTTATTGATATTTCTCCCGGCAACCTTGATTCCAGTTTGTGTTTCTTCCAGTCCAGCGTTTCTCATGATGTACTCTGCATATAAGTTAAATAAACAGGGTGACAATATACAGCCTTGATGTACTCCTTTTCCTATTTGGAACCAGTCTGTTGTTCCATGTCCAGTTCTAACTGTTGCTTCCTGACCTGCATACAGGTTTCTCAAGAGGCAGGTCAGGTGGTCTGGTATTCCTATCTCTTTCAGAATTTCCCACAGTTTATTGTGATCCACACAGTCAAAGGCTTTGGCATAGTCAATAAAGCAGAAACAGATGTTTTTCTGGAACTCTCTTGCTTTTTCCATGATCCAGCAGATGTTGGCAATTTGATCTCTGGTTCCTCTGCCTTTTCTAAATCCAGCTTGAACATCAGGAAGTTCACGGTTCACATATTGCTGAAGCCTGGCTTGGAAAATTTTGAGCATTACTTTACTAGCGTGTGAGATGAGTGCAATTGTGTGGTAGTTTGAGCATTCTTTGTCATTGCCTTTCTTTGGGATTGGAATGAAAACTGACCTTTTCCAGTCCTGTGGCCACTGCTGAGTTTTCCAAATTTGCTGGCATATTGAGTGTAGCACTTTCACAGCATCATCTTTCAGGATTTGGAATAGCTCAACTGGAATTCCATCACCTCCACTAGCTTTGTTCATAGTGATGCTTTCTAAGACCCACTTGCCTTCACATTCCAGGATGTCTGGCTCTAGGTGAGTGATCACACCATCATGATTATCTGGGTTGTGAAGATCTTTTTTGTATAGTTCTTCTGTGTATTCTTGCCTTCTCATCTTAATATCTTCTGCTTCTGTTAGGTCCATACCATTTCTGTCCTTTATCGAGCCCATCTTTGCATGAAATGTTCCTTTGGTATCTCTGATTTTCTTGAAGAGATCTCTAGTCTTTCCCATTCTGTTGTTTTCCTCTATTTCTTTGCATTGATCGCTGAAGAAGGCTTTCTTATCTCTTCTTGCTATTCTTTGGACCAACCTAGACAGTTTATTAAAAAGCAGAAACATTATTTTGCCAACAAAGATCCATCTAGTCAAAGCTATGGTTTTTCCAATAGTCATCTATGGGTGTCAGAGTTGGACTATAAAGAAAGGTGAGCACCAAAGAAAATTGATGCTTTTTAAATGTGGTGTTGGAGAAGACTCTTGAGAGTCCCTTGGACTGCAAGGAGATCCAACCAGTACATCCTAAAGGAAATCAGTTCTGGGTGTTCTTTGGAGGGACTGATGCTGAAGCTTAAACTCCATTACTTTGGCTACCTGATGCGAAGAACTGACTCATTGGAAAAGACCCTGATGCTGGGAAAGATTGAAGGCAGGAGGAGAAGGGGAAGACAGAGGATGAGAGGGTTGGATGGCATCACCAACTCAATGGACATGAGTTTGAGTAAACTCCGAGAGTTGGTGATGGACAGGGAAACCTGGCGTGCTTCAGTCCATGGGGTCGCAAAGAGCTGGCCACGACTGAGTGACTGAACTGAACTGATTTATTTGCATCCTCATCATACTTGGTCTTGTCTGTACTTTTGATTCTAGCCATTCTAATAGGTGTATAGTGCATAGTCTCCCCTGTTATCAATATCTGCCACTAGAGTGGTCCAGAGAAGGTGATTGCACCCCACTCCAGTACTCTTGCCTGGAAAATCCCATGGATGGAGGAGCCTGGTAGGCTGCAGTCCATGGGGTCGCTAAGAGTTGGACACGACTGAGCGACTTCCCTTTCACTTTTCACTTTCATGCATTGGAGAAGGAAATGGCAACCCACTCCAGTGTTCTTGCCTGGAGAATCCCAGGGACGGGGAGAGCCTGGTGGGCTGCCGTCTATGGGGTCACACAGAGTCGGACATGACTGAAGCGACGCAGCAGCAGCAGCAGCAGCAGCAGCAGCAGAGTGGTACATTTGCTATAACTGGTGAACCTGCATTGACACACCATATTCACTCAAAGGTTATAGTTTACATTATGGTTCATCTTGGTTCTGACAATTGTATAATGGGTTTTAACAAATGTATAATGATATATATCCATTATTATGGCATCATGCAGAATATTTTCACTGTCCTAAAAGTTCTCTCTGCTCCATATATTCATCCTTCCTGCACCTACCAACTCCTGAAAACTACTGGTAAACTTTTCTATTGTCTCCATAGTTTTGCCTTTTCAGGTCAGTTTTTTCATTTAGTAATGAGCTGACTGTTAGTCTCTCAGTTGTGTCTAACTCTTTAAAACCCCATGGATGGTAACCTGCCAGGTTCTTCTGCTCATGGAATCCTCCAGGCAAGAATACTGGAGTGGATAGTTATTTCCTTCTCCAGGGGATCTTCCTGACCCAGGGATAGAACCTAGATATCCTGTATTACAAGCATATTCTTTACCATTTGAGCTGAATATGCTACTCCTGTCTTAATTTGATTCATGTTTGCATGATATCCTTTTCCTACCATTTTATTTTCATATCTAAATCACTATATTTTAAATATCTCTTGTATATACGTACAGTTGTCATATTATTTAATCCACTTTTCCAATCTCTGCCTTTTACTTGATATATTCAGACAATTTATGCCTAATATAGTAGTTTATAAGGCTTCCCAGATGGCTCAGGGTTAAAGAATCCACCTGCCAATGCAGGAGATGCTGGAGATGGGGGTTCAGTCCCTGGGTCGGGAAGATCCCCTGGAGGAGGAAATGACAACCCACTTCAGTATTCTTGCCTAGGGAACCTCATGGACAGAGGAACCTGGTGAGCTACAGCCCATAGAGTCACAAAGGGTCAGACATGACTGAGTGACTGAGCATGCAAGCATAGCCGTTTATAAGTTGGGGCTTGAGTCTGTCATTTTATTTTGTTTGTTCAGTCTCCCCTCTAGGCCTCTTTTGACACAGATGGAAGGGAGCAGAGGAGGGTTCCTCCTTACTCTTGGGTGGGGTCAGAGTTTGGGCTCCCTTATGAGTCCCCACCGTCATCACCCTGGATGAGGGAGATAGGCTGTTTGTTATTATTCATGCATCACTCTGCCGATACCACAGAGGGTGGCCTCAATAGTGCTTGATGACGGTGAAGCTCCTGATTCTTTACTTGGCCTCCTCTGATACCACTCAGACAACAACGGTGGGCCGTCTGATTATTATGAGATGTGGTGGAAGTCCAGAATCCCTATTTGGTTTCCCCTGAAGAAACTCTGAAGCGGAAGAGCCTCCTTAATGCTCAGTGTGGATGAATGCCCTGGCTCCCTACTCAACCTTTCCTGATACTTCCCTGCTGGGGTTGTGTGTGGATGTATGTATGTGCATGTGCTGTGTTGAGGGGAGCTTTGGTACACCTCTTGATAGCCTGGTGAGGGTAGAAGACCTTTGTGGTGGGCTGCCGTCTATGGGGTCGCATAGAGTCGGACATGACTGAAGCGACTTAGCAGCAGCAGCAGCAGCAGCTGGTATGGGAAGACATGTGGCCACAGTTTTTTCCATACTGTTTAGAAGTGGTGTTTAATATCTAAATAGTTTCTGTTTTCCTACGCTGCCCTTTCCTATTTGTTTGGCTAGAGAGATTGGACTTTTACTGGAGACGTTTTGGTCTGCATGCTTTGACAGTTCTCAAAACATGAGAGAACATTTATCAGCATCTTCAGCTACAAGCTTGGTAAATGAAATAAAAACAAATCTCCCCCCTCTGTCTGTTTTTCGGGTCCTGAGGTCCCTAACCAATCTGCCTTCTTCTTACCTTTCAGAATCTTACGTTTGTTTTCTATGTTCAAGGCTTCTTAGTTGCAGTTTGTAGGCAGAATGGGGAAAAAGTGTATTCCATCCAAAAGTCTATTCCATAGTCCCAGAAGGAGAATTTTGATTATTATTATTTTTTTTAAACAGAGCAATTTAGAATCTCCTTGTAAATCCTCTCTGGTCTCATTCTCCACTCTCAGATTTTTAATTTTCATTTCTTTATGTATTTTTGTATAGTTAGACTCTGGTGATTTTGTATAGTTATACTCTGGTGATTCTTGTCACTTGGTTAGTTAATTTGTTCCAGAGTGTTTTTGAAATCTATCCATGCTAATACAGGAAGTCTAAGCTCATTCAGACTGATGGATTCTTAGAGTTTTCGATGACAGAACAGGAAATTGTTGGATGCTGGGCTGACACATAGTGTCAATGAAGTGGATTACGTATGTGCCATGTAAGTGGCCATGAAATAGCTTTGACATTATTTAACAGGAGTTTCTGTGGGCAGTAGAGGCTGTACCTGGTGGATCTGGGAGAGAGGGCTGGACAGTCTCCCAGGACTGCACTGTCAGGCCCCTAATAGCACCACCACTGAATTTTGGCATGGCTGGGAAGATGGGTTTTAGTGCAACTTCCTGGGCTCATGAAGGCTTCTAAGTGTGGGTTGAAAGATCTGTAAACATATGCTGAGGGATAGAGGCAGGCCTAGGGTTTTCTTTCCCAGTGATCAGCTATAGCAGGGAGGCACAGCTTAGTCTCCAGACCCAACATCCCACATTTGCAGTGGCTCCTTTATGAAACTATTGGCATATGTTTCCTCAAGAGTGGTTAGATAATATGAATTTAAAAATATACTTTACACACTTGAATGCCAATTAATGTGAGTGACCAGGGTCTCTTCAATTCTTTGATCTTCTTGGGCTTTTTCTTGGTTTTCCCGGAGGCCAGTTTGGACTGAACTGAAAGATAGTAAGATAGTCCTGGCCTTCTGGGAAACTCAGTGACATTTAAAGGCTGCTGGAGCCTAGACTGTGCATATCTCAACTAATTAAAATCAAACAATAATTGTAGGACTTTGGTCTATAGAATTCTAATCAGCCTTGAAGCTAATGAACCATTAAAAAAAAAATCCATGTTGAAGCTTTCTTCACAAATGAGAATTGTATTTTTTTTCCATCTGGGCTTATTCCCAGACCTCTTTGGGATTGTAAGCATCTTGAGTTTGTATGATAAACTCTTACTGGGGGTAGGATGTCTCTACTGATTTTCTTCTTCTATTTTATTTTATATTTTGATTTTGCTAAGTTTACATTTATGTACCTTTGAGCAAAAGTATTATTTGAGCCACATGACTAAGCTAACATTACATTTAGATGTTATTTTATTAGGCTGCATCTTAATTTTATTCCGTTTGTCCTCATTAAACAACTGTTTGTCCCCTCAGGCATTTTAGAGCTAACTTTCTGACTCTGTATTGGTTCCCAGGCTGTAAAAGTTAAAGCTTATTTGAATTTTTTTTCTTTTTTTGCCTAGGACTCTTAAAAATACACACAAGAAAATCAATTTGACAAATTCTAAATGTTTTGTATGTATATCTGTTTTGGTATTTGTTTCACACTCAAGGGATAATACCTATAAATGATAATAGTAATCTTGGAGTAAATTATTTTCTTTAACCAAAAGGAATATGTGTAAATACACACATATATGTGTTTGTGTGCATGTGTGTGTATATTTGTTGTTCAGTTGCCAGTCATGTCCGACTCTTTGCCACCCCATGGACTGCAGCACGCCAGGCTTCCCTGTCCTTCACCATCTCCTGGAGCTTGCTCAAACTCAAGTCCATTGAGTTGGTGATGCTATTTAGCTATCTCATCTTCTGTCATCCCCTTCTCCTCCTGCCTTCAATCTTTCCCAGAAATAGGGTTTTTTCTAATTAATCAGCTCTTCACCTCAGATGGCCAAAGTATTGGAGCTTCAGCCCCAGCATCAATCCCTACATTGAATATTCAGGGTTGATTTCATTTAGGATTGACTGATTGATGTCCTTGCAGAATTGATTGATCTCCTTGCAGTCTAAGGGACTCTCAAGAGTCTTCTCCAACAACACAGTTCAAAAGGCACTCAGCCTTCTTTATGGCCCAACTCTTACATGCATACATGGCTACTGGAAAAACCATAGCTTTGACTATGTCTATATATAAATATATTTTCCTAAAATGGATACATGTGTATGTACATCACTTATATTTATGTATATACAGCATGTATATTGCAGTGTATATATTCTGGCTAGGACAATATTTAGTCAATGTGTCCCTGTGATGTTCAGTCTCCATTCCCCCCCACCATCTCTCTGGTCTTCCACTTCCTCTTCCCCTTCTGCAGTTCTTCACTGGAGAAACTGGAAGCAACAGGAGTAAGGATGCAGAATTAAGAAGAAATGACATCACCACTGTCACAACCCTGTGTTGAGGACCCACATTTCCCTCCAAGCTCCAGTTGTATGTCTCACTGCTCCCCTCCACCCTTCTCCAGGCATCAGAGAAACCAATTCAGACACCTGGGTCCTGCCAGATTGAAATTCATTATTACAAATTCTGATTGCATAGAAGTCATTCCATCTCTTTGGAGTTTTTTGTGAAGTTATTTAACAACCTCTTTAAATTCAGGGATGGACTTTGTTCTTTAGCCTCCTTTTCCAGATTTAAATCCATAATTTATTTTTATTTTCTTTTATCAGCCTCTCTATACCTTAGTCTTTCTCATTCCTTCATAAGTCTTCTTCCTCTCCCAGTACTTTTTTTCTCTGAAGCTATTGTGTTTGGATCAAGATCATGACCATACAAGTAGCTAAAAAAAGCTTTTATCAATAACAAAGGAAAAGCATTTTCTTTTTGTTGTCCAAGCTATTCAGAATTCTTACTTAGTTTTCTTTCTTAGTGTCATATTCATGATGTGTTAATTTGAATTATTAGTTTAAATATTTTCTTTTCACTCTTCCTCATAGGAAAGGCAGTTTCAGTAGGGGTGAAAGACAATTTCATTAACTAAGTTCACAAATAGCAAAAGCCTCACTTCCAACAGAATCAGTAATTTGTCAATCAGAGGAAAAAACAGCTATTAGATTATGAATTTTATCTTATTATAACTTGGCTTCAATTTGAAATATTCCCTGATAGTTACTAAATTTTTATTTTGGAAAATCCTATTAGTTAAGAAAATGTTCATAGTGTAATAAATTTCTCAGCCATGTGATTGGGAAAAGAAAAGAATGAAAAATAACCTTGTTGAAGATTTATCATGTATGAGACACTTGGCTGGGAGTAACACAAGAGTAAGCTCTAAGTAAAGGTGGGTACTGTCGATGTGAAAAGCTGAATAACTGCGTATACTCCTGAATAATTAAAATGTAGTTCTGCCCAAGGATAGAAAGTTCCATAATCAAGTTTTAGGATTTGTATTGTTCCAACACCTTAGACATTTAGAATCCCATCACAGACAGTGATATGACAGATTAATAGTGATAAAAATGTAAACTTCATGGACAAGAGCACTAATTTATTGAAAAGAAAGCTCTTCATGGCTTTTCTGTATTATAATTATGTGACCTCTGGATTATCTCGAACAAGTTTGAAACTCCAGAGCTCATCTGTAAAATGGGAAAGCAGTGGTAAATACACAGCAATTATACACTAATTGCTTTCTTATCTATGAGACAAAGATCATGACCAAAAGTCATTGTTCAGATTTACTTACTCTTTCCAGTAGAAGAGAGAAGGTTTGGTTCTCTGATAATTTTCTGGAAATGTCCTAAAATGGTTTATATATGGAACAAAAGCCTTGACTGCATTAAAAAAAAAAAAAAGGCAATATAAAAGAACTTAACTTCTGTTTTTGTGTGTGAGGGAACACACTTTAATTATGCTTTACAAAAAAGAAGCAGAGAATGTCACTTAAATAGGGTTCAAGTCCTGGCTATGTATCATATGGATATCATTTAACCTTTTAATTTCCTTGCCTCCAAGTCATGACATTAATATATCCTTGCCTTGCCTAATTAAATGGTGATGTCACTAAGATTAATTTATGATCAGAGCTTTTCCTCATAGCTAACACTGGATGAGATCATTTTGAAGTATAAGAGTTGCCGGCTTTCTCTACTGTATGAAACACTGCTTGTGAGTATAGGTTTTTCCCTTAAGATTAACATTTATCAGCTACAAGTTTCTGAAAATTTACTGTATTTTTCAGAAAACCTACTTGTTTTATTACTTCTAACTCTAGTCTCAAGTTCTTTTTTTTTTAAAAACAAATAAGATATGTGTAAAATATGAGAATATTTACAGTTTGTTCTAGAATGATATTCTGATGCATAGGACTAGAAAAATAAGATATTGACTTGGTTGAGACTGACAAAATTTTATGTTTTTTCCCCTTATTCACAGATGTTAATGAAACTTTCAAGAATGTCAGTTTTCCAGATAAAAATGGATGGTTTAATACCATCTCATTCCAATCCTTGTTTTTGAACATTTTGGTATTTGTTAAACTGAAGTGTCTGTCAGTAAATAATATTCACTCATGCTTCTTGCTACTTCTTTTTAATGTTTTGAAAAATTTGACTCAGATGGAAAAATACTGATTAACTATTCCAAAACTATTTTGATCATATTCCAAGACCCAAGTGGTGCATGAATAAGTACTTTAAGTTTTATATTTTAAAAATAATTGGATCTTTCTAATCCTAAGTGTCCATATCCCATGTGTTAGCTGGCACAGAACTAAGTAAATAACCCTTTTTTGTATTTGCATTTTAATTTCCCTTTAACGGTTTTGCAATCTATGTTTTCATACAGAGAATATGCCTGCATTATAAATAGATGTCACTTGAGCTGTCATTTCAAAGATCTATGGTAGGAATCTGAAAGTCTAGAGACGATGTTTAAAGTGGCAAATTTATTTAGTTTTTGAAACATTTTTAAACTGTGTTCCTTAAGATGGAAATATACCTGGCCCCCTAATTGATAATCACAACTTGTGGTGTGCTGCTTATTTATATGAATTACATATATACATCAATCTGAGTTAAAGTTTACCAAGATAGTTTTTAAACAAAATTATACACCCAGCATAAAACTGGATTATTAATACTTCCCTTTGAATGTGTGTATACATAATATAAATATACATATATAATATCTCATAGTCACATTCATACATAATGCGTATATACATGTGTAATATCTCATAAACACATTCATTCAATACAATAGAGTTCTCCCAGATATATTTCCCTCTTTTAGTAAAAATTAAAGACTCTTGATGAAATTCAAGACATACATTAAGTAAATGAAATAAGACTCTGGGATGTTTACTTATAATAAATGCTTGAATTAACTGTGACCATGGTGAATTTTTTCTACACATTATATTTTTCAATGGATTATATCTCCATGAATTATGTTTTTAAATGGTATTATATTGTTTCTGTTTGTCGTTGAAGTATACTTTGCAGTGGGAAATATTTTAAACTAAATACTTCCCATCTAGTCTTGCCAAGGTGAATGTTTCCCTCACAGGCTTGACTTGCAGTTGAAGCTGATGTGAGAGTATGTCATGGTTGTTTTGACAGTCCGGTCATCCTAATCCAGGGATCTGATCCCTGTGGTTTGTCAATTATCCTGCTAACCCTACAGCGAGAGCAACACTCAAGGCACTGAACTGTCAACCGATAACCAAGAAATAATGTCAGGAGCTAGAAAGGCAGAATTGAGAGGGGGGACACTTTTGACAACAGAAGTCAGTGTATCATTCAGCATTTATTTTATTTGTGGGGGCTCATAACAAATTAATTATTAGGAATCACATGATGAAATGTCATCCATAGCTTTGGACACGCTTTTGTGTCTAAATTTGAAAAGCAACTATTTGACTGCATGTGTAAGTTTTGGTAACATAGGATTTTGGAACACAGCTCTATGTGGAAAATGGCTAAATCACCTGAAGTTAATTTGATTGTTAGTGATTTCTTTCACCTGCCTCGTATTTACTTTAAGGTCTTTAGAAAACAATAGTGCACCTGGAGACTATGTGTGTGCTCATGGAAATAATCATAAATTACTAGGAGTCTCATTTATAGGGAAATGAACATAAATATGGGGTGTGTGTGTGAGAAATTATGCCTTGTATAAAACAAAAAAATGCATTCAAAACCAAAAATTTCAAAGGGAAATTAGTTTTTGAACAATTCATGATATTTAACAGTTTAAGGGAAAAAAATAAAAGGGACTTTTACTTTGCATAGTAGTTGTCTTAAAATGAGAAAATGATAACAAGGTTTTAAGTTACTGCTCTTGAATGTGGCTGAGTGGAATCTTAGTGGCATCAGCTCAAATCTACATAGCCTTTTATTCTACTCTAGTTCATGGTCAGTGTTTCATGTGCGTACCAATTCAAATATTTACTACTTACATAAACCAAGTGATGGTCCATAATTAACAAATACACAAGCCTGGGATCTTCAAATAAGAACTCTCTGGGTATAGCCAAACAAGATTCACTTGCATATGTTTACTCAAGAAAAAGTGGAATCAGCCAAATTTTCTGCTTTGTAAAGTGCAAAAAAATTGAAATTTAAATGTATTTTGTGAAATTCCAATCAGTAATCAAACCGGCTTCTGGTGCTTAATGAAAAAAAACCCCAACATATTCTTCCTGGTTTGAGAAACTATAGTCACTTGCATAATAATGCCTATTTATTTTGGGCAATACCTCACTCCCAAATAAATAAGAAAGATATAAACATAACACAAGCATGCATAGGTGTTTACTTTTGGAATATATATATATTGACACATATATATGTAATATATCACCTTATGTAGATGTATATGTTTAGTGTTTTGTAGCCAACATTTTCATTTAATGAACACATTCTCATGTCATAGCAAATTTTTAAAAAATATAACTTTATGACACCATAATATTTTAATATATAAATATACTATAATTCAATTAAGTAATACCCTAATGTTAGAATTTTGTTAATTAAATTTGAGAAGATATTAAATGACTCTGCAAGAAATAACTCATCTCTGATTTATTTCTGACTTTTATTTGGGGATTAATTTGTTTTAGGTAAAATTACAAGTCAGGGCTTCCTTGGTGGCTCAGATGGTAAAGAATCTGCCTGTAATGTGGGAGACCTGGGTTCAGGTCTGATCCCTGGTTTGATCCTGGATTGAGAAGATCCCAGACAAGGGAATTGCTACCCACTCCAGTATTCTTGCCTGGAGAATTCCATAGGCAGAGGAGCCTGGTGGGCTATGTTCCATGGCGTTGCAAAGAGTCAAACATGACTGAGTGACTAACACACACAAGTCAAAGGGTATCAATAATTTTGATCATCTGGGAGGACTTCAAATCTTATTTAAGGTTAATAATTAAGCATTAGAAATTTCCTTACCTCCTTAAATATTGCTTATTGCTCTTCTTCTTTTTTTTTTAAAGACCCTTACACGGGTAGGAGGCCTATACTTATTAGTCATTTGGTTTTCTAAAAAACAAGAACAAGTCATTTTAGGGTGAAAAATATTTATGTTTTGGTTTAGGCATTGTTTTCCAATTTTAGTGACAATAAAAAATTAATATGGTAGACGGCAGATTCTACTTTTGTGGGTCTAGAGCCCACTTTTATCTCATGCTGTGTTCTCAGACAGAATACTTAACCTCTGTGTTTTATCTCCTTCTATCAGATGAAGATGATATTATTACTCCCATCTTTGGGTCTTGAACTGAAGTCGCTCAGTCGTGTCTGACTCTTTGTGACCCCATGGCCTGTAGCCTATCAGGCTCCTCCATCCACAGGATTTTCCAGGCAAGAGTACTGGAGTGGGTTGCCATTTCCTTCGCCAGGGATCTTCCCCACCCAGGGATCGAACCCGGGTCTCCCACATTGTGGGCAAAGCTTTTATGGGCTGAGCCACCAGGGAAGGTGATACATATCATATATGTCATGTAGTGCCTGGCATATAGTGAGCTTCCCATAAATGTTACCTGGCTATTACTTAAATATAGCCATTAGCAGATAAAAATATATTAGAGTTTTAAAAGTATTGCATTTCTTGTATGGAAGTAAGGAATGGAAAACATTTTCATTATGCACTTATTACCTGGTTAGACAAACTTTTAATGTAGCAATAGAAACTTCTAAAAAACCATGATGCAATATAGTAGTAAATATTCTTGCCTACTGGGAACAAAAGAGAGGTAAGATACTAGTGTCTCTGTTTGGGTTATGCGTTATGTGTTATTACCAGTATGCAAGGATACCGCCTTGGTATTATGTGCTACAGCCCAGAGCTTCTCAAACTTTAGTGTGCTCTGATCATCTGGTGTGTGCGTGCTCAGTGGCTTCAGTTTTGTCTGACTCTGTGACCTTATGAACTGTAGCTGGCCAGGCTCCTCTGTCCATGAGATTCTCCAGGCAAGAATACTGGAGTGGGTTGCCATTCCCTTCTCCGGGGGATCTTCCCAATCCAGGGTTGAACCCGTGTCTCTTACATCTCTGAATTGACAGGCGGGTCCTTTACCACTAGTGCCACCTGGGAAGCCCTGAATCATCTGGGGACCTCATTAAAAGGCAGTCTGATTCATTAAGTCCAGGGTGGGGCCTGAGATTCCATAGTTCTACCAGATTCCATATGATGGTGATTGTTAAGGGGCTACATTGAGTAGCAAGGATTTAGAACTAAAAAATTAAGCCATTTGATTTTAAAAGTCAGTTTTTCATTTACTTTTTCCTTTTTAGCACGTTGCTTTGGGCATTTACTGTATTTGCATACTGTGAATTTGTCTCCTCAGTCTTCCGCAAAAGTGCGAAGTCAAGACAAACGTTTAAAGTGAGTATCATCAATTGGGAGGTGGAAAGAATGAAAGACAAAAACCTCTCCACCTTCAGCTCTGCAAATGTGACGTGAATATTTGGAGTCAGGCTGGAGGCACTTCTTAGTGCCACAGTCACTACACAATGGTCTGTGCTTGTTCTCTAATCTGGCAGCCGCCAAGGCACAGAGGCAGGAATCAGGTCCCATCGGTGTTGTCTGCTGATGACCATGGTAAGAACACATCCCTCCATCAGAATCTATAATATACTCTGACTGCTTTTGTCAACCATCCTCACCTGATTATCACAGGCTGGATATGAAGTCAAAGGATATATGACGTATTGGACAAGTTTTCCGAATCTATGTAGAGCATCCATTTTACTCAAAGACTTGGAAATTGCATTACTACAAATGTGGATCATTTATAGCATAATGTTATATGCATTTAAAAAACAACATACAAGATTATGACAGACCACCTATGGCTAGGTTCCTATATCCCATTATTTTGCCATTAAGGCTTATTTCAAGGGAAACAGATAAAGGCTCTCGGAAGTGAAAAGAGCCAGAGAAGAAACCCAGGGAGGGACTATGATAAAAAAAAACAATAGATGTAAGTCAAAAGACTTAATTTATAGTCCTTGCTCAGCCACTTACATCCTTTATAACTCTGTCTCTCTGGTCTCAGTTTTCTCATTTGCAAAATGAAACAGACTGATTTTGAGGTCCCTCCAAGCTCTGACATTTTATGATTTTTATGATTGAATTACTCTTTTCTTTTGAGAATTTTACCCAACTCATAGGCAGTCAGTTGACTCTTTTGTATGGTAGAGCCTTCCCCAGCCCTGGCTCCTATGGTAGCTTCCATCTGTGACCAGAGCTGTCAATCATTCTGTGATTATTTCTACTGTTTTGCAGAGTCAAAGGCCTTACCCTAGAGATCAAGTTTTATTTGAAAAATAATACAGTGCACTTGGTGCTGGAAAATGTGTTACCCCACACGCAATGGGGTAAGTCTCTAAAAGAATTCACCCCCTAAACGTAGGGTATCAATGAGACAATGTAAACCACCAGCTACTTGACAATTTGTCACTCAACTTCAGCAAAACTATAGAGGAACAGCACAATGAATTAATGAATAGCAACAAATCCCCATGACAACATGTTAGTTCATTAAAATTTTATCAGCATTCTTCCTAAGGAAAGTGTGCCTTCTGTTCTATGTTGAGTTTCTTCAACATTGTTTTACAGCCAATTCACAGCATTCTGGTGCTTCAAAATTAGTTCCTGTGGAGAGTGAGATACACATAGACTCTACACTGTGTCACACACGGGTCTCTTGGGTGTCACGATGAAATATTGCCTGCACTTTTGTGTGTCTTATGGCTTAAACATTAACCAGCATTTTCCTATTGCCTTTTTTGGATAGTAGGTTAATTAGGTGAAAATCCACCTCTCTGTTATTTCTTAGTAAATGTATTAGATTGCATTTCATAAGCGTCTTTCTAACACTCAACAAAAAACGTATCAAATGAGGGGGAAACGGCAAAGTATTTTTGCTTGCTGCCACAGTGGTGTGTTCCCTCTGGCTTCAGAAAACAATAATAACATACAAGCCTTGACATATTCCTTGGATTATTTTCTCTCCTTGAAAAAAATTTTTTTAATGTGGAATCCAAATGCCAAGGACCTGGGTTTTCTCAATTCATCCAGCATAATAACAATATACTTCCCTTTTATAATTTGAAAAAAAAAAGTCTCATAGCCTCATCCTACAAATAGTAGGAAAATCAGCATGGTTCTCAATATTTTGGAGGATTTTTGAGGGGATTACATTCTTTCTATTCAGTTTCTACAGTTGAGTTCTGCTTCTACTGAATTCTTGGTCACATTCATGTCTTTCTTTTATAAAAGTACCTAACTGCACATTTGTATGTAAGTCAGACCTTTTTATTTTTTGTTGATTTGAAATAGAACAAATTCCCCAATTAGAGTGATTTAACAACCTCTCATTTAGCCCCACAATTTAAGAAAATTGAGGATTATGATCTTGCTAAAGATCACAGACTTAGTCCATTCATCCATATATGCCTACAACCATCATGAGATCTTTGCTTTTTGCACAGAATTTGGAGAAGTGATTTTCAACATGCCATTAAATGTGTTTACAATGGACACTATGACTTTATTAATTAGTATAACCCTTATATTGTGGAATTTACAAAGGATAGCAAAAATATTGCATACATCCCTTGACCTGTTTCTAGGATATGTTAAAAATAATCAGACATTAGTATCAAAATTTATGCATAAAAATATTCATGACAATTTCATTTGCAATAGCAAGAAAAATGGAGCTAGTCTAAATATTTGATAAAAGATTAATATAATATGTTTTAATCTGTAAATTGAATACTAGTTAGTCATTAAAAGCAATGAGATAAATCTTCATTTACTGACGTAATAGGTTATCCACAATATACTGTTAAATTACAGGAAAGTATAACATGATTATTTTTTGTCCTAGAGTGTCTGTAACAATGTGAATATTTGTATGAAATGCAGTCTATAAGAAAAGACACCAGCAAATTAACAGTAGTTATCACTAGAGTGTGGGATTTAAGGTGACCTTTTTTTTCTTTATGCTTGCATTTAAAATTTTTTTCTGTGGTAACCATGTGACATTTTATAACTTCCTAAAGAAAAATATTTTTAATCATAAACTTAGACAAACTGATTATAAGAATTATTAATACTTTTATAAGATAAATACACAAAATCAAATTATTTACATTTTTTATAGCAGGATTTCTCAACAATTTCACTACAGACAATTTGGACCAAATAATTCTTTGTTGTGGGGACCTGTCCTGTATATTGTGTGTTTATTGTGAGATATTTAATAGCATCCCTGGCCTCTACCCACTCGATACAAGTTGTATCACCTGATTTTGACAACCAAAATTGTCTCCAGACATTACCCTGGAGGGCAAAATGGATGTCTGGATGAGAACCTCTGATTTATACACATACTGCCTGATTGATTGATACCATGTACCATGATTCTTATTTCAAAGTAGAACCCTTACCTCCTCTCATATATTCATGCTTCTTGTAATATTTCCCTTTTTCCTGCCTCCATCTTGAAGACAAAATTTTCCTCTCTTCAGAGGAAGCCCCAGTTGAGGTTAAGGTAGAGTAATTGACACATTGTGACTCCTTTAAGCCAATGAGTATGAAAGAATTCTCTATCATTATGTAGTTACCATTGCTAACCACTCAAATCCAAGCTGTCAAGGAAAGACTTGTGCCCACAAATCCTTGGGCCCTAAACCTTATATTTACTTTAACAACAACTAGGGAATGTTTAGTGGGATCATTCCTTTAGTCCAAGATTTAAAAAAATATTTAGTCTAAAAATAAATATATTTTTATTTTCAATAATTGGACTGAGACTTGAAAAATGTATGATTTTCCAGTCGGAAGACATGACTTTGAGCTCTGAGCCTGCCACTTGCCTGCTAACATGACCCTGGATGAGTCTTTTAACCTCTATAAGCTGAAGTTTTGTCATTTGAAAAATAAGGATAATCTCAACATCCTTACTTAATTACAAGATTGTAATAAATAATGAGTGTATTTATGGTTTAAAGGTGCTGTGCAAACTGCCAAGGACTTCATTCCCATTGGGAATTCATTTCTCATGGAGGTTATCTGATGGTTGGGGTTGCTATGGCAACATTCTGGCTTGTAATGTTCCCCAAACAATGCCTAATATATACATGCCATCTATTTACACCTAGAAAGTAAACAGAAATAATTAAGAAACTTACATTTAACTGTTTTTTAAAACATGTTTTCTGGATGTCTCAGTTCCCTTTGTCAACATTTTGTAATCATAGTAGAAATTAATTGAATGTTAGATGCTGGTGAATATGAAATATAAAACTAAAGAAGATAAAAGGAAGAGAAACTAAAATAAGGTGAATTCTTAAAAAAAATAAGAACATCACAGAAATTAGGAAACACATGTTTGAGCTCATTTCAAGAATTACCAGTGTGAGATTTCCTCTGATAGTTGTTTTCCCAGCTTTATTCAACCCTGTTAAAATGAATCAACCAATGGGGCTTCTGCCATATCTCCTAGGAACCTCTGCTACACTGTAATATAACTAAACCTTAGAATATCTTTTTTTGATTAGCTGTCTCACAGCTTCTCTCCAAAACATCCCCTGTGGATTTTAGAAAATTATTGCAAACTAGCATCTGAACAAGAATGGAAGATATGCCAACTCCATTGCTTGATAACAGCTATCCCTGCTAAGCTCAAGATTGTACACTGACAACTCCAAGAAAGCAATAATAAAATGGATGAAAAAACACACACCAACCAGTCACTTGATTTGACTTTCATCTATTCTCACTTTCAGTTCTTCAAAGTCCAGCTATAAGGCCAGATTTAGGAAGCCTGAACAGGAGGTGACAATAACTACTTGAATGAAGTATGGGGTGAGAATGCATTTGTATGTATATGTGCATATGTTAATGTATTGAACAATCCCTTGGAAAGGACAAAGTGGTGCGGACAGCGACATGTACAAGCTAATATTTATTTGCTGTCCACCATGTGGAAAGATAATATTACAAACTGTCTGGTTAGCCAGAAATGTATTTCAAATTATTTTCCAAGAGCTTGGAATAGATTTTAGTATTAGCTTCTTTTGTTTAGATTTTTTCAACCTTCATGGGGAGTGGTACACATTTGAAAAATGATTGCTCAGTGTACGCTTAGAGCAAGGAACGGATTTTAAAGAGTTAGCATCCATAAACTTATAGCTATACAGACTTGGAAGGGGTTAATGTGATTGACTGAGAGGAGAGAAATAGCATGAGAAAACTCAGTTTGTCTGGGGAAATGTTTGGATCCATTTTGGTTAGCTGTAACATGAGCAGGATATGCACATACCTGTGGAGGCATTCATCAATCAATGGAATTGACAATATCATGTCCAGGAAAGAAATGTATGCTAAAATCAAAAGCCTCTTGATGAAACTGAAAGAGAAGAGTGGAAACAACTGTCTTAAAAATTCAACATTCAAAAAACTAAGACCATGGCATCTGGTCCCATCACTTCATGGCAAATACATGGGGAAAAAATGGAAATAGTGAGAGATTTTATTTCCCTGGATTCCAAAATCACTGTGGACAGTGACTGCAGCCATGAAATTAAAAGACACTTGCTCCTTGAAAAACAAAGCTATGACAAACCTAGGCAGAATATTAAAAAGCAGAGACATCACTTTGCTGACCTCAAAGCTACGGTTTTTCCAGTAGTCATGTATGAATGTGAGAGTTGGACCAAAAAGAAAGCTGAGCGCTGAAGAATTGATACGTTCAAACTATGGTGCTGGAAAAGACTCTTGAGAGTCCCTTGGACAGCAAGGAGATCAAATCAGTCAATCCTAAAGGAAATCAACCCGGAATATACATTGGATGGACTGATGCTGAAGCTTTAGCTTCAGTACTTTGGCCACCTGATGTGAAGAGCCAACTCATTGGAAAAGACACTGATGCCGGGAAAGATTGAAGGTGGGAGGAGAAGGGGACGGCAGAGGATGAGATGGTTGGATGGGATCACTGACTCAATGGACATGAGTTTGAGCAAACTCTGGGAAATAGTGAAGGACAGGGAGGGCTGGCATGCTGCAGTCCATAGGATCACAGAGAGTCAGACATGAGTTAGCGACTGAACAGCAAAGCACAGAAACGAATTTGCATTTTATTGCTGTTGTAATTTATTTTTAAGTGGAGAAATCTCATCAAGAAAAGGATTTTAAGGTAATTTTTTCTCTCCTTTCACATAGGCTCCTGTATTCTTTATTTGTGGATTGATGAGTGATGTTTGAATCAGGAGAAGGAAACTAACCATATTTCTCTGTTTCAGGCTGGGTGGGGATTGATTGTCATGATGACACCCTTCTGACTTTGTATGAAGGGTCTGTTTATTAATGGTGTCTCACCCATGTCGAATTCTAGAGGATTCTCTTTTATCTAGTCTTTCAAAGCTTTCAACTCTTCATAAAAATAACACCTTCCTCTCTTTTTACTCATATTTCATTAGTGTATTCAACATTTAATAGCATTTTGTATTGTGACTGAGGATGGGAAACAAAGTGAACGTGTTAGTCACTCAATCGTGTCTGACTCTTTATGACCCCATGGACTGGAACCCACTAGGCTCCTCTGCCCATGGAGTTCTATAGGCAGGAATACAAGAGTTAGTTACCATTCCCTTCTCCATGGAGACTGAACCCAGGGACTGAACCCAGGGACTGAACCCAGGTTTCCTGCATTGTACATAGATTCTTTACCATCTGAGCCACCAGGAGGGGGCGATTATTGAAAGATAGCTGAATGTTACTTAACCATAAAAAAGAACAAAATAATGTCATTTGCAGTGATATAGATGGACATAGAGATTGTCATACTGAGTGAAGAAAGTCAGGTAGGGAAAGACAAATATCAGATACCAAATACTATATGATATCACTTATGTGTGGAATCTAAAAATTATATGTGGAATCTAAATAATGGTATAACTTATTTACAAAACAGAGTTCCAGATGTCAAAAACAAACTTATGGTTACCAATAGGGAAAGGATGGTGGAGGGATTATTTGGGAGACTGGGACTGACATATACACGCTACTATATAAAAAATAGGAAACTAATAAGGACCTACTGTACAGCACAGAGTACTCATGGAAAAAGAGTCTAAAAAAGAGTGGATTGATGTATATATATGTGTGTGTGTATATATATATAGAGGGAGAGAAAGAGAGAGAGACAGCGTTCATCCTGCTGTACACCTGAAACTAACATAACATTGTAAATCAACTCTACTTCAGTGAAAATTAATTTAAAAAAAAGAAAGTGGAACATGAATCTTGGACAAAAACAAGAGAAGTTCATCTTACATAGACATCAAAAATACTCTGTATTTTCTATATGGATCTAAAGTCAAAATGATACTGGATGCTTGGGGCTGGTGCACTGGGACGACCCAGAGGGATGGTACGAGGAGGGAGGAGGGTTCAGGATGGGGAACACGTGTATACCTGTGGCGGGTTCATGTTGATATACGGCAAAACCAATACAATATTGTAAAGTTAAAAAATAAATAAAAGAAAAGAAAAAAAAAACACAACTTATCTAGTGAAGATAACAGATAGGTGTGATGTGGACCTAGGGCAAACTAGGAAGGTGATCATCATGCGCAAAACAGCTAAGAATAGTAATGATAAAAGCGACGGTAATAAATAACAAAAGAGAATTATCTAATTAACTTCTACCATGATAATTTAAATAAGAATAAAGTCAGTTATTTCCTATGTAAAAAAAATAAAAAAATAAAGTAAAAATGCAGATATTATGTGTTTCTAGAGAAAACTAAGTGCTCAACTCTACTGTTCTGCTTTCTAAGCTCTACTAATGTTTCCTTCCCCTTTTCTAAGATGCTAGTCACTTTTAAATTAGAAATCTATGTGGAGTAGGAAGATAAGTTGACTTGAGCTAGAGTCAAATAAAACTGTCAAAAGAAGAATGCCAGTCACTTTAAGCCTCTGTCTGAAGTCTGCCTGCCTGTCTCTTTCCTATAGTCTCTGTAAGACAGCTCTTGTTAAAGGTGTATGTCATGTCAGTCAAACACCATAGGAGGTGTTTGGAGTTTGAGGTATTGACAATAGGTATTTGCTTTTGTCTCACATAATCCCATCTTAAAAGGTGTGTGGTAGGTACAGATAACTCTTGAAAGAAAGGGGACAAAAATGCTGGATGAAAAATTGTAGATGGTAGCCAGTACTATCTGTTATACCCAATTTATCAAATGGATACTGGATTTAACAACATTTTCCCCTTTATATGAGCATATGATTATTTTCATGATGGATTTTATAAAAAATAGTGACTTAGTAGAAAAATGCATAGTTTGTATAAGCCTCAATTCAATAAAAGTTACTGAAAGTCTACTAATTTTAGGGTATAATTTAAGACATTATGAAGGATAATAGAAGAATTAGAAAACACAAATTCCTGCCTTTAAGTGATTTACAATAGGGGTGGAGGGCGTGGAAGAGTCAGACAAGGTAATTACATAATTATAATTCAAGGAAATTATTTAAGCAACAGAGTAGAGCTACAGAATATAGGTGTTCTGATTGACATCTGGTTATATATGGTCAAGGGGGCTTCCCTGGTGGCTCAGTGGTAAAGAAGCTGCACAGGAGATGCTGGTTCGATCTGTGGGTCAGGAAGATCCCCTGGTGGAGGAAATTGGCAACCCACTCTACTATTCTTGCCTGGGAAATCCCATGGACAGAGAAGCCTGGCAGTCTATAGTCCATGGCAGTCTATAGGCAGTCAAGGGCTCACAAAGAGTTGGACACGACTGAGCATGCATGCATAGGGTCAGGGAATCATCAAGATGAGGATGATAGTTCAGATAATATTGTTTTTCAGGACTATGAAAATGAATTCTATGTTAAATAGGAACATTTGTGTGTTAGGCTCAGATCTTTAGTAAATGAGAAAAATACCTTTATTAATTTTGAATAATTTATACCTGGAAAAAAGTTTATCTAAGTTAACTCAGTCTCATCTCTAAGATGAACAATGTTTTATTAGTGATAATATTAGCCTGGAATATTTCTGTTTCTTTTTTGTCTGAGGAAGAGATTAAATTATTATATAATATGTATATAAACATTTAATTTAATTTTATATTATAAAAAGGTAATAGAGTGGTAGGCACTTTTATAATTAATTATGAGTACTAGTACCTATTTTTTTATATAAGAAAGCTCCAAGAATAGGAATCATTCATGTTCTTAAACAATTGTATTTATTACTTTTTGCTTCTGCCTCATTTTAAAAATGATTTTGAACACAACAAAAGTAAAATATATCAATATTTTTAAGAATAAATTTAATGTCTTGATATATGAATCATAAATATTAAAATATTCTGCAAAATACTGAGTCATAAAATACGCCAAAAGTAAGTAGAAATAGGCAGATTTTATTGGACTTATTTTCATTACTATGTTTGCAGTTTTAAATAAAGATTTTATGGAATATTCATTCAGTAGAGCTCCATTTTGTGCTTTGTGATAACAGGAAGGGTACAAGGCTGAGAAAACAAAGATGAGCTTACTGGTCCCTTGAAGACCAAATACTCTATTGATAAATAAACAATAAACATTGACTGAAGGTATTATTTCAGCACTGAGTTATCCTATGGGTGATCGTGGGATAAATTTAAGTGAATTCATAATTGCTTTGAGAATTGGGCAATACAGTGGTTCTTTTCTTTTTTGGGAAGGATGGTAATCGGTGCATAGATGAACACGTAAAAGACAGCTCATTTTTTTCAAAGAGTAACCTTTTTCAAAGGCTTCTAAAAAAAATACTCTGATAAAAGAAAGAAACAAAACCAACAACCTGAAGCTAATTAGTGGGCCAAACAGAGAAGATAAAGAATACACCAATTTTAGGAATATTTTTGAAACCTAGTTTTCAAAAACTAAAGAAGTAAAAAAAAGAAAAAGTCATCTAAACAGTCTGTTTTGAAAATTTTTTGATTTATTATCTTTTCCTTAGCCTATTTTCTTTTCTTTCCTCCCGAAGTACTGAATGATTGGCTTCACTCAGCTATGGTTGAAGAGAGAAGGGCTGAAGTTAGCTCAGACAGTAATTGAAAAATGTAAAGAGGGCAGTGAGAGTCCTCTGTATTCCCAAATCACACACATAACCCGTGAGTGCTCACTTTGTGCTAAGCACAAAGTTTGATGTGCACACACACACACACAGAGATATAGAAGACAGTTCTTATTGCTCACACAGTGAGTAGAAAGAGAGCTATTAAACACATAAAATTATTTCAAATATTAATAAGTGTTATAAGGAAATTTATCACTAAAGTGTGTGATAAAATAATGGAGTATCATTTTACACAGGGTTCCAGGACAATCTCTCTGAAGGAAATGATATATCCATTGACAGCTGAAGGATGAGAAAGAAATGTCTTTCTTTAAGAAAGACATTTCTTTCTCTCTTCCCTAAAGTCACACAGGGAAGTATTTTTATCTGTGTGTGTGTGTGTGCACGCTAAGTCGCTTCCGTCATGTTCAACTCTTTGTGACCCCTTCCTCAGGATATTACTGGACAATGACTATAATAAATAAGTGAAGAAACCAAATGTGAGTATAGCCCCATGTACATTCAGTATATACTCCGTGCAATATTATACTGCAGCTTGAGAAAGACTCTGAGGTGGGAGTCTACTGCACCCTCATGGCAGTAAAAGTTGCTTCATGATCCTGGAGTCAATTCATCAGGATGGAGAGATGCACAGGAATCAGAGTCACGCAGGGTTTGTTTTTCTCCCTCCAGCAGGTTGATGTCATAACAGAGAATATATTTCCTTCTGTCTTGCCCTCATGGTTGCCTGATGGTTGCAGTATCTTCCATGTATAACATACTTATGCAATTTATTTCAGAAGCAAAAAATCACTTCTGAACAAAAAGTAGTTGGGGAAAAGAATTTTCTTCCCTCTTTTCCCCTCTCCCCACTTCCACTCCTTCTTTCACTCTTTCTTCAATTCAGGAAGGACATGATTTTCCAGAAGCTATCTAGTGGACTTCATCTGATGCTCGTTGATATAACTGATCACTTCTACATGCACAAGGCAGGGATCACTTCCTCTGATATCAAGGGATACCAACCTAAACCCAAGACTTCCAAGACTTACCACTATTTTTATAAGGAAGATAAGCAGAATAGTGTCTGCTAAATTCTTATGGGCTTAGAACAGGGTCTGGAATGATCAGAAGCGTCTGAGAGGTATTCCTAAGGCAAGTGACTCCATATGTGTATTTTAATGAGATATCTCTGAGCACTGGCTGATGAATATATTAGAAGGCACAAAGGAGTTAACAGCGAGACAAATTAGGAGGCATTTGCAGAAGTGCAGTGAGAATTAAAGGTGGCCCACACTAAGGCTGTAATAGAAGAAATAAAGAAAAGAGGTAATAGAATCCCAGGAAGACAGAGCAAGTATACAACTCAGTTCATTTTGCATTTCTATTTTTTGAATTAGAGATGTAAACAGATTGCCAGGCTCTGTTATTAGGGAAGAGAGAAGAGGGATGGCCTATTATTTTCCTTTATTCATTTTCTCTTTATTTTATTTAAAGAATAAATGGACTTTCTAAACGACATATTTTCTCAAGATTAAGAACTTGAAACAATAGAAAAATATGAATGACAAGCATAGATTGTGTTTTAAATGATAAAAACATATAAAGAACATATAACTCACACAAAACTACAATAAAAATAACAGTACATTATAAATTTAAAACTTGCAGATTTGAATAAGAAAAAACATCTTAAAATGCTGTATGCAAGTTATAAGGATTATCAGATTATTCTGAAGAGTCCATTAGTGAAATAAAAGAAAGTGATTAAGAAATAGAAAATACAAGAAAGATTTAGCAAGTGGGTAGAATAATAGATTCCAACATATGCCCATTACATTTTCCAGAAGATAAGCATAGAATATGGGAAAAGCCAATAGTAACAGACAGTATCTAAGAATTTTCATCGATTATTCAAAGTTGAGAGTACCAGGATAAAGAAGCACAATAAAGCTAAAACAATGTGTTTAAAAACAACTGAATGCATTATTAAAAATTTGAAAAACACCAAAGACAACAGAAAATTGTAAAGGCCAATAGAAAAAGAAAAGATGACTTACAAAGAAAAATCTTGAACAAATAAATACAAATTTCTCTCTTACTAAACTAAAATGGACAGAACACAGAGTAATAGTATATTTAAACTACCGAGAGAAAATAGCTATTAGTTGTTAGTATGGAAATTCTAACCCTGCAAAGCTGTCATTTAGGAGAGAAGCGAAGTAAAGATAAACCAAACAAAAACTAAGACAATTTACTGTGTACTGAATCTCAATGAAACAAGCACTAAAAAATGTACTCCTATAAAAATAAAAACGAATAGAGAATACAGGACCTTGGTAGTGATATTTGTAACTTTAGATAAGTTGTGGCTGGCAAATTTCAGGGCAACCACTTAAGAAATCCTAAGTGTATTTTCCAAGTCAATAGAGGGAAAGTGAAATAAAGAAAAGGTGGTTAATCTAACACAAGGCAGGAAGGGAGGAAATAAGCAAACAAAAATCATAGAAAAGAGAAAGCAGAAAATTTATAAATTTTATCTATATCCAATTCTATTGAAAATCACAGGAAATAGATGAAATGCTCTTTTACAACAGAAATTGTCAGATAAATCAAAAGCCCTAAATATCACTTTTGTAACTTAAAATGCACACACAAATATTTTATGTGATTTATGGTAACCTATATATGTGCTAAAATATAAAGACACGATTTGGAGGGAGACACATGGTCTTCTAATTATTAATTACATCTGAGGAGAGAGAAGCTGCTTCAAATAACCCTGTGATATTTTATTTCTCAGAAAAAGTTTAAATCAAATATGGCAAATATTAACATTTTAAATCCAGATGGTGGGTACATGAACATCTTTTGTATATTTGAAATAATTTAAAAACAAAAAAGGAAAGGAATCAGAAGCTCATACAAAAGCTTTTTTTGTAAATAAGTTTCTGGGACATGGTCTTTGACCAATATACATTCAACCAAACATTTATTTTCTCTGAAGTCTATATTTCCTGCATCTGCAGGACCAGGATTCCAGATTTTGTAAATTTATGTTATTTATATTTTTACTGTGGTGAGCCTGAGTCATGAAAATTGACCAGTTATTAGAGAAATATTTTTTATTCATTACATTCTTACTTCAATGGAATATTGAACTAATATATTTAGGAAAATCTTTGACAAGAGTTCAAGCAAAATGATTTTTCATCCTAATCAGGAATTAAGTAGAAATTAAATTAACCATAGACCTGCATTTTGAAGATTCAAGCTTTTGCAAGGTTTTCTGTGAACATAAGTAGATTAAATACATACTGCCCTCTCCTTCATGCAATGTATTCATGCATGCAATAAAAATCCCTATTAAATGCATTACTATAATAGAATATATAGAAGATAACATATTGTTTCTGTAAGTTGAAAATATCACCCCCCCAAAAAAACCCGAAAACATCCAAATCACATTTGCTACATTTTTATTTCTTGGAAGTCCAAGGAATTTTTAGTATGACAATGATTTTGTATTTTTAATGACAATATGATTTATTCATAAAGAATCTATTTGCTGGAAAAAATATACAGTCTGATCATTTTAATATGTTAACCAGGAAATGCCTGTCTTCAACTACGAGAGAACTGAGTTTCAAAAATCTCTCGGTTATCAATGTTTTACATATAATTGATATTGCTTGAAGCCGAGACTGGGATCAGGCTCTGTTCACTGAATTAACTTTTGCACAGGAACCCCTGAAAAGAATGTTGCACTGCCTCTCTTCACTAGACAAATTATTTCCATGGCCAACACAATTGTGGAATGTGTTTTTTTATAATTAACTTAATTGTTCTTGGATTTTTGGCTGGGCAGGGGTTGGTATTTGAATAATCTGTTAGTTCAGGCTTTGATAAGTTTCCATGTTCTGCATAGCAGGTCATGTAAGAGTGATATTTTTCCTTATCCTATACATTAGGTCTCTCTGTTCCGCTGGCTATTTTTCAGTGATAGTCTAGGCCAAGAAAGTTAGATGCTGAGAAAACAAACTCATGACCACCAGCCCCTCAACTCACTAAAGCCAGAATATCAATAACAACAAAACAGAACTCCACCTTGATGATATAGGAAGTGCTGGAAACATACCTAATGTACTAAGGAAAAAAGAAATTCTAGTATAAAGAGTAAGCTATTTAATGGGTCCCTGGGATGAGATCTGGAAACCAGAGGAGGAGGGAGAGAGGGATACTGATCATGTATATATCTAATTTGGCACATGTTCAGCTGAACTGGGTTCTTCTGTAGCTCAGATGGTAAAGAAATTGCCTGCTCTGCAGGAGACCTAGGTTCAGGCCTTGGGTCAGGAAGATCCCCTGGAGAAGGGAATGGCAACCCACTCCAGTATTCTTGCCTGGAGAATTCCATGGACAGAGGAGCCTGGTGGGTTCCAGTCCATGGGGTCTCAAAGAGTCGGACATGACTGAGCGACTTTCATTTTCAGCTAATGCTGGAAATGGATTCTCCTACTCTCACTGTTTTTCCTTCCCCTGTCTTTGTCATCTCATTAGCATTAAAATATGGTTATCATTGCTAAAACTTTCAAAGGAGTTTGGATTTGGAATATGGAAGAAAGCCTGGGATTATGGATGGGAGGGTTTTTTTTTTTTTAGTTTATTGTTATTGTCGTTCAGTTGCTCAGACATGCTTGACCCCATGGACTGCAGCACATCAGGCTTCCCTGTCCATTACCAACTCCCGGAGCTTGCTCAAACTCAAGTCCATAGAGTCGGTGATGCCATCCAAACATCTCATCCTCTGTTGTCTCCTTCTCCTGGCTTCAATCTTTTCCAGCATCAAGGTCTTTTCCAATGAGTTGGCTCTTCACATCAGGTGGCCAAATTATTGGAGCTTCAGCATCAGTCCCTCCAATGAGTATTCAGGACTGATTTCCTTTAGGAATGACTGGTTTGATCTCCTTGCAGTCCAAGGGACTCTCAAGAGTCTTCTCTAACACCACAGTTCAAAAGCTTCAATTTTTTGGCACTCAGTTTTCTTTATGTTCCAACTCTTTATTAAGTTTGTTTGTTTGAGTTTATATTGGGGTGTAAAGTTGTGGAAATGAGGAGACCATGAAAGAAAAACTGAAACGCAGACTAAGAAGAGTTGCAGAGGAAGGAATCTGGGTATAGTGTATAGTCTGCAATATTTCTGATCAAAAAATGGATGCTTCTTCCTCCTTGTGTTGGGGATACTCCAAAGGGTGTATCTCTTCTTGAAAGTAAAGAGCTTCCATTGTGTCCTGGTAGAAGGCAATTCCAGAAGTGCTAGCTGCTATGAATTTCTGGGGGCTTAACACCCTAGAAATTTCTTTCTCTCCCATATAAAGTCCAAAACTGATGTTCATGATTGACGAATGGGTCTTTTTTGAGCAGTGGTGAAGGTACCTAGCCTCCTTCCATCTAGAGTTTTTGCCTGTTTCAAATCCTGACTTTCAAGACCACTCTGCTATCTGCCTCACATCAGGAGACAGAGGATGGTGGTTATGCATGAAGACTATGACCAGAACTGAAAGTGGCATGCAACAATTTCCATCCTGGCCAAACCTGACTGTAAGGTTACTGTGAGCTTTACAAAAAGAAAAGCCTGTCTTGGTGGAAGAATCTGTCAAATCCATGGAAAACTTTCAATTTTTGTGTCTTCGCTGATGTCTGATATTCTACTCTGAAGCAGTTTTCAGTTGGTTCTTATCTCTGTTGACATATAAACTACAGAAGTAGGATTGGGGGACACATGGATATTTAGTCTTTATTGTAAATTGTTGCTTTTAATTTGTGAGTCATAACCCATTATCAGGTTTTAACATCAACTTAATAAGTCAAGTTGTGACCTGATTTTAACAAAGAAGAAAAAACAGAATACAATTAAAAAAAAAAGTCTCAGTGAATTACAAAAAGTATAGATCAGTATTTTTGTATAACTTTTATTTCAATTGTATATATATATATATAATTTATTTTTCCTTTATTTTATTAAAAATTTTCGAATTACATAGATATTGTATATACAATGTATAATTGCATATTACTAATATATAATTGAAATAAAAGTTACATGCTATCTGTTTATACATATATATGTGCATTATTCAGCCAGCTGTAATATGTTTTTCTTCCTAGGGTTGCATAAAAAATGCAAAATAATAGTGTAATTAATTTACCATACCATTCTTTCAAAAGTTAGGACTTGACGTGGACATGGGGAATAAAATAAGCCTATCATATTTCACAATTTTGCTTGGTGTTGTACAGAGGGAGTGAAACAGAATGCCTACTTGAGTTCGAATATAACCTGAATTTTCCTTTTTCTGTAGATAACAATGACAGGGCAGGAGATTTGTGAAATATCCTAAGAAATAATAACATTTCTACACAAGGCAAAGGATGAGTCGGTAGCAGAATTACAAACTTAACTCCCAATCTGTTTGCCTTCTGTCAGTTTTGGATAGATACTCTTTTTTTTTTAAATCACCATTTCAAGAAGTATCAATATACATGCATAATATCAGTCCTGTCATCTAAAGTTCTTTATATAAGCAGGTGGTTTTGGACCTTGCCTGCAGCAATAGCCTTTGATCATTTAGGGGCTGCTGATGTACCCTAGGCAGCTCCAGTTAAACAGTTATTTGTAGTAATTTAAATATATACCTTTATACTATATCTTTAATCTTTTTGCACTTATAATAGGCTCTCAGTATGAGAATATTTGAAAAGATTTTTCCCCCACAGTTATACTTCACCTTTTTCTTTCTGGGGACATACGTAGTAGTTTTTTTTTTTTTTTTTTCTGTACGAATATAATCGAGATTTTACATAGGCATGAATTGTTGATAAAACACAAGTATAGATAAGCCTAGTAAAATCCTTTGAGATGGTTTTTTATTGGATGCTAAATTCAACTAATTGTTTTGGATCAAACTTTTGAACCTAAAATAGGGAGTTTTTCAGGAATCCAGAATGATATTTATTTTACTCCATGAATGGTTCAGGAACAAATGGAATTACAATATATAAAGTGATTAAAGAGGAGGAGGATAAAAAATCAAAGGAGTGGTCAGTTTGGTCTCCACTATTTTTTCATATTAAGGCTCAAATATTCCCAATTTTTAGAGATGGAATAGCTATAAAACTAACGATACTACAATGCATTTCCACGCAGTATCTGAATGCATGGTTCTCAAACAGACAGCTGATTCTGATGGGGGGTGCAGGGTGAACTTAACAAGAAACTAATCTAGTGGCTGTATAAATTAGAAGAAAAATATATCACGTTTGTTTTTTTTTTTTTTGATCCCACCAAGAGGCATGTGGGATCTTAGTTCCCCTGCTACTGCTGCTGCTGCTGCTAAGTCGCTTCAGTCGTGTCCAACTCTGTGCGACCCCATAGATGGCAGCCCACCAGGCTTCCCCATCCCTGGGATTCTCCAGGCAAGAACACTGGAGTGGGTTGCCTTTTCCTTCTCCAATGCATGAAAGTGAAAAGTGAAAGTGAAGTCGCTCAGTCGTGTCCGACTCTTAGCGACCCCATGGACTGCAGCCTACCAGGCTCCTCCGTCCATGGGATTTTCCAGGCAAGAGTACTGGAGTGGGGGTGCCATTGCCTTCTCCAGGGAAGTCCTAGGTTCTGTTTAATAGAACAGAGATGCTGTGGAGACAAGCATTTGCTAGCTACTCCTTGACTACCCCACATCTGTATGCCTTCCTCTTTTCAGAAAGGTATGCTGAGATGTACCTGCCCTATCTCCCTTCTAAGGAGACCCTCCAAACTTGCTTCCCTAAGTGGAAAATAGTTAACACGCCAGGCCTGGTTGTTCAACACTAGTGTTATTTTCAAGAGGGTCTGCTATGTGACTGAGCCTTGACCAGCTCCTGGAAACATGACCTTTGGAATATTCCCTCTGTTACTAAGTATTAAGGTTGTTTTGTACACCTGAGGCACCCAACCATGCTAGATCAACTTGTCAAGAAAGTTTATGCAGACACTGTGATTTCTGGTGGATACTGGCTTCCTGCTGGGGATCTGGAGTTGAGGAAATCATGGCTGGCCAAGCAGGTGAATATGCTGACTTAACCAGCCCTCAGTAAGAATCCTGGAGTCTGAGATGCAGGTGGGCTTCCTTGGGCAGAAATGCTATACATGTGCTATTATGTAAATCATTTTTAGAGGAAGCATCCTGTGTGACTTCCTTGAAGGAGGGCTTTAAAAACTTGTGTTTATGAATACAGTATACTAACGCATATATATGGAATTTAGAAAGATGGTAACAATAACCCTGTATACGAGACAGCAAAAGAGACACTGATGTATAGAACAGTCTTTTGGACTCTGTGGGAGAGGGAGAGGATGGGATGATTTGGGAGAATGGCATTGAAACATGTATAATATCATATATGAAATGAGTCGCCAGTCCAGGTTCGATGCACGATACTGGATGCTTGGGGCTGGTGCACTGGGACGACCCAGAGGGATGGTATGGGGAGGGAGGAGGGAGGAGGGTTCAGGATGGGGAACATGTGTATACCTGTGGCGGATTCATGTTGATATATGGCAAAACCAATACAATATTGTAAAGTTAAAAAATAAAATAAAAATAATAAAAAAAAGTCCCCCCCCCAAAAAATAAAAAATAAAAACTTGTGTTTATTTCTCAACAGCCTCCAGTGGGTATATTTTTTCCC
The DNA here is from genome assembly GCF_055505025.1 of Bos grunniens. Taxonomy (NCBI): domain Eukaryota; kingdom Metazoa; phylum Chordata; class Mammalia; order Artiodactyla; family Bovidae; genus Bos; species Bos grunniens. The sequence goes on along the minus strand of NC_141187.1, from coordinate 24,072,686 downwards.
CTTGCTCATCCTGCTTTATATCTTTTAGCTGTAATAAATGTTGTTGTTTAATCTCTATGTCATGTCTGACTCTGCGACCCCATGGACTGAAGCCTGCCAGGCTCCTCCATCCATGGGATTTTCCAGGCAAGAATTCTGGAGTGGGTTGCCATGCCCTCCTCCAGGGGATCTTTCCGATCCAGGGATTGAAATCAAGTCTCCTGCATTGGCAGACAGATTCTTTACCGCTGAGGCATCAGGGAAGCCTTCAGCCACAGTATAAATAATTGTTTTTGAGTCTTGTGGATCCTTCCAAAGAATCATCAAAAGAGTGTATGATTGGGCTACCCCTTCAACAATCACACTACTGCATCCAGATCCCAAACTAGGAATCTCTAAGTTAGGGACAGACTTTTTTTTAATGCCAGATCTTAAATATTTTATGCTTTGTGTCATACTGTCTCTGTGACAACTAGTTAACTCTGCTAGCTATGGTAATGCAGTGTGAAAGTAGCCATTTAGACAACAAATGGATGTGGCTGAGTTGTGATACAAGTTTATTCACAAATGTAGGTGGGGAAGAGACAGGTTTGAGCCACACTGTAGTTCGTTGACTCTTGCTCTAGGTAGCCAGATTCTTGGCTTTGTTCAAATGGAGCTTCCTACAGTATGATGATTTGATGAAATTTAACTTGGAAGTGTTAAACTCATACAATAAAATCAATATATGGTGGAGGATAACAAATTAAAAAAACACATTACACAGTTGTTTGTAAGACATATGTTTCTGTTGGACCACAATAAGTCAGGCTCCTTGACCTGGGAGCAAAGTAAGTTCTTAGCTGATCTGGTGTGCCTACACCCCTCTGGGAGGTATCTCCTTATCCATTGGCACTGAGATCACAGGGTGAATAGGAGTTTGGGTGGTATTTACCTTTGGGGCTTCACACACAGTACTCCTCTTGGTGTGGGGCCTGAGAACTGCCTGGGGGGTAGCATCATCAACAACCTTAATTCCTCATTAACTGGTTGAAGATTTTGCCCTCAAACTATTTCCTTAATACTTTAATGGAATTTTAAACAGACTTTACTTTTATTGAACTTCAAGGGATAATAAACAAAGCCGGGGGTGTTATTAGATTATGGTCTTTGAGTTTATAACATGCCCTGATAAATTTCTCATAAATAGGTGTTTGTTTCATGGTCTCTTCCTTGTTCTCTTCTAGGGAGCAATTCAGAACAATAGGTTGACGGACTGGGGTTTGGGGAAGTCACTCATCTGCATCTTTGCAATGATCTTTGCAATGAGAAGGGATGCCCCCTTTCCATGTAGTGAATACACAAGAGGTTGTCTGAGAGATGCCCAGGCAATGAAACTTGTCTTGGGCCCAAATTTTACCACTTGATTATATTTCTTCTCTATAATTTTTATTACAATTGATTTTAGCATGAAGTGAAGTGAAAGTCACTCAGTCATGTCCGACTCTTTGTGACCCCATGGACTATACAGTCCATGGAATTCTCCAGGCCTGAACACTGGAATGAGTAGCCTTCCCCTTCTCCAGGGGATCTTCCCAACCCAGGGATCAAATCCAGGTCTCCTGCATTGTAGGCAGATTCTCTACCAGCTGAGCCACAAGGGAAGCCAAATTTTAGCATGGGCCTGGATAATTCAGTTTTTATTTTTCCCCCTACCTATGCAAAGACAACTTCTAGTCACCTTTAATTACCTGAAACACATCAAAAGGATCTCTCCTAGAAAAGTGAATGTTCTTTTATTTTTGGCCTAGAATTTTTCTATTTTCTATGGGTTTTTATACTTCAGTTTCCTCATCAGTAAAATGGTGATCATGGTTCTACCGGTGTCATTAGGTATTGGGCTTCCCTGGTGGCTCAGCTGGTAATCTGCCCGAAATGAAGGAGACCAGTGTTCGATCCTTGGGTTGGGAAGATCCCCTGGAGAAGGGAACGGTTACCCACTCCAGTGTTCTGGCCTGGAGAATTCCATGGACTGTACACTCCATGGGGTCGCAAAGAGTCGGACACATGACTAAGCTATTACGTTCACTTTTCTTTCAACAGGTGTTAAATGAGCTAATACAAGCAAACTGTTAATATAACAGCTGGTGCATAGTAAATAGTTAATATATGATAGCAGAAAAAGGCTGTAAGAGCTAACACACTATTGTCTTACAAATTTTCTACTAAATTTTTCAAAGCTTTGACTCAATACACAGACTGAACCTAAAGCTACAGCTGCTATTGTACATGTTTTGCTTTTCTGGAGCTTAGGTGCATTTATTTTTGTACAAATAATTACAAATCATTACCCCCCACCCCAATATGCAACAGCTCACTCTTGGCTGCCTCTTTCACTGGACCCCTCACAGCCTCCTCCAGGAAGGCTTCCAATCTTCACTTCCAGGCTCCAGGAGAACAGGACAAACCCACCCCACTGAGGCCAAGTAATAAAGTGCCTGATGTAGAGTGAGAGGACAGAACCCAGGCCACACAGTTGGCTGGCCCCCTAGAACCTTTCTAGGCCCAGCTTGGAGGAGACCCTTGAGCGAGTCTAGCAGCTACAGACAATGGCGCTGCAGTAAACTCCAGATTGGCTGGGATTCCCCCTTTCTCAGCCCCAAGGACTCCTCCAGCATGTAGAAAACCTCACTATTGGATGGCAGAAAAGGGGAACTGCCCTTTCAAGAGCCCAGCTAATGGCAGCAGAGGGGAGGGGCTAAGAAAACAGCTGAAGGTTTGTCCCTTCTTACCAGAGTCACCCTAACTCTGGAGGAGTTCATGAAAAATATAACCCCAAGATTCTAGGAGGAGGTTAGGAAGGGAATCTCAGACCCTCAGGGAGCTGAGCCCCCTATAAAGGAGTGGTGGCTGGAGGGATCCAGGCTTATGGAAGCCAGATCCAGAAGGACAGACTCAAGGTGGTTGATGAGAGAAGAGGGAAAGTTCTCATACTCCAGGTTAGACCCTGAGACTGGCAGAAGGATTCCCAGAGAGAGTGCAACAAACGGTTTTTCCAAAGCCACTCAGGGCAGGCCCAAGACCAGAAGTCCAGCTTCCAACCCCGGGATCCCCCCAGACACACAAATGTCCCAACGTGGCCTCCAGACAGCTCCCAACTCCACCAAACCTTTTATTGGCTCTGGGAAGTGAGGAGGCAACACAAAGTTACCAACTCTTTGGGTTAGGACCCCAAAGTCCCAGAGAATAGAAAGTAACTTAGGGCCCATCCTGGGGCTCTGAACCAAGACCTCATGGAAAAGGACATGCCCTTAGACTCAGATTACTCAGAAACACCCTAACTATGCTCAGACCCTGACTGGACAAGAATTACCCTTGATGTCCGATTAACCACTCAGAGGCCCAAACCCCCGATTTGGCTGAGAGATACATCCACGAATGCCTGGAGAATACACCCTCTTCAAGGCTCCAACCTTGAAGGCTCCAATCCTGGCCTTGATTGGCCAGGAGACAGCCCTTTGTCGGAGGCTCTGTGGAGACCCACTTGTCCTGTGTCCCTCGTGAGGGTCCCACAGGCAGCGTAGTCTAGGTCCAGGAAAGCTGGGAGAAGGTGATTCCCTACAACTAGCCTCAGAAACACGCCATTCTCCATGATGATGCAGCAATGGTTGCCCTTGAAGCTATGTTCTTTCTGGATGTAGGTGTAGGTGACACTCGCCGGGCCCCTTAGGCTCATAGTAGCACCAGGGCATGTGCCGCAGAAGGACCGCGGCTGGTTGCAGTAGCTGGAGGTGTGCACAGGAAGTACGTGCGGTCACACAACTCCGCCGCAGTCTCCGTAGTGAGCCAGCCTGTGCTCAACCACGAACCGGTCTTCTCCTCTGACCCCGGAAGAAGTTGTCAAATCAGCGCGTGCGACGGCGGGAGGGACTGTGCCGGACTCGGTGCTGGAACACCAGGCCTGCGCACTGGTGAGGCGAGCCAGGCTGTCCTGGGGCTTCTGCATCATGTGTGGAAACGATGGACAGAGTGTCGGGGGTCTGGTTGATGAATTCCCGGGGCCTCGGCAGCACACGGAATACACTGGCACGGGACCCGGTGGTCTTGTCGCCCACATCGGCCGAGGAGCCCGTGGTGGGTGCGGTTTGTGCACTCAGCCTGCTCGATCTGGTGTCCAGCTTGGTGCCCAGCAGGTGGCTGGAGCTGGTAACAGTCACAGACTGGCGGCACCGGGAAAGCCTCCTCTTGTTTCTGAGATTGAGGACGTAGATATCGGTGATGCTCCACTTCTAGAGGTTGAAGGATGTGGCCAGGCAGGGAACATTAATGAAAGACCCCAGTTTGTTGCTGTTCATCTCTATTCAGCCTCTGCTGAGGGGCAGGTACCAGCATCCCGTAGGTGACCCAGGGGGGCAAGAATGTGGGGTCACACTGCTGAGGAGCTTCAGGCAAGTGATGTGACGTCTCTGAGCCTCAGTTTCTTCCTCTTCCTGGGGAGCGCCCAGCCTGGGTAGCTCCCAGACACCTCACAAGACGCCTGGAGCGGAGAGAGCGGTTTTGAAGCTCAGCCTGCCCAGGTCCAGCAGCGGCCCTAGCTCGCTGGGTCCTAGCGCCGCTGCTCGCCCCCGGCACCCAAGCCAGGGAGGTGGACCAACAGTTTGTTTTAGGGAGTTTTCATATCTTGTAACAAGGGTTGTAACAAAAGTCTTCTCAGCTCCAGATGACAGAGTCCTCATTACTTTTATTCCTACTTCAACTCAGCCAGTTCTGCATAACTTAAATCTCTCTCAATACCCCACTTCTGGTTCTAAATAGCTATATGAATAAGAATCATTTAATTGCCGAAGATGGAAAATCCAAATCAAGATGGTGGGCGCAGCCAGAAAGAAGATACGTTGGCTGAGTTAACCGAGCAATTCAAGGAAGACGGGATTCAGGCACTGCTTGATTTAGAGGTTCATGATGCCATTGGAGCTCTAGTTACATACTTCTTTTTGAATTCCTTGGCTCTGCCCTTCATTGATCAGTGCCATTTTCAGGCTGTCTTCCTTTAAGATGGTGAAATGGCTGAGGAAAGTTAAAGCTTCACCTGTACTTACCACACAGTTCAGAGTGTAAACCCATTCTGGTTGCTCCCGTTAGAAGGATAAACAGAAGCGTATTGAAAATTTTAGGAGTCTGTTTGAGCAAAAATGGATTTGACTTGGGCAACACCAAACCAGAAGTGGTTAGAAGTGCTCTATGCACAGGAGCTTGGGGAGCGACTTTTCCAGAGAAAAGGCAGAAGCGATTGACTGTAGTTTAAAGCATAGCTGGCTCTGATTGGTCATCCTCAGCATTTTAATTTCCTAACCTTTCAGGCATTTACAAACTTAGGTTTTGGTTTGCTTTTGAAGGCTGCCATGACAGTAGAGCCACATCCGTCTGATTGCCTCCTTGTTTACACTCCTAAGAAGTCTCCTAAGAGGGGCACAAGGTCTTCCTTTATTCAATATCATGCAAGATAAAGATTTCATCTATCCTGTTGACTGCTTGTGACAGATACTGCCAACTGGGTGCAAAAACTCCATTCCTATTCCTGTGTAATATCCTTTGCTTCTTTTTTGAGACTGGGACATTTCAAACAGTTTCTAGATCCTTTTCAGATGATATATTTCTGCCAACAAAGCCATCATGTAAGATTTGCAAGGTGGAAATGTTGCAGGAAGGGGGACCCCTTCCAGGGCCCAAAATTGGGCTCTTGTCTAACACTCGGAAATGAATTGTCCGAGGAGACACATCTGCTGACAAAGCAAGAGATTTTATTGGGAAAGGGCACCCGGGTGGAGAGCAGTAGGGTAAGAGAACCCAGGAGAAGAGCTCTGCCCCGTGGCTCACAGTCTCAGGTTTTATGGTGATGGGATTTGTTTCCGGGTGGTCTTTGACCAATCACTCTAATTCAGATGGTGGTGCACACATCACTCAGCCAAGATGGATGCTAGTGAGAGGGATTCTGGGAAGTGGACGGACATGCGGTGTCTCCTTTCGACCTTTCCCAAACTCTTCCGGTTGGTGGTGGCTTATTAGTTCCGTATTCCTTATCAGGATCTCCTGTCATAAAACAACTCATGCAAATGGTTCCTATGGTGCCTGGCCACGGTGGGCGGTTTCAATCAGTGTGCTTCCCCTAACAGAAAGAAGCTGGTCTCTACTTCTGTTGCTTCAACTGGTTCTGAAAGTAAGCTCAGTTGTGGAGATTCTGGTGTTTGTTTGCATTTCCTGCATGAATGTTATAAGAGTTCCCAGTGTCCATTCTTTGCCTTATGAGTGCCAGGAGGCAAGGCATGGGGCTTGAATTGTAATCAAGGTAGTGAGATCTTGGGGCCAACAGTTGGCTTTTTCGTGCCTGGGTATTGAAGGAAATAGTGTGGTACTTGAATCAGTAGTTAAACCAGTAGCTTCCTGATTACTGAAGCTTTGGTGCTAAGTTGCTTCAGTCATGTCCGACTCTGTGCAACCCCATAGATGCAGCCCACCAGGCTCCCCCATCCCTGGGATTCTCCAGGCAAGAAAACTGGAGTGGGGTGCCATTTCCTTCTCCAATGCATGAAAGTGAAAAGTGAAAGTGAAGTCGTTCAGTCGTGTCCGACTCTTCGAGACCCGGTGGACTGCAGCCTACCAGGCTCCTGCGTCCATGGGATTTTCCAGGCAAGAGTACTGGAGTGGGGTGCCATTGCCTTCTGTAGCAGGGAAAGCGCCTGCGGTATTAGACCAGTTCTTTTCTGGTGTTTTGGGAATCATTTATAAAGGCTGAGTCTTGGTTTGTCTCCTTCAGTTCCTTCAGTGAATTTGTAAATACCCTGTACTAAATGTCTTTCTGCTTAAACTATCTAGAATAGTGTATGTCATCTGCACCTGAGTCAGTATGTTTAAATGCTTAGAACTATTGTTGATATATTGTACATACACAAAAATTATTTGTTACCTGGATAATTTTTCCCCACAGAAACCTGGATGCTTCCCCCCACCACAGAAATTTGTACCCCCAAATTTCCTGGGTTTTTTTAGTGAATGAAATGAGATACCAGTTACTGCCTGAAATATTAGGACCAGGGTGGCCCAACCCTTGGCTTCGCTGAGCCCTGGCACTGAGAGTAGAGCATAGTAGCATGTTAAACCATATGGCTGAGAGTGATGGAAGAAGAATTCCTAAAACAGTGGAGGTATTGTTTGTGGAGAGGGGGAAATACTACCTGTGGAGGCAAACAATGAGTATGTAGCAGAGAAACCTGTTTTTAAATAGTTGTGTGTATTCTAGGAGATGATACTTGTTTATCTCAGCCAATTCTATTTGTGAGACAAAAAAACACAGGGAATACTGAGAGAACAGTAAGAACAAATTTTGGGGACAGTGCTATTTACATCCCTTATTTCCCCATTAGCCACTCACCCCTTCTTCAGTAGAATCAGAATCTCGATTTAGCCTGGGCATACTGCTGCCCAAGTTAAAAATTTATTCCCTAACTTTCTTAGCTAAGTACAAACAGATGGCTAAGTTATGGCCAATGAGATGTAAGCAGAAGGTTCATGTGTGACTTCCACAAGAATTTCTTACAAGGAAAAGAAGCAAATAGCATTTTGGTCCTTTCACTTTTTCACTTTGGTAGTCTGCAGATGTGATGGTTGGAGTTCTGACAGCCCTTTTGTGTGATGAAGTACTCTTGCTGGTGGAATGGAAAAAGTGAGTCATGATCTCATTATAATTATGGAGCTATCATGACAGTTCTGGGCCACTAGTTTTTTAAAAATCCTTTTGTGAGAGATAGGAAAACGTCTAACTTGTTTAAACCAGTGCTGTTTTGGAGGTTTTTTGTTCAATGCAGATGACTCCAGTTGTATCTAATAGATATAGTCAAGTCCTAACTGATAGGGATGTGGCTTTAAATTCTGTAGGGAGATGCACACTATAGACTTAGGAAAGAAAATAGAAATGGAAGAATTGAGCAAAATCAGAGGATAAAAGGCAAAGAATGCAGGGCAGTTTTTACAGTGTCAAACATTAATATCATCTTGTTAATATTTATCTTTACAACTTTCTTTATAGCATCCGAATCTCCTTCCATTTTGCGAGTAATACATAGTGATCTAGCCTCAGCAAATCAGACTACTCACCCTGGACCTTAAATCAAAAGCCAGTGCTAGCAGGCGGAGAAGGCAATGGCACCCCACTCCAGTACTCTTGCCTGGAAAATCCCATGGACGGAGGAGCCTGGAAGGCTGCAGTCCATGGGGTCGCTGAGGGTCGGACACGACTGAAGCGACTTAGCAGCAGCAGCAGCAGTCCTGCCAGGAAGAGAGCAGTAGAAACGTCTTGGTTGTGCCAGTCAAAAGTGTTGTCACCCAGCGTCCGGTGCCAGTAATATGGGAGGATGAGATGTGGAATTGAGAGATTCATAGTGGCAGCAGCAGAGCTCCTCTTGGCAGTAGCTCTCTGGTTGGAATTTGGCTGTGGTTCCAGTTATATTGTTGCTACTTGATTCCTTCTCTTCTCGTCTCCCAAGTAATTCAAGTCTGGGTGCTCCCATTATAACATCTTTTAAAAACACTTTTGCTTACATCAGCCAGAGTCAATTTGTGTCGATTCCTAAAGTGAATTCCATCTAATACACATCTAATAATCATGCAGTATGTAATACTGCAAAGACAAGCTTTGATTTAAATAAGAATTTCAACCTGTCTTTTTTCTGAATTGATTTTAAATAACATCCATATGTTTCTCCAGGGGCAAGAAGTCTTAGGAGCGTCTTTGATTAGTCTTTTTGCCTCTCTAAATTCATGTTTCAAAACCAATTCATTTAAACTTGAAAAAGATGAATTTGGATTGAAATAATGAACCCATATGTTTCAAATGGATTTTGAATTTACCAAGAAGGAGATCACTTAAATCCACACTTGATAAATACTCATCTAAACCTGTTACAAATGTGTCTTTAATGTGTGTACATATTGAAAGAATGCAGAATAACTAACAGTATCTGTATTCAGTGAGGTCAGTCTTTCCAAAATTTGTCCATTTATCAAGGAAACTTCCATTAAGTACCTGACTAATAGTTTGTCCTTAATAAACATTTCAGAGAAGGCAATGGCAACCCACTCCAGTACTCTTGCCTGGAAAATCCCATGGACGGAGGGGCCTGGTAGGCTGCAGTCCATGGGGTCACGAAGTCAGACACTTACTGAGTGACTTCCCTTTCACTTTTCACTTTAATGCATTGGAGAAGGAAATGGCAACCCACTCCAGTGTTCTTGCCTGGAGAATCCCAGGGACGGCGGAGCCTGGTGGGCTGCCGTCTATGGGGTTGCACAGAGTCGGACACAACTGAAGCGACTTAGCAGCAATAAACATTTATTGATAATTGAATTCAGTAAGAATAAAAAGATGACTTTTATGGGATTCTGTTTATGCAAAATTCTTGTACCTTAGAAAGATGGAAATAATTTAGCAGCAAGATGATCAGCAGCAGCAGAAAATATGTAAGCTGTATAATTTATTACACTGATTAGAAGATGCCTGCTATTTTGAACAGAGCACAATTCTACTTTCTGTGTATTTAACATTTCAGTATTCATTTCCAAGTTCACACCACCTCCTTGTTACTGCCTAAGTCAATAAGCATTTCACTTTCACTTTTCACTTTCATGCATTGGAGAAAGAAATGGCAACCCACTCCAGTGTTCTTGCCTGGAGAATCCCAGGGATGGGGGAGCCTGGTGGGCTGCTGTCTATGGGGTCACACAGAGTCGGATATGACTGAAGTGACTTAGCAGCAGCAGCAACCTGGTATATGTGCAAATTACCTTATCAGGTATACATTCATAGTTTGTGCCAAATGTATTGAAAAATGGTGCTTTCTGGTGGTGCTGTAGGTGAGATGTCATTATCATGAAATCACCATAATCATTATCATGATTCATTATAATGAATTTCATGATTCTTCTCTCTCTTATACCTATAGTTTGTTATATGGATTCAAATTTGTCCTTAGTTTCATTAAGAGATATAGCTTATCCATGGTTGTAATAAAATGTCCTAAGGTATGACAAAATAAGATTTGGAAATCATTGTTTTGAGAGCTTCGTTACTGAACAGTCATTTTACATTTTTTAACATTTAGAAAAATTTTTTGTTTTCTTTTATATTCTTTTAAACAAAACTCTTTTAATCTTTACGTTTCCACCATTGTTAGTAAAGGAAAAATCTGTACTTTTTGCTGTGTTTACTTTTTTTTTTGCTCCTTCCCAGACTGGGTTTGTCTCAAAGTCAGGGCTGATGACATTTTTCTTTCTGTAACTCTGTCACCTTGTCTGCAATGTATAGGTAACATCATTGTCACTTAAAATTTTATCATGTAAATATAACAGATGGAGATGGACTTGAAACTTTTTACTCTGTGAGATAGTTCACTTAGTGGAAAGAGTTTAGTCTTTGGGATCAGAAATGTAGTTTCAAATTATTCCTCTATTTCTTATGAAATAAATTATGCTACTTTTTTTTTTTTTATTACTTTTGTAATGACTAATATCACTGGCTCGTGTACTCTCTATGTCCTGGTCCTCAGTTAGAAAAAAGAAATGATGGAGGTTGAGAAGATTAAGGGGAATTATTGTATACCTTACTTATTAACTCAGTACCAAATGTACTATAAGAACACAGTAATATTTGCTCCCTTTCTTACTGGCATTAATTCCAGGGAATGTTAAATATACCATTTTACTCAAGTAGAGAAGGCACTGGATAAATAGTTAAGAAAACTGAGTTCTAGTATTTATTTTGACCTTGAATGAGTTTGGATAAAGCCTCTAAACATTTCGATCTCAGTTACTTCCACCTAAAAATTCAAAAACTATACATATTTTTGCTTCTGTTTTAATTGTTCATAGCTCAACAAATTATGAGCTGTTAAAATTAATATCTATATATATAATATATATTTGTTATTAGGTCTAAATGTTTTTTATTGAGGCTAAGAAGATGTTACTAGAATGTCCCTGAGGGCTCCAAGAAAACATTGATTTAAAACACTGAAAAGTAATCTTAAGAAAGAAAGTAGTATGGTGAAAGAAGAGCTTTGAAAGACGATTTTAGCTATAAGATTTTGGACAGATTGAAAAGAAGGCTAAGACAGGTGGTGAGGAATGGGTTTTAGAATACCAGATGTGAAGTGACAAGGACAGGAACAGAGATTTAACTGTGGAAAAATAATAAGTCCTAGAAATGTATAACTGATTTTCCAAAAGAAAACTGTTCAACTGTCTTTAATGGTAGAGTCTTGCAATATGGTCTTTTATATACAACTAACCCCTGACTCATAAAGCACAAAACAATGTGTTTATTAATTTTCTTCATCTGGTAATAAACCTGTTGTTGTATTTTGCTCCATTGCAGCCAAATTCTCAAAGTTCTCTTCCATCCAATTCTTCCAGTTCTTCACTGCTATTCTTCAAGACATTCTTTTTAGTAAGTGTTTCAAACAAGAAAATTGTGTAAATGTTTGAAGAGGAAATCTTTTCTTTGTAAGAAGAGTGTGGACAGCTCTTGGTTAGAATATATGTTTAGAAGTAAAAACTCAGGCAGAGAGTTAGCCAAGGGTAATGAAAAGTTCCAGTTTGTGGCGTTTATGCTCTAAGTACTTAAACACCTTAGTGTCATTTTTAAAAAGAGAATATAGGATATTAGGACTGTCAATAAACATTCTCTTTCAATCACATTGATAATTTTGAAGAAAGGACGTTAACTTCTCAGTTTCTTTCCTGTGAACTTCTGCTCACTTCTTAAAAGTAGAAATTTTACCAAGAATTGTTCTAGAGCCCCTTATTTTGTGCTCGAATTCTGGTTGAGAGATCCCGGCCATTCTCATATTTCTAACCTTTACTACAGACGTGCAAATCGATGCCTCTAGTCTGGATCTTCACAGTTGAGTTACACAGTTCTCTGCTCACTGTTCACCTGAATGCCTTTTAGGACGTTCAGTCTCAGTACTTCTAAGTGTGCACACTTTTGTTTCCTCTTAAAAATTTTCCTTCCTCCTATATTCTCTATTTGATGATAATTACTTTGTATTCAGCAGCCACACAAGAAATTAGGAAGTCACTGTAGACCCCATCTTTCTTGCACACCCTACCATATATATCATAAAATCTTGCCAACTTTCTCACCTAAAAAGCTCCGGGATAGATTCTTTTCTCTTTGTCCTTATAGTAAGGCTTTGGTTTAACCCTTATCACCTCATGCAATAGATTCCTGACTCGACTGCCTGCCTCTAGTCTTATCCCTTTATTCTTCATTCTGTCACCAGGGTGATCTTCTGAAGACTCAGATTTGACCATGTCACAGATTGATGTTTACCCTTTCAAAAGAGTCTTAACTCTTACTAAATATCGAACCCTTTAATAAATATACTAATATACAGCGTAAAAGGAACTTCATCATTCAGCACCTTCCAGCTCCATTGGAAGGTGGCACTTGGGCTTCTCTGTTGGCTCAATGGTAAAGAATCCGCCTGCCAATGCAGGAGATGTGAGTTCAGTCCCTGAGTCAGGAAGATTCCCTGGAGAAGGAAGTGGTAACCCACCCAGTATTCTTGCCTGGGAAACCCCATGGACAGCAGAGCTGGGTGGGTTACAGTCCATGGGGGTCACAAAAGAGTTGGACACAGGTTAGTGACTAAACGACAAGCACCATCCTTACACTCTTTTCTGGTAGTCCCTTGCCCAGAATGGCATTTCTACCCTCTTAGCCAACCAGCCTATTTGGAATTCCTGCTAATGTAATAAAATTCAGTTCAGGTTGCCTTCTCCAGGAAGCCTTCCTGGACTCTCCTACTTGTTGTCACTGTGTTCCTCAGGAAATACCCTGCTCTGAGCTTTTGTCAGTTTTGCACATGTCTGTCATTGCCCTCACTGCATTGCATTTAGATGATCTCTTTGTGACAACCTTCCAGGCTTGGTTGACTTGAGGCGTGTGACTTGAGGACAGAGACCACAGCTTGTTCTCCTTTATATCCAACATGCTTTAGTACTAAGAGTTTGTACAGAATAATAACACATCTGTGTTTGATCTGTGGATCGATAGAACTGCAATGCACTTATAAAAAGAGCAACCACATTTTTAAAACATTTCACCTAGGTTTTCCTGTTTGTTCTTCATTAATTTTACTAGTGTTATGATAGATAATCACAGTGAACATAGGCCATCTAAGGGGAATAGAAAAGAGACGGGGCCTTCTAAACTGAGAAGTCATTCCCTTGCATGCCTTCCGATTTCTAGATTGAAGATATAATTAGATCTCTGAAGTTCAAGCCTAAATCAGAGTAATTGGAAAGAAAGCTTTTATTTTATTATTTTTTTTTTGCCTTTTCATTTTAATAGTCTTACTACTAGTTGAACAGTTCAAAATCACCATGAAAGTCTTTCTAAAAATAATTAGGTCATAATCATTTGGAGATAATTCTGATCTACTCTGTGGATCTGAGGACAAATGGCCTTATTGCTGTTCTGTATTTTTTGCTTTGTATCATTTTTTTTCTTTCTCCAGGGGGTTAATTTGCTGTACTTAATCTTATACTTAAAAATAAGTTTATTATCAATCTAAGCATAATATATTTTAATGAAATAAACACATATTAAAATAAGTAGTCAGATGCCACCTTCTGGTTCTTGAAGAAAAGGAGAAAGTAAATCAATAGCTGTACACAAATCGACATAGTGAAGGTGACTGTCAGTTCCTTCAGGTTGATTTTGTCCCCCACCCTTTAACACATATGGTGTATCATGCTGTATCTTCAGGCTCTGTCAGCTACACATAGTATAGCAATGGTAAGGAAGAAACACAAAATGCAAGACTTTGATCTTCAAAGTTACCTAATTTGCCTTTGCTCTAAAGCAGTTGTTAGAGCTACAGAGTTAAAAAGTCTTCTAAAGAAATGTAAATGGCCGTCTGTGCAACTTCAGTCTCTGGCGTAAATCTAGAGACCCAGGAAACGTTGTCACCATAAATCCAAGTGGCAGCATAGGTCCACAGAGAGAGGAGGGAATCATGTTCCTTTGGTAATTAGAGATTAAACTAGATTCCACCCTAAGAGGAGGAAAGACTCTTACTTCCCTTCTGCTTCTTTTCAAACTCTGACTACAGACTGTAAGCCCCTATCTTCAGGAAGGTGATTAGAAGTTATTTATATAAGGTGATAGAAGAGTTACATTTGAAATCTGGGCTCTATATATTTTTATTCAATTGATAATACAGCTAAGTAGTTAATAGATTTTGTCAACAAAATGGGTTTTTGATGATTAGGGAACAGCTCTAGGATACTAGAGTTTTTGTCTGTGTCTGCAGTTGTTATCAGTCGGTGTTTCAGAAAGATAAAAATAAAATTCAAGGCAAGTAGGCTCTTGCTGTAGACAGCTGGAGGGAACCTTCCTAAGAATTTGAAAACCAATTTCAAAGAGCCCTCAGGTGTTTTGCTGTTAAATGTTGGAAATTTAAAGTCAACAATCCTTTGTTTAGCAAATCATCTTCATGAATTTCTGAGTATGCAAACATGAGCCTAAACATTATTTGGCTGGGGGTGAAGAGCTGAACTACACTGCACAAGAAATTAACTGGAAAAGTGAGTTGGAGACTGTCTGGTAGAGACAGGGGGGAGAACACAGGAAGTTGAGTCCAAAATAGGTGGTGATTGATGAGAAATTCCTCAAGATAGGAAATGCCTGGTAGGATGTAGAAGGACATCTAATATCTAATTTTAAGATTTTAAAAAATATTGTATAACATAATTGGCATTCCTCGTTCCCAAAACCTTCAGTAAAAATAGGTTCTATAGATACACAGCCTTGAGTTAAGCGTATTTTAGAGAAATGAGAGAAATCAGAAGAATGTTGTATGTCATTTTAAGTAATGTAGAAGAGCAACAGGGAAAAGTGAAACTAAACTTTGACTCTGACTCAGGAAAAAGGAGTCATTGGTAACTAGAAAAAAAACATAAGAAACACAAGAACGCCCTGAGAAATTAATGAACTGGGTTTAAACATTTTTACTGAAAATTTAGATGACTGGTTAAGCCCAGAAGGTGGGAAGAGTTAATTTCAGGTAACTCTATGGAAACTTACTGTCTCACATATAAACAAATCCTTTAAAATGTTTTCTGTAATGCATGAATCCTACTGCATTCACAATAGTAACATCTAATGAAACCTGGTCAAATGAAAAATAGATTCACTTGGATTTCTATTTTCTTCTATACAGCATATGTGCTTTGGGAATTTCTTTTTTTTAATTTAAAAATCCTGCATTTTGTCTTCTGGCATTGCTTTTGAATCAAATATAATTGAGTTATCTGTTGGTTTTTAAATTAGAGTTCAGTGGTCTACAAACATTTCCATTGAAGAATTAGTTCTTGCAAAATCTTAAATAGAAAAAAATAAGTTAAAAAAGGAGAAGAGGATAGAACTACTATAGCTGAAATAAAAGGGCAGAAGGTCAAGCTACAGGTTAAGTTATATTAAGCAGTTCTGGAGGTTGAGAGGAAACAGTAATTAAGAATGTCAATGTGTCCTCATCTTTTCCAAGTCCATTTTACTTTCCTACAGTTTGGAATTTGCTCAGAATAATAACCTCATAAGACAGCATTTGACACAGTTAACCACAATTTTACATCTATTTTGTATTTGTTATCTGGAAGATTTAAAAATTTATTTTACCACTTGTGTGTCTTTCTCTTAACAGATTTTCTTTAGCCAATTTAATGTGTGCCCTTGGTCTTTATTGCTTCTCACTCAGCCTTTAATCCTGCCTACCAGAGCAGGAGATGTAAGAAATGTGTGTTCAATCCCTGGGTTGGGAAGAGCCCTTAGAGGAGGGCATGGCAATCCACTCCAGAATTCTTGCCTGGAGAATCCCATGGACAGAGGAGCCTGGAGGGCTACCAGTCCTTAGGGTCGCAAAGAGTTAGACACGACTAAAGCAACTTAGCACGAAGCACACAGCCTTTAATGGTCCTCAAGTTGTAACTGAACCCACATTGCCCATCTTCTCTGATTCTCTCCTAAATCTTTCCTTTGTTTCTGCTTCTAATGTTCTTCAGTTTGCCTGTGTGCCCTCTGAGATTGAGCCCTAGGAGACCATAAGTGATCCCTAATTATGTAGCAAACTTGCCCTCAGACTTACTCTCCAGATATGAAATTACAGATTTTTAAAGGGGCACAAGTCAGACCAAATAACTCAATCTTAAGGTGCAGGTCTAATATGTCCTGGTAAACATTTATATGCTATTTATAGTTGACAAAAAATTTGTCTTTTAAGCCATGAAATTGAACATATGTCCATCTTTAAAGAATCACAACCAAACAGGTATGATGATCTAGAAGCTGAGGATAAAGTTGTACATGGAAACAATGGAGATTTTTCATGGATGCAGGATCAAGATAACGGTTTGAGTTTAGGACCTACAAGTTACGAACTTGGACTTTTTATTCAACATACGCACTTGGATTCTGACTGATCGTCTGTAATGCCAAGTGAATTAAATAAGTCTGAAATCCATGATCATATTCATTTCTTTAACACTTGTGAAAATGTCGCTGATGGCATGCCATGATTTTCTGTGAATTCCTTTTTTTAGTACCTTAGTAAGGAAGCGTGAAAGAAAAAATGATCAAATTAATGTTAAAACATTTCCATAGGCTAGAAAAAAAAATCTGCCTAGAAATCAGGCCTGGAGGAAGAACAAGCAGCCCAATGTGAACTTTAGGTTGCTGTTGAGTGTTTTTCTAAATATGGGCCTGCGAAGGAGAGGTGAGAACCAGTGCAGAACTGTGGTCTCTGAGGAAATCCTGTGCTTCCTGCTATCTTGGCGCTGGAGTGTGGTAAATTGCTAGAGGTGATATACAACATATGGGAGAGGAATGGATGTGATGAGACAGACATAATTTATCTGTCTTTCTCAGTTCTCTGCTATTTTCTCACTCCTTCCTATTTATAAATATTGTCAAACTTTGTCTACTTCCCTTATCTTTCATTTTGGATTTGATAACATTGACATCTCCTAATCTTTATTAATTCTGATTTGGTTTTCAAATTTAGTTCGCTTTTGAAGAAAGAGGAAAAGAAGCAAACCACAAAAATGATATAAACAAGATTGTAATGGAGTGGTGGGGTTTGGACTGTACTCAGGCTAAAGGGAGCCAGAGATAAAGGGAACGGAAAGAAAAATCATCCAGATAGTGAGCTGTCTCATCAGACTTAATTTCAGACTTAAGGCAAATGTTGGAGAAGGCAATGGCAACCCACTCCAGTACTCTTGCATGGAAAATCCCATGGACGGAGGAGCCTGGTAGGCTGCAGTCCATGGGGTCACTAAGGGTCGGAGACGACTGAGCGACTTCACTTTCACTTTTCACTTTTCACTTTTCACTTTTCACTTTCATGCATTGGAGAAGGAAATGGCAACCCACTCCAGTGTTCTTGCCTGGAGAATCCCAGGGACGGGGGAGCCTGGTGGGCTGCCGTCTTTGGGGTTGCACAGAGTCGGACACGACTGATGTGATTTAGCAGCAGCAGCAGCAGCAAGGCAAATGTAGTTTGCATTTCCCATTCACGATTCTAAAAAGTCAAGGTACAGAGGACATTTTAGACTATATGAATATGCAAGAAAAGTTTTCTTTGGTACATTTTCTGGAACTTTTATCCCACCATAGAGAATTAGACCCAAAGAGCATCTGATCCACAAGACAGGTGACCTATAGGGTTTCTGCAAAGACTCACATATAGAGGGGGATGGTTAATTTCTCCAGTGTTTTAGAAAGCCTCTGGTGACTGGCAACAAAAAGACAATAGTTTAGTCATTTAGCCAATGTTGCATATTCTTACCTTAAATTCCAAATATTTCTGTGCCTGATTCATTTAAGAGACATGTATCACATAGTCTTCAAGGAAAGCCCAAAATATGAAACATCTAGTTTTATGTAATAGATATAGATGGGTTAAATTTTTAAAAGACATTTTTAGTCTTGCAGAAAAATTGCAAAGAATTTTTATGTGTGCTTTACTGAGATTGCCCAAATGTAAACATTTTACCATCTTTTGCTTGTCATTTTTCTGTCTCCCGTGCCCTCACACGTGCACACACGCATGCACACACACACACACACACTCACTGTCACACACTGTTTTGCCCTCTGAAACGTTTAAGAGTAATTTGCTGACATGATGCTTCTTTACTTATTAGGATGTAACTTTTGCTCAGTTTTATTCAGGCAGAAAAATTATTTAGTGTACTTGATAGATTGAGGAGTAAAGTTTATAAATAATTGTTTTATAAAAAGGCTTTCAGGAACATTTTTATTGTGAAGTCCAAGTGAACTTTTTTGTTTCTCTTTTATTCTAAGGTGGGGGGCACACCTAACAATGTTTGCATGGTAACCACCTGGAGAAATTTAGAAGGTGAAAAACATGATTTAATGCCACTTCTTGAATGCTTATTATGAGATTGGCAGTGTTCAATGTATTAATTTTTGCATGTGTATGTCAATGTGTCTTAACAACAGTGTCCTAAGAAAGGTATTATTATTTTCATTTTGCACTTAAAGAAACTGCACTTCAAAGAAATTAAGTAACTTGCATGTGATAACATATCTAGTAAATGCTAGAGCTAGGATTTCCAAAAAGCAGCTTTTATTAATAGAATAAATCCCATATAAAACAAAGCCTTGACTCTTACCTCATCTCCCCAAAAATACAGTCAGCCAGTTGCAAAATTCAACCTGTCTTTTCTTGAAGATGGTTTATGATGATCTTTTAAAAATTCCTTTAGTAATTTGTTACTGTGTTATATCAATCATTGCCAAGCAATTTATCTGAAGCAAACTCAAATCCATCTTTCTTTTACATAAAAAATTTGCTCCTTTGGAAATCTCTAAAAGCATAAAAATATTCCTCTTTCATTGCATACAGAAAGCAAATAAAATCTTCTTTTACTCAAAAATGTTAGGTGCTCAGTCGAGTCCGACTTTGCGACCCAATGGAGTGTAGCCCTCCAGGCCGCTCTGTCATGGGATTCTCCAGGCAAGAATACTGGAGTGGGTTGCTGTTCCCTCCTCCAGGGAATCTTCCTGACCCAGGGATTGAACCCAGTTCTCCTGCATTGCAGGCAGATTCTTTGCCATCTAAGCCACCAACCAGGGAAGATTTTTCTTTTACTTGAAGTCACTAATAAAATTACACATACAATTTATTTTTATAGTTATTCAGCAACCATTATTATTTTTAGACTTTATTCATGTTCTGTACTCTATTTCATTAATCATTTTGGTCCCTCACTGTGAAACTTGTCTTTGTTTTCTACAAACATTTTAAGCATAGACACTGACTGCACTTGCCTAAAATACACATCACTAATGTGGATAACAAAAGAAAGCCCTTGTGTAACACTTTCTCATACATATTAGAATCACTGGGATTTTTCTACACCCGTCTTAAACTCAGTTTTAAACTATAAATTGAACAAAGTTACAGAACTACTAGTTGGTGGAGACATTATTTGAACAAAGCTTTCTCAGATTACAATAATTTGATTTTGATCACTACTGTCTACACGAGTAATGCAGAAATTATAAAAAAAAAAAAAAACAATGACAGATCCTGTTTATTTGGTGTGGACTATATGAGGACTTCCTGCTGATTTTCTAATTTTTAAAATTCTTTTAACAGGGATTGGGATCCTTACAAAACGTAACCTTCTATAGTTAGGATGATGTACTGCAGGGGGAGTGGAGATGTCGTTCAATTTGAGAAGTTTTTCTTGGATTAAAAAATATTGGTTATTTGACTCCAACACAAATGGTGATCTGTAAATTCTACCCTAAACCTCTAAAAGGCACTAACACATATAAGAAAAGTAGCACCTTTATAAAGACTTTAAACACATGACTCAAGAGTCCTGAAGCTGGTTTTCTTTCTGACCTGGAGAGATCATAAATTTTATTAAATTTTTACTGTAACCTTATAGCTCAGTTGGTAAGAATCTGCCTGCAATTCAGGAGACCCCGGTTCAATTCCTGGGTCGGGAAGATTCCCTCGTGGCTCAGCTGGTAAAGAATCTACCTGCAATGTGGGAGACCTCGGTTGATCCCTGGGTTGGGAAGATCCTTTGGAGAAGGGAAAGGCTACCCACTCCAGTATCCTGGCCGGGAGAATTCCATGGACTATACAGTTCATGGGGCACAAAGAGTCGTACATGGCTAAGCGACCTTCATTTCACTTATTGGATGGCAGTTCATCTTCATTTTATGAATGAATAAGCTGAGGCACAGAGAAGTAAGTGGTTCAGGGTCACCCAGCATGTAGCTCAAAGTCATTTACTAGGAGTTTGGTCTCTCAAACCAAAGGAATGAGGTCTTAGCCCATCGTGTTTTTGGAGGCAATTAAAAAAAAATGTCTTCCCCATTTTACATTATTGTCTATTCCTGACTTTTAATAACTTTATCTATTCCTGACCCACATCTTGAGTCAAATTTGAAAATTTTTTTATCTCAAAATTAACTTTGATCTTTAACATTTTTGTTTAGCGTAATAATTTTACATTTTATTAGAATAATTAGGGAATTTTTATTATTTCCCTTGGTCAGTTGTATATTCTTTTTCATTATTCCTTTTGACTATGAAGGTGGACATTTTACTTAGAAAAAAATGTATGTTGTTGATGTTTTATAAGAACCAGCTCTTGAGTTTATTTACCACTCTACATTTTTATTTTTCTAATGATTATTTTTGACTTTAATCTTTATTTTTCTAGCTTCTAGAGCTGAACTTCACCAATTAGATTCTAACTGCCAAATCCAGTGTGTATTCCTTAGTTCCCATGCCACTTGATCTCTCTGTAGTATTTAATGTTGTTGGACAGAACTTTCTTCTTAAAAATTTCTTCTCCCATAGACTTTAAACTTCATACCACTTTTATTTTTCTTACTTCTCAGTCCACTCTGCTCTTTTATCGTTAGCTCAGCTTCTTCCTGTCTTTGAAATGGAAAATTCCCTCCAAACTTAGCTCTTGGCTTTCAGCTCTTCTCTCTTGAAACCTCAACTAGCAACTTCCTAGGTTTCAACTCATTGAAGAATATGATTTTTAACAGCTTTATTGAAATGTGATTTTCACACCACAAGCTTCGCTAATTGTGAGTGTACAATTCAATGATTTTTAATGAATGTATAGGATCGTCCAACCATTACCGCTGTCCTGTTTTAGGAATTTCCACTGCCCCCAAAAGATCTCACATGCCCATTTGTATTTAATTTCTGCTCCCACCCACAACTTAAGGCATCAATTGACCTGTTTTCATTTGACCTGTTTTCAGTTTTACCTTTTTTGAACTTTTCATATAAATAGAAGTAGGCAACATGTAATCTTTAGTGTCTGACTTCATTGACTTAGCATAATGTTTTTGAGGTGCATCCATGTACAGCTAGTTTATTAATTTTTCTTATTGAATAGTGTTTCATTACACAAGTATACTATTTTTTACCCATTCACCAGTTGATGGACATTTTGATATTTACAAGTTGAGTTATTGTGAATAATGAGGCTGTGACCATTCAAGTCTTTGAATGGCAAGTTTTTGCTTTACTTTTTTTTTTTTTTTTTGAACCTGGACTGGCATCTCGTTTCATACATGACATTTCACATGTTAAACTGCCAAACAGCTTTCCAGAGTGGCTGCACCATTTGCTTTATGTTACCTCCAGCTGTGTAGGAGAGATCCAGTTTGTCTACATCTTTGTCAATACATGGTTTTGTCTTTTTTGTTGTAACCATTTTAGTGGGTGTGAAGTTTATTTTGTTTTTATGGATGTAATTTATGTTTTATGGATATAATTTTTAATATTAGCATTGTCAGTCCTGGCTTGCCCATAAAGATCTAGGTCCACATTTCCAGCAACCTGCTATGTATTTCCACGTGGATATTTCACAGTTACATATACATGGGGAAAAGCAGACCTCTCTACTGACTCTATTACTTTTAGAAGTTCCTATTCTTTACAATAATGTTATAATTTTCACTCCAAATTTTGAAAATTTCAAATTATCTTTTATGCTTTCTCTCCTCAGATCCTCATATTTAACCAGCCAGTAAATTCTACAAATTATTTCTTAATATAGGACTTCCCTGATAGCTCAGTTGGTAAAGAATCCGCCTACAATGTGGAAGACCTGGGTTTGATCCCTGGATTGGAAAGATCCCCTGGAGAAGGGAAAGGCTACCCACTCCAGTATCCTGGCCTGGAGAATTCCATGGACTGTATATAGTCGATGGGGTCACAAAAAGTTGGACATGTTCTTAATATAACATTTCTTTTTATTCTCATCACCTTAATTTGAGTTTAAACTATTTCTAAAACATTTTGCTCATGGTATTTTATTTCCACCCACTGCTCTCTCTGTTTTGGGACTACCAAGATATGGTAATTTAATAAAAAAAATTTTCTTTGGTCATGTCCCATTAGAGACATAAAAGTATTTAATGTCCCTTTAACCTCTTTAGCAGAATATTATTTTTTAGTGTTGAACCTATAGGGCTTCAACCCAACTTTTTCATCTGGTGAAATTCTTTAGCTCTGGTTACACTGAGACTTTCTGAACAGGTCTTTACATTTCAATCTGGAGGTTTTAGTGAAACCTGACCCCATCTGCCTTACTTGGCCTAGAGTTTTCTCCACCATATCTAGCCCATGTTCTCTGCAGATGTCTCTGGCTATAACTCTGTTCTAGGAATATGCTCTCTATCTAAATTCTTTCAAGCAATTAGTGAGAAAGTCAAAATTTCTTCCTGAGTCTTATGGGCCTTGATTGTTTTTAGCTAGAAATAACCCTATGCCTAAGAGACATTCTGGGGTGTAAGTTTTGTTCCCCATACCAGTTAGAATAAGCAGATTTATGGATCACGTAACTGGGCAATCCAGAGGTACAGCTGTGTCTGGATCAAGCTATTCAGAGGATGTCTTCAATGTTTACAGTCTTTTCCCTCTAGTGTAAGACCTCTTCCCAAGTGAGGCAAATGACCACTATCTTTGGCAAAAATATAAAGAAGATTTCGTTTGGTTTATTTTGACTCACTGTTTTGGGGGCTGCTGGGCTAGACTAATTGGTTGGAACTGAGTCAGCCCTTGCTCTAGAGCAGGAGGAGGATCAAGCTTGCTTGAGTCACATGAAGTGGGTTTTCCACAGGAAAAAAGTTCTCTAGTACCAGAGAGAGTGGGGGAGACAAATTCAACACAT
This sequence comes from Bos grunniens, assembly GCF_055505025.1. Taxonomy (NCBI): domain Eukaryota; kingdom Metazoa; phylum Chordata; class Mammalia; order Artiodactyla; family Bovidae; genus Bos; species Bos grunniens. The sequence continues at coordinate 24,049,424 of NC_141187.1, read as the reverse complement.
GCCCACGACATTCACTTATTGTCACTATATGCCTTTCTTTTGGAGCAATTGAAATAGTGGAAGTTATAACATTGTTTATTTTATGTTCTGGGCTTCCTTTCAGTACCTAGAAATGTGGGGTTTGGGGGAACATAACTGAGCCTGAGCTCTCAGATATGCTTTTATATTATATTTGAATATTCACTCCTATATTTGACAGTCCCATTACACATCCTGGAAGATTCTAATACTGTTTCTAATATGTGTCAGACCGCCTGACTCATATTCTTAGAGAATTTACATTAAACATGCTTTTGAAATATAATGCTCTCAGAAAGAGAACAAGTAGATTTTAATGGGCCATCTTTAAGTATTTTCTAAATGATAGAAAAAGAAAACCTCATGAAACATAAAGATTTAGTATAAATTTGAGTAGACTGAAAAGTATAATGTATACCCTGACCAACCTCCTGGTAATATAAATGTGATAGTATTATAAATGGGAACATGAATTTACTGGGCTTAAATGATATAAAACAATTTTGATAGTATCAACCTACCCAAATGTAATTTAAAAATTGTCTATTTTCTGTTGATTCCTTTATCCTAAACTGCTTTACTCAGAGTCTCCTTATTGTCACTCCCCTAAAGCTAAACAACTGGTGAAATAAATATAATTAGAATTTATTACTGTTTGTCTGATATAAAAAAATCTATTCCTTAGGTTTTGAGGGATAATCTAAATGACGGTGGAATATGGTTACAGTCATTAGGAATTAAAGATACTATTTTAAAAGATTTTAGTGTTTCCTTAGAGCTCTAAACTTTCATTATTGTATTTCCAATGTATTAAACTAGACATTCTATTTTCAGAATAAAATCTCACAGCACTGTGTTTGCAAGTATGTCTTATATCAGCACATCTTCATCATCAATGTCAATCAAGTTCATCTTGAATTTTAAAAAATGCTTAAAACATGATACTAGTATTCATACCTTATAAGAAACTGCATAAAGTTATGAAGAAAACAGATATTTGGAGTCAGATCTGAGACTGAGCCTTAGTTATTCCATTTATTTTCTGGGTCTCACAAGATTTTTACAAATATTAAATGAGATAACCTATATGAAAGCTACTAGCTTAGTCACAAGAGTTCTTGTGGGTGCTGAAAATAATTTTCTTTCCTTGTTCAATTCCTATTTTCCTCTTTTTTCTGTTCCCTTATTATCTTCCCACCTCCTTTCTCTTCTATTTTTTTTTTAAATCAGTTTTTCATATCAATTCTTGTTTCTCTCAGCTTAGCCTTTTCTGTCTTTGTCCTTTTGTAGCTCATTTGAGGGCTTCAAGCTCATATCCTTGAAGGTATGGGTCCAGTAGAAAAGAGCATTTATCTGTGAAAGTTCCTGCCACAAGTTCAGGGATTCACTCTGATGGGACAGTTGGTGTCTATTCCTAAGCAAATCAATGCTTACAAAATGCTTACATGTGGTATGCTAACTGATTCAAGCCTAGCCATCTAGTGCAGCAATGAGAATGTGTGAAAAAATGGGATAGAATGATTCCTTAAAGGAATTTTCAGGTATTTCTATCAGAAGAAAATGACTGGAAGCTGAATAATTAAAACACAGCAGGCATTCACTACATTTTCTTCCTTCACAGAGCTCACAGTTTAGTTGAAGAGACAAAATACATCTTACATATGTACATATGTACATACGTTCATACGTAACTAATACAAAATCTCAGGTAAGATTGCTAACTGATAAATGTATTTGTCTTAATGATGACTTCTAGAGAAGGACAGTATCTTTGGTGATTAAGAGCACAATCTGGAAACAGGGACAATGTACTTCAGTTTTCACGTTCATTCTGGTAATAGTATCTATCTTGCATGACTTTTTAAGAATTAAATGAGTCATGCGTGTAAAACGTGTAAAGCCTGCTGGTATATGTAAGTGTTAGCTTTTATCTGAGAGAACACCTGTTACAGCTGAGTAAGACTAGGATACAGATAAGCTAAGACAAGTGTGAGGATCATTCCAAGTAGAAACAGCCAGGTGGCTAAAAGTGTGAGAAAAGGAGCACTCACTTTCAAGTTCATACCTTATAAGTTCACTTTCAAGGAACTAGTGTCCACGGAGATTCTGACATAAAAACCAGAAAGGAAAGAGACACGGGTACCCCAATGTTCATCGCAGCACTGTTTATAATAGCCAGGACATGGAAGCAACCTAGATGTCCATCAGCAGATGAATGGATAAGAAAGCTGTGGTACATATACACAATGGAGTATTACCCAGCCATTAAAAAGAATACATTTGAATCAGTTCTAATGAGGTGGATGAAACTGGAGCCTATTATACAGAGTGAAGTAAGCCAGAAGGAAAAACATAAATACAGTATACTAACGCATATATATGGAATTTAGAAAGATGGTAACAATAACCCGGTGTACGAGACAGCAAAAGAGACACTGATGTATAGAACAGTCTTATGGACTCTGTGGGAGAGGGAGAGGGTGGGAAGATTTGGGAGAATGACATTGAAACATGTAAAATATCATGTAAGAAACGAGTTGCCAGTCCAGGTTCGATGCATGATACTGGATGCTTGGGGCTAGTGCACTGGGACGACCCAGAGGGATGGTATGGGGAGGGAGGAGGGAGGAGGGTTCAGGATGGGGAACACATGTATACCTGTGGCGGATTCATTTTGATATTTGGCAAAACTAATACAAGTATGTAAAGTTTAAAAAAAAAAATTCATGTCTCAGAGCCTTTGTGATGTGATTAGGTGGCTTCCTCACACAGTTCCCTTTCCTCGGTATCTTTTCACTCCATACTCTTGCCCCTTTACATCGCTCCATTCCTCATATTTTAATATTCAGTATACTTTCTATCCGAAGAAGGCAATGGCACCCCACTCCAGTACTCTTGCCTGGAAAATCCCATGGGTGGAGGAGCCTGGTAGACTGCAGTCCATGGGGTCGCTAAGAGTCGGACACCACTGAGAGACTTGACTTTCACTTTTCACTTTCATGCATTGGAGAAGGAAATGGCAACCCACTCCAGTGTTCTTGCCTGGAGAATCCCAGGGACGGGGGAGCCTGGTGGGCTGCAGTCTATGGGGTCGCACAGAGTCGGACACGACTGAAGCGACTTAGCAGCAGCATACTTTCTATCACCTTCTAGGTATGAATGTCTTACTGGAGAAAGGTCAACTATCTAAAACTGTTTCCAACCTGCTCACCCAATTTTGAGTTGAAAGTGTGAGGTCAGGTAGAACCTTTCTACTTTATTAGTTCTATCTTTCCAAGGACCTTGATAACTTTGTTTTTGGATCCAATAGATATTCCTGAGTATTCAACTTTCTTTTCTTCTTTGAATTATTTTAACCTGCAAACTATCCACACACTTTCTTCTAGAAATATTCCTTTCTCAGTATCATGGTGATAAGACCTATGGAGGCTTCCCTCTTTTGTTGATGGTCCTTCCTTCATAGCCTAATTTTTAGTCTCCCCAACTTCTGCTCCCGATATTAATGTTCTTCAGTTCTTTTATGGGCTGCTTTTCCCCACTCTAAATAGTTCCTCACCTTCTCCTTTGACTCTAAATATAATACATGAGCTAATGGATTCCAATCTATATTTCTAATACAATTCTCTCTCCTAAGACAAAAATCTGTAAGCATATCTGCCAATACCTTCAATCAGATATCTAAAGGGAGTTAAAAATCTCAATACATGTACAATGGAACTATTTATCTTCCCCAACAAATGTTTCTGTCCTCATGTGTTCATTACCAATTACTCTGATCCCTGATCCCAATTTTGGTTTTCATCCTATTTCCTCTCTATCCCTGTTTTTCAGAATGTCTTGGATCTTTCCATCTAACTTCCCTAGTGCCTTGACTTTGTTGTGGCAAACATCTTTCCCCCTCTGGATCCTTGTGATTGCTTCCTAAATGATCATTCTGACTCCAGGCTTGTTCCTCTCTCTGTTATCTGTGGCTGTTTTAAAAAATTGTCATCCAAATTAGGTTATACACATCTCTGCTTGAAGGTATTCAATGGCCCTGACTGCCCTGAATCAACGTCCAGAATATTACATGCCCTTCATTATGTGCTTTCTGGTTTTATCTCTAGTCCCTACCTTACCCTAGTTTTCAGTTCAGTTCAGTCTCTCAGTCGTGTCCTACTCTTTGTGACCCCATGAATTGCAGCACGCCAGGCCTCCCTGTCCATCACCAACTCCTGGAGTTCACTCAAACTCACGTCCGTCGAGTCGGTGATGCCATCCAGCCATCTCATCCTCTGTCATCCTCTTCTCCTCCTGCCCCCAATCCCTCCCAGCACCAGACTCTTTTCCAATGAGTCAACTCTTCGCATGAGGTGGCCAAAGTACTGGAGTTTCAGCTTTAGCATCATTCCTTCCAAAGAACACCCAGGACTGATCTCCTTTAGAATGGACTGGTTGGATCTCCTTGCAGTCCAAGGGACTCTTAAGAGTCTTCTCCAACACCACAGTTCAAAAGCATCAATTCTTCGGCACTCAGCTTTCTTCACAGTCCAACTCTCATAGTCATACATGACTACTGGAAAAACCATAGCCTTGACTAGACAGACCTTTGTTGGCAAAGTAATGTCTCTGCTTTTGAATATGCTATCTAGGTTGGTCATAACTTTCCTTCCAAGGAGTAAGCATCTTTTAATTTTATGGCTGCAGTCACCATCTGCAGTGATTTTGGAGCCCCCCAAAATAAAGTCTGACACTGTTTCCACTGTTTCCCCATCTATTTCCCATGAAGTGATGGGACCGGATGCCATGATCTTCGTTTTCTGAATGTTGAGCTTTAAGCCAACTTTTTTACTCTCCTCTTTCACTTTCATCAAGAGGCTTTGTAGTTCCTCTTCACTTTCTGCCATAAGGGTGGTGTCATCTGCATATCTGAGGTTATTGATATTTCTCCTGGCAATCTTGATTCTAGTTTGTGCTTCTTCCAGCCCAGCATTTCTCATGATGTACTCTGCATATAAGTTAAATAAGCAGGGTGACAATATACAGCCTTGACGTACTCCTTTTCCTATTTGGAACCAGTTTGTTATTCCATGTCCAGTTCTGACTGTTGCTTTCTGACCTGCATATAGGTTTCTCAAGAGGCAGGTCAGGTGGTCTGGTATTCCCATCTCTTTCAGAATTTTCCACAGTTTATTGTGATCCACACAGTCAAAGGCTTTGGCATAGTCAATAAAGCAGAAATAGATGTTTTTCTGAAACTTTCTTGCTTTTTCAATGATCCAGAGGATGTTGGCAATTTGATCTCTGGTTCCTCTGCCTTTTCTAAAACCAGCTTGAACATCTGCAAGTTCACAGTTCACGTATTGCTGAAGCCTGGCTTGGAGAATTTTGAGCATTACTTTACTAGAGTGTGAGAAGAGTGCAATTGTGTGGTAGTTTGAGCATTCTTTGGCATTGCCTTTCTTTGGGATTGGAATGAAAACTGACCTTTTCCAGTCCCCTACCCTATTTCCTACCCTACCTTTCCTTTCCTTACCCTTTCTCTACCCTATTTCCTCTACCTTAGCCTAGTTTTCACCACTAAACCCTATTCTGTCCTCTTGTCTTTTATGCTTGGTGATCCTCTCTTCTCTTGGATTGTTTTTCTTCCCTCTTTTTGTTGTACTGACACCATTAAATCATTCTTTGATCCTCTCTACTCCTTTGTTTCCATTTCACTAAACTCCACCAGATATTCCACATGCTTCAGGTTACCAATTTTGTTTTCTTTAACAGCTCTTTATCTTTTAAGATGAAGCATGTTCTTGTTCTGCCCTGTAATAATCAATTGGAACCTCAGAATTTCCCAAATAAAGGTGTACATCATCTTCCCCATTCATCTTTTTTATCTTTGGCAGTCTCCATTTCAACTGATGGTCTTTCTCCCAACTCAGATGTCTAGGTTAAATTCTGGGGATTATCCCCAATTTTTCTTTCTTTTTTAGACACACATCCAGTGAATCCCCAGATTTTTCTATTTCTACTACCTAATTAGTTCTCAGATGTCACCATGTTTCCTTCAATTCCCCCAAACACTGCCTTAGTTTATATCCTCATCGTCTCTGATTACAACAAATACCTAATGTCCTTTAATACGGAATAGCACTCTTTTAAGTGTTTACATGTGTTAGTTAATTCTCATAGAAAATTCCTTTGAAATAAGGAGTACTAGGATTGTCACTGTATAGTTGAGAAACCAAAGGGTTGAGGAAGTTTGGTAACTTATGTGAACTCACACCGCTGCTGCAGGGTTCATGTATTTTTATAGGGGCTCTAAAATACCAAAACTAATGGGGTCCTTGATCTTGTAATCATTCCTCTTAAAATCAGATACTTGTTTCTAAACTCTTGAATTTTTGTCAAAATATGTCATATGTCTTGCTCCAAATCCTGTTTTTTATTGAGATCGTTAAAAATATTTTCTGTGACTCTTTCATGCTGACATTAAGGCTGCCTTTCCAAGTTGAATTCAGGTCAAAAGAATAGTAATCAGAAACAGCTACTGAAGGAAGAACACTCTCTTCTCTCTCTTCCTTTTCTACAGTGGCATAAGCTTCCTTAGAGCTTTTAATCCTCAAACTCTGGAAGGGTTTCAGCAGGCTTAATATTTTGTTTTTTGCCCTACCTAAAGGAAAACTCAAACAGTGCTTCTCCTACATAACCACGTTCTCATTTTCCACCTTATCCTTGCTAGCTCATTAGATGTCCACCACTCTCCTCCCAAGCAGCTTTCCTAATTATGTCAGTGGTGCACAGCTTCCCATCTTAAAGACTGTGTTTTTTCACTCTGTTCATGCCATTTCGCTGGAGAGGAAATCTGCATCTATGCTCTGATGGAAGCCATAAGGTCACCACGTGAAAACTTGGAGGGCAAAAAATGTTGTCGGTAATGAGATCTCAGGCATTTGGAAAGTTCACAGGGTCCTTTGTAAATACAACACTGAAGAATCCCTCTGTTTCCTCTGGTGCTGTTTCATGCTAATTTCAGAACATCAGCCAGTATAAGGCATCTCAACTGAAATTTCAGTTCACAGTGGAGCCCCTTTCATCCTTTTTTTGCAGCTAGGCAGTTAGATTTATCTTGTTGATCTCCAGAAAAAAGGGAAAAAGAAAAAAGAAACACAGTCATATGAATATAACAGATGGAACAAATTGAGGGGTTTGCTCCTATCACTTTTCTCCTTATTAAAATGAAAAGGGAAAATTGTTTTTCAATGGAGTACCCATCATTATGATTATTTAATATTTGAAAATTATGTGACATGCTAAAACTCTAAAAGTTGCTAATATAGGCTGAAAACAGCAAATAGATTATGTCACAATTACAGGGATTTTCATCACTTTGTCACTGATTTTTGCCTTGTGACTCCTCTGGTTATATCTATTGAGGGAGCAGAAACGCACTTGTGACCATTTGATTGTACCACATAGAGAAATACATAGAGATGGAATAAAGGAAATAATTGACTCTCTGACCTTCTGTTGTGTACTCTGTGATCACAGCATCAAATTTAAATGTGAAATTTGATTTGAATACAGATATGCTTGGGAAATTCTGGAATTGTACTCCCATAGAGTTACCTCCTCATATTTTCTGTTGTCCTGGTTCTAAAATGTTGTGATTATACTTCTAGGGGTGTGCTTTCACAGTACAGGAAGGAAAGAACACAGGTAAACATCATATTAGATTAGACCCTAATTCTCTAGTTCCAAATATTTTGAATCATGGAATCAAAAAAATTCTAGTAAAATTATTTTGTTTAATTCTCCACCTGTAGACTGCAGAGTAACTAAGATTCCTTCTCTCTGCTCTTTATTCATTAGTCTTTTTCAAAAAGTATTTTTTTTGTTGAGAAATGAGTCATCTTCTTGAATTTGCCAGTCTTATCCCCTAGGCTCTTACATAATATGGTCAGCTAAAGAGCCTTTGAAGTTGAGAAATTGTTTTATAGAGTGCAAGTCACAGAATCCACTCTACTGTGTTATGATTTCTCACTTATATTGGTTTAAAACACCAAATCATCTATTTTTCTACCATGTTGGTGTCATCCTATAGATAGGGCATTAGTATGAAACCATTTATGGAATATTAGCATATAAAGGGTAGTATAAATCATAGCTTGAACAAGTGTTGAGTTTTATTTAAGGATTATAATTTTATCTAGTTTCTTATTGAATTATGTAATTTTCACTATGATTAGACAAGGTTAAATGATGTACTTCTCCTCCCTTCTTCGTCCTCTTACCTAACTACATACCTGACTTTTCCTGTTTCCAGTGTGGCCTTATGTATTATTCTTTGGAGAAGCTTTCTCTGCCTTGTGTCCTGATCTCCACCATGCCCTGCTGATCCCATTTTACATCACATACTATGCTTTCGTTTGTAGCCCTTGTCAGAGGTGTAGTTATGTATGAACTGTGATGGTGAAGATCGCTCAGTCGTGTCCGACTCTTTGTGACCCCATGGACTGTAGCCTACCAGGCTCCTGCCATTTCCTTCTCCAGGGAACTTCCCAACCCAGGGATTGAACCCGGGTCTCCCACATTGTAGACAGATGCTTAACTGTAGTTATGTATAGACTTACAAATTTACTAGTGTGTTTGTTACTCTCAGGAAACTGTGAGCCTAACTAGAGTGGAACTATGTTTTTCCGTTCAATGTCATGTCTTGTAGTACTGTGCAAATCTTTATAAATGGTTTCCAAAAATATATCTACCATTTGACTCAATGGTTTTTTTTTTTTAATTTAATTTTATTTTGAAACTTTACAATATTGTATTAGTTTTGCCAAATATCGAAATGAATCTGCCACAGGTATACCTATGTTCCCCATCCTGCACCCTCCTCCCTCCTCCCTCCCCATACCATCCCTCTGGGTCGTCCCAGTGCACCAGCCCCAAGCATCCAGTATCGTGCATCGAACCTGGACTGGTGACTCGTTTCATACATGATATTATACATGTTTCAATGCTATTCTCCCAAATCTCCCCACCCTCTTCCTCTCCCACAGAGTCCATAAGACTGATCTATACGACTCAATGGTTTTAAGTAGAGTTTCTAATAAGAAACTCAGTAAATTCTAAAAATTCGGGAGGAAGAATCACAAAGGCTACTGTAGAGAAGAAAGATGTAATCTGAAAAGCACCAGGAGTGAGATTAGTAAGATTTATTAATGGACATAGAGATACTAAAAGGTAAAAGGTGCAGAATTTCAGGAGTTCTACAGGAAAAAATATTTTGAACCTAAAATCCCATACCCACCCAAAATTTCATTCAATTCTGAGGGCGAAAAAATACATTTGGGGATATTGATAAATTCAGAAGGTTTATCATTTGCACTCAAATGATTTAATCTTTTCCAACAAAGATTACTGGAAGATATACTTTACTAGTCCAAAGTAACTATGTATACACAAACATAGACAGTATACCTTTCCTCTGTGTAACACAGTCATGCAGAAATCACAAGGAAACCTGGAAAACAAAACCTAGAATCTATACCTGGATGCTGTTTGAACCAGCCAGTGACAGCTATGGGCATACTTTGGGGTCGATGTTGGTAACATTTTAATGAGTTTGCTCAAAATATAGTCATCACTGTTGTAACATATAGGAGGAAAATTTCTATGCCACCCAAGGTAAAAGAAAAATGTGTCAATGTAACCAAAAGGAGAAAGAGTGAGGGTGAACAATAGGAAAACATAGGGTGAATGCTGTCAAGATAAGATTAAATAAGTGGTAATTAAAATATTAAAAATAGGAGACACAGAAAATGTGTTCAAAAAAGATCCAGCTCCACAATATTAACAGGAGATACCCCAAACTAAAAATAAATAGAAAATTTAGAGATAAAGGGACAGAAAGGAATTTATCCAGCAATGTAAGAAAGGCAAAGCATACGTAGCACCTTTGAGATTGAACATGAAAATTAATACAAAAAATTAAAGTCTTGTTAGATGAAGGGTGTGGTATAAAAGATACAATTTACCCTGTTGTGAATCTTGATTTGTTATATGCTGCTATATTATTTGTTATATTGAGTTTTTATACCAATATGACAATCTTTATATTTAATTATTTAACAATCTGTAGACCCTGTGTGACCCCATAGACAGCAGCTCACCAGGCTCCTCTGTCCCTGGGATTCTCCAGGCAAGAATACTGGAGTGGGTTGCCATTTCCTTCTCCAGTAGTAGTTATATTCCTTATATTCATTGCATTTGTAAGCTTTATTTGCTTGTTTATAAATTTTTCATATTCAAAAGAGGAAAGAGTTTGGTAAAAGTCTTCATAGATGGCAGAATGTGACTGGAAGGCTCCAGAGTGGGGCTCCAGGGGAAGAGGAATGTCTGAACCCAGACCGTCCCAAGCATCTTGCTCTCTGTTCCATAGATCAGAGGGGAGCATGCTTACCTTGTTGTCCAGCACCATTCTTAAATGGTGGAGAAACAATATGCATTGGCTTAAACATATTTGAATCTTTTCTTTCACTATTTTGCTCTTCTTTCTCACACTACTAGCCTGTTATTTTAATTAAGGAAATATTGATACCATCAAAGTAGAAGCTTGCAAGTAAGAACTTACTCTCTTTGATTATGGTTTAATCCTTCCTTTAGAAAGGTATGGACAGCCTGTTTTTATGGTGTTTTTTTCCCCTGAATATACACGTGTAATCATTGAGAAGAGTGAATCATCAACTATCCATTATTGGATAGGACTAAACCCAATTAAGGATGAGGATGACTAGGCCTTTGATGTTGCTTCACGCCCATGTGTCAGTGGGATATAGTTTTTTTTTAAAAATGAGCTGCAAAAATACAAAGCTTTAACTGTATACAAATAAATGAAAGATTTCAGAAATGGAAAGTATTGCTCTGAGTGTCGAGAGAGAGAGATGATCCTGACAACTTTGGAAGATTTAAAGTTAAGTATGCAATTAAGGAATGGCTAGAAAGCCTGAATTAGAGATTATGTGACACTTTCTAAATGAAATAATTTTCCAGCCTGAGTCCCAAGAAAGTATGAGAATTTAATTTTCAAGTTTCCCAAGAAAGCATGAGGATTTAATTCTCAAGTTTATTTGAAGCAAAGACAGATTTTTGCTGCTTTTCTTCTTGCCCTTCTGATCCATTCAGGTCACACAGAAACAATATCAAAAAGCCTTTACTTTTTAAAACTATGAGATATATCTGTAACCTTAAAAAATACAAATTAGAAAATGCTTCTTTCCAATTCTTTTTGTCTTTGCATGACTGTGTGAAGTTTTTAGATTTGGCAAATTAGTCTTCTGAAATAGAAACGATTGATTTATTTGAATGAGCGTGTGCCAACGTTGCTTTGTCAACGTTTGATACATGATAGGGAAAACAGTAAGAAAGTTCTAGAGAGGTTTGTATCTCCAAATTGCACAAAGTACAGAATTTTAGTCAATGATTTGAATACTTAGTTTCCTCACTCCCTGCTCCCTGCATGTTTTATCATGCATCTGCTGTCCTTCTGTAAGAAAAGAGAAGGGGAGGCTCAGTGTTCCTCTTGGTTTATTTGAACTGGTTTCCCCTCTCAAATAAACCCAGCCGCTAACGGTTGGGTTGATACAGGTGGAGAACCATGTTATAATAGCCATCCATAGCATCACCTTCTCCACTCTGCCCAATGCTGCATGTTTCCGGCAGGCCACTTGGAGCATCTCCACTCAGAGGCCTGCTTCTGCCTAAACCAGCGTGCATGCCTTTTGATATTCCCACAGTGTGCACAGTATACCCTGGAACACACACCGCTCAGGGTAATATGTCTCTAATGCGATGAAATCAATGGGAACGCAGCCTTTTTTTGCCTGACAGTATTGTCAGGGTGTATTATCTGGTTTAGGCTGTGGCTTCAGTTCATAGCAGTCGTCAGTTAAATTTCCCTTTCTGAAGCTGAGCAAAGTGTGGTAATGTCACAGCCACAGGCGACTGCCGCTCATAGGATGGTTACCGGAGAAGCATAGCCTCCTGGCTTGTCACACTGTATATATCTCAGGGTCTTCTCTTCCTTCCTAGTCAGAGGTTTCCAAGAATGTTGCCTGGAGCAGTCATGGGATGCAAAAGAGAAAGATTTTTGTTCTGCACTTAGCAACATTACCACACTTCACACTCCGTTTCTGATAAGGGAAAATTTAACTGACTTGCTCTGAACTCTATCTATCAGATAATGCACTCTGACAGGGCTGTGGATAAAGGCTAGAAAATCTACTAATTTATATTTCATTATCTTTGCACTTGGCTTAATCTGTTATCTTTTGCTAAGTGTTACAAAGATAACAAGGAGAGCTGAACTGAAAGGGGAAAGGGGAACCCTGACCCCACCAGGGATGCAGGAAAGCAAACGAGATACTCAGCCTCCTGACTGAAGAAGCCATGTGCCAGGGGATACACTTCACAGTTGGTGCCCAAGATTACAAGAAGGAGGGCAGTCTTGCACAGGTGAGGGGTGGTTGCAGAATTTCTAGCATCTACTACTTCTTATCATGTATCAGAAAACAACCCAACGATACTGGAATTGTGAAATAGCTCATGCTGATACTTGGGTACTTCCTAACCCATATCTCAGGTGGTATACTCAAGAGCTGAAATAAAATTATTATCTCAGGACTTAGCCATTGTTATTGAAAAAGACACTCGTACTTAGGAGGGTACTTTCATTGGAACTGATAAACTAATATGGGTATAAAAGGCTTAGTTCAAGAACAGTTCTGTCCTCCTCCAGGGTAGAGGATGGCCAGTTGTAGTAAACACTCCTGGAGGTGGAGGGGTAAGGGTTCATGTCCCATTCCTAAGTCGGTATGTAGCAGTGGAACCTGGCAGTTCTTTACAATATAGATAAATCCACACTGGAGCTGTCCAAGCTTTGAAAAGAGATTATTAACTAGAGATAATAAATTCAAGGACTCTCTGGAAGTATGTTGAAAGCTATTTGATTCATTGACTAGTATTTTCTTGTAAGGCACAAGGTCAGATGTTGGGAATCCAAGTATTTATAAAACTTTCTCCTTGGAGTCTTTGCTTTGCTTTTTAAAAGAAAGCCATGCTGGTACCTCTCAGGGGTCATCTGATTCCCTTTTTGGTCTGTGTTGACAAGAAGTGTACAAGTAGGAGGGTAGGTACATGAATATAGACTTCAGTTCAAGGTTAGCTTTGTCTGTAATTCATTCTAAGAGGAATTATTACCTCTCTTGGGGGAATATGCAAAGCAGAGAGTTGTGAACTATATACCTTTGTTCTCAGAATGACCAAGCTGTACTTCTCAATCCAGAGCAAATGATTCTTACACTCAGAGCTTTTGCCTCCACATGGATGAAGCGGAGTTAGTGGGAAAGAGAAAGAGTATAGGCTTTAATATATCTTAAGAATGAAAAATGCCAAAAAAGAAAGTGACTATAATCATAGGATTTCAGAGCTAAAAGGAACCAAAGAGATTATATAGAGGAAAAAAACCAAACTAGGAGTGAGAGTCTGGATTCTAATCCTAGATGTACCATCCACTCACTACCTGTGTTTAGGAAAACACTTTCCCCTAAAGTCTCAGGACATCTTCTGTAAAATGAGAATATGTGAATAGTTTACCTCTAAGAGTCCTTCTTACTCTAATTCCTTACAGTGATATCTAGAGAAGTGGAAATCTTCCAGCGTTACATAGGATGCTGATGAAGTAACTAGGACCAGAGTTTCTGATTCTCATTCCAATGTTTTCCATTAAAAAAAAAGTCATGCTGATTCTTTTTTTGTTGGTTTCATTTTGTTTTTTAAGTTTGTTCAGATCCTTTGAAAAGTACCTTAAAGATTCAACATTGAGTTACAATACATAAATATTAGTTGTTATTGTAGAGAAGCTTCTGCTAAAGTTGTTAATAATCTTTCATGCTATGAAGCAGATACTAAAATAAATAACTTATACAGATTTCAAAGTATGGGACTGAGGTGCTCATTGAAAACGCAAGAATAACTGTATGTTATCTTTAAAATATGTCTTTCTTTAATGATACACCCCAAGTATCTGTACAAAGGTAATGTCAGCTCCCAAGTTTTCTATTCACTCAGAATGTGGTGTCCTGATTCTAGGCCTTGCGGGGATCAACTTTCAAAATTCTGCCAAACTACTTCTGACATAAGCTGGCTGAGGCACACTCAGTTGTTCTGTCAATTTCTCTAGGGAACTCCTACAGTCACCCCCAGGGAGGCGGTGATAAGGACTTCATTATTTTGAATTGTTTTCACCTCCCACACACAACCAGTTCTGATTCCAGTTTCTTTGTGTGTGTGCGTGTCCTTAAATGCCGGAGAAGGCAATGGTAGCCCACTCCAGTACTCTTGCCTGGAAAATCCCATGGATGGAGGAGCCTGGTAGGCTGTAGTCCATGGGGTCGCTAAGAGTCGGACACAACTGAGCGACTTCCCTTTCACTCTTCACTTTCATGCACTGGAGAAGGAAATGGCAACCCACTCCAGTGTTCTTGCCTGGAGAATCCCAGAGACGGGGGAGCCTGGTGGGCTTCTGTCTATGGGGTTGCACAGAGTCGGACACGACTGAAGCGACTTAGCAGCAGCAGCAGCAGTCCTTAAATGCAAACTGGGAAGTGGCGTCCTGCTCTTTTACATGGCCCTTCCTATTAAATTTGCTGTGCTCAACTCTCTTCTTCTGGGGAGCTCTCCCATTGACACTAGTAAATAAAGTAGACCCTGCAATTCCTCATTTAACTTACAGCCTAACATTCAATTTTGAGGTACTGATGAAAGCTATAAGTTATTATTTGTGAATACTTCTCCATTCCTGGTGGTTTTTTTAAAAAAAATTGGCCACACCCCTCTGCACTTGGGACCTTAGTTTCCTGATCAGGGGTTTAACCCACGCCCCCTACCTCAGAAGTCCATGTTTTAACCATGAGACCGCCAGGGAAGTCCCCTCAGTGTAATTCTTTTCTGTTGATAGTGGAACTCCAAGCCTCTCTCCAGTTCATTATTTATTCAATATTTCATCCTTGGAGGAATGAAGAGAATTATTTGACTAGCCATATTGGGAGTAATATCTGGACAAGTGTGACTTAGTCCCACTTTTCTTTTCTCTCCTGTCCACTGTTCCTCTAGTATTTCTGTCCCCTGTAAAGGGAGGGGAAATGTGAGATCTGCCTGGGCTCAGTCTTGCCTCTGCCTTGGGGTTAATTCTACCTGATTCTGAAATTCAGTCATGAGGCTCATTGGGCTCTCACACTAAAGTTCACCCTCCATTCTGGTTTTTATCTGTATTGATGGTAATATTATCTTTCATACTGTTCAGAACTTGGTAGGAAAGAGGGGAGCTAGTTGTGGAAACTCCCTTAGAGATACCACCTCTGACACACAGAAGGATTAAAATACTGAAGTATCTCGGTTGAGTCAACAGACCCTTAGTGATCATCTACTAAGTGCCTGGCATTATCTTAGACATTGGGGAAATAAACAGGAATTAGATGAAGTTCTTTTCTTAAAAGAGCTCAAGGTTCAGTGGAGTAGATTTGTAAGGAAGATGCTGGAAGGAAGGGGACATAATAAGATACAAATGTTTATTCTTTATCCCTACCAAACAAGTTTAAACTACCTAGGAGTGTGGATGGAAGCAGAGAAAGGAAATAAAGGCAAAAGATAAGAAACATGTTTATAAGTGGATTCCACTGATACTTCATTTAGCCAACCATTTTACCTTTTTTTGTAGTCATCTTTAAAAATTTTTTTCAAAAAATACAATGGTTGGGACTTTCCTAGCAGTCCAGTGGTTAAGAGTCCCAGCTTCCACTACAGGGGGAATGGATTTGATTGCTGATTGGGGAACTAGAACCCCATATGCCTAACAGTGCAGCCAAAAAAATAAAATACAACTCTTCATAAAAATATGACCTATTCTGTAGATCAAAATCTTCAGTCTAAATATATATTAATTGCAAATAGACATATGAAAATTAAAAAATTAAAATGAAATTTTTAATTATATGTGACACATTGAATGTCTTGGTGGCTAATACATGTTCTTCCTGAACAAATTAGCCTCATTTTCTCAATTTACAAAGTAGATGTCACAGCAGCCACCTTGTGGGGTTTTTGTAATAGAGTGAATGAATTAAAGGTCTTGGTGGGAAGTAAATGGATAATTAATAAATGTTAAATATTATTATTTATACTGTGGCAGACATCCAGTTTGAATTTGATTTGAGTAATTCCTTGAATCTGAAGGTTATAAATACCTCTTTCTGTTGCCCAGGGACATAATGCACCTCTTCACCTCTTAGATGTTGTTGATATTATGTAATCACAGTGGAACATGATTGAAATTTAGACAGACTTAGATTATGTTGGGGTTGAGGTCAGGGGACTAAGTAAAATAAATTAGGGAAAAGGCAGAAGAAAAGAGAATGTTAATTTATAGATAATCAACAATCAACCATTCCTTGACTTTCTAAGAGCAGGCTATTCAGAGCAGTGCTTATTGTTGAACTGATGGTTTGTCTATTGACTTGAAACAAATTATCTTTGCTTTTGAAATTTTTAGCAAAAATTATTGACCTTCTTTATTTCTATTTGATAAATCCCACAAAATACTAGGAGTTACAGAAACAAATGTTAGCATCTTGGTGTCATTCCTATTAAACAAAATTTTCTCTGTTTGGTGGAATCTGAATGAAGTTACATTCCCTAACACAGTTTACTATCTGAAAAAAAATAAGTGGAAATTACTAAACCCTATTTAGAAGATTTTAATCATTAGTCATGATTCACTGTAAAAGCATATGCTATGTAGAAATAATACTGGGTTCCACTGTTCCTAGTTCCTCATGTTGGGCTAAAGGAGGTGGTGAAGATTGGAGAGGTAGGTGAATGAAAGGGAGAGAGAATGAATGAATAATATTTTTGAACTGAAGAAGCTGCCACAATGCTAGTTTACTCTGTGCCTTCTCCTTTCTCTGTTCCCACAAATTAAGTTTTACGTAAAACTTAATTTTACTTTGAATCTCTTCACATTCACTCTTTTTTTCTAGGTTAGCCCACACAAAGCAGACATTGCATTTTCTTTCTGGTTAGTCTGACTTCTTACAGACAAAAGTTCTTGTCCAAATCATACCCCATACACCATGCTCCATTTTGGAGATCAGTGAGTGTTGCGATCTTCAGCCATATGGGTGATTCTGAGAATCAGCTAGCAAGTGTGCTTTATTCAGGGTCAGTGAATTGCATAAGATATGTTGCACTTTGAGTTGCCATCTGTCTCCTTGCATCCCATTTCGGAATTTTTAGAGAAGATTTGGTTCAACACATATTGTGCCGTAATCGTGGTCAGCCCTATTATGTGAATCCCAAAGTATATTCCTCAAGGAGCTACACTAACTCCCCTACAAGCTCATAATTCAAGGAATGTAACACCACTCTATAGAAAGAAAAATGATCGAAACACTAGAAATGCCACATACATTTAATTCTAGATTTCTATTTTCTAGTGTACAAACAAACACACACAGAGTGGTGAGATGTGCCCTGCCACACTTCAGATCTGCTGTTACTCATTTGTGTGCAAGCCATCTAATCACATTGTAAACATGCATATGCACAGGTATGTACCCCCTTCCTCCCCTAGAGTTGCTTCTCCATCCTTCTCTTCCCAGGAGGGAAGAGTCACATTTGCTTCACCATACACTGGTTCTAAGTGTTTCTACTACAGTTCGGCAGACGTGTTTTACAGACAGCCTATTTCTATATTGTAAAAACAAATAGTCCCCACATATCATTGGTTCAATGGACAGAAATGTACTTCTTTTACGCATGCTCATTATAAGTCACTGAGGTGCTCTACTCCACAGTTGCATTCAGGAGACACACTGATGATCAACATTCAATAATTTATTCAAAAACTATTTGTTGGAGAGCGTAAATACCTGACATTGTTTTAAGAGCTGCTCATATACTGAGGACAGAGTGACAGAGTTCATGCTGGGATAGATCTAAAATTCTAGTGAAGATAGAGAAGAAACAAAACAGAAAATAAATTATACAGTATGGCAGATATTGATAAACCAGGCAGGCAGGCATGGTGGGGGTGGGTGGGTGGTATGAGAGAAGGCCTCCCTGAGAAGGTGATATTTCAGCCCAACATGATTGATGTGAAGAAGTGGGTCATGGGGAGAAATAAGGGAGACTTCTTGTACAGAAGGAAATGGGAGAGATGTCCAGGAGAACTGGAAGTTTCACAGGGCAAGTAGTGTCCTTGGTGGGATTTATTTCAAGTAGAGAAGGGTTGTTCAATCTCAGGCTTATTTACATTTCAAGTCAACTAATTGTATGTTGTGGGAGACTGTACTTTTCACTCTGAGAGGTTTAGCAGCATCCTTGGCTTCTACCCACCAGATACTAGCAGCATCTTTTCAGCTGTGAGAATAAAAATGTCCCCAAGTATTGCCAAACACTCCCTGGGGCAGGATGGTAGGGGAACAAAGTTGTTTCTTAATGAAAATTCTTGAGTTAGAATGAAGAAGTAAAAGGTATGCAGATCTGTATCAGTCTATTATCTGTCTATATGTTTATCTATCTATCTATCATCCATCCACCCATCAATTATCTGTATATCTATCTACCTACCTATCTTTCCATTTATCTCTATACCTACCATCCTACCTCAGTTTTAAAAGGAAAAGTGCTCCCTGCCGAAGCTTCCATGTTCCGTTTTTTCATCCGCAGCCATGAAGTGGCTTTCCCTCATCCCTAATTACTGGAAATTAGGGGCTTGAGACCTCTGTCATCTCGATCATCTCTAGGTTAACTTTCCAGTTAGGCTGGTGAGATTTTTCCAAGGAAAGATTTTAAGAAATGTTTCCTACACAAGTAATTTACACAGGAGTGATTTACTCCTTTTTGGGCCTCTCTCCCAGTAACCTTTCTGGGTATGTCTCTCAGTCACTAAAGTAGCCTGTAGGTCATAACACAGTCCTTTAGGCCAGACATCTGTTCTATATTAGACATGTTAACTGGCAGAGACGAGCCATATTTCCTGCATTTCCAACCTCATGACTGCCTCTCTGGACTCCTTATATTTTTATTGCCCAAAGCAATATTGTATAAAGTTTTCAACTGGCTGGCCTTCACTCGTCATTCATCGTTTTAGGAAGATCATGATATGATTGGCTCCTATCGATTTGCCTTTAGATCATGATGTTCCAAGGAGACAGGCTGATTAGGTGTCCAGTGATTCATTGATTGTCAAATCTCAGAGTTGGTTCTCAGCTTTGGATGTTGTCTGATTTATCTTCCCAGAGTATCAATCCACTGTCCTTCCTGGGAGATTAGCCTCTTTGATTGGGTTTGAATATGGCTTTATGTTTGATTGGTTTTCATCTTCTTTTCTAAAACCATTTCCCTTTATTTGTAAAAGGAAGATCTTATCAGAAAGACCAAATGCATTGGTCATGCCCTGAAGCTTCATCCTCGTGTGTGTTCATAGCCTCTTCATTTGTTTCATGGAGATTTACAGATTTATATGTCCATCAAATGCACTTTCAAGTAACAAAGACAGAGAGGTTAAGTTCTTGCTATTACTCAAAAAAAATGTTTTAAAAAATTTCCCTGCCTCCTTAAACAAATAAGCATTTGATTTGTATTTCACTCAGATTATGTCTATAGTGGTCAAACTTTGAATCTGTTTCTATGGACCATATTTAACACTCTTGCATTACTCTTTTCTTTATCTATCCATCCATCTGTAAAAAATAATTATAGATCCATGACCATTATCATGTGACATATATGGAAATTATAGAGGTCCCTGGCTCCCTAACTTTGTTTGGTCATGTGATATTCAGGTGATATGTTTCACTCAGTGGTCATGCATGAGAAACATGAAGATCTTGTAAAACAAGATCTTGAGAAGGTCTTATACAAGTGTGCTTAGGCAATATATCACATCATAAGTTATTGTGAAAATAAAGCTACAATTAATCCGGTGGACTGACTTTTTATACTTTCATTGTTGGTAACATTGATTATCTCCCCTCAAACATGAATAAATAAGGCATTTGGTTTAGTAAAAGACATCCAACTATCATTATATGTCAATTGTGTACCAGTTACTAATTGCCACATGTATATGAACATTAATCTTTTATGTGTTACTTAAGACTTTTAATCTCTTTGCATGTGAAAATTTCAGGCTCGCATGAACAACCCAGAAAGCACAGGTTAGACAACATTTTCTTGTTGAATAATACTTGTTTGTTCTTTTGTTTGGACGGATGCCCATTCACTGAGCACTTGTTTGAGTGGGATATATTGATAAGGGAATGTCTTTCCCCTTGTTGGATCTTCACCATCATTATATAAGATAGCTCATATTTTTTATATATTTTCTAAGGAGAAAACTGGCTTTGGAAGATCTTACACAGTTGTATAAAACTAGTCAATAATTAAGTCAGAAATGACTCATAACATTTTCTCAGATTTTAGAGCTTGTTTGATTGTTAACCACTGTTGTTAACTGTTACCCACTCCTGAACTATTTTAATTGTGAGAGGTGGCTGTTGTTGTTGTTCTGTTGTTCAGTCATGTCTGACTCTTTGCGACCCCATGGACTGCAGCACACCAGGCTTCCCTGTCCTTCTCCATCTCCCAGAGCTTGCTCAAACTCATGTCCGTTGAGTCAGTGATACCATCTAACCATCTCATCCTCTGTCATCCTCTCCTGCCTTCAGTCTTTCCCAGCATCAGGGTTTTTTCCAGGGAGTTGACTGCATCAGGTGGTCAAAATATTGGAACTTCAGCTTCAACATCAGTCCTTCCAATGAATATTCAAGGTATTTCCTTCAGGATTGACTGGTTTGATCTCCTTGAAGTCCAAGGGATTCTCAAAAGTCTCCTCCAACACCACAGTGAGAGGTGGTGGCCAAGTCAAAATCCAGGCAAGAGCTTTTGATTTAGGATTCACATTGCTTATTGAGACTATGAACCATACATTTCTATTATCTTCTCTACATAAATAACCAAATAAACCGAGCACCTAATTGAAGCAGCAATTTTTGCAAGCCATGAAGATATATCACGGGCTGAGATATCCAGAGAAATTGCTTTCAGGGAAAGGATTCTGGTGGATATTAAATAAACAAAATTCACATTACTTTGCAATGCACTAAAATTATTAAAATAGAAACATTATTTTTCTTACTTGAAATTCTTCTCTTGTTAAGTTGATATCTTCTATAATACATAGCAGGACATTTCTCTCTGTGATTTCAAGTTGCTTTATTCTGTCTGAAACAGGAGGAAAAGAGAAAGTCAGGCTTCTTCTCAGTGGCTGAAAGTACATACCAGGTACATACCAGGTACATACCTGGTCTTGACCTGTAACAGGGGTCTAGATGGCTGGTTTTTACTCTGGGTTTGTCACCTTTCTCATCTTGATCGATTACCAAATTCACTTTAAAACAATGGAGCAATATTATGGCAAGTCTTAATATCTTAATCAATATAAGATCTCTTGCTGCCCCCCATTCTCCCTGTCTTATATTATGTGGTGTTGCATTCTTCATGAAAAAAACAAAACTAAGGGTTGTATTTATTTGCTTTTATTTGCTTTACAAGTCTCTTCTTTCACTTCACATTTTAAAGAGCATTCTTTTTAAAAAAGAAAATATGGACATGAGTTAGTCTGTGCATCCAGAGAGGGTCTATACCCTTTAGTAATGTTGATCCTTTGCCAACAGCCTCTCTAAAAACAAGCCATTTCTTTCATTAAACAGAACTATTATAGACTGAGCAACTAAATAGTATGAAAAATTTTGTTTTCCTTGGACAATTATACTGCCTTCTGTTAAATTTAAACCAAAATCTGAATAAAAGCTGAATATTTAAAGTGAAAGAAAGACAGATTATTCCTTTTTAAAATGCCAAGTAACTCAGTAAAGCATTGTCTGCAGGCATTTACTTTACATTTTCACATTGAGACTGTTTGAGGACTGTTTTACAAAATAATTAGAGTGACCCAGAACAGCAGAGTCTCACTTGGGATCATAATAGCAAATATAATATTAGATAATTCCTACATGACCTAAAGTTAACTTTCTAAGTTGACCTGGATTTTTTTTTTAATTTTATTTTATTTTTAAACTTTACAATATTGTATTAGTTTTGCCAAATATCAAAATGAATCCACCACAGGTATACATGTGTTCCCCATCCTGAACCCTCCTCCCTCCTCTCTCCCCGCACCATCCCTCTGAGTCATCCCAGTGGACCAGCCCCAAGCATCCAGTATCGTGCATTGAACCTGGACTGGCGACTTGTTTCATACATGATATTATACATGTTTCAATGCCATTCTCCCAAATCTTCCCACCCTCTCCCTCTCCCACAGAGTCCATAAGACTGACCTATACATCAGTGTCTCTTTTGCTGTCTCGTACACAGGGTTATTGTTACCATCTTTCTAAATTCCATATATATGCGTTAGTATACTGTATTGGTGTTTTTCTTTCTGGCTTACTTCACTCTGTATAATAGGCTCCAGTTTCGTCCACCTCATTAGAACTGATCCGAATGTATTCTTTTTAATGGCTGAGTAATACTCCATTGTGTATATGTACCACAGCTTTCTTATCCATTCATCTGCTGATGGACATCTAGGTTGCTTCCATGTCCTGGCTATTATAAACAGTGCTGCGATGAACACTGGGGTACATGTGTCTCTTTCCCTTCTGGTTTCCTCAGTGTGTATGCCCAGCAGTGGGATTGCTGGATCATAAGGCAGTTCTATTTCCAGTTTTTTAAGGAATCTCCACACTGTTCTCCATAGTGGCTGTACTAGTTTGCATTCCCACGAACACAAGAAGTTGGCCTGGATTTAATAGACTTTCTATTTGAAAAATATAGTTTTGTTTGGAATTTCAAGAGACTTTTATCCTTTGATGTTTGTCTTTAATATGATTGCCTTGTGTAAATAAACCAATGGGATTTTTTTTTTTTTTCCTGGGTCCAACTACTGATACTTTGGTCTATAAGCAATAGTATCCAACAAATCTTCAGTCAGTTTTGTCTATGTTAGTGCATCTAAGCCCTGGAAAAAAAGAAAAAAGCAAAACAGAATAATTCGGAATTTAAATAGAGCTAGAAAAAAATTTGGTAGCAATGTTTCATTGAGTACTGATGAGGGGATATAAATAAAACTCTACATGTTGTTCTAATCATAAATAGATCAGTTGCATCTCAAAGATATTTTGATCCAATACAATTAAAAATAAAACAAACTCCTTTTGAGAAATTAGTTTAAGATGAGAAGATCCTGTAGTAAGTAAAAATCTGTAACCAATTTTGGTCTGAGATAATCCAGAAATCATTTATATTTCATAATTGGTTTAGGGATACTTAGTGTCTTAACAGGAGATATGCCTTCTGAATTGTTTGCCTAAGGCAGATATTAAAATTAATCATCATTCCCTGACCATCAGTGAAAGAACTGCAAGGAGAATGAGCAAGAAGAGCATAAGGCTGCTGAAGGACTGGTGGCAGATCATCTAGAAGGTGACTGATCCACAAATACAAGTGTAATGAGTCAACCATATAAGTGCTATCTGAGAGCCTGTAAAACTCGGGTTCTTCTCACAGAATAATAGAAAGATTCCCAGATACGCCTCAAGTGTGCTTATTGCTTATTTTCCAATAAAGAACCCAAGCTAAACCATATCCCTGTTCTTACTAGTTGAGAATCTTCCCTCCTTTTCACTTTAATTCAGGCCCTGAATGTTGGCACCACAATTTTAGTATTAAATCATCTCTTAATTATGTCACAAGCTTTTCTGTGACAACCATTACCTGTGAGGCACATTTTAATGCTAACTCCTGTATGTCACTCCAGTCTTCTTTTTGTTATAATAGTCTATCAGGAAAATGTTCAAGTTTGATAGCTGATTTTCAGAGGGAATACCATCTTCTACCTATAGATTCCATATTAAGGATGATTCCCTGAAGAGTGAAAAACATCCAGAAGCTAAATATAGTATAATGTTATACACCATTACTCATGTTGGAAACACAGTTACTTTACTTCTTATCTAAGTTTCTATCATGTTCCATAAAAAATAATAAATTTTATAGGAAACCATTAATTATACTCATTTATAATTGAGTTGTTAAATCTTTAACATGAACCTGTATTTTTTTCTCAGTAAAAGGCCTCATAGGATTCACTAACCTTTCTCACATCTGTGTTATAATGAGGGCAGATCTCAGGAGAGTAATTATCAGTGGCCTGGCTTCTGTTTGCATGTGTAATGCACATCTTAATTTTTGCTAAGTCTAATTTGCATTGTTTGGCTTTCTTCATTTTATCCTCCACAACTTTAGTTATGGTTCCCCATCTGAATAGTCATAAATGAGAACCTGGCATATTAACTTAAAGGATCATATGGTTTCTGTCATCACAGCCTACAAGGCTTTGCCTGATCTGGTCTTTGCTTAATGTTTCAACATCTTCTTATACTGCCTTCTTTTAGCTCTCTACTCCCTGCTACCCTAGCCTACTCTCGATTCCTAGGACCAGTGAACTCTTTACTGCTTTAGGTACTTTTCACTAGCTCTTTCCTCTAAATGGAATAATCTTCTCACCAACTGTACTCATGTCAAGTTCACTATCATCCTTGATAGTTTTACTGTCACTTTTTGTGAGAGACCATTCTGTTTACTCCACCTAAACTAATTCCGTCTTTGCTCTCCCTATCATTAACCTATTTGTGTTCTTTTGACACTGTTAAGGGTCTGTGGTTATCTTTCCATTTTATTTGTCTTTTGTTCTCTACTCATCTTCTCAATTAGATGCTATCAGCATCCAAGCACTCCAGTACAAGTGACTCAGCAGGAATGTGAGGTTTGGAAGAATAGTCTTAGCAACGCTGTGTGTTTCGGAATCATGGGTAGTGGATTTGATCTAAAATTAAAGGGCAAAGGATAAAATCAGATGATAATGCAGACATGGCTACTCAGTGCCTGTTTTACCCTCCCTACAGCCTGTAGGTAAGTTTCACAGGTCAGAGGATGACTGTCTTTTAATTCTGACAACCCAGAGGACCTCATCATCAATAATTCTCTCCCATCAAATGGATCCAAATGATGGGATTCCAAACATTGAGTGTCCTAAGGATATTCTATAAAGACCTAAGATATTCTATATAATATCTTATATAGATATAGATATAATATCTAGATACATATCCAATATCTTATATAGATATCTTACATCCTATCTTATATCTTATATCCTTCTATAAGGACCTAAGATCTTCTATATAATATCTTATATAGATATAGGTATAATATCTATATATATATATAATCTTTATAGATATCTTATATCTTATCTTATATCTTATATCCTTCTATAAGGACCTAAAATATTCTATATAATATCTTATATAGATATAGATATAATATCTAGATATATATAGTATCTTATATAGAAGATATAAGATATTTTAATATAGGACCTAAAATATTCTAAGAAAGGCAATGCCAAAGAATGCTCAAACTATTGCACAATTGCACTCATCTCACATGCTAGTAAAGTAATGCTTAAAATTCTCCAAGCCAGGCTTCAGCAATCCGTGAACCGTGAACTTTCAGATGTTCAAGCTGGTTTTAGAAAAGGCAGAGGAACCAGAGATCAGATTGCCAACATCCTCTGGATCATGGAAAAAGCAAGAGAGTTCCAGAAAAACATCTATTTCTGCTTTATTGACTATGCCAAAGCCTTTGACTGTGTGGATCACAATAAACTGTGGAAAATTCTGAAAGAGATGGGAATACCAGACCACCTGACCTGCCTCTTGAGAAACCTCTATGCAGGTCAGGAAGCAACAGTTAGAACTGGACATGGAACAACAGACTGGTTCCAAATAGGAAAAGGAGTACGTCGAGGTTGTATATTGTCACCCTGCTTATTTAAACTTATATGCAGAGTACATCATGAGAAACACTGGGCTGGAAGAAAAACAAGCTGGAATCAAGATTGCCGGGAGAAATATCAGTAACCTCAGATATGCAGATGACACCACCCTTATGGCAGAAAGTGAAGAACTAAAGAGCCTCTTGATGAAAGTGAAAGAGGAGAGTGAAAAAGTTGGCTTAAAGCTCAACATTCAGAAAACGAAGATCATGGCATCTGGTCCCATCACTTCATGACAAATAGATGGGGAAACAGTGGCTGACTTTATTTTTCTAGGCTCCAAAATCACTGCAGATGGTGACTGCAGCCATGAAATTAAAAGATGCTTACTTCTTGGAAGGAAAATTATGACCAACCTAGACAGCATATTAAAAAGCAGAGACATTACTTTGCCAAAAAAGGTCCATCTATGGACCAAAGTCAAGGCTATGGTTTTTTCAGTGGTCATGTATGGATGTGAGAGTTGGACTATAAAGAAAGCTGAGTGCCAAAGAATTGATGCTTTTGAACTGTGGTGTTGGAGAAGACTCTAGAGAGTCCCTTGGACTGCAAGGAGATACAACCAGTCCATCCTAAAGGAGGTCAGCCCTGGGTGTTCATTGGAAGGACTGATGTTGAAGCTGAAACTCCAATACTTTGGCCACCTGATGCGAAGAGCTGACTCATTTGAAAAAGACCCTGATGCTGGGAAAGATTGAGGGCAGGAGGAGAAGGGGACGACAGAGGATGAGATGGTTGGATGGCATCACTGACTCGATGGACATGGGTTTGGGTGGACTCCGGGAGTTGGTGATAGACAGGGAGGCCTGGTGTGCTGTGGTTCATGGGGTCGCAAAGAGTCAGACACGACTGAGCAACTTAACTGAATTAAACTGAACTGAACTGAAGGCTTAAATGAAACACAATTTTTCAGTGGCAGGCCTTCTACAAATATAAGATCCATGAGATCAAGAGCTTTGTCTCTCTTCACTGCTTAATTGCCAAAGATCATTGCCTGCTTAGGATTTAGTTGGTAGGCAGTAAAATTAATTGAATGCATGTATAAATAACTGAATGGGCAGAATCAGTGGACATGTGAAATAACCATATGTAGCATCCATCTTTGGGTGTAATGTAGGTATAAGTTTTGACTTTCAGTTTTCAGAAGCCTACATTTTGTCTTTCAACATTAAAGATCTTTTATTTTCCCAAGCACAGATTCTTTTTAACCTCTTCTGACATTCTCTCCAAGAATCAGGCATATGCTTAGTCAAGAAAAGAACACTTTGCCTCAGTGGGTGGGCTGTGTGTTTCCAAAGGAAAAACTGATGCTTTGCAAGTATTTCAAAAAAACAAATTATCAGGGTAACAGAAACAGACGCAAGCAATGCCTTCTGCCAGATTCTCTCCAGATCTGGCCCCCCGTGGGAGTATGTGCCTGGTGGTGTGGAAGTGAAGATGCCCTGCACACAACTAATCTGCAGCAGCCTTTTACACAAGCACAGTAAGGAAAAGGCATTCGTATACTTGTATTTCTCATCTCAATATCTCTCACATAAACCCAAAGAGGACTTCCCTCCATTGGTTTAATTAAGTAAAAACACTCTCTGACCTGTCAATCAGGGACTGAGTTCATCCTAGGGCACTGAAGTATCCCAGATGAAGCTGCCAAGTTTCATCCTGATGTAATTAAAAGTTGTGCAAAGTTGTCTTTTGTTTATTATTTTTCTCTTGAATATATATTTTAATTTTATTTATTTAAGCATATTGTTGAATTGCCTTCGGAGATACTACTTGTTTCTTGAGCCAGTCACCATTCATCATGTGGTAAGCTTATTTCTTAGTATGAATATTATGTAAAAACCATATTTCCACCAACAACGTAAAATTATAATTCCATGTATATTCTTTATCTTTTAGCACTGAGTTAAGAAAACAGTTTACCTTTCCATTGTTTTGGGGGTAACCCTTCGCTTCAGTGTGTCCTTCTATTTAGGTCACTATTAGCACCATTGAAGTCATGTGAGTTTGAGATATAACCTGTCAATACTAAACCATGCTCAGTTAGTATATCGTTTAAGCACCTACCCCAGCCCATCATGAAATACAACTAGAGAGGAAATACTTTCCCATGTAACATGTTCCTAAACTGAGACGCATAATCCCTAAATATATGCTACAATATAAAAAGGAAAGGAAATTTTCTGTGTTGGTTAGAGTTCAGTTTTCATTAACTTTGTTTACATTTCAAGAGTTAGGAAAATAAATCACTGACATTCAAGATTACATTTTACAACCGAAGAGTCACAGTTGGGTAGAAGTTTACTGAACTGCTTCTTTACATATGAGGCCTTTCTGGTAGGATTCTGTAGACCCCAATATCATGAAGTCACAGGGACTCCTAAGATAAAATTTGTCAACAGTGTGCAAAGTTACCTGAACTGCTTCCAACTTCCTGCCAGTGTCTGTTTGCAGTGTCCTGGCATACCTGTCACATACCTGTACCTACTCTGGGAATCAGTTCCCAGGATGTTTCCAGAATTTTCACTAGGCCAGCATTTTTCATGTTATTCATATTGGGCCCCATAGTCTCAGAGCCAGTAGCTTGTATATATGTATATTGGATTTCATGTTTTCTTAATTTTTGATAGTTTCATTGTTTGGTAGTACTTAAAACTTCACATATCAGTGAGTGAATTTTGTCCATTTATTTCATATGAGAAACTTTAGATAATTCTCTCCAGTTACCAGACAAGGAACTCAGGTCTATAAGACTTTTATCCTACTATGCAGTTAGTGTACATTTTCAGGCTCTTGTTTCTCTTGTATTTCTAGATTCTTTCATTGACCAGGTACTAGTATAGTTAACTTTTTGTCATCCAGACTTTGTGCTTTATCAGCAGAAATAATAAATATGATGTATTCAGTTCCAAAATGCAGATTCTTATTACTATAAAACATTAGCAACTCTCTCATTTTTTTTTATTTTCTCAATAGTCATGCTTTGTGTATAAGATCATATTGAGTCAAAATAAATATAATTATAGAATTTTAGAACTGTATACTAAGTAAATATTCTCACAGATAAGCATTTTGAGGCCTAGAATTGTTTTAAAAAGTTGTCCAGCCTTACAAAGATATGAAAAAAGGAGAAATAAATCTTAGAATGTTATTGAGACAATTAATTATTTAGTAATTCTTAAAAAGCGATTTGGAGTATCTCTTCATATGGGCATCAAAAACCAATTCCAAAAAACATTAAATATAGTATTATCCACATTATAGAGAATATCCTGAAAATAGGTAAGGAAAAAAATCTGATATTAAAGACTATGGTAAAATTTATTAGATAAAGACATTAAATAAATGCAGTCCTAAGAAATTTAAATGGTTAGCAATTAATAAAGAAAAGCATTAAATTAATCTAGGAGTCTGGTAGCTAAAACTTATCCCAATAATGAGCTGTATTTTTTTTGCCTATCCCATTGATAAAACTTTAAAAGCTATTACATCTATTGGTGAGAATGTGAAGAGAAACACTTATCAATTCAACATCCTTAGTTGCAAGCACCTAAGACTTGTTTATTGGAAAGGACCCTGATGCTGGGAAAGATTGAAGGCAAGAGGAGAAGGGGATGACAGAGGATGAAATAGTTGGATGGCATCACTGACTCGATGGACCTGAGTTCATGATGGACAGGGAAGCCTGGCATGCTGCAGTCCGTGGGGTTGCAAAAAGTTGGACATGACTGAGCAACTGAACTGGACTGAAGACTTGTTCTGGCTGATTTCAACAGAATCCAGATTCAAAGTGCAAGGTGGGTGCATCTGGTTGATTAAGTCTGGTTTACAAATGTGAGCTGCAATTTTAATATTCTGGCTTCCTCTCAAGGGTCAGAAAGGAAAGTCCTTTTGCATTGCTAAGAGGAAGAAACTAGGACAGCAAAACTAGTGAGAGATAAAAGATTATGTATTGACTGGATAACTTCAAATAAGGATAAAGCATTATCATCTTAGCTTGTGTTCATTCTGATTTGCACAATTACCTGATTCGGTTCTGTAAACATGGTTAGAAGAGGGAGTATTTGGAATATTTACCTGTTTAATGTGAGATTCTGACCCACATCAAAGGAAAGTAGGAACCTATCCACACACAGGCGGTTTCCATAAATGACTTTAAGATGAGAAAGCTAAAATGTAAAGATTGGGTCTAAGCAGTGGGATGGAACATTCCGATGAGAAGTTCTTTTCTGCTTCATTGTTTAATTTCTTCAATGCAGCGATCTAGTTCTTTGTGGAAAAGAGAGGAGTAGAGAGGTGAGCTGTGGAGGGTGGAGGTTGCAGTTCAGCAAGAGGTATACCTGGTACAGAATGTCTGGATCACAGGGAGAAAAACTACTTGGGTGTAGCACTGAAGAGGCAAGAAGTGGCAGAACAAGAAAAGGAATCCACGTCAGGAAGAAACAGTAGAATGCGAATTCCCAAGGGAAAGGTCAGAAAATGTGAACATAGCTGGAAACTATGAAAGTTGGAGAGTTGTTCTTTTCCACCTGTGGATATTGAAAGCCCTGCAGAAGTCTCCTAGACCCTTATGGCTTGAACAAAAATTCTAGCACCAATCCTTTTCCATGAGACAGATGATCCGCGTTACCGTGAAGGCAGTCACTGGCTCTTTCCCTCAGCCTCTCTCCTCACCCTCACTCTAAAGGGCATCTGGGTGCTACTTAAACATTAACCTTCCCTTTGTGCCTCTACTTTTATTGCTCCCCGACAAACTCTGTTTTATTTAGCATAATGGGTTTTGGAACTTTGACTGTAAAATAAGAAAGCTCCTCATTCTCCTAAATCCACCCATGGTTGTATGTTTTGATGTGATTGCAAAATATTCTTAATTGTTAGTTTTCTCCCTTTCCACATCCCAACTTCTGAAAACAGTTTGGGGAAGAGTTTTCTTTCCCCCTAAACTGATGCTGTAGCTTTCATTTGTTCCCAGCAGGACTTGTGTATGGTGTCCGTGAGAAAAGGTTTGATTGCTTTAATCTATTCAGTTAGAAATCTCTTTCTGACATATGGGGCAAGAAATTCTAATCTAAGAAAATAATGCTGAATTATGAATGTGCTGCAATTTATTTTTCCTAAAATACTCCATGAGAGAGCATATCAGCGAACTACATCTGTATCATCAGCACTCTTAACTGCCCTACATTGATTTGAGGTTATGGCTTCTTGCTCCATATTTCAGGTAGTATGGTGTGTGTACATGTCTGTGTGTGTGTGTGTGTGCATGTGTGTGTGTGTGCTTGTGGTGTTTTAAAGAGTTAAAGGGAAAAAGTCACTTTTTAGGGTTGCAGAAGAGCTGTTCATTCAAATTTAGACACACTGATTGGTTTAAAAATTATGTAATCATTTATAAAAGAAGGAGTTTCTAATTATACTGTCCCGATATACTTGGAATCTGTCACCAAAACAGGAAAGACCATAATAGATCCAAATATGTTTGGGGGAGGAACTCAAGCTTAGTGGTAAAAATATGAAAACTTATTATGGAATCTTGAAATCAAATCATGTTATCAGTGCCAGAATATAAAATGAACAGCAATTCAATCATCATGTAATTCAAATCAGTATTTTCACATTTTTATGTCAGATTCCATATAGCTGCTAAGTTGCTTCAGTAGTGTCCGACTCTGTGTGACCCCACAGACTGCAGCCCACCAGGCTCCGCTGTCCCTGGGATTCTCCAGGCAAGAACACTGGAGTGGGTTGCCATTTCCTTCTCCAAGGCGTGAAAGTAAAAAGTGAAAGTAAAGTCCCTCAGTCATGTCCGACCCTTAGCGACCCCATGGACTGCAGCCCACCAGGCTCCTCCGTCCATGGACTTTCCAGGCAAGAGTACTGGAGTGAGGTGCCATTGCCTTATAGAGGATGATATAAAAAAGAATGAGATGGCTTCAACCATCTACAAACTCCCCTGTTCATTTATTCATTTCATTAATTCATTCAGTCAAAATTGACTGGGCACTTTATCTATGTGAACCTCTTGGCTAGAGGAAGAAAGTCCAATAACTGTAATCCCTGACTGATTATCATACCTTTTAAAACGCACATGGGTAAAGAAAATGAGAAAGCTGGACCATCAGATCTGTAATGTCCATCAAGAAAAAGCAGAATTTCTGCCCAAAGAAGTAGAGTTGAAGTGAGTCAAATAGAGGACAGAGGGTTTTAATCTATCTCTCAATCATTTTTCCTTTATGCGTTAGGTTTAGGTATAAGTGTTCAACATCAGTCATTTAAATACAATGGAACTGCACTGAAATGACCCCTAAATATGGTGGTCTTGGAGATTCTGAATAGTTTGGCAGTTTATTATCATGACCTTGGGGAGGTCTCCCCCTCTCCCTGATACAGCACCCACTGTGCTGTCCGGTGGGTCCTACTGTGCTTTTCCACACACGTGTCTCCATACTGCACTGGCTCCGTCATTACATATTTTCACAACCTGGGACAGAAAAGAAGATGCAAAAGAATGAAATCCTTAGCTATGCTTAGCTCTCACTTGACTGTGGGCTTTAAAATAGTTATTTTTTTCTCACTTTGCCACAGCTGTCTGTAGGAAATCTTCTGTAATACTACTAGTATCAAATTAATAATACGAGGTAACCATTTACTGCATACTTACATATCCTAATCCCTGTGTTTTGCACGTTAACATACGTCATTTTATTTAATACTGCATAGGCAGTGAGGTGAAATTAAAAGATGCTTGCTCCTTGGAAGAAAAACTATGACAAACCTAGAAAGCATATTAAAAAGCAGAGGCATTACTTTGCCAACAAAGGTCCGTATAGTCAAAGCTATGGTTTTTCCAGTGGTCACGTATGGACCATAAAGAATGCTGAGCACTGAAGAATTGATGCTTTTGAACTGTGGTGTTAGAGAAGACTCTTGAGAGTCCCTTGGACTGCAAGGAGATCCAACCAGTCAATTCGAAAGGAAATCAACCCTGAATATTCATTGGAGGGACTGATGCTGAAGCTGAAGCTCCAGTACTTTGGCCACATGATACAAAGAGCTGACTCATTGGAAAAGACCCTGATGCTGGTAAAGATTGAAGGTAAGAGGAGAAGGGGATGACAGGATGAGATAGTTGGATGGTATCACGAACTCAATGAACATGAGTTTGAGCAAGCTCTAGGAGATGGTGATGAACAGGGAAGCCTGGCGTGCTGCAGTCCATGAGATTAAAAAGTCAGACATGACTGAGTGACTGAACAACAACAGGCAGTGAGGTAAGGTGGATTATCGTCATTTTCCAGATAAGGAAACCTAGAACTCTAAGAGAAGTTAGGCAATTTGCCTAAAGTAGCATACATAATATTTAGTAGAAATTAGAAGTAATATTCAAGTCCAAGTTTTGTGCTTCCTTTGCCTAGAATTGACCTCCATTTCTTACTTAGCCTTCCTTATTTTTGCCAGCTCAGCAGTCTTAGTAATCTAGTGCCATCACCAGAAGGAAGTGAGAGTTTCACATCAATGTCTCAATGAGTCCATATGAGGTCTGCTCACTCCCTTCCCTTCAGGTCCCATTCCCTTGTTCAGGTAACCCCTGTTTTGATCTTACTTTGTAAGTCTCTTCCAGTTTTCTACCTTTAGGGTTGATGCCTTTGGTGGACTCTGGTTAGAAAGATGATGGCTCTTCTCAAGGCTCTTTATGTTGTGGGGTACTTGGCTATACAGCCCAATGGCCATCCTGACTAGCTCTGCCCATATCCTTGTACTTGTACAAGTACTTGTAACCTGCCTTCCTGAATCTTTTAACTTCACTTTTGTCTTATTTCCCTTTAGTTGGCTTCTTCTCAACTCAGGCTTAAGGAGAAACTCAGTTCCATAGGGAATGCTTTTTAGGCAGAACATCAAGTGGAAATGTCATCTGAGTAAGGACCTAAAAAACAGACCAGAAGAAATGCATACTAACTGACATTCTTGGTTTTAAAATTGATGCAATATTATGCATAAATTATATAAATGAATAATTTAATAAATTCCATAAATTAATGGGCTTCAATTTAAGGTTCCTACTATTTATCTACTCTTTGAGAAAATTACTCCAAGAGTTGCATTGTTAACTGTCTTTATTGGTTGGATGTAGTGGTCTCTAGGGCTACCCAGGTGGTACTACTGGTAAAGAACCCACGTGCCAATGCAGGAGACATAAGAGATGAGGGTTCGATCCCTGGGTTGGGAAGATTCCCTGGAGGAAAGCATTGAAACCCACTCCAGTATTCTTGCCTGGAGAATCCCATGGAGAGAGGAGCCTGGCGGGCTACAGTCCATAGGGTTGCAAAGAGTTGGAGATGACTAAAGTGACTTAGCACAGCACAGCACAGTGGTCTCTATATTAAGAGATATGTTCCTGCCACACAGCTGGGTTTCTGGTAGAGAATCACAGAGTTTTTGTTTAATTGAAGAGTGAATGAGTGCACAGATGCTCCAGAATTCATTTAATGGGCTTCCCTGTTTTGTAAATGGTGTAGCATCAATTTGAGCATCAAAATTGGAGAGATACTTTAAAAGGATTTAAAAATCAGTTAAATATGTCACTTCTTATCTAATAAACTATGTTTGCAATAAGCATTCACTTTCCACTACTGAAATAAAAAAAAAATCTTGTGATTGTATATATATATATATATATATATATATAAGATACCTTACAATATAGTCAGTACTCTGTTTTTGTGTATAGTTTTATTAATTACAGTGTTCTCAGTTTGTATCCTCAGAGTAAAAGCATAAGAGTCGGTGATTGAATTTAATTTATAATTTAACCAATTCAGTGCTTTGTACATAGAAAAGATTGATGCATTATTTTGAATACTGGTAATTCCCTTTTGCAAAGAAATCTTTATTTGGCCTGTGTGATGGACTTTTGAAGGTTACCTCTGGAAAAAGAGAAAATAACTGCGAAGATTCTAAGTGATACTGCTGTACATAGCCTAATTAATTTACTCCAATGACTTCCCATTCTTTCCATTGAGAACAGCGCCCCCTCTGTCAGCCTCACATCCCCCCTCATTACTGCTTATTACAGTCGTGTAACTGCTGGGAAACTGCATTCTCTAAAATGCCTTTCCCTGTGGCTTAAAGATTTTTTTAAATAAATAAATACAGTTTATGTTGGGCATCTACCACTTGAAGGGCTAATGATTATTGACTAGCCTCCAGCAGGCATCAGGGAGTCTTGCCTCAGGCCCTTCCAACTAGCCCCCAAACATGCCGAATGTTAACACATGTTTCTGGATTCTGGCTGGGATTGGACACAAACAAGGCAGTCAGAATGGACCATTTAGTGTACAAGTCAAGATGACAGATCTCTGCTTAATACAAGGAAGAGAAAAATTCGTATCTTATTGAAAACGGCAGAAAAGCCCCGGGTGCTTTCACTTTGTGATTCTGCAGCAAAAAAGTGGGTTGTGTCAATATAAGTCTATGTCACCAGCTCACAGCTGCCACACTGAATTGACCCTGTTCATGGCAGACATAAAGGCCTTCCATTTCCAAATTCTCTCTAATGCTCATCTGTGAATGGGAGCAGAATGTGGAAAAAAGCCAACAAGTCTCCTTAGCTATAGTAGAAGAAGACAGAATTGCCTTAATACAGCATAGCAATCTGTGGTGTGATTTCTACCATCGGGCAGCCAAACCAAGAATATTCCATTGCTTTAAGTCTTTGAAGGAGAATGCTTTGACAACACCAGATTATGCTCTGCAAATCATGAGCCAGAAAAAATTTTGTACGTTTCTAGATTTTTTAAATGGCACAGGGCTAGGTTAAATAGCACAGCCCTGTATTTCTGAAATGGGTGGTTAAACAGCCTTTCTCAAATGAGATGCTGCAGAATGTATGTGAAATGTCAGTAAGAATTCTTACATAGAGTTTCCCCATTATCAAAATAATATTTTGGAAAAGCTTCGCTTGATCAGTTAAAGTGATTTTTCACTTTAGGATGTTTCAGGAATTTGGGGTCAAACCTATAAATAGCTAAAAAAGATACATACATTTCATAGTTTGTTTGAATGTGGAAACTTTTTCTGAGGAAGGAGAGTAAAGTGTTCTATGGACCACTGTAGAGAAATGCTGGACTGTAAGGAGAAGCAGCATTGAAATCCCATCATATATTATCTTAGTGTTGCCAAATTAAAATTCATCCCATCACCCCAGTATTTTAAGTTAATATGTTCATTTCAGCAAATATTAATTAGGTACCAACTACATGTAAATAATTATATCAAAATTGTGGCATATAATCAAAGAAAATAACAAGATATGCTTTCTGCTATATAGAGCTAATGATTTGATGATATTGTGAAACATTGAGTACTTTTGGAGTAAAATTAATATTCTCCAGGTTATATTCTGGTTTTATTGATTCTTATTTTAGAATAACATAACTATAAAATAATTGAAAGGGAAAAATCTTATACTTATCAGTTTGAGAGAATACTTATCTGTCATCCTTCTTGCAGACAGCACTATCTGTAAACCATCCCAAATATTTATTGTTTGTGAAACTCAATGGATTGAGCTTTTTTCTTTAGGTAGTCTAGAATTCAGCTTCTCTTACAGGTGGATCTCTAAATTTGTCCAATGTTTTGTTTGGTGAAGAGTAGGAAAGAAAGATATGTGTTCAAAATTGACTAATAGTTCATATTAAAATGGATGTTCAGTTTGTCATAATGGGCTTCCCAATTGTACACAAAGCTTTAAAAATAGAGGTGCTTATCTCAATTTCCATTGAATCATATACACACACTGCCCAGTTGCCGGACCCATGGATTCAGATCCTAATTAACCACAGTCCAATTCCAACTTGAAATGTACTGTGATTCAAATACACTTGCCTCATTTCTTAATTTGATTCAGATATTGACAGATGACTTTAAAAGACAAAAGACTAAGTCTTTACTGTGTTATTGAAATAGAAAAATCAACAACACACAAAACAGGCAACAGAGACACTGTTTCTAAATATGTTTTTAGTAGAATTATTATAAATTATGACTAAAGAAATACTGTACCTGGCAATTCTAATTAAAACAGTTTTTAGAATTGGCATAAAAATCAGTCCTTTTATTCTACTATTTCTTCTTATGGTCAAAAGTTGCTTTTATCAGTTTGATTAATAATTGTATGCACCAAAGTTGGCTTACAGTTGTTGGCTTACAATTTTTGTTGTTCAAAAAGGGAAAACTGCCATCAAAAAATGGACATTTGCCATCATTAAACACATTTGTTAGAGCTATAACTCAAGAAAGATAAGCCAATGTTCCTTTATTCACTTGGTAATTTGACAGTTCTTGACAGACTTATTGTATGCCAGGAACTGTATTATATGTCATAGGTATCCATAGGAATGTGTGTGGAAGTGTTAGTTACTCAGTCATGTCCAACTCTTCGTGATTCCAGGGACTGTAGTCCACAAGGCTCCTTTGTCCATGGAATTCTCCAGGCAAGGATACTGGAATGGGTAGCCATTCCCTTTTCCAGGGGATCTTCCAGATCCAGGGATTGAATCTGTGCCTCCTGCATTGCAGACAGATTCTTCACCATCTGAGCCAAGTAGGAATAAAAACAATTCTTGAGGTTGGATTATTCACAAATATTAGAATAGTGGAACATTGCTAGATTAAATGTGTGTGCGCACTCAGTTCCATAGAGGTTTCCAATTTGACTAGTGTCAGGGAGTTAAAGGTCACTGAATTTATATGTTCTTAGAAGTAGTGTCATTACTATCTTCATTAACTTTTGTTGTTTAGTTGTTAAATCATTGCTAAAACTCTTTGGGACCCCATGGACTGCTGCACACTAGGCTCCTCTGTCTTGCACTATCTCCCAGAGTTTGCTCAAATTTCACATCCATTGAGTCAGGGATGCTATCTAACCATCTCATTCTCTGCTGCCCACTTCTCTTTTTGCCTTCAATCTTTCCCAGCATCAGGGTCTTTTCCAATGAGTCAGCTCTTCGCATCAGGTGGCTAAAGTATTGGAGCTTCAGCATCAAACCTTCCAACGAATATTCAGGGTTGATTTCCTTTAGGATTGACTGGTTTGATCTTGCAGTCCAAGGGGACTCTCAAGAGTCTTCTCCAGCACCACAATGCTAAAGTATCAATTCTTCTGTGCTCAGCCTTCTTTATGATCCAACTCTCATATCAATACATGACAACTGGAAAAATCATAGCCTTGGCTTATAGGGACCTTTGTTGGCAAAGTGACATCTCTGCTTTTTAATATGCTTTCTAGGTTTGTCATATCTTTCTTTCCAAGAAGCAAGTGTCTCTTAATTTCATGACTACAGTCACCATCTGCGTGCAGTGCAGAAGACGCAGGTTTGATCCCTGGGACAGGAACATCCCCTGGAGGAGGCATGGCAACCCACTCCAGTACTCTTGCCTTCTATTCCATGGACAGAAGAGTCTGGCGGGCTACAGTCCATGAGGTCACAAAGAGTTGAACACAACTGAGTGACAATTAAGCACAATTACTGCTGAAAGTCAAGAAAGTTTGTTATCTTCATGATTAAAAAATTTGAATGAGGCTTGAAACTTCTAATTCAATTCTGAGAATGGAAAGAAATATTATGTTGTAAAATAAAGCAGGAAATTGACATGTGATACAGTATTACTAACTAAAGCACAGGTTTTGTTCAAATCTTACAAAATTTTATGCTAGTGTCCATTATTTGTTTTCATACCTTATTCAAGATTCCACATTGTATTTAATTGCATTGAGCAGCTCCAGTTGCATGGAACAAATTTTGGTAAATTCTCTTTGCACTTTGATTATATTATTAATATTTTCTAATTTTCCTTGTTATGGCTTCTTAGATATACCCCTCATTTAAAAGCAGACACTTAATTTCCAACTACATGGGATTTTTAAAGGTATCTTTGATATTAATTTCTCATTTAAATGCGTTCTTCTCTGCAGTCACTCTCTATGTTTTTCCAGTCTTCTAACTTTATTGAGGCTTTCAATGCCTTAGTCAAAGATCTCCCATGGTAAATGTCATACTGTGTTTGAAAATATATGGGTTATTTTCAAATATCTTTTGATATTGATCTGTAACCCAATTCCACAGTGATAAGAAAAGAGA
The DNA here is from genome assembly GCF_055505025.1 of Bos grunniens. Classification (NCBI taxonomy): domain Eukaryota; kingdom Metazoa; phylum Chordata; class Mammalia; order Artiodactyla; family Bovidae; genus Bos; species Bos grunniens. The sequence continues at coordinate 24,010,277 of NC_141187.1, read as the reverse complement.
CTGTATTATTTAAGTACCTTGAAACCATGAAATTTCTGCACCTGGTCTTATGTCTCTGGATATGCTCCAGTGTCTCCTAGTTTATAGTCAATGAGAACTTGAATAGAATATGTATTCTTTTGTTGTGTGAAAATTATATAAGTCTTAATTATGTTGAATTGGTTCATAATGCTTTTAAGGTCTACTATAATCTTCTACTTCTCTGTACATTCATTCAATTAATTTCTGATATTTTAATATTGAAACTTTAACTGAAACTGTTAATTTATCTACTTAAAACAAACAACTTTAATATGTAGTGAAGCTATATGTAACATTTTTCTATATTTTCCAAGTCTCCTATAATGGTGTTATCATATTTTCATAATTTAAAAAACAAAAAAAAATAACTCAAAAAACCCAAAAACAGATAAAAATAAAACCATAAAGTAAGAATGTGGCAACAAAGCTTTAAGGGTCTATTATAAAGAAATGATACTAAAAAGTATCCACAAGAGGTAATGCATAGAACTAGAAAAGGTAAATAAGAAAATAAGAAAATTAGTGTAATGAGCTCTATAAGTATAATTACTGTGCTTTCTTCTTTCTGCTATTTTAAGGTGTACAATTATATAAAGTAATAATAAGAGTTTGTTTTTGAATTCTAAACAAATATAGATGCAATATGTATAATAGTAATAGCATTTTTAAAAGGAGAAGCTTTGTTGTTAATATATGAGTAAAATTTCTAAGTCTCTCTGGAATTAAATTAGTATAAATATGAAGTACTGTGATAAGCGAATGAACATTTTAAGCCTTAGAGCAACCAATAAGAAAATAACTCAAAAATAAATATAGTTTAAAGCCAGTTAAGTAAATATAATTTTACATTAGCAAATATTCACATAGTGCAAAACAAAACCATAAAAGAGGATCAGAGGAACATTTTGATGTCTTTTTATAATCTGATATATAGGAATAAAAGGAAAATGGTAGTGGTATATATTAACATATAAATAATATTAACTGTAAGTGGATTAAACAATCTGATTAAAAAACACTGTAACACTGATTTAAAAAACCAAGATCCAACTATAATTCTGTCTAGAAGAGACAAATTTTAGATTCAAACACACAAATAGGATGAGAATAAAAGAACACACAAAAATATACCATGCAAGCAGCCACAAAAGTTTGTTGTTGTTGTTCAGTGGCTTAGTTGTGTCTAACTGTTTGTGACCCCATGGACTGCAGCACGATAAGCTCCTCTGCCCTCCGTTGCCTCTAGGAATTTGCTCAAATTCTTGTCCACTGAGTTGGTGGTGCTATCTAAACATCTCATCCTCTGCTGCCCCCTTCTCCTCCTGCCTTCAATCTTGCCCAGCAGCATGGTCTTTTCCAATGAGGTGGTTCTTCCCATCAGGTGGCCAGAGTATTGGAGCTTCAGCATCAATCCTTCCAATGAATATTTAGGATTGATTTCCTTTATTTATTTTTTTATTTTTTATTTTTTTATTCTTCCAATTTTATTTTATTTTTAAACTTTACATAATTGTATTAGTTTTGCTAAATATCAAAATGAATCCGCCACAGGTATACATGTGTTCCCCATCCCGAACCCTCCTCCCTCCTCCCTCCCCATACCATCCCTCTGGGCCGTCCCAGTGCACCAGCCCCAAGCATCCAGCATCATGCATCGAACCTGGACTGGCAACTCGTTCCCTACATGATATTTTACATGTTTCATTGCCATTCTCCCAAATCTTCCCACCCTCTCCCTCTCCCACAGAGTCCATAAGACTGTTCTATACATCAGTGTCTCTTTTGCTGTCTCGTACACCGGGTTATTGTTACCATCTTTCTAAATTCCATATATGTGCGTTAGTATACTGTATTGGTGTTTTTCCTTCTGGCTTACTTCACTCTGTATAATAGGCTCCAGTTTCATCCACCTCATTAGAACTGATTCAAATGTATTCTTTTTAATGGCTGAGTAATACTCCATTGTGTATATGTACCACAGCTTTCTTATCCATTCATCTGCTGATGGACATCTAGGTTGCTTCCATGTCTTGGCTATTATAAACAGTGCTGCGATGAACATTGGGGTACACGTGTCTCTTTCCCTTCTGGTTTCCTCAGTGTGTATGCCCAGCAGTGGGATTGCTGGATCATAAGGCAGTTCTATTTCCAGTTTTTTAAGGAATCTCCACACTGTTCTCCATAGTGGCTGTACTAGTTTGCATTCCCACCAACAGTGTAAGAGGGTTCCCTTTTCTCCACACCCTCTCCAGCATTTATTATTTGTAGACTTTTGGATCGCAGCCATTCTGACTGGTGTGAAATGGTACCTCATAGTGGTTTTGATTTGCATTTCTCTGATAATGAGTGATGTTGAGCATCTTTTCATGTGTTTGTTAGCCATCTGTATGTCTTTTTTGGAGAAATGTCTATTTAGTTCTTTGGCCCATTTTTTGATTGGGTCGTTTATTTTTCTGGAGTTGAGCTGTAGGAGTTGCTTGTATATTTTTGAGATTAGTTGTTTGTCGGTTGCTTCATTTGCTATTATTTTCTCCCATTCTGAAGGCTGTCTTTTCACCTTGCTAATAGTTTCCTTTGATGTGCAGAAGCTTTTAAGGTTAATTAGGTCCCATTTGTTTATTTTTGCTTTTATTTCCAATATTCTGGGAGGTGGGTCATAGAGGATCCTGCTGTGATGTATGTCTGAGAGTGTTTTGCCTATGTTCTCCTCTAGGAGTTTTATAGTTTCTGGTCTTACGTTTAGATCTTTAATCCATTTTGAGTTTATTTTTGTGTATGGTGTTAGAAAGTGGTCCAGTTTCATTCTTTTACAAGTGGTTGACCAGATTTCCCAGCACCACTTGTTAAAGAGATTGTCTTTAATCCATTGTATATTCTTGCCTCCTTTGTCAAATATAAGGTGTCCATATGTGCGTGGATTTATCTCTGGGCTTTCTATTTTATTCCATTGATCAATATTTCTGTCTTTGTGCCAGTACCATACTGTCTTGATAACTGTGGCTTTGTAGTAGAGCCTGAAGTCAGGTAGGTTGATTCCTCCAGTTCCATTCTTCTTTCTCAAGATCGCTTTGGCTATTCGAGGTTTTTTGTATTTCCATACAAATTGTGAAATTATTTGTTCTAGCTCTGTGAAGAATACTGTTGGTAGCTTGATAGGGATTGCGTTGAATCTATAAATTGCTTTGGGTAGTATACTCATTTTCACTATATTGATTCTTCCAATCCATGAACATGGTATATTTCTCCATCTATTAGTGTCCTCTTTGATTTCTTTCACCAGTGTTTTATAGTTTTCTATATATAGGTCTTTAGTTTCTTTAGGTAGATATATTCCTAAGTATTTTATTCTTTCCGTTGCAATGGTGAATGGAATTGTTTCCTTAATTTCTCTTTCAGTTTTCTCATTATTAGTGTATAGGAATGCCAGGGATTTCTGTGTGTTGATTTTATATCCTGCAACTTTACTGTAGTCATTGATTATTTCTAGTAATTTTCTGGTGGACTCTTTAGGGTTTTCTATGTAGAGGATCATGTCATCTGCAAATAGTGAGAGTTTTACTTCTTCTTTTCCAATTTGGATTCCTTTTATTTCTTTTTCTGCTCTGATTGCTGTGGCCAAAACTTCCAAAACTATGTTGAATAGTAATGGTGAAAGTGGGCACCCTTGTCTTGTTCCTGACTTTAGAGGAAATGCTTTCAATTTTTCACCATTGAGGATAATGTTTGCAGTGGGTTTGTCATATATAGCTTTTATTATGTTGAGGTATGTTCCTTCTATTCCTGCTTTCTGGAGAGTTTTTATCATAAATGGATGTTGAATTTTGTCAAAGGCTTTCTCTGCATCTATTGAGATAATCATATGGTTTTTATTTTTTAATTTGTTAATGTGGTGTATTACATTGATTGATTTGCGGATATTGAAGAATCCTTGCATCCCTGGGATAAAGCCCACTTGATCATGGTGTATGATCTTTTTAATGTGTTGTTGGATTCTGATTGCTAGAATTTTGTTAAGGATTTTTGCATCTATGTTCATCAGTGATATTGGCCTGTAGTTTTCTTTTTTTGTGGGATCTTTGTCAGGTTTTGGTATTAGGGTGATGGTGGCCTCATAGAATGAGTTTGGAAGTTTACCTTCCTCTGCAATTTTCTGGAAGAGTTTGAGCAGGATAGGTGTTAGCTCTTCTTTAAATTTTTGGTAGAATTCAGTTGTGAAGCCGTCTGGACCGGGGCTTTTGTTTGCTGGAAGATTTTTGATTACAGTTTCAATTTCCATGCTTGTGATGGGTCTGTTAAGATTTTCTATTTCTTCCTGGTCCAGTTTTGGAAAGTTGTACTTTTCTAAGAATTTGTCCATTTCTTCCACGTTGTCCATTTTATTGGCATATAATTGTTGATAGTAGTCTCTTATGATCCTTTGTATTTCTGTGTTGTCTGTTGTGATCTCTCCATTTTCGTTTCTAATTTTGTTGATTTGATTTTTCTCCCTTTGTTTCTTGATGAGTCTGGCTAATGGTTTGTCAATTTTATTTATCCTTTCAAAGAACCAGCTTTTGGTTTTGTTGATTTTTGCTATGGTCTCTTTTGTTTCTTTTGCATTTATTTCTGCTCTAATTTTTAAGATTTCTTTCCTTCTACTAACCCTGGGGTTCTTCATTTCTTCCTTTTCTAGTTGCTTTAGGTGTAGAGTTAGGTTATTTATTTGACTTTTTTCTTGTTTCTTGAGGTGTGCCTGTATTGCTATGAACTTTCCCCTTAGGACTGCTTTTACCGTGTCCCATAGGTTTTGGGTTGTTGTGTTTTCATTTTCATTCGTTTCTATGCAAATTTTGATTTCTTTTTTGATTTCTTCTGTGATTTGTTGGTTATTCAGCAGCGTGTTGTTCAGCCTCCATATGTTGGAATTTTTAATAGTTTTTCTCCTGTAATTGAGATCTAATCTTATTGCATTGTGGTCAGAAAAGATGCTTGGAATGATTTCTATTTTTTTGAATTTACCAAGGCTAGCTTTATGGCCCAGGATGTGATCTATCCTGGAGAAGGTTCCATGTGCGCTTGAGAAAAAGGTGAAATTCATTGTTTTGGGATGAAATGACCTATAGATATCAATTAGGTCTAACTGGTCTATTGTATCGTTTAAAGTTTGTGTTTCCTTGTTAATTTTCTGTTTAGTTGATCTATCCATAGGTGTAAGTGGGGTATTAAAGTCTCCCACTATTATTGTGTTATTGTTAATTTCTCCTTTCATACTTGTTAGCATTTGTCTTACGTACTGTGGTGCTCCTGTGTTGGGTGCATATATATTTATAATTGTTATATCTTCTTCTTGGATTGATCCTTTGATCATTATGTAGTGACCTTCTTTGTCTCTTTTCACAGCCTTTGTTTTAAAGTCTATTTTATCTGATATGAGTATTGCTACTCCTGCTTTCTTTTGGTCCCTATTTGCATGGAAAATCTTTTTCCAGCCCTTCACTTTCAGTCTGTATGTGTCCCCTGTTTTGAGGTGGGTCTCTTGTAGACAACATATGTAGGGGTCTTGTTTTTGTATCCATTCAGCCAGTCTTTGTCTTTTGGTTGGGGCATTCAACCCATTTACATTTAAGGTAATTACTGATAAGTATGTTCCCGTTGCCATTTACTTTATTGTTTTGGGTTCGAGTTTATACACCATTTTTGTGTTTCCTGTCTAGAGAATATCCTTTAGTATTTGTTGGAGAGCTGGTTTGGTGGTGCAGAATTCTCTCAGCTTTTGCTTGTCTGAAAAGCTTTTGATTTCTCCTTCATACTTGAATGAGATCCTTGCTGGGTACAATAATCTGGGCTGTAGGTTATTTTCTTTCATCATTTTAAGTATGTCTTGCCATTCCCTCCTGGCTTGAAGAGTTTCTATTGAAAGATCAGCTGTTATCCTTATGGGAATTCCCTTGTGTGTTATTTGTTGTTTTTCCCTTGCTGCTTTTAATATTTGTTCTTTGTGTTTGATCTTTGTTAATTTGATTAATATGTGTCTTGGGGTGTTTCTCCTTGGGTTTATCCTGTTTGGTACTCTCTGGGTTTCTTGGACTTGGGTGATTATTTCCTTCCCCATTTTAGGGAAGTTTTCCACTATTATCTCCTCAAGTATTTTCTCATGGTCTTTCTTTTTGTCTTCTTCTTCTGGAACCCCTATGATTCGAATGTTGTAGCGTTTAATATTGTCCTGGAGGTCTCTGAGATTGTCCTCATTTCTTTTAATTCGTTTTTCTTTTATCCTCTCTGATTCATTTATTTCTACCATTCTATCTTCTAATTCACTAATCCTGTCTTCTGCCTCTGTTATTCTACTATTTGTTGCCTCCAGAGTGTTTTTAATTTCACTTATTGCATTATTCATTATATATTGACTCTTTTTTATTTCTTCTAGGTCCTTGTTAAACCTTTCTTGCATCTTCTCAATCCTTGTCTCCAGGCTATTTATCTGTGATTCCATTTTAGTTTCAAGATTTTGGATCAATTTCACTATCATTATTCGGAATTCTTTATCAGGTAGATTCCCTATCTCTTCCTCTTTTGTTTGGTTTGGTGGGCATTTATCCTGTTCCTTTATCTGCTGAGTATTCCTCTGTCTCTTCATCTTGTTTAAATTGCTGAGTTTGGGGTGTCCTTTCTGTATTCTGGCAGTTTGTGGAGTTCTCTTTATTATGGCGTTTCCTCACTGTGTGTGGGTTTGTACAGGTGGCTTGTCAAGGTTTCCTGGTTAGGGAAGCTTGTGTCGGTGTTCTGGTGGGTGGAGCTGTATTTCTTCTCTCTGGAGTGCAATGAAATGTCCAGTAATGAGTTATGAGATGTCTATAGTTTTGGGGTGACTTTGGGCAGCCTGTATCTTGAAGCTCAGGGCTGTGTTCCTTTGTTGCTGGAGAATTTGCTTGGTATGTCTTGCCCTGGAACTTATTGGCCCTTGTGTGGTGCTTGGTTTCAGTGTCGGTATGGAGGCATTTGATGAGCTCCTGTCAATGAATGTTCCTTGGAGTCAGGAGTTCCCTGGAGTCAGGGTTTGGACTTAAGTCTCCTGCTTCCGATTATCGGTCTTATTTTTACAGTAGTTTCAAAACTTCTCCTTCTATACAGCACCATTGATAAAACATCTACATTAAAGATGATAAGTTTCTCTACAGTGAGGGTCACTCAGAGAGGTTCACAGCGTTACATGGAGAAGAGAAGAGGGAGGAGAGAGTTAGAGGTGACCCAAATGAGATGAGGTGAATCAATAGTGGAGAGAGTGGGCTAGCCAGTAGTCACTTCCTTATGTGCACTCCGCAACTGGACCACTCAGAGATGTTCACGGGGTTATACAGAGAAGAGAAGAAGGAGGAAGGTAACAGAGGTGGCCAGAAGGATAAAAGGGGGGAATGAAAAGGAGGGAGACAGATCCAGCCAGTAATCAGTTCCCTAAGTGTTCTCCACCATCTGGAACACACAGAAATTCACAGAGTTGGGTAGAGTAGAGAGGGGTTAGGGAGGAGACACAGGCGACCTGGTGGAGAAAAAGGAGGGTCCAAAGGGAGAGAGAGCAGTCAAGCCAGTAATCTCACTCCCTAGTGAAAAATGGGTCCTGAAGATTGGGTCCTTAAAGGTACAAAATTGGTAACAAATACATAAAAGCAAAAATTAAAAATCTAGAGTAGAGTTTGGAATTTCAAAAATATGATGTTAAAGAAAAGAAGAAGGAAAAGAAAGAGAGAAAGAACGAACAAACAAAAACAAACAAGGTCGCGAAAATTATAAAGAAAGTACAGGTACAAAATTGATAACTAATACCAGAAAGCGAAAATTAAAAATCTAGAGTAGAGTTTGGAATTTCAAAAATACGATGTTAAAGAAAAGAAGAAGGAAAAGAAAGAGAGAAAGAACGAACAAACAAAAACAAACAAGGTCGCGAAAATTATAAAGAAAGTACAGGTACAAAATTGATAACTAATACCAGAAAGCAAAAATTAAAAATCTAGAGTAGAGTTTGGAATTTCAAAAATACAATGTTAAAAAAAAAAAAAAGAAGAAGAAGAAAAATAAAGAGAGAAAACAAACAAACAAATACAAACAATGTCACAAAAATTATAAAGAAAATACAGGTACAAAATTGATATCAAATACCAAAAAGCATAAATTAAAAATCTAGAGTAAAGTTTGGAATTTCAGATATACAATGTTATATAAAAGAAGAAGAGAAAGAAACAGAGAAGAAGAAAAAAAAAGAAAAAAAAAGTCACAGAAATTATATAAAAAAATACTATAGGTACAAAATTGATAACATATACCAAAAAGCGAAAATTAAAAATCTAGAGTAGAGTTTGGAATTTCAAAAATACAATGTTAAAGAAAAGAAAAAAAAAACAAAAAACAACAACAAAAAAAAACAAGGTCAAAAAATTATAAAATATATATATATGAAGTTTGCTGAAGAAGAAAAAAAACAGGGTCTTTTTTTTTTTTTGCAAAGTAATAGGTTATAAAAGTGAAAATTAAAGGAACAATAGAGGACTTAAAAATTTTTTTTTTTTCCTTTAGTTAAAAAAAAAAAAAAGAAAGAAAGAATGATTGTAAAAATAATAAAAATATATCTAGGACTTTTTTGTGTTTTTTTTGTGGGTGTTGTGGGTTCAGTTCATTTTTGGCTAGTTCCTTGGTCAGATTTATATTTCTCAAGATCTATAGGCCCCTTCCTATGTAGTCCGTAGTAACCACAGGGTTTTGATCTATTGCCTGTAGCTTCCAAGGCGTTTCCCTCTGTTATATCTTCTTCTGTTTGCTAGTCTCTTCAGTATCTGGTTTCCGCCCTGACTCAAAGGGCACGGTGGAGGACACTTTTTTTTTTTTTTTTTTTTAGGCTTACTTGTTCAGTCGCGCTGTGGGGATGGAGGGAGGGATGCTGCAAACAAATAACACTGGCGTGGGCTCGCAGTGCCTCAGCCACCCTGGGTCTGCCCCCGCTCACGGCGCGTGTAGCCTCCCTGTCCACACTGCTCGGACTCTAGGTTGTTCCGCCGGGAACAATCCGAGGCTGGCCCTGAGCTGCATGCACCTCCCAGGTCCAAGCCGCTCAGGTTCAGGCACTCGGGTAGTCCTCAGAGGCGCAGACTCAGTTGGGCCTGCGTTTTGTGCTCTTCCCAGGCGAGCGCCAATGCTGCGACTTATCGCCTCCCCGCCACTCGGTTATCTGGATGTAAAACCGGCGCACCTTCTCAGGCAGATGTTGACCGTCCAGACCCCCAAGAAGTTTTAGTTAGCAAAGAAGCCTGCTTACAGCGATGCAGCCCACGCCGCGCCTCCCTGCCCAGCCCCGGTTTGCTAATGGCGGATGCAGGCGTCTGCGCTGCTTCTCTGCTGGGGGAGTTACCGTAGGGCTCGCAATCTGCGAGTTTTAAATTGTTTATTTATTTTTTCTCCCTGTTATGTTGCCCTCTGTGCTTCCAAAGCTCGGCACAGATTCGGCAGTGAGAAGGTTTCCTGATGTTTGGAAACTTCTCTCTTTTTAAGATTCCCTTCCCGGGACAGAACTCCGTCCCTCCCTCTTTTGTCTCTTTTTTTTGTTTGTTTTTAATATTTTTTCCTACCTCCTTTCGAAGAGTTGGGTTGCTTTTCTGGGTGCCTGATGTCCTCTGCCGGCATTCAGAAGTTGTTTTGTGGAATTTACTCGACGTTTAAATGCTCTTTTGATGAATTTGTGGGGGAGAAAGTGTTCTCCCCGTCCTACTCCTCCGCCATCTTGGCTCCTCCCTCTTGATTTCCTTTAAAATGCTTATAATAGTATCAGAAAAAATTAACAAAAAATGTTACTAGCAATAAAGAGGGATATTTTACAAGAACAAAAGAATTGATTCATCTTGAAAACATTATAATTTCAACATATATGCATTTCTGAATAGAACTTCCAAATAGTCTATTTGGGCTGCTATAACAAAATACCATAGGCTAGGTGGCTTATAAATAATAGGATATTTATTTCTCATATTTCTGAAGGCTTGGAAGTCATAAATAAAGTTGCTGGCAGATGCAGTGTCTGATTTCTGGTTCACCCAAGATGTCTGTCAAAGTGTCTTTCCCCATAACTCACAAGAACAAGAAAAGCAGTGAATTTAATAAGTACTATACAGCATGCATGGTGCATCTGCTTTATATATATTATCTAATTCAATGTTTAGTCTCATATAAACCATATGAAGTAGTTATTCTCATTTCACAGGTGTGGAAACTGAATACACAGATGTGTTAAATAACATAAACAAATTATAGGATGATAGGGTCTGGTTTGGGCTTCTCAGGTGGCACAGTGGTAAAGAATCCATCTGCCATTGCAGGAGATGCAAGAGACACAGGTTTGATCCCTGGATCAGGAAGATCTTCTGGAGGAGGAAATGACAACCCTCTTCAGTATTCTTGCCTGGAAGATCCCATGGACAGAGGAGCCTGGCAGGCCATAGTCCATGGGATCACACAAAGTCAGACACGACTAATCACATACGCTTGTCATGTCATCAGGTCTGGTTTGGGAATCAAACTCAACACAAATGTGAATGCCCTATGTTATTTAGCTTTTCTAAATGTAGTAGAACTTGGTACTTCTTCCCCATCAAATCAATCTCTTATCTTTTGTGATAATTGCTTCAATTTATGGAGATTTTACTATGTGTTGGGTACTGTTCTACCCAACAGAGGAACACTCTGTCACACATTACCATGATGGTACATGGTACCAACACATTACCTGTCACACATTACCATGTTGGTACTCCCAACAGTGCTATGAGATGGGCGTTACTATAGTTTATTTTAGCAACAAGCACACCCAATTGGTAAGTGATGTAATACATTTGAAATAGTAACACTATTTTCCTTGAGACATGACATTGGATTATATATATATATATATATAAACTCAACATACTGTGTTTTTGGAGTAAACCAGCAATGGTGATGGAGAAGGCAATGGTGCCCCACTCCAGTACTCTCGCCTGGAAAATCCCATGGATGGAGGAGCCTGGTGGGCTGCAGTCCATGGGGTCGCTAAGAGTCAGACATGACTGAGTGACTTCACTTTCACTTTTCACTTTCATGCATTGGAGAAGGAAATGGCAACCCACTCCTGTGTTCTTGCCTGGAGAATCCCAGGGACGGGGAAGCCTGGTGGGCTGCCATTTATGGGGTTGCACAGAGTCAGACATGACTGAAGTGACTTAGCAGCAGCAGCAGCAATGGTGAGATGGTGAGAGTGAATCATGAAAACAAAACAGACTTTTGTCTTACCTCTGCCACTAGTTATCTTGGGCAGAACTTCTCACCAGGGATTCTGGTCCCTGTCTTGTGTGGGTGTCAGGCTCAAATGAGCAAATTATATAAAATGGCTTTAGACATGATAAAGTGTTTTAAAAAAATAAGGCATTATTAATATAAACTAGGTCAGAATCAGTAAATCCATAAAGTTTTATAACACTCTGCTTGCTCATTAAGGTAGCAGAGTGGTTTCAAATCAATAATTTACAGCAGAGTGAGGCAGTGTGGGCTGGTGTGGGAGAAAAGAATGTCAGGGCCTGAAAACCCAGATCTATAAGTTGCTACCAGAGTTCACTCTAACCCTAGGCAGGTCCCTTATCATCTACACTTGCAAAATTATGAACACATTACTGACCTATTATATAGAACTTTTATTAAGAGGCACTGATAAAAAGTGATTATACAACACTTTACGTAAGGTACGTATTCTATATACGTACACAGATGTACGTAAATCTATTCTAGCATAGGTCATGAATTTTATTTGAACATTTATTTCAGTAGGTAGAGTTCTTTAAATTCTAAAGTTTAAACTTAAATTTCAAAATTGATTATTGCAATTAAGACTGGGAGTGGGCTGAATTATAGGCCTATATTTTCACCTTTTCAGTTGTCTGTGTTGGTAGCTATAAAAGTAATTCAGTAATAAAGATCTTATAACTCTATATCCTGTTGCCTAAATGATCAGATATTTTATAGCATTTAAAATAAAATAATGGAACCGTGCTTCACAGTGACTCATGTCTATATAGAGGGATAAAACCACTTGAGGTCGAAAGAGGTACTGGAATCATCACTTGCTTCCGCAACTGCAGAGAAGAACTCACAGAGTGATTTTTGCTGGTGCTTAGTACTGAGTCCCTGGCACTATGCTCACATGTGGTAAAGGACAGCAGGTGGTCTTATTGGGCCCCCTCCCAAAGAGGCAGCATTTCCCTTTCTTTCTCATTCTTCACTCCTACCCTGCCATGTGGTTTGCCTGGAATTAATTCTTAAGTGGGAAAGAAGAGTAAATTTATCTTCATTTTTATTCCTATGCATGCATTCTTTTTTTATGGTAGTGGCAACAGACTTCTTAAAAAATTGCAAGTTGTCAATCTGCAGACAAAGAAGGGAGGAAGCAGGAAGCTCTTATTTTCCTTATGCTGGTTACATCCGCATTCTGTGGAATTTCTCATAGGCAAAATGAATATTGGTGGCTAAGTAGTTATAAATCCAGGGGCACTTGAAAACTTTTTTCTCAAAAAATGTCCCTGTTTTCACGGGATGCTTAAAGGCCAAAGAATGGCTTTCTTTCTTTCTTTTTTTTTTTTTTTTGAGTATTTCTAAATATTCAAGATCATAGTATTTAAAGATTCACGTATAGGATTAAGTATAGGTGTGATTCATTAGTTATTTGCAATATTTTATATTTCAGTGTAAGCAGTCTTTCTCTAAAGACAAACCTTTAGCTCTCATTAAAATCCCAAAGGTATTCGTGGTTTAAGAAACTTCAAAGAAACAGAGGCAATGCTCTGCCTAAGTTGTTAAGATGTTATCCATCCTCAATTCATGCTATACTCTCAAAAATATCATTTTGGAATTCTTCTTGAAACACTACTTTTATTGTTTTATCACTCTGCTCAAATATCTTTCTGCCACCCTTTTAGCTGCTACATAAAATCCAGTCACCTTAGCCTAAAATTCAGGATTCTCTATGCATGTGACCAAGCAACAATCACCGTTTAAACTATTGCTCCGAGGTGGCCCAGTGGTAAAGAATTTGCCTGACAATAAAGGAGACGCAAGAGATGTGAGTTCTGTATCTAGGTCTGGAAGATCCACTGGAGAAGGGAATGGCTACCCACTCCAGTATTCTTGCCTGGAAAATTCCATGGACAGAGGAGCCTGTTGGGCTATGGTCCCTGGGGTCACAAAGAGTTGGACATGATTGAGTGGCTGAGCACACACACCTACGACCAAAAGTTGGCTTAAAAGCTCAACATTCAGAAAACTAAGATCATGGCATCTGGTCCCATCACTTCATGACAAATAGATGGAGAAACAGTGGCTGAATTTATTTTTCTGGGCTCCAAAATCACTGCAGATGGTGATTGCAGCCATGAAATTAAAAGACGCTTACTCCTTGGAAGGAAAATTATGACCAACCTAGATAGCATACTAAAAAGCAGAGACATTACTTTGCCAACAAAGGTCTGTCTAATCAAGGCTATGGTTTTTCCAGTGGTCATGTATGGACGTGAGAGTTGGACTGTGAAGAAAGCTGAGTGCCGAAGAATTGATGCTTTTGAACTGTGGTGTTGGAGAAGACTCTTGAGAGTCCCTTGGACTGCAGGAAGATCCAACCAGTCCATTCTAAAGGAGATCAGTCCTGGGTGTTCATTGGAAGGACTGATGTTGAAGCTGAAACTCTGGTTGGTACTTTGGCCACCTGATGCGAAGAGCTGACTCGTTTGAAAAGACCCTGATGCTGGGAAAGATTGAGGGCAGGAGGAAAAGGGGACGACAGAGGATGAGATGGCTGCATGTCATCACCGACTCGATGGACATGGATTTGGGTGAACTCCGGGAGTTGGTGATGGACAGGGAGGTCTGGAGTGCTGCGATTCATGGGGTTGCAAAGAGTCAGACACAACTGAGCAACTGAACTGAAAGGGGAACACTTGCGTTTCCCAGACTACCTATGTTTTACAGTTTCTGTATCTTTGCCAATATGAGGATTCTTTCATGAAATGATGTCTTTTCATCCTCACTTTGTAAGTCCTGACTGTCCTAAATTAAGGTTGTCCAAAGAACCTTCCCTGATGTGCTAGCTTGTTCTGTTGTTGAGTTGGTCAAGATGAGTCTATGTTTTTTCCATGATGCCCTTCCCTGTGGAGTTCCAGGTTAAAGTTGGCCAAAAGAATTAGTAAAGTTTTAGAGCGGAAAGTGAAGCAGCAGCCATTGCCCTTTGAAAGTCTTTGCCATCAGAAACAATAATAGATGCAGAATTATTGGGTGTGGGGAGGAGAGGGAGGGGATAGCTAGCCACCTGAATGCAGGGGTTGACTACTTTGGACTACGTAGATGAGGAAGGGTCAGTGCTTTGATCTTACATGAACACATCGTACGCTGGATTTGAATTTGCCACACCTGACTACAAGGCTCCTGCCAAAAGCACTGTCCAAGCACAGACAGGATTTACTCATTCACTAGCATTATATTAATAGTTCCCTTATTCCTTTGCATTGACAGTGACTCTGCCTCCCTACCTGAACCCTGACTGATCCATGTGCTCTTCTGAGGCAGAAAGGCTGCAGGTCCAGAGTTCATCATCTGAAAAACTCCGAGCCAGTTTTAGAATTTAGATCAATTTTCCTTTTAGAAAGACAGTATGGTGCATACACTGTGTAATATTTAACAAGGTGGCTCAGATGGTAAAACGTCTGCCTGCAATGCGGGAGACCCGGGTTCGATTCCTGGGTCGGGAAGATCCCCTGGAGAAGGAAATGGCAATCCACTCCAGCACTCTTGCCTGGAAAATCCCATGGACGGAGGAGCCTGATAGGCTACAGTCCATGGGGTCGCAAAGAGTCGGACATGACTGAGCGACTTCACTTTCACTTTCATAGTGGGATCTAGGATGACATCTCTAATTCAGACACAGTCATATTTCTGCACTGGAATTTAAGTGGGAGAAGGGATTCCCTGGTGTCTCAGATGGTAAAGAATCTGCCTGCAATGCAGGAGATGCAGGTTCAATCCCTGGGTTGGGGAGATCCTCTGGAAAAGGGAAAGGCTACCCACTCCAGTATTCTGGCCTGGAGAAGTCCATGGATTTGTAGTCCATGGGATCACAAACAGTCCAACACAACTGAGCAACTTTAAAGAAGAAAGAAAAGAATGGCTAACACTTTCATTTTCATAAATAGCCTTGTATCATTTCAGATCAGTTTTCATTGCTCATTATGCAAAATGTATTATTCTTGGAGCTTTTTGGATTTCTAATTTGGAGGAAAGATGTTGTACATGTGTATCTGGCACAAAATAAACTGAGTAGAAACTCAGTACATTTTATCTTTAAGGTTTATCCTCTCATTTTCATTACATTTTGTAGTACCTATAATTTTTTCATATCAGATCAGATCAGATCAGATCAGTCGCTCAGTCGTGTCCTACTCTTTGCAACCCCATGAATCGCAGCACACCAGGCCTCCCTATCCATCACCAACTCCCGGAGTTCACTCAGACTTACGTCCATCGAGTCAGTGATGCCATCCAGCCATCTCATCCTCTGTCGTCCCCTTCTCCTCCTGCCCCCAATCCCTCCCAGAGTCTTTTCCATCAGAGTCTTTTCCAATGAGTCAACTCTTCGCGTGAGGTGGCCAAAGTACTGGAGTTTCAGCTTTAGCATCATTCCTTCCAAAGAAATCCCAGGGCTGATCTCCTTCAGAATGGACTGGTTGGATCTCCTTGCAGTCCAAGGGACTCTCAAGAGTCTTCTCCAACACCACAGTTCAAAAGCATCAATTCTTCAGCACTCAGCCTTCTTCACAGTCCAACTCTCACATCCATACATGACCACAGGAAAAACCATAGCCTTGACTAGATGGACCTTTGTTGGCAAAGTAATGTCTCTGCTTTTGAATATGCTATCTAGGTTGGTCATAACTTTCCTTCCAAGGAGTAAGTGTCTTTTAATTTCATGGCTGCAGTCACCATCTGCAGTGATTTTGGAGATCACTGCACCCAAAAATAAAGTTTGACACTGTTTCCACTGTTTCCCCATCTATTTCCCATGAAGTGATGGGACCGGATGCCATGATCTTCGTTTTCTGAATGTTGAGCTTTAAGCCAACTTTTTCACTCTCCACTTTTACTTTCATCAAGAGGCTTTGTAGTTCCTCTTCACTTTCTGCCATAAGGGTGGTGTCATCTGCATATCTGAGGTGATTGATATTTCTCCCAGCAATCTTGCTTCCAGCTTGTGTTTCTTCCAGTCCAGCATTTCTCATGATGTACTCTGCATATAAGTTAAATAAACAGGGTGACAATATACAGCCTTGACATACTCCTTTTCCTATTTGGAACCAGTCTGTTGTTCCATGTCCAGTTCTAACTGTTGCTTCCTGACCTGCGTACAAATTTCTCAAGAGGCAGATCAGGTGGTCTGGTATGCCCATCTCTTTCAGAATTTTCCACAGTTTATTGTGATCCACACAGTCAAAGGCTTTGGCATAGTCAATAAAGCAGAAATAGATGTTTTTCTGGAACTCTCTTTTTTCATATAGTGGTGTATTATTATTACTTGTTCATGTTTTAGATCTACTGAACATCAGGACTCTTGAATAATGATGATAAGTCCTGTAGTTTAGAAGAATCATCTGTGATTGTTGCTTTACAGAGCTCATGTCTTAGGCAAAGCAGCAAAATTTAGTCCTTTAGTGTGTGAACCAGTCCATCCTAAAGGAAATCAGTCCTGAATATTCATTGGAATGACTAATGCTGAAGCTAAAACTCCAATACTTTGTCCACCTGATGTGAAGAACTGACTCATTTGAAAAGACCCTGATTCTGGGAAAGATTGAAGGCGGGAGAAGAAGGGGGCAGCAGAGGATGAGATGGTTAGATGGAATCATCGACTCAATGGACATGAGTTTGAGCAAGCTCCGGGAGTTGGTGATGGACAGGGAAGCCTGGTGTGCCGCAGTCCATGGGGTTGCAAAAAGTTGGACACGACTGAGTGACTGAACTGAACTGAATGTGTGAACCTGAAACCATCCAGTGATGAAATAAAGCATCTGTTTTAATAGTTATGTGACAACACACAAAGTAATTCACCCCTTCATGTTTCAGTTTCCATATCTGTAAAATTGGGATGATAGTACCTTCCTCTAAAGCATTACTGCAAATCATCTTGCCTATATAACACTGACAAAGCATTGAGCATGGTATCTACATATAGTAAGAACTTATGAGTCCAATCTGTGGTTATTATTTCACTGCATCATGGCAATGGTTATGAACACCACCTACCCTCATCTACTGGAGTGCCTACTTTATGGTGCATACTGGAAATATTCATTTTGCAAGAATGAGTAGTTAAATGAATGGAGATATTAGCTGGAAAATACCATTTATGTAACAATATCTTAGTATTTCTCTTCTCTACATGCTAAGTCTCTTAAGTAGTGTCTGACTTTTTGCAACCCTATGGACTGTAGCCCACAGAGAGAGGCTCCCCTCTCCATGAGATTCTTCAGGCAAGAATACTGGAGTGGGTTGCCATGCCTTCCTTCTGGGGATCTTCCTGACTCAGGTATCGAACTTGCATCTCTTGTGTCTCTGGCATTGGCAGGCAGGTTCTTTACCACTAGCACCACCTGGGAAGCCCAGGGGAATAAATGTACATCTGTGTTCTTTCAACCAAAGTTCTTGCCTGTGAGTGAAAGTAATTGGCTTCCAGCAAAGAATGGATATATATACCTGTGGGAGTAAGCAAAGACCCTTCAGGAACATGTGAGAAGTGGCAATGAGTATGGCAAATGCTATTACAGTTGAGCACTCTGAAATGTCCGTCAGAATTGCAGTGTCATTGCATAGTCACTTAGGTATCTAGACTTCCCATTCATGGAGCTGACTTGGTACATAGTAGGAGTTGAATTGGACAGGAAGTTCAGTCACTCATTTTGTTTTTCCCTGATCCCTAGGCACTATCCAGTGGAAGGTGCTTAAAAATGGGCTCATTTTAACTGATTGCTTCTTGCACGCTAGCAATTTTACATGAAATAATATTTGGCCAAATATCTCAAGTGGGTCATATATTAGATGCCTGGAACTTCCTAATAGATTGTTTGAGCATGGATATTGGAAAGTTTAAAGATTTTAATCACTATGTAATATATATGTGTATCTCTATACATACATATAATTATCATATTAATGATTGGCTTCCCAGGTAGCACTAGTGGTAAAGAACCATCCTGCTAGCGCAGGAGACATAAGAGATGTGGGTTTGATCTTTGAGTTGGGAAGATCCCCTGGAGGAGGGCATGGCAACCCACTCCAGTATTCTTTACTAGAGAATCCCATGGACGGAGGAACCTGGTGGGCTACAGACCAAAGTGTCGCAAAAAAGTCAGATACGACCGAAGCAACTTAGCATCCATGGTAGAAAATAAAGCACAGTTTTCAGATAATTCTGTCTCACCAATAAATGAAGTAGAAATATTCTTAGTTTTATGAAATTTGCACTTACATTTAACTTGAGATAAGGAGTGTCCTAGAAAGAATTCTTTTCAATGGAGTAGAGGACTGAATTCCTCAATTACCTCTAGTGAGTGAAAGTTGCTCAGCCATGTCTGACTTTTTGCGACCCCTTGGACTATACAGTCCATGGAATTCTCCAGGCAAGAATACTGGAGTGGGTAGCCGTTCCCTTCTCCAGGGATGTTCCCAACACAGGTATCGAACCCAGGTCTCCCACATTGCAGGTGGATTCTTTACTAGCTGAGCCAGCAGGGAAGCCCAAGAATACTGTAGTGGATAGCCTATCCCTTCTCCAGGGGATCTGCATGACCCACGAATTGAACTGGGGTCTCCTGCATTGCAGGCGGATTCTTTACCAGTTGAGCTACTTGTTGGGAATATTATTTAATACATGAAGGTTAGTTTCTTGAATTGTAATATATATGCATCTATCTACTTACCAATTTAGGCAAAATTATTCTTTAGATCTGTTGAATCTTAGTTGTTCAAGAAGTATTACTGAGAACTTTCATTACAATGAGTGTGAATTGTAGATAAACCGAAAAATGAGTCAGGGAAGCCCATGCTCATTTACAGGACTCAGTGAATTTATGGTCTAATATTGGCATAAATAAGTTGCATCAAGTGCAAGATTCTACTTCAAATGCTGTATTTAGAAGGCTTCTAAAACAGAGTCCAGAGTCAGGGGAAAAAATTCTGTGATAAAGTAGCAATACCAGTCAAAAATAGACATAGAAACAGGAGTGGCAGCAGGCATGACTTATGCTTGCTGTTCCTCATCTAATCTTTAAAATTGTATGCCTTCACTACTTGTTTCTAAAGATAGGCCAATAAATTCTTTGTAAAGCTGGATTGAGAGAAATAGAACAAACATGCTGGAAAAGCAGGAGTTTTTTTTATAATAATAGCTAAGTATATCAGCTATTGATAAACATATGTTAGCATTTACCTATTCATTCTGTTGGAGAAAACTAGCTAACTCTTTAAGTGTTTTGCCCTCCAGGCTTACATTAAAAGTTAATTATCACCACGTGGGACAGGCCTCCTGAGGCCATCCCAGCCCTGAACTAGTATCAGCAAAACGTGCACCTCACATTAGCTCCTGAGTTGCTAACCTCTCACAATAGAATGCTTTCTCCTTGAGTGAATGCTTACATGCTAAAAAAACCACACCACTTTCTGTCTGAGTATTAAGCTGAAGCAGGATGACTTTTACCTGAAGAAGAATAAAATTTAAGGACAACGCACCAAAGAAGAGATGCCATTCTGTAGGGCTGTCATTAGCTCACAAAATTACCCAGAATTTATTCTGCATGCAGTTGAATGTGTGTGGCCGTCTGTCTGTCTCTGCCTTTCTCATGTAAATAAGATTCTTCATCTTGCCTTTTTGTGAAATTTGCCATGGATATTTGGGAGTAATATGGTCTAATAGTAGCCAGCAGGAACAAAGATAGTTTAAGGTGACATGCAGTAAGTGAAATTGTTAGTTGCTCTGTCGTATCTGACTTCTTGCGACCCCACGGACTATAGGCTGCCAGGCCCCTCTATGGAATTCTCCAGGCAAGAATACTGGAGTGGGTAGCCATTCCCCTTCCAGGAATCTTTCTGACCCAGGGATTGAACCCGGGTCTCCTGCATTGCAGACAGATTCTTTACCTTCTGAGCCCCCAGGATGTTTTGATTGGCTCTGGATCACCTTTGCTCCTAAATCTCTCTTTGACTAGTTTGCAGAAGACCTTCGGTTTTTTCCATCACTTTAATTTCTCAGCCTATTAAATAGAAGCAAGTTGTGCATGGATCAATGGTGAGTGGATTTCAAGACCAATCCTAGTCTATGTATCTGAGGTCAAAAATTAAATTTAAAACAGGAGAGACTAAAGTTTGGATTTCTTTGGAGGGTACCAAAACTACAACCTTTAATACACTATTATTGTATTTATTGGAGAAGGAAATGGCAGCCCACTCCAGTATTCTTGCCTGGAGAACTCCATGGACAGAGGAGCCTAGCGGGCCACAATTCATGGGATCACAAAGAGGCGGACACAACTGAGCGACTAACAGTATTGTACTTATAGGTTGGTCTCATTGATTTACCATTTATTTAGGTTTCAGGTTATCTTTTCACTTGTTTATTAGGTTATCCCCTCCCCAGTTTGACTGTAAATTCCTTGAGGACAGGAGCTTTCTCTTTACAGTTCTTTAGTAGTGTCCATTGCAGTGCTTTATGTTTGGAATATTGCAGAGAATCTGAGTGTCTAGAAATCCTTGGAAATTCACCCATTAATTTGTAATTTTCTGGACTATGCAATTGCTCTTATCAGAATCTCTGTTTTCCTACACTTCCTGCCAATTGATTTGTTTTTAGGTATCAGTGGCAACCCACTCCAGTGTTCTTGCCTGGAGAATCCCAGGGATGGGAGAGCCTGATGGGCTGCCGTCTATGGGGTCGCACAGAGTCGGACATGACTGAAGCGACTTAGCAGTCCTCTTTATAGGCCAGTGGTTATAATCACTCTAAAAAAGATGATTACTGAAATGCATTCATAAAAAGCTTTCTTTTTTTGAATTAAAAGTGATGTCTGCCTGGTTTGAAAATATTAGTAATAGTCTTCAGCCAGTGAAGAAAGTTTTCAGACTGAACTTACAGTACTAAACAGCCTGAATTTATATGCTCATGTACCAATGAAGCAGAATAATGTGCCATGTCCTAATAATGAGGGAAATATGATCTCACTGCCATCACTTCAACCCTATAAAATACATAATTTCCATATCCCTATTTTCAGTTTTTTGAATTTTCTTAAGCCTTTATTAGCATATCACATTTAATGAATGCATTTGTTCAATAACAGTTGTTAAGGCTATGCAAACATTCTAAGAATGGTTCAGTATCTTTTGCCTTAAATTCTGTGTGAGTTGAAATCAGGGCCCATACATGCTTAACTCACCAGTTTCATTATCAAGTGCATGAAGAGCCTTCATACATGCTTTGGATGAAAAAGAATATACTACATCATCCAGAATGAAGGAAGGGGACTGTTAGGGCATTTTAAAGGGAGACATTACATAATTATGGTGGAGAAAAGTTGCCATGATGCTACATATGCAGGGGAAAACGAGATATGAGGAGACAAAGAGGAGAAGAAAATAACTCACACAAGAATTGAATTGGACCAGTAAAACATCTGAAATTCTACTCCTCTCATCAATGTCAAAAAATAGGAAGAGAACAGGTGATCTGAGCATGCTGCTGACAGCCATCCTCACACCCTCTTGGTCTATAAAATACTTCTTTAGCTTCCTTGAACAAAGACACCACAGCGAGCTACACAAGGTGTAGCAAGGAAAGGAAAGCTGTCCTGTCTCCGCTGCGTGCATTAGTCATTTTTTTTTTCCTCTGAGTCTGTGTCTTAATTGCCTTGCCTGTCTTATTAGATTGAAAACCCACTGGGTTGGGACCATCGCTACTAAGGTGTGCAGCCCTGAGCTTGGCAGGTGATCAGCACTCAATAAATGTCTATTGCTACCATAAACCAATGTATAAATTTCAGAAATAGGCATAATAATGGACCTGACAGATTAATGCCCAGGGCTATTTTTGTACAGCAGCATGGGCTAGCCAAATCAAAATCAGACATCTCAGATTCAATTCTTCTCAGTTTTGCATGTAATTCTCAGCCTTTCACATTTTTTGTCCTGTGACAGACAGGAAGAAATAAGTCAACTTTTCAACATAATTGAATTAAAAAACATCTCTCTTTCTTTTTTTGGTGGGGGGGGGGGGCCATGGGAGTCTGTTTCTCAAATGCTGTTGACCCATTATATAGATGGCATTGCTTTTTTATTATTGATAGGGTGGTTTCACATGCTGCAGCAAATATGATACATGATATCTATACTCAGCACTTCAAGTCCTTGTCTTTATGGGAGCTCTTCTCTAGGAGCAAGAAACTATTTAAAGAAATCATCTACTTCATACTTTAATGCTTTCTCTGAGGTAACTAAGGAAGAACTTCATCAGTTTTTCTCTTTGGGTAACAAAATTAACACGTGGAGAAATTGAGTGACTTAAGCAAGATCCCCCAGAGAAACAGTGGTGAAGCCTTAAGTAGAATTCCCCTTAACTAAGAGCTCTTCACAGAGTCAGGGTTGTTTCTGGGGGTCATTGAAGCTTTTTGCAGTCACAATAAAATACAATGAGCTTCACATTCCATTTCCTTTCTTACATGAAATGTCAGTTTTGCCTACCTCTGAGAGAAGGTTTTTTTCCCCATCTTTACAAACCTTCCTGTAGCTACAATCTGCTATTAGTTTTCCTTTTGTAGTTAAACATTTATGTATTTCTTTCGTTGGTTTATGTGTAAAACGTAACCCAAACCAGGTCACACAAATGCCTAACATGATCATAAAATGACTTGAAAATTGCAATAAATTCTTTTAATAACTGAATATTTGTCTGTGACAGAAAGATTATAAATTATAAAAAAATAAATAATCTATTTTCAGATCCAGGCTTTTTGAATGTCAGTCCAAGGACAAAGAGCTTTTGACCAATGAGGGTTAATGAGAGGAAACTGGATATTTAGAATAGGAATGAATGCAAAATTTGATCCCGTGCCTACATAAAAGGAAGAATTTAGGGTTCAGATTTATACTACATAAATGAAGAGGGCTAAAAGAGGAAATGGTTTATATAATTTTATGGACAAAAATGCCTTTATATCTATTATAAGAGATGTTTCAGGTGTTTCTAGAATATTGCCAGCAAATACATACATTCATACAGAGCTATCCACTAGGACTTGAAATTCTTGGATGGAATGCAAAGGCAAGGGAAATATTTCCATGTAAATATTACTTTCCTTAAATATATTTATATGAAAGTAAATAAATAAAATTTTGATTAATCATCTTTTTCCAAAAATATTTTGAGTGTTTATAGTATATCAGGCTGTTGATGAAGCATTATGGTTGGTTTTTTTTTTTTTTTCTTATTCTTTCTAGCCTCCCTTTCCCCAAAATAGATTTATGGATGCCTCATGTCTTTTGTTTGAAACAGAGATGGATAATAAAGTTTATAGAGGAAATATGACAGCTACCCAGAGTGGGGAAAAAGTGTCCACAAAGATTCTGAAGTTTGTGAGCTTGGGTTACTGTGAGAATGGTGGTACCCTTAATAAAAGTAATCAAGTCCCAAGTCAGGAAAATACATAATTTGTAAAGGGGTACTTAATGACTTTAGTTTGGACCAAGATGTGACTATGAAGCCATCAGACAGAAGTTACCTGGCATTTATTGTATAGAATAGAATTAGAATTTGAAGCAGTTTGAACTAATTTGTCCTGATGCCCCAGTTCAGTCATTATCCACCAAAATATGTTAATTTAATTCAATATTTGTCTATTTTATTTTGTGTGCATAATTGTTGTGCATATAAATAAAAACCAAAGTGTTCGATACATCTGGAAGAAATTTTTCCTTGTAGAGGAAAAATTGAGTTTTTCTGGAGGAAAAATTGAAAGTATTTCTCTATAGGTAATTGATTAGCTGACATTCTACTATGGTCTCAAATCTGGAGTAAGTTTTCCTTGAAGATAGGTTAAAGCAGGAGAAATATTCTTTAAAAATTAGAGAAATACCTGTTTTTGAAATTATATTTATTTATAATATACTGAAATTGGTAAAATCCATGCAAGATCTTTTTTTTTTTTCCTTAGTATTTAGAAGCCCTGTGTCCTTAGAAGAATGATTAAATTTTGTGATTTGACTTGCTAAAAGAGGTAGCGAGCATGAGGAAAACCAAAACAAATGGAACAGCCCTGCAAAACATTTAGACAGTGGTACGGCCATATTTTCAGCAGCTTCTTTCATTGCCTCTGACTAACTTTCCATCACAAATACCTTGTTTCTGCTGTTTCCAATCCTTTTTCAGGCATCTCTGGACCTCAGGAATCATGGGTCAGTTGGCATGACTTAGAGGTTAGGAGACACATGAATAACTAACGAGAGGTACAATTTTGTCCTTTGTTCACTCAAATTTTTCATTTGTCCAATTTGATTAGAGAGATTTTCACCTACCCATAAGGTTCACTCTCTGCAAAGGCTTCATGGACTTTCCAAGATCAGAGGTCTTAACCAAAAAGCATCTTCCAATGAGAGTGTACAACATATAGTTCATGAACTCTGCTGGAATCAGGAAGACTTGAACTCTCATCCAAATTATGTCACTCATTAACTGTGTGACTTGGACAAATCACTCAGCCCTTTATAAGCTTCAGTGTCCTACATTAAATCAAGACAACAAAGGTACATGAGGTTTGTTATGGGTGTTAAATGAGATATGCAGAAACTATACTGTTGCATGTAATAAATCATCAATACATAGGATATTCATTGCTGTAACTAACCTCTGCTCTTCAGGTAAAATATAAGCCAGATTAGAAAACTAGCACAAAAGAGAACAGGACATAAGAAGAGAAGCACATAAGAAGAGAAGTAAAGGATGAGAAATACAATGATTGTTTTAGTCATACTATGTCAGAGTTCCTGCATTAAATTACTTCTTGGTTTCAGCAGTCTTTTCTACTTTGCTGATCAAGTCCTGGTTCTATCAATAGCTGAACTGCCTGCTCCCGCTCCTTTTTTGCCTGTGACCTTCAGTGGGTCACTTTAGGCACACTTTTGTTTTTGAAATTCTGTAAATTAATACAATGTTTTTTCGAATTCTGGAATTTGAATTAGTGAATCTGGTTCTCTTTGTAATCTTTCTAAAATTCAGTTTGGGGGTTATATGCTGCACTAAAGCCCAAGCAGACTCTGTGATATATGTTGACTATAAAAGATCCTCCAGCCTTTTGTTTTTTTTGGCATCCCCTCCCTCCACTGATCCTATTTTTCTACCATCCCAGGATACCATCACACCATGATGTTTTTACCATAGGTCTTTGTATGTATTGCTTCTTAATCTGGTTGTTTCTTGAGTTTGTCAAAAATTCTGCTTTTTTGCCTTACCTAATCCAATAAGATGAAATAAATCATTACTCCTCACTTTGTATCACCACAGAGCTTTCTATAGAGCCCTATTATTGTATTAATCATATCATATTGCAGTTCTTTATTAGATCACTCATTTACTAAATTTATGACCTGCTTGAAGAAACTTAGTTTCAGGGTCAAGAAGAAACAAAGGTAAACAAAACATATCCAGAAATCAACTGTATCTGCTTGTCATTAATTGGTACTCAATTAATGTTTGGCGAATTAATTATCTACCCTCAAATGCTTTGAGGGAGCCTTGGTATTACTAATATCACAGATTCCCTGTGATAATCTCAAGTGATCTGCTTCATCAACATTCATTAAATGTTTGGAGTAACTTTTGAATTTTAAAAAGGTTTTGCTGTTTTAAAATTAATCTTTTCATAAGTTTAGCAATGTCTCTGAGAAGGCAATGGCACCCCACTCCAGTACTCTTGCCTGGAGAATCCCAGGGACAGGGGAGCCTGGTGGGCTGCCGTCTCTGGGGTCGCACAGAGTCGGACACGACTGAAGCGACTTAGCAGCAGCAGCAGCAGCAGCAGCAATGTCTAATGAGATGTCCTTTAGCTATCCCTGTTATGACCAAATAACAATAGCTAACAGAGAATGAACATTTATTGTCATCCAAGCACTTGGTCAAGGTGTATATCACTGAATTCTCTCAACAAACCCACAATGTGGTTACCATGTTTATCCCCATTGAATAGTAGTGAAAGGCACATAGAATTTAACTTGCTCAAAGTCACATACACAGTTAGTGATTGGTGGAGCTAAGATCTAAGCTTAGAAAATCTGTTGATGAAGACTACTCTTAACCACTGTGTTATATTATTACTAAAGTAAACCAGGCTGTAGTAACCCAAGTAAGGAACACTCTAAATAGCTTTGTAGCCAGTTACCATTAACACTGCACCTTTTCTTCCCCTAACCCAACCAAGAAATCTCTCCCCATATTTTATAGATATTCATCTCCCACATTCTTCAATATGTTTATCCAAGAAAAAAGACTCCTAGAATCTAAACTGTGTGTTTTACATATGCAAATTGTCCAGTATTTTAGCCAGCATGCTTTAAATTATTTGCTTCAATGTTTGTTGCTGTCTTTAAAAATTAGCACTAAAATGATGATTATATTCATTGCCACCAGCTAAAAAGCACTGGACTCCTACAGTGCAGCTTGAGGGATTTTGTAGGTTTTCTTTTTTTTCCATTAATATTTAAGCTTACGTTAAGGCAGACAAAACTGAATACATAACAAATAACCATCAAGGTTATCCTTTATGGGTCAAACATAATGAGTCTCAATTATTAAAATTCACTGCAAATTGAAGGCAGTGATTTTTACTATGAATATTTTGCAAGTTCTTCCTCAAGCTTGCTGGTTTTCCAATTTTAATAAACTTACAGTATTATCTAGTCATTGGATAGAGTTAGATGTTAGCTTTTCTTTTTCTTAAAGGTCTCTAATCCCTTATGTTAATAGTAAATAACCTCTAGGCTGCAATATGCTCATTTGTGTGTCAAAATGAGTTAAAAGCAGCAAGTCCTGGGTTTTAAGGAGTGTGGTCAGAGTCTATGACCCTGAGGGGGAAGTCCAAGGATCCCTGAGACCACTTGAGCCTAATCAAGGTTGAACTAAAATGATACCAGTTCCTAGGGTGTCTCAAATCCCCAACGTCCTTTGGGAACCCCACCGTGGAAGACCTGATTCTGAAACATGCCAGAGTTCCCTAATATGTGACCAGACACTACCTCTGCCTTCCCAGCTCCAGGATCCTTCCTTTTTGGTCTCACATTCTTTTGTTGTTGTTAATTAGTAACTATTTATTGAATTTTTGTTACAGTATTGCTTCTGTTTTCTGTTTTGTTTTTTTTTGGCTCCAAGGCATGGGAGATCCCAGCTCCCTGACCAGGGATGGAACCCACACCTGGTGCATTGGGAGGCGAAGTCTTAACCACTGGACCACCAAGGAAGTCCCTAGTCTCACATTCTTTCTCTTTCTTGTTTCTGACAACTGTCACAGGCTCTCTGTCATCTTCTGATTTATTTGAGACAGACAGGCCTTCTCCCCTGAAGACAAAGGCAGGTTGTATTGTCTATGAGTTGGCTCCCCCACACAAGCCTGTCTACCCTTCTTAGTAAATTCTATTCCCTTTGATACTCTGGGTCTGAATTCTGAACACTGAGGCTCTTTCTCAATCTCTCCCAACCTCAGAGCTCTTATTTCTTTATGTGGGACTTTATTCCCTGATGTCCTGCTCCACAGCCAGCCCTTGCTGCATACATCTTTAGCCTGCCAAAATAATGATAGATATTAAGCACGGAAAGATGGGCTTGTAGACCAATGGCTGGGATGCAGGGTCACCTGAACATGAACTTTCCCCCTAGATCAACCACATGTCACCTGATTGAGATTCCTGAGGGAACTATACAGAGAAGAAAACGTTAGAAAACTGAACAGTTAGACTGGAATCTTGAAATAGTCCTCTCTTGAGCCAGTCTGTTCCTGTGGAACAGTCCCTGTACCTGGGTCAGAAAAAAGCCTATGGTCTGAAGCACAACAGACAAAGGATGACTTATTTTATTTTTACTTACACTCAGATTGCAATTTCAGAAATTACTTCAATTATGACGTAAAGGGCTAGTCCAGGAGAAGCAAAGGCAGGAGCAGGAGAAGCAATGCAAGGGAGTTGCCTCTTGGTGCCTTGCTGGGTTTCTTGGCATTTCAGAAGGAATAGTGTACCATCTTTTCTCAGGAAAAGTATCCCAAGGAAGAGGATGAGAGGTGATGCAAACACATCGTCTGTCTCTCTGTTTCAAAGTTATGCCACTTAATTCTCACAGAGAAACTATAATGTAGCTCCCATTATCATTGCCATTGAAAAGTTGAGGCACATAGATTTTAACTTGTCTTATAGTGAGAGAGAGAGAGGAGAGATTATTCTTATGTTGGGGAATGCAGGTGGTAATTAAGGAAGAAGGAACCCCACCAAAGCCAGACTCTGGAACCTCACAAGCCTGTCTCAGGAAAATTTAACAGATTTATATTATCCATGTTATCTTTTGGTATTCAGTGAGGCACACAGGGTGTTCTTAGAGTGGCAAGGAAAGTTTTCCCTAGCTTTTCCCTCGCTTTTCCCTAACTCAGACAGGTCACCCCTGGAAAACTAGGAAGGAGGAAGTAAAGCAGACTTCTCACCCTTAGCATCCAGGGATGCAGTGAAAACCATGTAGGAAGAACATATTCTTAGGATGCTGTAAAGACATGGTCCCTCACCTACTAAGGGAACTTTATGGTCTTGGCTTTTTATTTCAGTTTGAAGTGGTTCCACCTGGAGCTGTGTAGTGTTTCAATTCACTTACAATTCTGGGTAGAATTGTTAGAAGCATGTCTGCTGGATAAAATTCATCTAATGTCAGAATGTCAGAACATAAGACAGATGGAAGATTAAGTTCAAGGAAAAAAAAACACGCATCCAGATTCCCAGATCTCTGCAGACTGAACCTGGGCTGATGGTGATGTTCACAGCCCCACCTTTGAGCTTTGGTAAGAATGCCTTTTGTTTGGTAAACTCTCTCTTAAACGGCTAGGTGTACATGACAGCTTTTGGATTCATATCAGTCTTAAGAGCTTCCTGTTACCTAACCTCTTCAGACTGTTTTTACAAACCTAAAAACAATATAAAATGATGAGATACATCTCTGTGTGTCTATCAGTCTGTCTGTCTCCCTACTTATTCACTTAGAAAAAGCAAACGCTAAATAACCTCCTGTATGCAGGGTATTTACTGCTTTAGGGCACAATCTGTTGCAGAACAGTTAAAACTGTTGCTAAGGCATCTATTGTCTTAATGTATGCCTCGGCAGCCCTGTGTTCTGTCTTGCTCTGCATCTGTGAGTACAGTGATTTATCGGTAATACTAATCTTCTTGGAAAGTCGAAGTGCTGCGAAGTCAAACACGTTTGAAGAGTGGAAAAACCGTTTCATTTTCTGTTGTTTGTTTCCATGAATTTTCCTATGACTGCTTGAGAAAACATTTTCTGTGGAAAGAGAGCACATATGTACGTAGTTGGGTAAAAAATAAGAGCAGCATCTTCTTTAGAATTTTGTTATTCTGATGAGGTCTGCCCCTGCTACTTTAATCTTCTTAGGGCAATTGTATCCTAAGGACTGCATCACCATCACCATCCATCATTGTCCTTACGTCATCATCAGGTAGCCTTACTGAACGGTCATTATGTGTAGAGCATTTAAGAAAAAAGACGAACATTTGAAAACAGAGACCCTAAACACAAATACAGTCTAACTCTTCCCTTGAAGAAGAGTTCTTCGGAGAGGGTTCCTACCCAACTCCTACCTTCTTTTCCAGTCCTTCCACAGAGTATTAGTAAAGTAGGAGAACTTGCCGTTGATTTTATACCAATAAGCAGTGGGCTGAGCCATTGCATGGAAACTCAGAGAGTACAAAGGTCAGTTGAGAGGAAGGTAAGGGTCTTCCAGGCAAAGGTACTTAGAGTTTGCACACTCAGCTGCTTTCCAGATTGACCCCAAGGTGATGACTGGGTCATGGGAAAAAGTGAGTAGGAAACTTTACTATTATTTCAAGCCTATAACACATTCTCTATCCCAGGGCATCAGAAAAATTTCTTTCTTTTTCGTTTTCTTTGTACTCAACTCCTTCACTCTACCAAATGTTGCCTTCAGCTCCCCATACGTACTAAGGTGAAAATGAGTGATAACGTCTCCAAGAGGTCATTGCTGTCAATCAGGTATAAAGTCTCTGTCAAATGCTATACAACTGACCCTTGCACAGAGAGGGAGGTGAGGGAACTGAACCCCAAGCAGTCAAGAATTCGAGTCTAACTTACAGTTGATCCTCCATATTCACGATTTCTCATCTTTGGATTCAACCAAACTTGGATTGTGTTGTACTGTAGTACGTATTTATTATAAAAGTGGACCCCATGCAGTTTAAGTCTGCGTTATTTAGGTACCAACTGTAGTTCTAAATTGAGGACATTAGTCATCACATGGAAGAAGGCTTGGCTTGTGTGAAGAAAGTCAGCAAAGATCAGGTGAGGCCTCTGACTATAGTTTGGAAGTGTTACCATAATTAGTAACGTAAATTCTGAAGACTGGTTGACCTGAATTTAAATTTAGTCTCATCACTCACTTGCTGTATGAACTCACATTGGGCAAATTTCTCAATCTTTCTAAGAGCTAACTTCCATGCAACTAGAGATAAAAGTAGTGTATACATTTTCAGGGCTGTAATGCAGATTAGTGGAGAAGGTAATGGTAACCCACTCCAGTACTCTTGCCTGGAAAATCTCATAGATGGAGGAGCCTGGTGGACTGCTGTCTATGGGGTTGCATAGAGTCAGACACGACTGAAGCGACTTAGCAGCAGCAGCAGCAGCAATGCAGATTAGATAACATAAAGCATGTGAAATGATAACCACAGGGTTGCACTCAGCTAGTACTCAGTATTTATATGAGGTGATCGATAGAACACCTGTGTGTAAAGATAGCAATGAATGATTCCACTAATTGAATCTGTAGACTCCGTTGATTTGAGTTCTTCCCGCTAAGATTAAATATTTACTTCTTTTTTTTTTCCTGGTTTAGTCTTATATATTGGTCAAAGATAAAAGTAAGCATGAACTATAAATATATACAGAAATTAATATGAAAGATAATCTACAAATAAGCTAGTTGAATGTGCTCTTCAAACAGCCATCATCACAGTTCAGTTCAGTTCAGTTCAGTCACTCAGTCGTGTCCGACTCTTTGCAACCCCACGAATTGCAGCACGCCAGGCCTCCCTGTCCATTACCAACTCCCGGAGTTCACTCGGACTCACGTCCATCGAGTCAGTGATGCCATCCAGCCATCTCATCCTCTGGCGTCCCCTTCTTCTCCTGCCCCCAATCCCTCCCAGCATCAGAGTCTTTTCCAATGAGTCAACTCTTCGCATGAGGTGGCCAAAGTATTGGAGTTTCAGCTTCAACATCAGTCTTTCCAATGAACACCCAGGACTGATCTCCTTTAGGATGGACTGGTTGGATCTCCTTGCAGTCCAAGGGACTCTCAAGAGTCTTCTCCAACACCACAGTTCAAAAGCATCAATTCTTCGGCACTCAGCTTTCTTCACAGTCCAACTCTCACACCCATACATCATCACAAGTGGACAGCAAAAAGTGTGCAGTGCTTTGATTCTTATTAAATAACATCACATCAAACCTCATCACAATTCAAGAATTTTTTAAAAAGTTAAATTGCTGGATTTTAATAATATTTTTAAAATCCAAGACTATATATTTATAGTCATATTTGAGCAGTAGCTATTTTGATTAAACTCCACATTCTTTGCCAGCATATTAAGGTAATAGAATATTCTGCAAACTCAGGAGACCTTAAAATACTTTGGAATCACGGTTTTACTAATTTTGTAAGCTGAGTGAACATGCTGACTGCGTAGGGTATAAGTTTCCTCATCTGCCACTTTCATGAGATTGACTTTAGGATTAATAAGAACATATTCATAAGGTGCTACACACAGAGAAACACTCAACACCTGCCGGGTATTGTGATCAGAACAGGGAACTTATTAATGTGCAAGTTCAGCTTTCTCAAAATTCCCATACTTGGCAACAATCTGCCTAGCAACACTTTCTTTCTTTAAAGCATCTCTTTAATTTTATATTTATTGTTAAGATAGACTAGGGTAAATAAAAGTTTGAGTATGTTTTCACTTGCCCAGAAAGCAATCAACAAACCAAAGCAAGCCACATACTCAGCAGTACCCAAGCAATAAAGAACAGCCTTTGCCTGCCTGTCTTCTCTGTCAGTGTTGAAGGGCAAGGCATTAATTCTCTACGACCTGTAAATGTTTCGTTTGAGGGCTTTGCACCTCTGGATGAATAATGAATGTTAATTAATGATGGCAATGATAATAGCATTCTGTGTTTTTACCTTGTTGCTCTTTATCAGTCTCTAAGCCTTTTCTTTCTCAAGTGGGTTCCTTATTATTTTAGCCATTATTTTATTCCTGGAAACTTGTGCTTTGTTAAAATACAGCACATATCTTCTTGTGTGTTACCATAGCAAATTGCATAAGAATTTACACCATAAATTATTCATTACAGCCAATTTAGTATAATTATTAATTCCTGCATACATTGGTGCCTGATTACATCTCAGTGCTCATTGCAAGATCTTGACCGTGTTCTCCCAAAAATAATGATCTGTCATGGCTAATCAGGATCTAACAAGTCCCACTAAAAGGTGAAAACGTTTAATTAATATTGGTTTAATGCAACAACGATTGATCCAATTGCTACAACCTGTCAGAGAGTCTTCTGAAGGTAATCCAAAATCTTACTGGTAATGAATTTAAGAGATGGCTGTGGTGTATAAGCAATCAACGTACTTTCCAATTCAAGGGCAAATTGGGATGTACTCTTCCCTCAGTATCTTTCTGCAAAAGTAAATCAGCTCCACTTTCACTGGGAAGCTTTGCTCCCAACATCAGTTCTGGTATTTCAAGCTTTCATGCCTTATGCTCCCAATGAGCCCTTCTTTTGCATTAAAGATGCATCCTGTATTGTATGTGAATGTTCCAAGCTGCACTGCCTCCCACGCGGATCTCATTTTAACTCTAAGTTGAGCTGAGCAAAGTTTGCAGTTGCATTTCCCACTGGGATTAACTGTGTAGAATATGGCTTAGAATTCAGTTCAAAAGCCCTTTGGCTGCAAAACCATATAGTCTAAATATACACAGAGCATCCCTGAATAGCCATGGCCTTAAGTCTGATTTAAATTTGGTGAGGTAGGGGTGGGGTGGGGAGGGCGGGCTCTTGAAATGTAGAACAGAAATCAATCTTATGTACAATATGATCAATTTTATTATTTATATGATCAATTTTATTACTTTAATTTGTTTTATATATTTTGAAAAATTTCTTTGTTTTTATGTTGAGTGCCCTCAGGATCAAGAGTGAGACAATATTAGTTAATTTTAAATCACATTTTATGGCTGATCTTTTAATCATAGAGGAGAAAATAAATTAAGATGATAACATCTCTTTTACTGAGAGTCAGTGATGTGCCAGACACTTTGTATATATATGCTTTCAGATTCACATTAACCTTTTAAATTAGATAATATATTTCCTCATTTTAAAGATAGGAAGACTGGAGCTGGAGGTCCTCATCTAGTAAATTGATGAGTAAAGTTGTAAACTCAGATCTGCCTGATGTGCTACTGTCTTCTCCCATGCAGTTTATTGAATCCTCTGTAAACCAGGGACATAAGACAGGGGCTGTTTGAAGAGCTAAAGTGATTGCCTTTTTCATCCTTTCTTTGTTACACCATGAGGGAATTTTAATGCATTGTTTTAGAAACATTCACGTGGATGAGCCAAATGAGGAGAATGAGACAGAACTTATATATTTGCTACCAGTTCAGTGTTGGGTTTTGCTTGACTTGGTTGTGTATTTGGCTCTGTTTCAAGGGACATAAACTTGTAGATATCAGATCCATGTACTGTTGAAATACGTCCTATTACAAAACTATGCATCCATCACATTTCAGCTCTCACATCTCCCCTACTGAGGCCCTGTGTGTTTTTCCAAGATATAATTTTTAAGGCTACATTTTTGTGTGTGTGAGTTTTGTTTAAAGTACCAGAGCTCATTCGGACTGGTACTGTCTGGAACTGCCACTGCCTTAAAGGCTCATGGGTAGTGGATACCTCAGTAGCACTTTGGGCAGCCACCTTGGAAAGTCGTTGATGGACAAAGGCGATCATCTTTGCCCTTCAGTTGAGTGCACACAAGTTTGAAGGTGTTCTTTACCACCAGAGAATTCATTAATGTCTTCAAGGCTAACCCATGGTGTTCCATATGAGTTCACCCTAGAGTTCCTCAACACCAAAAGTAATTTACATGTAAGAGGAGAGGTTATGGCTGTGTTTATATATAGCTAACCATTCTGTTTGCTTCTGGGACTTCATTATACGAAGTGTCACATCTTGCAGTTTCAGAGGTCTTTGCTGAAATTACTCAGTATAGTTCTTTGGCATTGCTAAAGCTTGTTACAATTTTCTCTTATTTTCACAAGTTTATTGGGTTGCTATAAAGCTGAGAGAAAAACTCCCAGGAGACAGAACAAAGACTGGAAGAACCAGGCAGAATGAGGAAAGAGAAGCCATAGATGTAGACAGTCAAAACTGCAAAAAGATAGCTAGCTCCACTAATCTTTCTCCTTATAAACATACATTTATACCAGTAATTTCGCCAAATAATCAAGTAAACTGCCTATCTATTTAGTGACCAGTCAATTGAATAATTCATATCCTTATACTCTAGGAGCAGACAATGAGATAATACAATTATTATCTTTCAATTTAACTTTGATTTGTTGGAAAATTTCAGGAAATGTCCATTTGAAGGTTTCACAATTATAGATGAATAAGAGAAGGAAAATATTTATTCCTATTCTTGGCATATTTCAGTCTTCCTGAGAATCCATTAAACGTGGAAATGGGAGACATAACTTATTATTACTTAATATAACATGATGGTCATATTTCTATACCTTGCAAATGCTTCTCATTTTGGAAGATGATGTTGGAAAAATGGGAAATGATTTTCACCTTCCCCTTCAAATAAGAACCTCCCTCACCCTTATGCTATCTAGTCACCAGAAAAGGACATATAAGTGCTGAAAGAACTAATATTTTGACAAAATATTAACGAGTTTTTCTCTTTTGTAATTTTTCCGTAACTCATCTATAGTCAGGTCAAGACAACCCCTCTGTCTCAGGAGTAAGATTCAGACTATAACAGCAGGAATGGAAAGAGAAAGTCTTTCCATGGAAAGAGAATGGAAAAAGAAAATGTCTTAATTTTCTGACATTTAGCGTAGAATTTGGTTTCAAATCCCCTTCAACACATCAAGTGTCAGCTTGGATTCTAGATGAGATTTTCTTTCATGGTGCATGAGGCAGAGTTTAGGAAAAAAAGAGGAAGTAATTGAAAGAGCATTAATTGAAATCCGCAAACAGAGGATTGAGCAATCAAGAGAAAAGGCAGAAGAAGACATTAAAATGGTCAAACACGTGGTTGGCTCCCATTTGGAATAAGATGTGTTAGGAGATAATGATATGAAGGGCTCTAGCCTTCTCTCATTTTGTGACTCGGAAGATAACTCTAGAGTTGTATAGCACCAACAGTGGAGAGTCCCACTCAGTAAAGAGTGTGTAATTGCATTGCCAAGGGTGGAGTGTTCAAGTTTGACATTCCAAGGTCTCTACCAATTCTTGAGTGGCGTATGAATGGTATTTTCTATGAGGAAAGCTGCAGTGAAAGGGAGAAGATGCCCAAGTAGAGGGTGGGTTGGCTATTTTAGGACAGAAGTCAGGGTAGAACACAGGTTCTATCTTGTTGATAGGTTGCAATTTTTAACACTGGCAAATACCAAATCCCAGAAAGAGGCCAAATTATGAACTTTATTATCTGCAAAAAATGATCACCCACAATGGGAGATGTCCGGAAATGAGATCAGTTATTCTTCAAAGGTCACGAACTTATTCACATGAGGTAACCACCTCTTTAACTTCGATGTCTGGAGTTTCCTTTTTCTTATACCTGGACCTCATCATGAAGAGGAATCAGGGTAACCATGGTGGAAAAAGACAGTGAAGCTGGAAAAAGAAAAAAAAAAACTCAAAACTCTGAATAATGCCTAAACACTTTTATTTAATCATAATTTTTTTGGGTCAGACTTCTGAAAAATAGGATACAATAAAAAGCCAATAGAAGCAATATGCAAGCAAATTTCAAAGTTTCTAGAAAATCTGTTATGTATTGCAAGGAAATTTGTAAACTTCTTTGAGAAAAAAATATTAGGTGATAGGAGCAATGTCTTGCTGTGTTTTATTCTATCAGATTTTTTTCTCAGAGCAAATTTGATGGGATAAGTGGGTAAAAATTGGCATAGGAGAAAGGACAAAGGCTGATGACCAAAGCAGTCAACACTTTCTTTCCCTGGAGACACTATTTCCTTACTCCAAGTGTTTATTATGTTTAATGCTATGTTTGGAAGATGATAATAGAAATTATGATAGTTACTACTGATAATAATTTATAGTCACAATTAATGAAGATATTTTACTAGCAGAGCCTAACATCAGATATTAATAGCAATTTGGTGAAAGCTTCTGACAATCACTTGTGCTTTTTACCAATCAAGGAAATGAGGGGAACAAAGGCTCAAACTGCTGAATAAGTAGTAACAGTACAAGTACTGAACCAGGGAATTCCCTGGTTGTCCAGTGGTTAAGACTCTGTGCTTCCACTGGAGCGGGCCCAGGTTCGATCCCTGGTTGGGGAACTAAGAACCCTCAAGCCATGCTGTTCAGTCACTCAGTCATGTCCAACTCTTTGCGACCTCATGGACTGCAGCACGCCTTGCTTCCCTGTCCTTCGTATCTCCCAGAGCTTGCTTAAACTCATGTCCATTGAGGCATTGATACCATCCAATCATCTCGTCCTCTGTTGTCCCCTTCTCCTCTTGCCTTCAATCTTTCCCAGCATCAGGGTCTTTTCTAACACGTCAGCTCTTCACCTCAGGTGGCCAACGTATTGGAGCTTCAGCTTCAGCATCAGTCATTCCAATGAATATTCAGGGTTGATTTCCTTTAGGATTGACTGATTTGGTCTCCTTACAATCCAAGGGACTCTCAAGAATCTTCTCTAACACCGCAGTTCAAAAGCATCAACTCCTCAGTGCTCAGCCTTCTTTATGGTCCAACTCTCACATCCATTCATGACTACTGGAAGAGGCATAGCCAAAAAAAAAAAAAATTAAAAAATATTTTAAAAAATATTTTTAAAATACTGAACTAAGCAGATGAACACAGGTTGTAGATCACCAGTGTGGGCATATAGGTACACAGCTGCAAATGCAGTTCTTTTTATATGGGTTCTGTCTGAAAACTCAAATTGTATTTGTTTCCTAGAAAACAAATCAGGATAAAAGAAATGAAAATAGTAAGTGCGTCTATTAATAGATAAGAAATCCATTGGCTTATAAAGCTGTTCAAATATTGATGTCACATCTCAATTAAAATAATTTAAATTGGGCCTTGTTTCATAATTGGAACATTTAAAAAATTTGAATGCATAAAGGAAAGTTTTCTACATTTCTGCGTTCCAAAGTTGATGACCAACAACTAATATTTGTGTCTTGCATTTTTTCCTAAAGAGATATTTTCACATTTGCTTTGCCTTTATATTGCTGCTGCTAAGTCGCTTCAGTTGTGTCCAACTCTGTGCAGCCCCATTAGACGGCAGCCCATCAGGCTCCTCCATCCCTTGGATTCTCCAGGCAAGAATACTGGAGTGGGTTGCCATTTCCTTCTCCAGAGAAGACTGAGCACTGCAGAATTGATGCTTTGGAATTGTGGTACTAGAGAAGACTCTTGAGAGTCCCTTGACTGGAAGATCAAACCAGTCAATCCTAAAGGAATCAACCCTGAATATTCCTTGAAAAGTGAAAGTGAAGTCACTCAGTTGTGTCCAACTCTTTGCAACCTCATAGACTGTAGCCTACCAGGCTCCTCTGTCCATGGGATTTTCCAGGCAATAGTACTGGAGCGGATTGCCATTTCCTTCTCCAGGGGATCTTCCCAACCCAGGGCTCGAACCCAGGTCTCCTGCTTTGTAGACAGACACTTTATCGTCTGAGCCTTGGAAGCTCAGCATCTAATACTTTGGCCATTTGACGCAAGAAACTAACTCACTGGAAAAGACTTATGCTGGGAAGATCGAAGACAAAAGAAGAGAGAAGCAAAGAATGAGATGGTTAGACAGCATCACCAATTCAATGGACATAAATCTGAACAAACTCTGGGAGATAGTGGAGGACAGAGAAGCCTGGTGTGCTGCAGTCCACGGGGTCACAGAGTTGGAGACAACTCAACGACCGAACAACACAAGAAATCTTATACAAACACAATGCTCACTGATTAAAAGATGACTTTGCCAAAAGCAAAGAATTTGGGGATATGACTTCATTCAATTGAACTAGAAAATTTTAACTGAAAAAAGGGCATGTGGTATACAACATGTACAGAAAATGAGAAGCCTGTCATCTGTGTTATCACATAGGATCACATAAAGAGGTAGAAGCAGTCAAGGTTTACGGGGCACAAAGCTGCAGAAAAAACCTATGTAAGTATATATAGCATATAAGTAATTTAATAAATTTTACCTTAATAAACAAGGAATCTTTAAATATTTACAAATTTAAAATATGTAAGAGCAGCTAAAAAAGATTTTTAAAAAATGTTTTTCAGTGTATTTCAAATCAGTTATGTTCTAGAGAGCATCAGGACTGGATATTTACTTACCACCCTGATTCAATAATTACCAAGACTTTTCTATATTTATTTCATATATCTCCCTGCTCCTTTTTCTGATGTATTTTAAAACAAAACATCTAACCACTACATACTTGAGTATGCATTTTTGAAAACTATGGACATCATTCTTACATAACAATACAATTCATCACAGCTAAAACAATTAACAATGACTCCTTGGTATCGAACACACAGTCTATAATCAAATCTTCCCAATGATCTTAAAAATGTATTTTTAGAGCGTGATTTGTTCTTATCAAAATCCACACAATGCATTTGATTGTTATCTATAATATGTAACTATCATATTAAAATGGGATCAAATATTTCTGATATAGAAGGCTGCAGACAAGCATTGAAAAATTTGTTAGTATTGCAATAACTACAAAAATATATTCCTTTGAAATCTTTCCTCTTAGAGGGTAAGAAAGAGTTAACTAATCATTAGGTAATTAATTGTGAAATCAAGGTATAGGATTTACCTCTTCTGTTTTCCTTGTAATAATTAGCTTTCTTAGATCTCAGTTTTCTCAAAATAAAAAAAAATAGCATAGACCTGGATGAAGTTAATAAATATCAAAACATCCAAAAGTTTTGTATTTCATACCTGATGAGCTTGACAAATCAAGTCTAAATCATGAGGATTCAGAAATTTACTGACTACATCAGCCCCAAAAGTGAAGGAAACACCACGATCATTTTCTCCCCACCCTTGCACATCCTTCTCTGGGTCAGACCACAGCAAATCACAGAGCAAGCCTGTATCAGGGACATCAGATCTTTTTTACTCATGACTACAGAGTAAAAAAGAAATATGTAGGTAGATCTTGTTTGCTTTAAAAACACATGCTATCAAAGGATCCTCTATGACCCACCTCCCAGAATATTGGAAATAAAAGCAAAAATAAACAAATGGGACCTAATTAACCTTAAAAGCTTCTGCACATCAAAGGAAACTATTAGCAAGGTGAAAAGACAGCCTTCAGAATGGGAGAAAATAATAGCAAATGAAGCAACCGACAAACAACTAATCTCAAAAATATACAAGCAACTCCTACAGCTCAACTCCAGAAAAATAAACGACCCAATCAAAAAATGGGCCAAAGAACTAAATAGACATTTCTCCAAAAAAGACATACAGATGGCTAACAAACACATGAAAAGATGCTCAACATCACTCATTATCAGAGAAATGCAAATCAAAACCACTATGAGGTACCATTTCACACCAGTCAGAATGGCTGCGATCCAAAAGTCTACAAATAATAAATGCTGGAGAGGGTGTGGAGAAAAGGGAACCCTCTTACACTGTTGGTGGGAATGCAACCTAGTACAGCCACTATGGAGAACAGTGTGGAGATTCCTTAAAAAAACTGGAAATAGAACTGCCTTATGATCCAGCAATCCCACTGCTAGGCATACACACTGAGGAAACCAGAAGGGAAAGAGACACATGTACCCCAATGTTCATCGCAGCACTGTTTATAATAGCCAGGACATGGAAGCAACCTAGATGCCCATCAGCAGATGAATGGATAAGAAAGCTGTGGTACATATACACAATGGAGTATTACTCAGCCATTAAAAAGAATACATTTGAATCAGTTCTAATGAGGTGGATGAAACTGGAGCCTATTATACAGAGTGAAGTAAGCCAGAAGGAAAAACATAAATACAGTATACTAACGCATATATATGGAATTTAGAAAGATGGTAACAATAACCCTGTGTACGAGACAGCAAAAGAGACACTGATGTATAGAACAGTCTTATGGACTCTGTGGGAGAGGGAGAGGGTGGGAAGATTTGGGAGAATGGCATTGAAACATGTAAAATATCATGTAGGAAACGAGTTGCCAGTCCAGGTTCGATGCACGATGCTGGATGCTTGGGGCTGGTGCACTGGACGGCCCAGAGGGATGGTATGGGGAGGGAGGAGGGAGGAGGGTTCGGGATGGGGAACACATGTATACCTGTGGCGGATTCATTTTGATATTTGGCAAAACTAATACAATTATGTAAAGTTTAAAAATAAAATAAAATTAGAAAAAAAAAAAAAACACATGCTATCAAAATAATGACCAAAGCATCCTTCTGCCTTACTGTGACCAGATAGGCACTTTGAAAAAATTATTGTCACAAAAATACTTTTGTGAATAAAGCAAAAGAAAAGTGAAAGTGAAGTCGCTCAGTCGTGTCCAACTCTTTGCGACCCCGTGGACCGTAGCCTACCAGGCTCCTCAGTCCATGGAATTTTCCAGGCAAGAGTACAGGTGTGGGTTGCCATTTCCTTCTCCGAATAAAGCAAAGGTGCTTGCAAACAGTGATAGTGTTGCGTGTATTTGTATCTGTGTTTGTAGTTCGTCTGTGTGAAGAGGTTGGGCTTATTGGAACTTAGAAGCTTAGAGAAGTGAGCTGACACTGAGACCTCTAAGGACGGGGTACGATAAAGCTTCTCCTAGGAGAGCTGGAAGAAGCTGGAATAAATTGCCAGTTCTGGAGCTGGGACCTGTTGCTGGCAGCAACAGCCAAATAGCTTCAAAAAAGAAAGTATCCTCCTCTTCCTCCTCCAGCCTCACAATCTCCATGTAGTGTCCTAGATTCGAAAGCCAGCTGGTAAAGCTGGAATGTAGTTTATACAACCTTAGCCCTAGCACCAGGCAGTAGAGTGTAGAAAGGAAAATTTGGAGGTGAGAGATTAAAAAAATCGTCTGTTTGTGCCCTGGCAGAGGATCACTTTCTCTGGCACACAGGTCAGAGTTGAACCATTTATGAAAACTGAATCATTTGTATACAGATCATATTTGTCTCACCTTGGAAAAGAAGCATCCATATTCATAGTTCCCCCTCTAATGCTAAGGCGGCTCAGTGGTAAAGAATCCGCCTGCCAACACAGGAGACATGGGTTTTATCTCTGGGTTGGGAAGAGCCCCTGGAGAAGGAAATGGCAACCCATTCTAGTATTCTTGCCTGGAGATTCCCATGGACAGAGGAACCTGGTGGGCTACCGTCCATGGGGTTGCAAAGAGTCAGGACAACTGAGTGACTAAACAACAACTGATGCTATGGAGAGTCTGGCATCCCTCTCTCTCTTTTTTTTTTTAGTTTTTATTTTATTTTATTTTTAAATTTTAAAATATTGTATTGGTTTTGCCATACATCAACATGCATCCACCATGGCTGTACACATGTTCCCCATCCTGAACCCCCATCTCTTAATTTACCTCTTTTTGGGTTTTCTGATTTTTTCTCATTAGCTTCCCTGGAGTTTTAGAGTTTACATCTTGCCCATGTATATTCCAGATACTCTGCTAGGAGCCACGGACCCAACTTTTACATTTTCTACATCTTTTCTAAAATACTTGATGTCTATCTCATTTTAGAATATTATTTACAAGTAAAAGTGTTCTTTTTTATTTTTCTATTGTGTTTTAGTATATTGATGAATCTTTCTTTAAAAAATTATTTATTTATTTGGTTGCATTGGGTCTTAGTTGGGGCATCTGGAATCTTTGTTGCAGCGTGCAGGATCTTTAGCTGTGGCATGTGGGATCTTTAGTTTGCTAATTTTGTTGAGTCCAATCTGCTGTTATAGATTTTTCATTTCAGATAGGTATTTTATGACTTTAGCATTTGATTCTTTTTATAGGTTACAATTCTAATATAAAATTTTGTTTTGTCTTTTTTCCAGAATTTTCTCTATTTTAGTGAATAAATTAATCGTGTATTTTTTAACCATTTATCATTTCTTCATTATTATTATTTTTACTTTACAATATTGCATTCTAAAAGTTCTTTGTTAATTTTAATAATGATATCAATTTATTGATCTGTTTTTTATTATCTATTATTTATTTTTATTATCTGAGATATCTGCCACATGGGCTTCCCAGGTGGCACTAGTGGTAAAAAAAAAAAACAGTGTAGAAGGTGTAAGAGACACAGGTTCAATCCCTGGGTTGGAAGATCCCAGTCCCTGGAGGAGGGCATGGCAACCGACACCAGTATTCTTGCCTAGAGAATAAAGGTTTCATTGAATACAGACATCGAATGTGGTCCACTGGAGAAGGGAATGGCAAACCACTTCAGTATTCTTGCCTTGAGAACCCCATGAGCAGTATGAAAAGGCAAAATGATAGGATACTGAAAGAGGAGCTCCCTGGGTCAGTAGGTGCCCAATATGCTACTGGAGATCAGTGGAGAAATAACTCCAGAAAAAATGAAGGGATGGACCAAAGCAAAAACAATACCCAGTTGTGGATGTGACTGGTAATAGAAGCAAGGTCTGATGCTGTAAAGAGCAATATTGCATAGGAACCTGGAATGTCAGGTCCATGAATCAAAGCAAATTGGAAGTGGTCAAACAAGAGATGGCAAGACTGAACATCGGCATTCTAGGAATCAGCGAACTAAAATGGACTGGAATGAGTGAATTTAACTCAGATGACCATTATATCTACTACTGTGGGCAGGAATCCCTCAGAAGAAATGGAGTAGCCATCATGGTCAACAAAAGAGTCTGAAATGCAGTACTTGGATGCAATCTCAAAAACGACAGAATGATCTCTGTTCATTTCCAAGGCAAAGTATTCCATATCATGGTAATCCAAGTCTATGCCCCAACCAGTAACACTGGAGAAGTTGAAGTTGAACGGTTCTATGAAGACCTACAAGGCCTTTTAGAACTAACACCCCCAAAAGATGTCCTTTTCATTATAGGGGATTGGAATGCAAAAGTAGGAAGTCAAGAAACACCTGGAGTAACAGGCAAATCTGGCCTTGGAATACAGAGTGAAGCAGGGCAAAGGCTAATAGAGTTTTGCTAAGGGAATGTACTGGTCATAGCAAACACCCTC
This sequence comes from Bos grunniens, assembly GCF_055505025.1. Taxonomy (NCBI): domain Eukaryota; kingdom Metazoa; phylum Chordata; class Mammalia; order Artiodactyla; family Bovidae; genus Bos; species Bos grunniens. The sequence continues at coordinate 23,966,372 of NC_141187.1, read as the reverse complement.
TTTGAACAACACAAGAGAAGACTCTACACATGGACATCACCAGGTGGTCAACACCGAAATCAGATTGATTATATTCTTTGCAGCCAAAGATGGAGAAGCTCTATACAGTCAGCAAAAACAAGACTGGGAGCTGACTATGGCTCAGATCATAAACTCCTTATTGCCAAATTCAGACTTAAATTGAAGAAAGTGGGAAAACCACTAGAGTATTCAGGTATGACCTAAATCAAATCCCTTATGTTTATACAGTGGAAGTGAGAAATAGATTTAAGGGTCTAGATCTGATAGATAGAGTGCCTGATGAACAATGGACTGAGGTTTGTGACACTGTACAGGAGACAGGGATCAAGACCATCCCCATGGAAAAGAAATGCAAAAAACCAAAATGGCTGTCTGGGGAGGCCTTACAAATAGCTGTGAAAAGAAGAGAAGTGAAAAGCAAAGGAGAAAAGGAAAGATATAAGGATCTGAATGCAGAATTCCAAAGAATAGCAAGGAGAGATAAGGAAGCCTTCCTCAGTGGTCAGTGCAAAGAAATAGAGGAAAACAACAGAATGGGAAAGACTAGAGATCTCTTCAAGAAAATTAGAGATACCAAGGGAACATTTCATGCAAAGATGGGCTCGATAAAGGACAGAAATGGTATGGACCTAACAGAAGCAGAAGATATTAAGAAGAGGTGTCAAGTATACACAGAAGAATGGTACAAAAAAGAGCTTCACGACCCAGATAATCATGATGGTGTGATCACTCACCTAGAGCCAGACATCCTGGAATGTGAAGGCAAGTGGGCCTTAGAAAGCATCACTATGAACAAAGCTAGTGGAGGTAATGGAATTCCAGTGGAGCTATTTCAAATCCTGAAAGATGATGCTGTGAAAGTGCTGCACTCAATATGCCAGCAAATTTGGAAAACTCAGCAGTGGCCACAGGACTGGAAAAGGTCAGTTTTCATTCCAATCCCAAAGAAAGGCAATGCTAAAGGATGCTCAAACTACCACACAATTGCACTCATCTCACACACTAGTAAAGTAATGCTCAAAATTCTCCAAGCCAGGCTTCAGCAGTACGTGAACTGTGAACTTGCAGATGTTCAAGCTGGTTTTAGAAAAGGCAGAGGAACCAGAGATCAAATTGCCAACATCTGCTGGATCATGGAAAAAGCAAGAGAGTTCCAGAAAAACTTCTGTTTCTGCTTATTGACTATGTCAAAGCCTTTGACTGTGTGGATCACAATAAACTGTGGAAAATTCTGAAAGAGATGGGAACACCAGACCACCTGACCTGCCTCTTGAGAAATCTGTATGCAGGTCAGGAAGCAACAGTTAGAACTGGACATGGAACAACAGACTGGTTCCAAATAGGAAAAGGAGTACGTCAAGGCTGTATATTGTCACCCTGCTTATTTAACTTATATGCAGAGTACATCATGAGAAACGCTGGGCTGGAAGAAGCACAAGCTGGAATCAGGATTGCCAGGAGAAATATCAGTAATCTCAGATATGCAGATGACGCCACCCTTACGGCAGAAAGTGAAGAGGAACTAAAAAGCCTCTTGATGAAAGTGAAAGAGGAGAGTGAAAAGGTTGGCTTAGAGTTCAACATTCAGAAAACGATGATCATGGCATCCGGTCCCATTACTTCATGGGAAATAGATGGGGAAACGGTGGAAACAATGTCAGTTTTTATTTTGGGGGGCTCCAAGATCACTGCAGATGGTGATTGCAGCCATGAAATTGAAAGAGCTTACTCCTTGGAAGGAAAGTTATGACCTACCTAGATAGCATATTCAAAAGCAGAGACATTACATTGCCAACAAAGTTCCGTCTGGCCAAGGCTATGGTTTTTCCAGTGGTCATGTATGGATGTGAGAGTTGAACAGTGAAGAAAGCTGAGCACCGAAGAATTGATGCTTTTGAACTGTGGTGTTGGAGAAGACTCTTGAGAGTCCCTTGGACTGCAAGGAGATCCAACCAGTCCATTCTAAAGGACATCAGTCCTGGGTGTTCTTTGGAAGGAATGATGCTAAAACTGAAACTCCAGTACTTTGGCCACCTCATTTGAAGAGTTGACTCATTGGAAAGGATTCTGATGCTGGGAGGAATTGGGGGCAGGAGGAGAAGGGGACGCCAGAGGATGAGATGGCTGGATGGCATCACCGACTCGATGGACTCACGTGAGTCTGAGTGAACTCCAGGACTTGGTGATAGACAGGGAGGCCTGGCATGCTGCGATTCATGGGGTCGCAAAGAGTCGGACACGACTGAACGACTGAACTGAACTGAGATAATGTTATTTTTCAAGCAAGATGGTTTTTCCTTTCTTGTACTAGGCAGTGAGATCAAACTGGGTTGGCTTGAGGCTGTATTACAGGCTAGTAAAATTTAGCTACTGGTTCATTCAGATTTATATGGTGTATTGTCAAGGGTTCTCAACAGAGATCCTCTGGAACTTTTTCCCTGCTTTTGAGAGAATTTTGTCTTAATTCTTTATTATCATACAATGCACAACTTTACTATTTGGGAGATATCTTACTAGATAAACCAACTGGATGGCCAAGGCCCCTTAAGTGTACAATTTTGTCCCTCTAGACCTGTGAAGTTCCCCCAAAATACAGCTGGAAGTTCAACCTCCCTCTTCCTGGGGACAGGAATGAATGCTCGGCCTCTGACTATGCGCAGATTATCAAATGTCCTGGGTAAAGAGTCTGGAAGGTATCCCTGTGCCAACAAACACACATTTCACTCGCCCAGGGGCAAAGAGAGAGTGTTCTTTTTAACCTCACGCTCTTTTAGAAGATTTGAATTTTAGAAAAATAGCCTTTTAACTTGCTATTGTTTTGATTTTTGAAAGAAAGAAATTGGAATCCTGTTGCATGTTGTTTTACTGTCTCCCACATACCCTTGTCTTGAAAGTCTAAACTGCAAGTAAGGAGACAAAGTTCACAGTACCTTGTTAAGCTTTTTTTTTTTTTAATGTAAATGGTGTACTGGTCAACCAAAAAATTGAGGATTATGGAACAACTGGCTGTCTTTCCTTGCAGGACAATTTCTGGGCAATGCAAATAAATATTTAGCTGTTGTGGTAGGGAGGATTCTCATAGCAACTTTGCTATTAAAAAGGGGATTGTTGTTGTTCAGTCACCCAGTCGTGTCCAACTCTTTGCAATCCCATAGACTGCAGCACGCCAGGCCTCTTTGTCCCTCACCAGCTCCTGAAGTTTGCCCAAGTTCATGTCCATTGCGTCGGTAATGCCATCCAGCCATCTCATCCTCTGATGCCCTCTTCTTCTGCCCTCAGTCTTTACCAGCATCAGGGACTTTTCCAATGAAAAGGGAGTATTATGTGATAAAGTATGGGGAACATTAAGGAGAGGCCCAAATTACTAGAATCTGCTTGCAAGGCAGGAGACCTGGGTTGTATCACTGGATCAGGAAGATCCCTTGGAGAAGGGAATGGCTACCCACTCCAGTATTCTTGCCTGGAGAATTCCATGGACAGAGGAGCCTGGCGGGCTACATGGGATCTCAAAGATTCTGATATGACTGAGTGATTAACTTACACACAAGCCTAAAAGTGAGGTAGTGTTAACATACTATAAAATGTTATATAATTTTGTGACCAAGTTTTTTTTTTTTTAATTAAGCATTTGGTTTTGGGTTTATTTTAAAAGACTTTTAGAATATTTCTTCTAAAGAAAAATAAATCTACTATTCTTTTCTCTGCCAAAGAGTTGCTGCCTGTGCCCATTTACCTGGTAATAAATCAAAGGTATCTATCATCATCATCTATTTATCTATATCATCTATTAACTACTTAACAATCAGCTTCTTACCCATGTCTAATATTTATATATATGGTTATGCTTTTGGCTATTAGTGATAGTGGGTGATTATAAAAATTATAAGTGCATCCTGAGAGGACAGTACACCAAAGAGACAGAATGTCAAGAAAAAAAAATCATGTATCCTTGTCGTTAGAGGAGATATTTCAGTTGTTACATTACTACTACCTAACAACAACAAAAAATAAGTATCAGTAGCATGAAGCTTGATGCTAAAAAGAGAAGGAAAAATAGTCGTAATTCAATGGCATTTACAATCAGGTTTCAAATAACTGTCAAAAGTTTCCTTCAAATGCTAATAAATAAGTTAGTTATTCTTTCCTCATATCAAGGGACTGTGCTCTATGACACACAGTAAATGCTCTGTAAAAGAGAGTTCACATACCTTTAGGATATGCCCAGCTGTAAGCAAAATGGGAAAAGAAGGAATAAGAGATGAAGCATTTGCTAAAGTTATCATTCACTTGAAGCTCCTTTGTGTCCTGGGCTCTGAGAATTTTATCAACAGAGTGAGTGAAAACAGAGCCCACTGGAGCCCTGGAGAACATGCCTCGGGGAACTGCCTGACCTGGGGCATTAGGGGCTGATTGAGAAGGTCTAGTGCAATTTCTACAGCTTGTGCTTCTGGAATCTATAGATTCTGATTGGGGGGAAAAAAAAAACAAATAGCCGCCACTACTACCCCTGACATGTCTTTCTAAACACTCTGTGATCTTTGAATGTGTTCCTGTCCCTCTTCTGGCTGCTCCTAATTGGGCCCAACTCATAATCAACCTTCTTAGTGGTATACTTCAAAAACAGGGTTGCTGCAAAGTAATATAGACAGAAAAGAGTCAAATACCATAGAAGTGTAGGTCAATGAATGTTCATGAACTGAATTCTCCTCTTATAACTGTGATTCAGATCAAGCAACACAACTTTACCAGAACTCCATCGTTCTCCCTGTACCCTCTACATGTCACTACCACCAAGGGTACCCCTAGCCTCAGTTTTAACACCATCGATTAATCCTGCCTTTTTGGTTTAATATAGAATCACATATTCTGTGCTCTTTTGTACCTGGCTTCTTTTGTTCATCTTTGTGTTGGTCTGTTCATCCATTTTGCTGCATGTAGTTGTGGATTTTTTTCACTTAATATTGCGGTATTCCATTATGTGCATGTGCTACAATTCACTTACTCTTGAAATGGTAATATTTGAGGAACCATAAAGGAACTCTGCTGCCCAAATGTACTTTTCCTCATAACTCTTCATCCTGACTGACATTCCTTACTGAAATATGTCTTTTAGCACAATGCATTAACTGCAAATTCATAAATAGGGCTTATTTGTTCCTATATGAACTGGTTTCTACCCCTTCCTCAGCTCTCCTCTATTGCCACTTCTGCCTCTGCTATAGTTGCACTAAACTACTTTCTACTACTCTTTTTTCTCTGTGTGTTTCATTTTGGATAGTTTCTATTGCTAGGTCTTCAAGTTCATTCTTTTTTTCTGTAGTGTCTAATCTGTGGTTGTTCTCATACACTGATTATTTTTTTTAATCTAAGTAGTGTATTTTTCATCTCTAGGAATTCATTTTAAAAAAAATCTTTTATTTCTCCCCTCATCCTAGTTAGATTGTCCACCACCTTCTAGAACATATGGTACACATTTATAATAGCTCTTTCAAAGTCTTTGTTTAATTTTATAATCTGTGTTATTTCTCTTGTATTTCTGTTACCTGGTTGTCTCTGTTTATGGGTCATAAATTTTGGCATACTTATTAATTTCTGATCGGTTGCCAAAACATTGTGAAATTTATATTGTTGGGTGGTGTTTTTTTTAATAACTTTATTGCCTAGGACTTTGTTCTAGGATGTAACTAAGTTTGATCCTTTTGTTGGGTTTTCTAGGAAGGACAAAAATGCCTGTAGTCAAGAGTTTCTTTAACCTTGCTGCTGAGGCAGTCCCCTTCTGAGGACTGTACATGATGCCCTGTGTGAGGAAGTCTTATCACTCTGCTGGTGAATATATGAATTCCCTCCTCTGTATGAACTCCAGTGACTATATCACTTACTTCTGTCTGGTGATTCTGTCTCTAGTCTCAGTAGTTTGCTCATACATGTGTGTGTGCTTGGTTTCTCAGTCGTGTCTGACTCTTTGAGATCCCATGGACTGTGGCCTTCCAGACCCCTCTGTTCATGGGATTCTCTAGGCAAGAATACTGGAGTGGGTAGCCATTCTCGTCTCCAGGGTATCTTCCCAACCCAGGAGTTGAACCCTCTGCATTTCAGGCAGATTCTTTGCCATCTGAGCCACCAGGGAAGCCCTTACTCATTCATATGTGCAATTAAATACTCAGGGGACCCAAAGAAGTTCTCCAGTATTCTGTTTGTCTGTGCAACTTCCTGCTCTGCAGTACTCTGTTTCACAACTTCTAGCTGCATATTCCAGAAGTCTATTTTGCTTCCTCAACTCAAGGAGACTCATGTGATCAACTTGGCTTGCCCTACTAGGTGTGTGATGTGACAAGTCTCTCCAGGCAGTGACAAGTTGGGTCACTCGTAGGGCTGACACCATCTCACTTGTTTCCTTTCTCTTGGGGTCACTGTTCAGTGCTGTTTATTTCCTAAGAACTAAAAATTATTGTTTTGTGTATTTTCTACTCTTTCATAAACTCCTTATTACTTCATTATGGCTGGAAGCAAAAGTCACCACTCTGAACTACTTTAGTTTGTTAGCAAATCTTTTTTTCCTATTTCTAAGATCGAGACACACTGTTCTTTGTTCCTTTCTCTCATCTCATTTTCCTTGGCTCACCTAACTCTCACTAATTCTTATGGTCTAATTTAATAATAATAGCTTACATTTATTGAGAACTATCTATATGCCAGTTATTCTTGTTAGCATTTGTGCAATGTTTCATTTAATCTTCAAAACAATTTTATGATTTTAGTGCTACTGTCATTATCTTCATTTTACAGAGAGGAAATGAAGATCAAAGACGCTGAGTCACTTGTTGGAGGTTTCATAACTAATAGGTGGCAAGTCTAATTTGAACTCAAGTGGTCTGGCTTTAGTCCTGATGCAGCATGATAACTTCTCAGGAATTCTGGAATGATTTTGTTAATACTGAAACTCTGTGTTATTCTGTTTTGTTAAATATGTTTCCATAACACCTACTGTTCCCCCAAATTAAACTTGTCCTTCCATATTTAAACCATCTGCTTACTTCTCTGCATCCTCCATTCAACTTCGTGTTCTGGAGGCCTGAGTGGGGCTGGGCAGAGACTATATTGTCTTGATAACCATCACTTCAGTAGCAACTAGAACATGAAAGACAGTCAATAAATGTTTATTGAATGGATGAATAAAAGCATATCTTGATGAGATGACACAGTGATTTTTATAAAGGTCTTTATTAGAAAATGAGTTTTACATTTATTTCCTATATTCCCAAGAGAAAGAGTCACAAAAAAAAAAATTATTTTAGACGTGTGGGAGGTTAGGAGAGGTCTGCACATTGACATCTTACCCCTTGAATGTGAGCCTATTTGTATAACAGAGCAGGGGCTCAAAAACCTAAGAGGAAGAAAATGGGGAGGGGCTTGAGGAGAGGACAGATAGAAACAAAAGGGAATAGAGAGTTGTTGAATAGACAACATTTTGTCATTTTGCCTAGGGCTGGCCTGCTTACTAAAAAGAGTCATTTATCACATCCTATTCAAAAATCCATGATCTCTGAAGGATGGAAGTCATTTTGCTTATTGGGTACAGATAGATAGCTATTCTATCAGTCCAAATAAATTACTTAGTCAATAAAGTTGTGTTTTAGTGACATAAAATTGGTATTCTTTTGAGAATGCTTGATCTTATTTCCTATGATATAAAAGAGCACAGAATGAGTGAACACAGTCAAACCTGAAAGTTGGCTGTTTCATATACTAGGCTGTTGAGATGATGGTTGTTATCATTTCTTTCTTCTTCTTACCCAAACTGTACCAGAGTAAGGGAATCACTGAAAGTATTACTTTTTCCAACCTAAGCATCCTTTGTATATGTGGTTCTCCTGTTTAGTTTACAAAAAAACTTTCTTCCATATTATTCTATCTGGTTAAAGTAACAACAATATAGTGGGAATGAAGAGGTTTTTCCAACCTAACCTTACATTTCTGAGCCTCAGATATCACTATATATAAAACAACTATATTCTCTATAAATCTTGTAATTCCATCTGGATTTTCATATTGTGCTCAAAGATACCATAGAGTGAAATAAGGAAGGAAGAGAAGTGGAGACCAAGAAGGAAGGGCTCCAGGACTCTCACCTTTACACCAACTAGTGATGCTTTGCTTCTTCTCTTTTATCTGTGAAGGAGGATTTGCATTAAACCATCCTCACTCCCTCCCCTGGTACTGTTATAATGAACTGACCTGAAAATAAGTGCATTAAGTGGCCATAGAACATAAAGACACTAATTAGTTCACTTGGGGATCAAATCCATGATAACAGACTTATTCATGCTTTTCTCTATCCCCAAAACTATATAGATGAAAGCAAAGGGGGAAAACAAATCTATCACATATATGACAATCTTTAAGAACAAACACTTTAAATTTCAAATATGATCTGGTTGATTCTGTCACAGGGAAAGAATCTTATCAGTAGTTAAGAATAAGTAATAATTGAGTCTGGATCCATTGCAAATAATATTTCACAGCCAAAGAAATGCAAATAGCCAATAAACATGAAAAAGATTTAGCCTCTCTGATGATCAAAGGAACTTATATTAATATTACAATACACTATTTTAGACTTTTAAATTGACAAATATTTTAAAAATTATATGTCATGATGATGGGAGGAGGCTGAAATCCTTTCTTCATACACTGTTGGAGGCTGTACACATGAGTAAATAATTTCTGGAGAGCCATTTGGCATTATGCAAAAGCCTCAAGCATATTCTTGTACTTTGACTAACAGCTTCTATTTCCAGAATCATCCTAAGGACATAATCATCCTAAGGATATAATCACAGGTGTGGCAAAGGGATTACTCAAGTTTTATGTTCATGGTGTATAGAACGTAAGCTCTTTTACTTTATAAGGAAGAAAGAGATGCAGGGTTAGCCCCAGGTCTTATGGGTTTGTTGTAAAACTACAAGGGTTAGCAAGGAAAACAGAAAGAGTTGCAAGGAAACTAACAAGGGTTAGCAAGGAAAACAGAAAGGCTTGCCTAGCCAGACTATCTGACAGTGACCTGTATAGGATTTAGAGTGAAGGAGGAGGGGAGCCCTGCATGATATGTTGACATTCCTCTAACAGCATCATCTTGTCCCATCCAATTCACTTTAGTTAAGTTGCTCTGTCTTTGTTTAACGCTGGTTCTGCCTCTGGTCTGAATCTTTATTTTCTCACTGCCTCATGACTGCTGCTCCTAGATAGTGCTTGTTGTTTTCTCTTGATATTTTGGTATCTGCATTCACGAGGACACTCCTCCATTCATGGGATTTCCCAGGCAAAAATACTGGAGTGGGATGTCATTTCCTACCCCAGGGGATCTTCCTGACCCAGAGATGGAACTTGGGTCTTGGGTCTCTTGTGTCTCCTGCATTGGCAGGTGGATTCTTTACCACTGTACTACGTGGGAAGCCCAGTACTCTTTGTCTGGTACCCAGTACTATTCCAACCAGGCCTGATTTCCAGAGAGGGCCACATAGTTTTGTTTCTGTTGAATAGGTTGTGAATTTGCCTGGTACTTGGAGGAAAACCTATTCCTATCCCAAATGCAGTATTGCTGGGAAAAGCCCAAATGGGAAATAATGTACTTATTCCCAAACAGGGATATTGGCACATATACTATACTCATAAAGTATAATATTATGCAACTATTACACACATTTTGATGACATTGTGATTAAGGGAACATTTTTGGGGGGCTCCAAAATCACTGCAGATGGTGATTGCAGCCATGAAATTAAAAGACGCTAACTCCTTGAAAGGACAGTTATGATCAACCTAGACAGCATATTCAAAAGCAGAGACATTACTTTGCCAACAAAGGTCCATCTAGCCAAGGCTATGGTTTTTCCAGTAGTCATGTATGGATGTGAGAGTTGGACTATAAAGAAAGCTGAGTGCCGACAAATTGATGCTTTTGAACTGTGGTGTTGGAGAAGACTCTTGAGAGTCCCTTGGACTGCAAGGAGATTCAACCAGTCCATCCTAAAGGAGATCAGTCCTGGGTGTTCATTGGAAGGTCTGATGTTAAAGCTGAAATTCCAATACTTTGGCCACCTCATGCGAAGAGCTGACTCATTTGAAAAGCCCCTGATGCTGGGAAAGGTTGAGGGCAGGAGAAGGGGACAACAGAGGATGAGATGGTTGGATGGCATCACTGACTCAATTGACATGAGTTTGGGTGGGCTCCGGGAGTTGGTGTTGGACAAGGAGGCCTGGTGTGCTGCAGCTCATGGGATCGCAAAGAGTTGGACACGACTGAGCGACTGAACTGAACTGAACTTAAAGTGAAAAAGAGTTTGAAACTATATTGAATAGTGTGTACTTCAGAAAATATATATGTAGACTAGATATATTGGGACAAAATACACTAAACTGTTAAGCAATTATGAATGATGGGATATGGTGAACTCTATTTTCTTTTTTCTAATGAGTCAGTTCTTCACAACTCATTGGTAAAGACACTGATGCTGGGAAAGATTGAAGGCAGGAGGAGAAGGGGACAACAGAGGATGAGATGGTTGGATGGCATTGCCAACTCAATGGACATGAGTTTAAGTAGACTCAGGGAGCTGGTGATGGACAGGGAGGCCTGGCATGCTACAGTCCATGCGGTCACAAAGAGTTGGACATGACTGAGCAACTGAACTGAATTGATTTTATTTTTTATATGTTTGTTTTCCAGACTTCATTTTAGTCTATTTTACTTTTTTAATCATGATGCAGTTAATAGAAGCAGCTGATTTGAAAAATATAAAGTCAAATGAAAGAAATTTATATTTGGTTTTCCCATAAGACAGATTTTCTCATGATTTCTCCCTCCTGCTTATATATTTACACAGGCAGGAGCTGAGAGTCATTAACTTACCCAGAAGATTAAATCCCTTAGGAAAGTGACTGCACATTCAGAGTTTTCTATGTTACAATAGGGTCCTTTTCTCCAAAACGTTGCAAGAAGCTTCTCTCATTTTTCATCCACTCCCAGACAACCCACCTTGTCTTTTTCCAACAAAATGACCAATGACTAACCATAGTGACAGCAAATGTTTATCTATTTGTCCCTTAGAAAAGTAGTACATTTGCCATTTTCCACAGATCTTCTCCATGCTTTTCAAAAGGGCAAAAAATAAGCAACAGCATAAGCTTAAGAGCTAGCCATGGCTCTGGGGGACCACTCATATTTGAAGTTCCACAATAAAAAGATGTTCTACTTATTTATGTACGTCAGACACAACTCCCCTGATAGATGGTGGGCTTTTGGGACCTATGAGCAGCATTTGACATTTCTTTACATAGTCTCAGCAACTAGTACATGCAAAGACTTTAGAAATCATATGATCTTCTTTGGCACTTGAGGAAACTGAAGCTTATAGTGAGTAAGTGATTTTCTCAAGATCAAACAATTTAATGGGAAAACTGACACTGGAACCAAGGTTTCCTAATGTTCACTCATATGGGGAAGAAGAAAAAAAAATTCGAACATGTTGATTTAGAGAAGACATCTTTTCCAAAATGAAACCATGCAGAATCAAAATATGATGAAAAGGGAAAGTAATACAATAGCTAGTAGAGCCAGGTTAGTTTCTGGGAGAAGCTGTTGTCAAGATAGGATGCAATGTGCAAGTTATTTACTGGGAGAAATACCTGTGAAGGTAAAGAGGAGGGAGTAAAGATGAGAGCCTTCAGATCACAATGCAGGTCAGACCTGTGAGGGAGAAAAGGGAAAAACAGCAGGAATCTCAGACTGCAGTACAGTTAAGGGAATTTTCAGCTAGGCTGTTAGAGAGTACTGAAGTCAAATACATCCAGCAAAGCACCCCCCCCACCCCCGCCTTTTTCATGGGAATGGCTTTCGTTAGTATCCTTGCTGTGTTCAGTCATTGGAGCAGCTTTCTGGATGTCTGGACATTGGTGCAGACTCAGTGGATCCGGAAGTTAATAGCTTGGCTGTCAGTCAATTAACACATCCTGAAAGACAAAATCTGGATGGGACGTTTTCATGGCTACCACACTAACTGGGGACTTACTTTGTGCCAGACACTGTGATTAAATATTTATATGCATTATCTCATTTCATACTCAAAGCAAGTGTATGGCATGGATATTATTATTTCCACTTTACAAGTGAAGGTTAAAGGAAATCCTACCTGTTTTTTGAAATGTCTTCTAATTTTTTGCCTATGAGCTGCTTTTTATACTGGGATATTTGTTCATGAAACTGTTTTTGATCTTTGCTTGAAAACTGCCTTTTATACCAGTAATATCTGCCATGGCTGGTATCCCATGTGCTCCTCTTTTAAACACCTTATTACAAGAGATGCAATGTGGAAAGTGTGTTAATTTCTCAGCTGTGTCCTACTCTTTGCAACCCCACAGACTGTAGCCTGCCAGATTCCTCTGTCCATGGCATTTTCCAGGCAAGAATACTGGAGTGGGTTGCCATTGTCTTTTCCAGGGGATCTTCCTGACCCAGGGATTGAACCTGGGTCTCCTGAATTGCAGTCAGATTCTCTACCATCTGAGCCACTGGCATTTCTTAATTCTGCACTATGATGAATTCATCATTCATTTTACATTAAGACATTTGCTATTATCAATTGGAATGACTGTTACCTAAAGACTAGATAAATTTTATCCTTGGACTGCTTCTTCTTGGGGTTCTGATCCTCAGCATATGAATATTGTAGCACAACAATGAAGGTGAGTCAAGGGCAAGCAAGGTATTCAGGTGTATGTAAGTGATAGTTCTGTCCACCTTAAATTACACAGTGCCGTATGTCAATTATATTTCAATAAAACTGGAAGAAAAACATACAATGAAAAATGAACATGTGAAATGTTTCAAATTTTGTACAGAAGCAAAATAACATTTGCAAGATGTACCTAAGTAACTGAGAGTAAAGTATCTCACAATAAGCAGGGTAGTCCTGGAAGGACTCCAGGTCATGTCACATGTCATAAATTCCAGGTTTTTTAAGGAATTGGTTCACTGAAGACACTTTAGTCTCTGAAGTAGGCAGCGCTGCAGACCTACAGGATGGGGTAGTTTGATGGGAGGTGGGGGGACAACTGCAATAAGATTAAAGGACAGGATTTTGTTTTTTAAAAATACTTGATTTTTAAACTTGTGTGTTTTACAACTTGTGGGATCCTATAGATTTTTAAACTTTCCTGCTGGTCAGTGTTTTTGTTTTGTTTCAGTTTTTAAGTGAAAGTGAAGTCACTCAGTCGTGTCCGACTCTTTGCGACCCCATGGACTGTAGCCTACTATGCTCCTCCGTCCGTGGGATTCTCCAGGCAAGAATACTGGAGTGGGTTGCCATTTCCTTCTTCAGGAGATCTTCCCAACCCAGGGATCGATCCCAGGTCTCCCGCACTGCCGGCAAACGCTTTACCATCTGGGCCACCAGGGAAGCTCAGTTTTTAAAAATAAACATTATTAACCGGATTCAGTTCTCTCTTTTTTTACTTTTAAGTGTTGCTCACAAAGAAAAACCATTTTGGACTGGTAAGGGCTTTAGCAACCTACTGATATAGAGTCCTCTGTCATATATTTTTTTCTTTTTTAAAAAATGTTATTACATTATAGTTGCTTTACAATATTGGGTTATTTTCTGATGTATAGCAAAATGAATCAGCCCTACGTATACACATAACCCCTCTTTTTGCATTTCCTTCTCATTTAGGTCATCACAGAGCATTAAGGAGAGTTTCTTGTGCTATATAGCGGGTTCCTTTTGCAACCAAGGAGAGGAAAGGCTACTTGGTATAAAGGGTAGAAAGAGAATTGTTAGTATCATTTTTACCTACATTCCACCACCCTCAGAAACATGTGGTTCATAGTATTTCTTTTTAGCAGAGCCCTAAGTTGAAAAATTTGGTTCATAGTCTCCTAGCCTCAATTCTAAAGAAGTTCTCATAACCATAATAGGTTGCATGTTCATATGAAAAGATGAAATGAGATTTAAAAAGCAAATCAAACATTATTTTGATATAAAGTTGCACATCACATAAAATTTTTTGTCAGCTCTAAAATGCTATGATTGTTTTCTTTATTCTTAGCTTTGTGACATGTGGTTGGTGTGTGAACAAACATTAACCCAAAACCTTCCTATAAAGACCAGTACTGATTTTAGTCTGTATTTGAGGACACAGAAACTAGCACTTTTGATTCAGAGGGTTGAGAAGGACAATTTTAAAGAAAGATTCTTTTAAATATAAATCCTATTTTAAATAGTGAGTCATGTGAATCCCTGCCCACCCCCCGCCCCCCCGCAAGTATGGCATGGCATGTGGCACTTCCCTGACCAGGGATCAAACCTGTGCTCTTTGCAGTTAAAGCATGGAGTCAACCACTGGACCATCCAAAGTCCAGTCATGTGAATCTGTATGTTAATATTGATGTCATGGTTGGATGTTTACTGCCTTTCAGTTTAAAAAACTCTAAAATGTTGCTTTGTGATAAATTCAAACTTAAATGACTAGAGGGAGTGACTTTCTGTATAATTAGCATGATAATATAATCGGGTCCTATCTCTTGATATTTTTATGAGATTATCATTCTTATAATCATTTACAGAACTCATGCACTGTTGATAGTATATCTGCAATGTGCATTCAATATTTGAGAACTTATTTTGAAAAGAGAGTTGTTTCTACTTTATGCAGAAATCCAACAGAGTTTTACTAATGACTTGATCAAGCATCCCAAGAAACTCTAACAATAGGGCACATATTCCCAATGATGAAAATTGTACTCAATTTAAATACAAGATGAATATTAATAGGATGCTTTGTTCCCTTTCAAATGCCTTCCCTATTTTACTCTTTTTCTTGGGTCAGTGGTCTTTAAGCTGAGTTCTAAATAGTTTGTACAACCTTATCTTTTATAGAATTATGCATAAAATCCATACATATCCTATGAGACTCTCAAGAATAAACTGTATTAATTCTTGTACTCTGATTAATTCTTGTATTTGCTGAAATGTTCTTCCTCTTGCTATGCGGCATGCATTCAATTATGGGAAATGGGAATGCTTTAAAATACCACATTCTGGCATGAAGTGTTTTGAAAATCTTTGGGGGACATTAGTTTGCCTTTAATAACAAGTCCAAAATCGTGCCTACTGGGCCTTTCCACTGGAAACAAAGATCGTATATTGCTATAAAAAAACAGTATTGTCATCTGGCTGATGTCTGTCAAATGGAGAATAGCTCCACAGCACAGGAGAGAAGAGCAGGAGCAGGAGAAAAATAGGCATTCAAAGGTGAGAACCACCTTTTTTCCCTGGAAGATACACATTTTTTTAAACAACAAGAAGAAAGCACTTTATTTTTCAGTCCCTCTCTCCCCAGGCTTTACAAAACCTAGATGCTCTGTTGTCAAGTTGGAAAATTAGAGCTATGATTACCTTTAAAAAGTTTTACTTGTCAGAATTTCTTCTCAGCATGTAAAACACCTCTTTGTAGTGTCTCACGCCACTATTTCACTTCTGTAAGACATACCATGGAGAACACCTTGTCCAAAAGAGTCAGTATAAATGCTTTTCCTACCAGGCCAATTGATTCTAGGAACTTTCTATTTTATTTTCCACTGGGCAAATCTTTGCTACTTTTTTGGAGGATGACAAATGTAATTTAATTCTGAAATATACAAAAAAAAAAAAAAAAAACCACCTAAACAAAACAGAGAACTATATGGAGTGGGGATTGGTTCTACAAAATAAATGGAAATTTGGTGGGTACAAGTGCCTGGTAATTTGTTTAAGGGCATACCAATAAAATACAGAGAAATAAAATAAAATACAGAAAATAAAAATTACAGAAATAAAATACAGAGAAACATCTTTCAAGATGAATAGCTGATAAAAAATGAAAAATGACTATGAATATAGTAGTTTTCATAGAACAAAAGAAAAATATACAAAATAAGTAAGCCCAGTAAAGAATCTGCCTGCATTGCAAGAGACCTGGGTTCGATTCCTGGGTTGGGAAGATCCCCTGGAGAAGGGAATGTCTGCCCACTCCAGTATTCTTGCCTGGATAATTCCATGGACAAAGGAGCCTGGCAGGCCACACCCAATGGGGTTGCAAAAGTCAGACATGACTGAACAACCAACACTTTTACTTATCTATTCAGTGGCTCCCAGTATCTCTATAACTTAAAAGTTTCCTCATTTAGTAGTACTACAACAAATCCAACTTCCCATAAAATTCATTCTCTGTATTTCACTCATTGTTAAAATATGATTTCAGAAATACAGTCTGTTAGAAAGACTTTTAAAACTGGAATACAATGTAAGGCTTTAGTTTAAGGCACGATTCTGCCTCTTATTGACTGTGTGTCCTTGGAGCAGTGGTTTGCTATTTAAATGTCTAACAACAGACTTTACAGGGGAAAAGAAAGCTTGAAGTGTGATTTCCTTGGTGTATATAGTCCTACCATGTCCAGTTTCAAGTTAGTAACAGGATGTCCTGAATGTAGAGTAGAAGAGAAGAGTGGACAGTGGGCTCTCCCAACTTGGTAGGAATTGGCTTCATCACATTACTACTCCCTTGAACAAATGTATCATTGCTCTGAATTTTCTCTTCTGTAAAATTGAAATAATGATGTTCATCTCACACAAATAGTTGAAAAAATTAAATGAACAAAAATATTAATGCCTTAGTTTATCAGAGAAGTATATAAGATCAGAGATTGATAGGTTAGAGTGAAGGATGAAGAAGAAGATTTAGCTTCGGGACCAGGGACGAGGCTTGATCACTCAGGAGCTTTTGTAGCAGAGTTTTATTAAAGTATAAAAAGGGACAGAGAAAGCTTCTGACACAGACATCAGAAGAGGGACAGAGAGTGCCCCCCTCGCTAGTGTTAGCAAGGGAGTTATGTACTTTTTAATTAGTTATTACAATAAATCAAAAGAATGTCTCAAGGTTGTAAAAATTTTTACCGGATCCACTCCCACAATTTACATTTTAGCATAGCCAGATTAGAATTTAATAGAAAGATCCTACTAGACCCACTCCCATAATTACATTTTAAGATACCAGGATTAGTCAGAAGGTTTTCAGGAAGAAGAAACTGTCCTCAAGCAGGATACATTGTTGTTACATAATCCCTAGTACAGAGTTTAAACTGAGTTGTTTGTTGTGTAATCATCAGCTTTAGACTTCAGAAAAAAAACTGTTTTATGTGACCAAGACTAAGGAATGTAGAGAAAAACAAAAACAACAAAAAAAGTTTGTCCTTTTCTCCTCCTTGAGAATTCCAGACCTGTATCTCCTCCTCAAGAACCCCAGACCCCTCTATCCTCTTTGGGCACCCTGGACTTCTTATCAGCCTACCTAGGAATTGACTCTCTCAAGATCATTGCTGAAAGCCTATTTAAATTCCTACTCAATCTTTCAGTCATGCCCAGATAGAGAAGGGATATGCATCACACCTGCTGCTGCTGCTAAGTCACTTCAGTTGTGTCCAATTCTGTGTGACCCCATAGGCTCCCCCGTCCCTGGGATTCTCCAGGCAAGAACACTGGAGTGGGTTGCCATTTCCTTCTCCAGTGCATGAAAGTGAAAAGTGAAAGTGAAGTCACTCAGTCATGTCCGACTCTTAGTGACCCTATGGACTGCAGCCCACCAGGCTCCTCCGTCCATGGGATTTTCCAGGCAAGAGTACTGGAGTGGGGTGCCATTGCATCACACCTAGGAATACATAAAACTAGGGAGAATAGTTGACAGAATGAATGGAAGGTAGATTGTGAATAAAAAAATATTTTGAAAGACTTGAGTATTGGCTACATAGCAATAGAAAATTTACTGGTAGCATCTACATCTATGCAAGCAACAACAAAAAAAGCATTCAACAGGTGAGGACGAGAATATTTTAAAGACAGGCTTAGGCATTTTGGAAGGCAATTATCTTCATTTATACAATTGATATTGTGTTATCAAATGTATGGATGTGAGAGTTGGACCATAAAGAAGGCTGAACACCAAAGAACTGATGGCTTTGAGCTGCAGTTTTGGAGAAGACTCTTGAGAGTCCATTGGACTACAAGGAGATCAAATCAGTCGATCCTAAAGGAAATCAATCCTGAATATTCATGTGAAGGATCGATACTAAAGCTGAAGCTCCAATACTTTGACCACCTGATGTGAAGAGCTGAGTCATTAAAAATCTATTCATTCATTTCCCTGATGTTGGGAAAGATTGAAGGCAGGAGAAGAAGGGGACAACAGAGGATGAGATGGTTGGATGGCATCTCTGACTCAATGGACATGAGTTTGAGCAAGCTCCAGGAAATGGTGAAGGACAGTCCATGGGGTCTCAAAGACTGGCAGACTGCAGTCCATGGGGTCGCAAAGAGTCAGACACAACTGAACAAGTGAACAACAACAAAGCTCACAAACTCAGGCTACACTGAGGCAAGTTAATTCAATTAAGAAAATAAGAATTTCTCTCCAATTAATGGTGGCCTGTCCACATATAGAAAATTTGCCTTTGTTTCTAAGTGCTGAACATTAAGAATAATACCAAAACATGCAGCCCATGATAAGTAGATTGACCAGATTCATACAAGACTTAAAAATATATATTAATTGAAGGAATTGCAGATATCTAGCTTGGATAAATGAGTGGGCTTCCCTGGTGACTTAGATTGTAAAGAATCTGTCTGCAATGCAGGAGACCCAGGTTCGATCCCCTGGAGAAGGGAATGGCTAAATGAAGATGCAATGAAAATGTGATTGTTAACATTAAATATGTAAGTTCATCTTATATATACTTTCAAAGATAAAAAAACAGTGTTGAAAAGTTTCAGAAAAACAAATTTTATTTCAAGAATTTTTTAAAGGTGAAATTATCTTCAGTGGGAAGCTAGGTTCTCCAAAATGATTGCTAACCAGATAGCAAAAGGATAAGCAGATGTGAGAAGAATGGGATTTGAGGATAAGACTAGCTGTACTTCATGACATCAAGCACTCTTTCCGTTTTAAGTTGTTATATTTTTAAGTTTTTGTTTTTCATGATAATTGAAAACAATAATATTTTCTGAAGCCTGAGGGTAGAAGAAAACCTTGAAAACTTTCAAAATTATTTTGTCACTGTAATTTCAAAAAATGTTAAAAATCAGCATGAAAAATCAGGAGGCTAAGAATGTGACCAGAAATCAACTACTTTTCAATACCAAATGAAAGAGCTTGGTTTCTGGGGAAGGTACCTGCAAGGGGAGCATTACCATGAGAGGAGTTTTACAACATGATGTGTTAACTTTTATCTTTTTTCAGCTAGTGACAGTTACAATGTTGAATATTGTTATAAAAGGAGTCATTTTTATCTGCACAAATTGTGGGCTAAGACTGAGTCATTTCAACACACACATTCAGATCTCTGAAGAACAATAGATGTTTATTGATCATTTCCTAATACCTCATTATGAGGGTTATTTTAAAAATGCCCAATGTATGCTTGCAATTTGAGCAAAACTTGATCTGGGGAGATATTTGACTTTTAATGGATATGTAATGGCCATTACATATTGCAAAGAAACTTACATTTCCTGTTACCATTGCTTTACTTTAGCTCCATACAAATTCTTGGCTTCTTTACTTCCCTAAATGGATGCTGTCACCAGCTGGGTTTCTCAGGATGAAACCTTTGGTACTCATGAAGCAAGAATAATTTTTTCTGTTATCTTTCAATACCATATTAACTCTCTTTTGCTTTTTGTTGCTGTTGTTCAGTTGCTAAGTCGTGTCCAACTCTTTACGATTCCATGACCTGTAGCACACGAGGCTCCTCCGTCCTCTCCCAGAGTTTGCTCAAATTCATGTCTATTGAGTCGATGATGCTATCTAACCATCTCATCCTCTTCTGTCCCCTTCTGCTATGGCCTTTGATCTTTCCCGGCATCAGTGTCTTTTCCAATCAGTCGGTTCTTCACATCAGATATCCAAAGTATTGGAGCTTCAGCTACAGCATCAATCCTTTCAGTGAATATTCAGGGTTGATTTCCTTTAGGATTGGGTCTTCCCTGGTGGCTCAGCAGTAAAGAATCCACCTGTAATGCAGAAGACATGGGTTTGATCCCTGGGTCAGGAAGGTCCCCTGGAGGAGGAAGTGGTAACCCACTCCAGTATTCTTGCTATGTCCAATCCCATGGACAGAGGACCCTGGTGGGCTACAGTCCATAGGATTGCAAAGAATTGGACATGACTGAGTGCTCACCTCCTTTAGGATTGACTGGTTTGATCTTGCAGTCAAAGGGACTCTGAAGAGTCTTCTCCAGCACCACAATTCAAAAGCATCAATTATTTGGGGCTTAGCTTTCTTTATCACCCAACTCTCACATCGTACAAAAACATAGCTTTGACTATGCAGACCTTTGTCAACAAAGTGATGTCTCTGTTTTTTAATATGCCATCTAGGTTTCTCATACCTTTCCTTCCAAGGAACAAGTGTCTTTTAATTTCATTGCTACAGTCACTGTTCACAGTGATTTTGGAGTCCAAGAAAGTAAAATCTGTCACTACTTCCATCTTTTCCCCTTCTGTGTGCCATGAAGTGATGGGACCAGATGCCACGAACTTAGCTTTTTGAATGTTGGGTTTTAAGCCAGCTCTTTCACTCTTCTCTTTCACCTTCATTAAGAGGCCCTTTAGTTCCTTTTCACTTTTTACCATTACAGTGGTGTCATCTGGATATCTGAGGTTGTTGATATTTCTCCCAGCAATCTTGATTCCTTCTTGTGATTCATCTGGCCTGACATTTCACATGATGTACTCTGAGTATAAGTTAAATAAGCAGGGTGATAATGTACCACCTTGTTGTACTCCTTTCCCAATTTTGAACTATTCAGTTGTTCCATGTAAGATCCTAATTATTGCTCCCTGACCTGCGTACAGGCTTCTCAGGAGACATGTAAGGTGGTCTAGTACTTCCTTCTCTTTATGAATTTTCCACAGTTTGTTGTGATCTACACAGTCAAAGGCTTTAGCCTAGTCAGTGAACAGGCTCTTTTGCTTAGGTCGGTCTTAAATTCCATTACTGGTTTCCTGAGGAAAAGACTTTGGGAAATGACAAAGTGTTAAGATTTTTTTTTCTTTGCTAATCCCTTAATCTTGGTGTCAGTCCACTGTGCTTTGCCCAAGTTCTCAACAGCAACCCTAGGGTGACATGAAGATTTGTCTAAAGCCAATATAGGCGTGGTCTTCTGAGGACTGCCACAGGTTTTTAAATTTGTTATGAAAGCCCTGTGTCCTAAATTCTGGAAGTTCTAAATGTCTCTGAATGCTTAATCAGGATATGTTTCAGGTACTTTGTTTGAGGGTATTGGAAAAGGTCATCAACATCCTTGTTGGCTGCTTATCTTGAATGTATAGTAAACCTGAAAATTAAAATAAAAATTATATAATGATTAACCATTGGTTACTTGTTGCCCCCAACTTGGTACTGATGAGCATCTAGTTGAGGGGGGTTTTGTTAGTCCAAATATATATTACTAGAAAGTCTTTCTGCTTGGCCTATTTACATTGAGAAGTGGCAAACTTCTGAGCAGCTAGCTTTCAGCAAAAGCTTAAGATTCCTTCCTTATTTTGTTAGACTAGAGTTTCTAATCTCTGTTACCACTGTTTAATGTGTAGGATCTGAAGGATCATCATATGTGAACACACAAACCTGAACCAAGTGAAGTACCAACATCTTAAATTCTATTCTTTAAAGATTCATTGGAGGCTGCCAGAACCCTTTATCTAATAAGCCAGTCTTACCTGATGCGTTAAGCCCCTAACTCTCCTAGTTTCCCAGTGGATGTTTTCCAATTGCTCTGGATCTCTGTTCCTTGCCAACTTTAAAGCCACTTCTCATCACTGGTGTGTATTTCATTAACTGGAATAAGTTGGAGAGTTGTGGCTATCTGGCAGTAATAACTTCAGTAAATCTGTTTTGTCCTTTTGTCCATTGCTTTTCTCTAAGATCTTTTATATCAGTGACTGTACTTCTTTCTTTCTTTTTTTAATTTATTTATTTATTTGCTGTATTGGGTCTTAGTTGCTGCATGCAGGATCTTCAGTCTTTGTTGCAGCATGAGAGATCATTCATAGTTAGGGCATGTGAACTCTTAGTTGCAGCATGTGAGGTCTAGCTCCCTGACTAGAAATTGAACCCAAGTCCCCTGCTTTGGGAACAAGGAGTCCTAGCCACTGGACTACCAGGGAAGTCTCCAGTGACTGTATTTGCTGATGACCAGCAGCCCT
Source organism: Bos grunniens (assembly GCF_055505025.1). NCBI lineage: Eukaryota > Metazoa > Chordata > Mammalia > Artiodactyla > Bovidae > Bos > Bos grunniens. The sequence continues at coordinate 23,944,061 of NC_141187.1, read as the reverse complement.
ACCATCTGTAATACTTGTGTGCATTTGCTTGAAAGTCTTCAGTTTTTCCAGTGGGAGTTTATATCAGCCCCAGGGTCTTTTCCCCATTCTATTCATGCCTTTGACAGAATCCCAGGGATGGGTTCAGCTTGATTATATGGACTTTTTATTTCAGGAATAAATCTAGCTCCATGATAAATCTCAGAGAATGACATATATTTGTTGAATGAATGAATAGATGGATGAAAGAATAAATTCTGTACTTTTTAAAAACTAGCATGCTTTGTAGAGCATTCTTGTCTCTAACTATGGTCTACAGACCACGTAGTTTTTCCTGTGGTCATGTATGGATGTGAGAGTTGGACTGTGAAGAAGGCTGAGCGCCGAAGAATTGATGCTTTTGAACTGTGGTGTTGGAGAAGACTCTTGAGTCCCTTGGACTGCAAGGAGATCCAACCAGTCCATTCTAAAGGACATCAGTCCTGGGAGTTCTTTGGAAGGAATGATGCTAAAGCTGAAACTCCAGTACTTTGGCCACCTCATGCAAAGAGTTGACTCATTGGAAAAGACTCTGATGCTGGGAGGGATTGGGGGCAAGAGGAGAAGGGGACGACAGAGGATGAGATGGCTGGATGGCATCACTGACTCGATGAACGTGAGTCTCAGTGAACTCCGGGAGTTGGTGATGGACAGGGAGGCCTGGCGTGCTGCAATTCATTGGGTCGCAAAAGTTGGACACAACTGAGTGACTGATCTGATCTGATCTGATCTGACCACGTGCAAATGAATCCTTATAGGTGAAATGAAATGAAATCCTTTACTGAAATCTGTTCTGGTGCCCTGTGGAAGACAGCCCCAAAGATGGCCCTGAATGATCCCTGCCTTCTGGTATTGATGCTATCGTGTAATTCTCTCCCGCATTCTATCAGGACTGATTTTATTAAATAGCATATGGCAGAAGTGATGATAGGTCACTTCTGAAAACATTGAGGACAGACTTGGGGTTGTCGAGGAGGAGTGGGGGTTGGGGGAATGGATTGGAAGTTCAGAGTTAGCAGATACAAACTAGTATATATAGACTGGATTAACAACACATACCTATGTATAGCATAGGAAACTATATTCAATATCCTGGGATAAACCATAGTGGAAAAGCATATGAAAAAGAATATATACGTGTGTGTGTGTGTGTGTAACTGAATCACTTTGCTGTATGGCAGAAATTAACACAGCCTTGTAAATGTTCAATTTTACTTCAATAAAATAAATTTTTAAAAAGACCTTGTGGCTCCCATCTTGGCCACTTAGCCTGTCTCTTGGATGACTCACTGTGGGAAAAGTCAGATGCCAAGTGGAAGAGCCCTGTGGAAAGCCCACATGGCAAGCTTTTTGGAAACAACAAAAGAGAACTTAGACCATCGGATCAGAGCCACATGAGTAGGTATCTTGGAAACAGCTCTTCCAGTCCACTCAGTTCCTCCAGTGATATTGTAAAACCCCAACTGATAATTTCATTGTAACTTCAGGAGTGAGCCTAAGCCAGAAACCACCCTGTCAAGTCACTTCTAGATTTCTGACCTTGGAAAGTGTGTTTGAGATTTGTTGCTTTATACTGTTAGGCTTGGAGGCGATTGTTTATTCAGGCAATAGATAACTAATACTAATATATCATGCATACTGAATCAGAATATCCAGAAAGACGGTCCAGGAAACTTTACTGTTAGCAAGCGTACATCACAAAGTCATGATACGTTTGTATATTGACATTGGAGAACCAGGGTGTTATTAGTGTTTTTAAGTTCTGAACAACTGTAGACTTCCATTATTCACTAATTCACTGCTAAATATCCCTGATTGTTTAACATGTGAATGGCTGTAATCTCTTCTCAATCCTTTCCATATCAGTGCTTAAAGATTTATTAACTTTTGTTTGTTGGTTCTGCATTTCTCAATCTCACTTTTGAGAGTGACATTCTATTGAGTTGGTCCAATTTAAACATTTGTAGCCTAATGTGGTTTTCAGAATGACTCCTGAAAGGATGATTACAACTACTTGCTCTGTATCTTTAAATCTAACCACCAAAATCAAAGAAAACTCACTTTACTATAATTACTTGGATGAATAGAAAATGCTCAGAATTCTTTCTCTCCAGTCCACTTTTCTTTACCAAAGCATGGGCCCCAACTCTCTAAGATCAAAGAAGATCTTTTCTTTTTTTTTTTTTTTCAAAGCTAGCAAGCCATTAATATCCATCTCTGTAAAGTAATCCAAATGAATATTTCAAAAGTGACTTGTATAATTAGCAGAATTTCACAACAGTGTCAGCATTCATCTGAGGACTGTCTGTAGGGGAGTCAAAGGAGCCCGGGGTGGAAGCCGTAGGCAGCAGTGACTCGATAGAGTTGCCTTCATTTCTCTGAATTGAGGCTGCTTTATTTTGGAATTGAACATGCCTTTTTTTCTTTATAAAACAGGAATTAATTAGAAACTCTAAAGAGTCACTTTGTAATTCTGAGCATTTTTGAGTATTATCACCATCACCTTGGGTTTATAACCCCCAAAGTCCTACTTTATTCCCCTAGTTTTTTACTTCTTCCTAGGTTATTACTCCTTCCCCTTGTATCAGTCAGGGTTCACTCAGGAAAGAAGAACCAATAGGACAGTAGTAGAATAGGAGATTTATTACAGGATCCTGCACTTTCATGGAGGATACTAGAGACATAAGGGTCCACAAATAATGTTGAAATATCTAAAAACAAATGATCCAGGAGTGCGCTCTTGGAGCACTGGCAAGTGTCAACAAATCAGAGCTTGCAGACACAGTGAGATCACAAGGGAGACCCATAGGAAATCCCACAGAAGACTGGTGGCTCCTTGTACCTCCTGCTTCTCTGAGTTCAGAGTTAAGTGTCTGGTGATGGGCCTGTGGTTGCTGATAGTCAACAAAAACAGAAGTTAGGAAAAAAGCTGGATATGAAGTGAGGAGAAGGATGAACAGGTGGACTGTTACAATATTTATGTTGCTGCTATTCTTTTGTCTTCAGTTTATTTTTGTGTCATTATATTTGTACACTCATGCTTTGGATAACACCATTGAGTGGGAAGCTCTTACTTCTTCTGTACCCTGTCCTAAATACACATTGATAATCTGCAGATGGTTTAGAATTAAGATTCTCTCCTAACATGGGCACTGTTTTCTGCACTTCCTCTTTAGCCTCCAGTGTCCATATAGACCTCTTGTCTCACAATATTTTATTTTAGTTTATCATAGCTGCAAGGATCCTGACTTTAATGGCAATATTTGTTCCTGGACTAACTGGCCTTCTTGGTTCAAGTGACCATAACTTCAGTAACTAGCCTTGGCTCAGGTTTAATAATTCTTCTAGTTTTGACTCCCTGCATGCCTATGAGGCAGATATTAATCTTGAGACCATACACTTGAAGGGGAAGAATTAATTCTTTGGTATATGTTTAGTTGTTATCTGAGAAACATTAAGCTCATTTGTATTCTCAATCTTTTATTTTTCTTGGCTTTAATTTTTTAAATTCTGTCTTCTTTCATTGTGGTGTGGCAAAAATAAAATATGCAAAAGCTTATGGTGTTCAAATTGATGCTGTTCATTTATGGAAATTTTGTTCAGTCCTTTCAAATATAATTCTATGTAACTAAATACACTAGTTGAGGGCCTTAAAATTTAGAGCTTGAATTAGTAGACAGTGGTCAAATATAACACATCTCCAAAGTGTCACAACTTGGCTGGCAACAGTGAAGATAGGTATTGCAATAAAATTATCTTTTATGTTTACTCTTACGGGACTCACATCCAGCAGGCTCATCTGGTCAATACCTATGATTCTGTCTTAAATCTGACTGTATGCTGGGCCAATACACCACCCATCAGAAGCATTTGGTAAAGTGAAACAGAGGAAGTAACTAAAATAACTAATTATTAACAGGGACTTATGATCTGTCAAGCATGAGGATAAGAACTGTACATATATTAAATAATCGAAACTTTAAAGCAACCTTATGATTTAGATGGTCTCACTATTATCTTTCTAGAGGTTGGGGAACCAATCCAAAACACATTACAGAAAGAGGGTAGTTGCAGTGTAAATCTGGAAAGACTATACACAATGTCCAAGTTCTTAATCCATTCATGCCATCATTATTTCATCCATCCATTATTTCTTCCATCCATTCATCTATTTATCCATCCATCAAAAGATGTACTACCCTCGAAGTAATGGTAAACAGTGTGCTAAAACATGCTGGTTATCCTGTTTGTCCTTCTATATCCATTGTTTATCCTTCTTGGCTCTTCTTCATGCTGATGCTGCTAAGTTGCTTCAGTCGTGTCTGACTCTGTGCGACCCCATCGACGTCAGCCCACCAGGCTCCCCTGACCCTGGGATTCTCCAGGTAAGAATATTGCTGTTTCCTTCTCCAGTGCATGAAAGTGAAAAGTGAAAGTGAAGTCGCTCAGTCGTGTCCGACTCTTAGTGACCCCATGGACTGCAGCCCACCAGGCTCCTCCATCCACGGGATTTTCCAGGCAAGAGTACTGGAGTGGTGTGCCATTGCCTTCTCTGTCTTCATGCTATAGGAGGTCAAAAAACAAGCAGTTTGTATCACGTGTGGTCTTTTCCTGGATAGTCTATGTTGATTTAGCCAGTAAAAGCTTCTAGCAAGAGATAAGATGATGAAAGAGAGGAAAGCCAGTGTTTCTTCCCTACTGCTCCCTAGTTTGCTGATTTGTCTGTGGGTATAGCTGTATTCTTCCATGACTCCTGCTTTTTCCTCCTCCTCCACAGCTCCAATTTTCAAGTGATGTCTGTTGGCTCATTGGACTTGTGTAGTTTAGTCTAGACTGTGTTCTCTCAAAACTGCCAACATTTTAAAATTGGGTGACTTGAAACCCACAGAAAATTAGAATGTTGGCTTCTCTTAAAAAACAAAAGTTCTGGCAACATAGGAGTCCTCTATTACCATCAGGTGAAAAGCAGCTGGTGCTGATTTGAAGCCATGTCTCTTCCTGTGCCCTGTCTACTCTGTCACCTGCCCAATACCTGTAGTCAGTATCAGCTACTGGAATTGTACAACCAGAAGAGCCATTGTTTGGTTCTGACACTGGGAGGCAGAATGAAGTTGGCAGAAAGGATTGTGTTCACTAGAGATGGAGAAAAAAGCCTTCCTTTTTGGCTTCCTATTCCCCATTCCAATTCATCCAGTTATAATGGAAAATGTAAGGTTTCAGAATCATTAGGGATTCAGCATAGGTTAGAGGAGAGTTTACTTTTGATTATTGGAATAAAGTGTTGGGTTTGCAGGGTAAATTTTTAGGACAAAGTCATGAATGCAGAACGGTGATTTTCTACATTGTATAAACAAAGCGTAAAATTTAAACATTAAATATATTCTTTCAGGGTTAAACAAGAATTCTTTCTGGGTACTGGAAATTTGATTTGGTATTTACAACTGTGCTTCAAATTCTAACATTTAATAGATTCATTTTTTTTTTACACTTAATAGCTTCTTAAGTGCATTTTGTCCTGCTAGTTCCTAAGCTATGCAGCTTCCTCTTAGTTTTTTCATTAACCCTTGCTTTCTATATTTTCTTGCTAAATGAATGGCAGAAATATGCATATTCTTTAAAGGTTATGGCATGGATTTCAATTTTTGTTCGGAAAAAAAAAGCAAAAAAAATCTGGAAACTGTTGTTTTGCAATCAGAAGTGAGATACCAATTACTGCAAGATAAACTTACTCATATTTTTACATTTAATATTTTCCTGAAATAATGAATTTCAAGATTTTTACCAATATGTTCATTTTAAACTGTTCTTTATGAGAAAAAAGAAAAGTAGACCCTAGAGAAAGAGTATAAAAGTTGCTTCCCTTTTAGCTTTACTTTTAATTGTTTCTTTCCAAAGAATGTAGAATTTGCAGATATTTGAAATTCCTGTAATCTTTTCAAATGCAAATTCACTTTACATTTTTCTTCATGGAAGATCTTTCCTAATCTAACAGCTTTTAATGAAATAAGCATCAAACAACAGGCCTGGGTATTGATTTGTTTTGATTAACATATTCGTCTCACTACAGCTTCTCACTGCTTTTTATTTCAGGTAAATATTTACTAATGACACAAATGACTCCTGTCTAACTTCTGAAATCTCAGAACTGATAGGCAAGGGAAGGAAAGTGAATGGCAGTCTGAGTAAGCCAGAGGAAGCTAAATAATTTGCCTTAAGTATGATAAAGAAAAAATTTGCTTTACTCTTAGCTACCTCTGAATTCTTAAGAGCAAAGCAAATATGTGAACACCACCATGGAAATGGAATGAAATGTGATGACTGGGTTCCCCACAGAAGAGTTGTGTGAAATAAACTGTAGGACCAGAGATCTTAAAAATAAGAGTGAAATTGACATAGCCATTTGGTAGCTCATTGTTGATGAACATGTGTATTACATTTGTCTTTTATCATCATCATCATCATTATTATTTCTGTAATATAACCATCATTTATCTATTAGCATAATTTCTTGGTTGGAAAAATTAATGTCAGAAGCCAGAATGCCTTGCTTAATTTGTACCCAAGCCAATGCCAGTCAATATTCACAGAATTCCCAGTGCCCTGTCAATGCTCTTCAACCCTTCCTCTCGTTGAGTCTTTCTTAATTGACTCCACTGAAGCAAATCCAATTTCTGCTTTCAGTCCTTGTACACATATGTGAAGACTGCTAAATTTAAACTATTTCTGCTCAATTTTGTGCTGTCAACTCTTGACACACCAGACAGAATGAGATCACCGGAATTTGCTTTATATCTTATTTTAAGATCATGTAATTGAAATGATTTTGTGCCATTGTTTCAGGATAGTATTAAAGTGATATCCTAGAGGTGAAAAACAAATACATTATTCGACTCCATCATCCATTCTCTCTGAAACCACCTTCTTTGCTTTGTCTGCCTGATTTGATTTATATAGGAGATATAAGTGTCAATAACTTGTTTTTGATGGGTGCAATACTGCCACGAAAATGGATATAGTTGAACATTAGGCTATAAAGAGGGGCATGAAATATAATTCAGATGGGGTTCATGACACTCGTCCCTCATCTGACACACATTCTTTTCATTTCCAATTTCAATGGAACAAGAAAAGAGAACGGTTTCCAATCTGTCCCACCTCATAAAAATAGACCTGTGTTTAATTCTTCAGAACCTGAAATTATCCTTTGGATATTGTCAACCAATCATCCAAGGAAAACGTTCCTAGCCAAGTAATAGAAATATTCTAGGTATCAAGATGGCTAAAATACTACTGTTGCCTTGCTTTTAATGATTGCACAAAATATTGCAGAAAAGCGAATGTGATAATAGTGACATAGCTTTCTACTGCTATTTTTTAAATTAAATTATGCCATTTTCTTAGTAGTATATGGCGGTTTGCAAATGAAACATTTTTTAATAGGAAAAGGCCTAATCACAGACCCTGACATGTATTTTTAATATAGTAAAGGAACTGTGTTTGTCAAAGCCCAAAGTCTCAATTAGTTGTAACCGAAGATCTTCTGTAAGAGATGTTAGTTTTATTTATGATTATAGTTCATGATGGATCATAGACGTTTCAATTAAAATCTTATTTTGGCTTTCTTGATCAGCAAGTTGGATTATAAATATTATATCTCTAGAACACAGGAGCCTGATAGAAAGTTAGCTGCCTAAATTTCAGACATTTGGACATATTTGAGTAGAAGACATTAATTATGTCACATCAAGCTTGTTATGAATAAACTAAATGTCCTTACAGAAATTAGAGAATACTCTTCAAAAAACTTGGGCATTGAGTCAAGAATTATTTTTAATTCAAGATTACTGGGGGGAAAAATTACAGCTCATCTATTTATTTAAAAAGCCTACTGAAGAGGTAATAGCATTTATAATTTCTCTGTCCCAGGCTTTGGAAAAGCTGAATCTGCATCATCTCATGCATTTTCTACATACACTAGCTAATTAAGGCATTCCAAACTTGGCCCCAAACAATAAAATCTAATATGAAAATTATTATTTGTACCTTACTCAGAGTGGTTATTTATTTTGTTTTATTAATATTTTTTTACATTTTCTTTCTTCTTTTCATGAGTGACTCTGTGGAAGCTATACACCATGGAAAGCCCTATGGTCCCCATGTCTGATTCTGTGTGATCAAAGAGCCCCATTTGGTGGTGAAATAATTGAAAAATCACTGAAAATCAACCACTATCAACATTAAGAGGATTGTCAACTAGTAATTAATATCAATTAAGCTACTGCAATTGTTGATGGATTTTAAAAATATATTTTAATTAGAAACAATATATAAATCATACCTTTCACTCTTTTCAATAAGGGATTCAACCATCAATAAGGGAAACACAGAGCAGGGATTAATATTTACATAAATTGTGTTCTCGCATAAATGTAAAAGCTACTGAGAGTAGGAATGTTCTAGAATAGGATATTTTCTAACAGGTATTTTGGCTGATTCCCTTTATCAGTAGGTTAAGGATCAACTCTGGCTATTGAACATAACCAACTGTAACTGGTAAAAGGTGAATTTCCGTCTCCCTAAGGGGAACTCTTCATAGTTAGCTTTTCCCCTTGCATTCCTCCTCTTCTAATGGCAGCTTGGCTGATAGAAAACATAGTTTCTTTATCTGTATGCTCAGAAACTCCTTGAGCAAATGATCAATACCACAGTGAGGAATCCTCCTAGGCTTGAAGCCTAATGCAGGCAAAGAGAATTTCTTAACAGACAATAAAGAATTAAAATAAAGAGAGATGGAGGGAATAAGGCTACTGATATTTCTCAAGTATCTACAATGTGATAGACACTGTGTTAGAAGATTTATGCCTACTGCTTTATTTAATTTTCAGCAGAATCATGGGTTAAGTTTTACTAGTTCATTTGGTGAATGGGTGAAATGAAGCTCAGAGAAGCTAAATAATTTTCCCAAGGCAACACAATAAGGAGCCAAAATTTATCTGACTCCATATACAAGAAGTGAAAGTGAAAGTCACTCAGGCATGTCCAACTCTTTGGGACCCCATGGACTCTGCAGTCCATGGAATTCGCCAGGTCAGAATACTGGGATGAGTAGCCATTCTCTTCTCCAGGGGATCTTCCCAACACAGGGATCAAACCCAGGTCTCCTGCATTGCAGGCAGATTCTTTACCAGCTGAGCCACCAAGGAAGCCCATATACAAAAAGAATGTCCCTAAATTTTTTCCATTATATGATGCTATCATAAAATTTATAAAAATATGTGTTTCTCAAACTGTTATGAGGAAAATGCAAACTAGTACATTTTATAAATATATAAGATAATCTGCTTTATAAGAGCAGTGTGAATGCTTTCACTGCTGAATACCTCTTGTACTGTGCCCATTTCCTTCATTTATCTTAGAATTCAGTGTCCTCTAAGTTAACTACATTGCTTTGGAAGCATCTGTGCTAATATTCACAATTTGTTTCTACTTTCTGTCTTTTGTTACCTGCTATTTGACTATTTCTGCTGTATTGACTGTGCCAAAGCCGTGGACTGTGTGGATCACAATAAACTATGGAAAATTCTGAAGGAGATGGGAATACCAGACCACCTGACCTGCCTCTTGAGAAATTTGTATCCAGGTCAGGAAGCAACAGTTAGAACTGGACATGGACCAACAGACTGGTTCCAAATAGGAAAAGGAGTACGTCAAGGCTGTATATTGTCACCCTGCTTACTTAACTTACATGCAGAGTACATCATGAGAAACACTGGTCTGGATGAAGCACAAGCTAACCTCAGATATGCGGATGACACCACCCTTATGGCAGAAAGTGAAGAGGAGCTAAAAAGCCTCTTGATGAAAGTGAAATAGGAGAGTGAAAAAGTTGGCTTAAAGCTCAACATTCAGAAAACTAAGATCATGGCATCTGGTCCCATCACTTCATGGGAAATAGATGGGGAAACAATGGAAACAGTGGCTGACTTTATTTTGGGGGGCTCCAAAATCACTGCAGATGGTGACTGCAGCCATGAAATTAAAAGACGCTTACTCCTTGGAAGCAAAGTTATGACCAACCTAGACAGCATATTGAAAAGCAGAGATATTACTTTGCCAACAAAGGTCCATCTAGTCAATGTATGTGGTCATGTATGCATGTGAGAGTTGGACTATGAGGAAAGCTGAGTGTCGAAGAATTGATGCTTTTGAACTGTGGTGTTGGAGAAGACTCTTGAGAGTCCCTTGGACTGCAAGGAGATGCAACCAGTCCATCCTAAAGGAGATCAGTCCTGGGTGTTCATTGGAAGGACTGATGCTGAGGCTGAAACTCCAATACTTTGGCCACCTCATGTGAAGTGTTGACTCATTGGAAAAGACTCTGATGCTGGGAGGGATTGGGGGCAGGAGGAGAAGGGGACGACAGAGAATGAGATGGCTGGATGGCATCACCAACTCGATGGACATGAGTTTGGGTGAGCTCCGGGAGTTGGTGATGGACAGGGAGGCCTGGCGTGCTGCGATTCATGGGGTCGCAAAGAGTCGGACACGACTGAACGACTGAACTGAACTGAACTGACTGCTGTCAACAACCCCTAATGGCCACTAAAAAAAATAAGAATTAGTATTATTTAATACTGTGAAAAAAGGGTTGAGAATTGAAAACAATACTCTCATTAATGGATTGATTTTGCCTGTAAATCCCTATCTCTGGCAAATTTGAATTTAAAGTTGGATTCCTTTGGTGCCCATCACCATAGATGCCATCTGTATGTTCTAAAATGTAGCCTGTGTACTTAAGTTTATAAGCTTCTAAGTTTTCATCTTAGTTTCCAAGGCACATTAAAATTGAAATGGAATGTTTCTCAAAGTGCTTTTTTTGGTATCGACACAGGAAGTCAACAATGGTTGCGTAAGAGTCCCTCAAAATTGGAACCTGAGTTTGCTACCACCTGCACCAAAAAAGAAAAACTTGGTTGATTGGTTCCTGACCTACTTTTGCTTCTATCAAATGACACACTATTATATATCTATTAGTGAGAATGCTTCACTGATTCCTTCTATTGAAACTGCAGCTAGATAACTGTCCTTTGTGATTCAGGTATTTGAATAATCACTCTGAGATTGAAAAAGTATCATGTGTTACACAAAAACAAATGTAGACATGGTATCTAAGCAGCCACAAACATTTTAATATCAGTAAGATGGCAATGTTAGAAGAGTGCTGTCGATACCATTTATATGTTAAATGTATTATTAGCAGATGGGTCTACTGAAATCTTGCTATGAATTGCTTGTGGTTGCTGAGATTTTCAAAGGCCAAGTTAGGGGCCATGTAATTACAAATCTTTTTTTATAGTCTCATTAGCTTCATAATAAAGAGTGACATTTATTATCTGGAAATATATATTTTTTAAAGTGTATGTGTTTGTGTGTGTGTGTGTGTGTGTGTGTGTGTGTGTGTATGAGAGAGAGAGAGAGAACTCATTTTCCCTCTTTCTCCTTCCTATTATTTTTTCCAACCATCACCTTTCAAAAAGAAGGAAGAAAGTAAGATGAGGAGGAGGAGGAGCAGGGAAACATATTTAGCCTGTATAATTTATAAAGGTACACAGCTATCCAGGAATTGCATAATTGTATAAGACTAGAAAACAATCATTTTGAAATTTTTTGTTATAGACTTTCTCTACTTAGTCTTTAAGTCTTGTGACTAAAAGGGACCTTTTCCCCCATCATTCATCTAGAGAATGTTTCAGAATTCAAACCCCCTAACCCAAAAAATGAACACATGTCTATCATGAGTTTTCTAAATCATCTTCTATATATGAAGTCGCCCACCTGCACCTGTTGTGAGATATTGGCCTTAAATCACAATTGGGACAAAAAGAGGAAAGTAAAGGACAGTGAGCTAGTGGCCCATTATTTACCATGCTATCAAGCCTTGTCATGAAGACTGAGGATAGAGAAGTAATACATTTTTAATAAGTAAGAACAGTTCTTCCATGTGGCACAGGAAGTGAGACAAACTTGGCTTCTTTGTTCTAGAATAGGTGGGCAAAATGTTCAGTTTTATGTTCTAGATGTAAAAATACTTCAGTTCAGTTCAGTTCAGTCGCTCAGTCGTGTCCAACTCTTTGCGACCCCATGGACTGCAACACGCCAGGCTTCCCCGTCCATCACCAACTCCTGGAGTTTACTCAGACTCATTTCCATTGAGTCGGTGATGCCATCCAACTATCTCATCTTTGGTCATCCCCTTCTCCTCCCACCTTCAATCTTTCCTAGCATTAGGGTCTTTTCCAATGAGTCAGCTCTTTGCATCAAGTGGCCAAAATATTGGAGTTTCAGCTTCAACATCAGTCCTTCCAGTGAATATTCAGGAATGATTTCCTTTAGGATGGACTGGTTGGATCTCCTTGCAGTCCAAGGGACTCTCAAAATAGTCTTCTCCAACACCACAGTTCAAAAGCATCAATTTTCAGTGCTCAGCTTTCTTCACTGTTCAACTCTCACATCCATACATGATTACTGGAAAATTCATAGCTTTGTCTAGATGGACCTTTGTTGGCTAAGTAATGTCTCTGCTTTTTAATATGCTGTCTAGATTGGTCATAACTTTTCTTCCAAGGGGCAAGCATCTTTAATTTCATGGCTGCAGTCACCATCTGCAGTGATTTTGGAGCCCACAAAAATAAAGTCTGACACTATTTCCAATGTTTCCCCATCTATTTGCCATGAAGTGATGGGACTAAGATCAGATGCCATGATCTTAGTTTTCTGAATGTTGAGCTTTAAGCCAACTTTTTCACTCTCCTCTTTCACTTTCATCAAGAGACTCTTTAATTCTTCCTCACTTTCTGCCATAAGGATGGTGTCATCTGCATGTCTGAGGTTGTTGATATTTCTCCCGGCAATCTTGATTCCAGCTTGTGCTTCATCGAGCCCAGTGTTTCTCATGATGTACTCTGCATATAAGTTAAATAAGCAGAATGACAATATACAGCCTTGATGTACTCCTTTTCCTATTTGGAACCAGTCTGTTGTTCCATGTCCAGTTCTAACTGTTGCCTTCTGACCTGCATACAGATTTCTCAAGAGGCAGGTCAGGTGGTCTGGTATTCCCATCTCTTTCAGAATTTTCCACAGTTTATTGTGATGCATGCAGTCAAAGGCTTTAGCATAGTCAATAAAGCAGAAATAGATGTTTTTTCTGGGACTCTCTTCCTTTTTTGATGATCCAACGGATGTTGGAAATTTGGTCTCTTGATCCTCTGCCTTTTCTAAAAGCAGCTTGAACATCTGGAAGTTCACAATTCATGTATTGCTGAAGCCTGGATTGGAGAATTTTGAGCATTACTTTGCTAGTGTGTGAGATGACTGCAATCATGTGGTAGTTTGAGTATTGTTTGGCATTGCCTTTCTTTGGGATTGGAATGAAAACTGACCTTTTCCAGTCCTGTGGCCACTGCTGCATTTTCCAAAAATACTTCAAGAATAGGAATTAAATGCAGCATTTATTTTGTCCAAAGTTGATAGAGGGATACATTTCAGAGTATTACAGTGGTTTCTGGGTAAAAATCTGCCTCTATAAGCAAGTTGAACTAAACTAGTCAACCTTTCCTTTTAGATGATTTTGATTGTTTTAAGTTCTTTGTATGGTGAACTTGTGAGGGTTTCCCTGGTGGCTCAGATGGTAAAAAATCCGCCTGCAATGTGGGAGACTTGGGTTTCAGTCCCTGGGTTGGGAAGATCCCCTGGAGGAGGGTATGGCAACCCACTCCAGTATTTTTGCCTGGATAATTCCCATGGACAGAAGACCCTGGCAGGCTACAGTCCATGGGGTTGCAAAGAGTCAGACACAGCTGAGCGACTGAGCACATGCACACACATGGTGAGCTGAACTTTTGCCTTTCTGCAATTTTTGTACATTTCCTATTGGTTAAAAATACATAGAATGAATCTAATCCCTCTGTATCTTGCAGTCCAGGAGTGTCTGAAGATATATGACATTTCTCTTACTTTGTATCTAGGGTTCAAATATACAAGTGCCACTGGGGGTCATTTGTAATAGATGCTGACAAGTTAGGAATACATTTATATCAGCTACTATTATAGACTATTCCACATTTATACTTTGAGATTTTTAAAAAAATAATATTAAGTGTCCTGGCATTTTCATTTTGCTCTAAAACTAGGAACATGGCTTAACTGATTTGGTACAAGAAGTTAAACAATTTCATTTCAGGAAAAGATTTTCCCTTTTAGGGACAGAGAATAACCTTTATCTAGAGATTCAGTTGTCATGTTCATACTAATGTATGCAAATAAAATCAAAGTTTCAGTAACTACTATGCCTCTAAAAGGTCATATTCTTTTAATTAGAATCAAGCAATTAATTCTAAATGCTCCCCTATATTTTTTCTGGAAGCATTTCCTTTCATTATCAAAAGCCTCAGATTTCTTCCCATTCTATTTTTTTTTTTAGCATATGAAATAAATAATAAAAACTTATGCTTTGGTTCATCCTGAAATTAATTGCACCTCCCCTTAATGCATATCAATTCAATGTGGCTCTTTGGGTTTTTATGGCTCAGTGTATATAGTACTTGTTGATATGTTGATATGATATTAGAACAAATTGAGTGTTAGTCATGATTTCTGACACTTTAAATCCTATGCTTCTGATTTATATGACTGGGAAATTACTACTAAAGCCTTATTTAGGCATAAATTTATTATTTTTTAATTAGTTAAACATAAAGATGATAACGGAGAAGGTAATGGCACCCCACTCCAGTACTCTTGCCTGGAAAATCCCATGGATGGGGGAGCCTAGTAGGCTGCAGTCCATGGGGTCGCTAAAAGTTGGACACGACTGAGCGACTTCACTTTCACTTTTCACTTTCCTGCATTGGAGAAGGAAATGGCAGCCCACTCCAGTGTTCTTGCCTGGAGAATCCCAGGGACGGGGGAGCCTGGTGGGCTGCCGTCTGTGGGGTTGCACAGAGTCGGACACGACTGAAGCGACTTAGCAGCAATAACAGCAAAGATGATAAAACCTAAAAATGTTGCCAAAAACTTAATTTTCCCTGCACTAAAAAAAAAAAAAAATTAAGCTAAAATTCAAATTCAAACTTCCTTAGTGTTGGGATGCCCTCTGCTTATATATATATGTATATATTTTTTTTAAACTGATTGACAATATCCAAAATATCATTTAAAAAGGACTGACTTAACATGGTGGGTTACCTTTCTTTAGTTATTCCTTTATTCTCTCCTCTCTCTCCTCTTTCATGCTCAAAAAATTAAAAATATTATTCATTAATACTTTTATTCATTCTTTAGTTATCCACTCATGTATTCAGTCAACACACATTTATTGAGTGCCTATTGCATGTTAAGCATTAGATGAATGAGCATCTTCCCAACTTGCTCTCCTGCACCATGTGCATATAGGAGCCAGGTCTGAGCCACTGCTTCTGTGAGCCACACTTTGCTTTAGAACAGTGCTTGTCAAATTATAATGTGTTAATGAATCAACCAAAGGATTTAGTTAACACTCCCATTCTGATTCAGTAGGTCTGGGTGGGACCTGAGATTTTGTAGTTCTGATAAACTCTTGGCTCAGGGAACAAACTTCGAGGACCAAGGCATCAGACCAGAGAAGAGATCTGATTCCTTTGAATTGATTTTTCTGCCCACCACAAAATCAAGACATTTCCTTTTGTAAATACAGGTAATTTTGAAAGGACATGCTCATTATTTTAGTTAAGAATTCATCCTCTTTGCTTTTATGGCACTTATCACACTGTGATGTCTTTAATTGTTGGTGTCTCTTTTGTTGTATTTAATTCCCTTGAAAATTGACACTAAATTCTATTTAGTGTTTCTACCATCTATCATAGACTTCCCTGGTGGCTCAGATGGTAAAGCATCTGCCTACAATGCGGGAGACCTGGGTTCGATTCCTGGGTTGGGAAGATCCCCTGGAGAAGGAAATGTCAATCCAGTCCAGTACTCTTGCCTGGAAAATCCCATAAACACAGTCCACAGGGTCGCAGAGTTGGACACGACTAAGTGACTTCACTCACTCACTCACCATATATCATGGGCTTCCCTGGTGGGTCAGTCCATCGTGGCGTTTACAGCTCAATAATAATGTGATGAATAAATGTAGTAAATGGTTATTACTATCAGAGTAACATCTATTCTACCTTCTACTTATTTTCCCTACCCTCTAAGAGTCAGAGAGAGGCTTTTCCCTCTTTTCCCCACTCTAGTTTAAGTTCAGTAGCCTTCCCAAGAAGTGAACTATTCAAAGTTGAGCTAATGTTGGTCTTGAAGTGAAGTAGAGGAACCTCATTTTGAGAAGGGGATAAAAGCAAACGAAGTCTTGTGTTCCAGACAAGATAATCCTGGAAATGAAATTACTATTGGATTGCCAAGTGTCTGGAGTGGGCTTGGTCAGGTAAGAAGGTGTGTTACAGAGTAGAGTCCAGAGACAGTCCCCTGGGGAAACAGTACGATGGGGAGGCCATTACTATGCTGGAGGAATCTGACCCTGTCCTTCCAGTCCTGAATTGTTATTGGTGATATGGAGGACAGCATGGTAGAAGCTGTGGAAAATGTATGGGTGAGGGTACAGGTTTATACCTGACCCATGAATATTCAGAGACCCAGACAGATCTTCTCACAAACAAGTCAATGACCTTGTAACTTTCTTGTAAGAGTTTATAGGGACAGTCACATGATCATTTCAGCATAATAATAATAACAATAAATAGATGTTTTGCCTACAGAAATATATATAAATTAAGGAAGCAGCAATAAATGCATT
Organism: Bos grunniens; assembly: GCF_055505025.1. Lineage (NCBI taxonomy): Eukaryota > Metazoa > Chordata > Mammalia > Artiodactyla > Bovidae > Bos > Bos grunniens. The sequence continues at coordinate 23,927,209 of NC_141187.1, read as the reverse complement.
CTTTGTACAGCACAGAACTTAATAAGAAATACGGTCTGTCAGAATTATTGCTTTACGCTGAATGTAATACCATATATGTCATAATTATATGTAGCTACACTTACTTAGAGCTTCCTAGTTGCCCAGGATTTTTCTTAATGTTTTATATATGCTAACTCATTTAATCCATTTGAGAGAGATACTTTCATTGACAAAGCAATAAAGGGAGAGTATATTTGAATAATTCACTCAGGGTTACATAACAGAAAGTGGTGGAGCTGTGTTTTGTACTCAGGCAGTTTGGGTCCTTAGGGTCTTTTAACTACTACAGGACCCTGTCCATCACATAAGTGTTTCTCATGAACTTTGAGTGTGAGAGACATCCAACTAAAATGGATTTATTTAAATAGAATTAAGAAGACAGGAGAGTTCTCATTGTAATTGGGTAAGCTAACAGGAGATGGGATGTTCAGGTCCACAGGGTCAGTGATTTACATCCCTAGAAGTCAGATCAAGTGGAGCGATATTCTGTTCTTTTATGCCAAACAGTATGTCCTGTATACTATCCTAAAATGGTTGCTGAGAAATGCATACCTGTATGTATGCAACACGTTCCATGATGATTCTATCATTATTCTTAAAGGCAAGATGGGAAAATATGAGCAATCCACTAATTCATTGACAATTGAACAGTTATCCAAAGAGTGTCTAGTAATGATTGATGCCCAGCTGTACGGAGGTCTCTGGAGTTGGGATTCTCCACTTGGCTTTCTTTTGTTCAACAGTTTGTTCAGTGGTTAGAATGGTGGAAGAAGAAATGCTGAGCACTTTTGCAGGTAATAAACACAAAGTTAGAAAGGGTGGTTGTTAGATTAGATGGTAGTCACATGCCTGAAGAAAGATCTTTCCAGTTTGGAGCTATGGGCTGAAACTAATAAAATGAAAATTTATAGAGTTATTATAAACTCTTGTTTATTGCACATTTACAGGAAAAGGAAATTTGTGACAAAATTCCTGTGGTTTTATTTGCCTACCTGCTCAATATGAGCCAGTATGGTGTTAACAGATGCTTAAAAAAGTTAATGCATTCCTAAAATGCATTAATAGAGGTAGAGAGTCAAGTTCAAGGGTGGTAATAGTTTCACTATAATCTGAACTGCTCAGGCTGTGTCTTGTATATTATATTCAGTTCTGTAGGCTGCATTTTAAGAGTTACTGAAAAGGTGGATTACACCTAGAGGGTGACTAGACTGTCGAAGAGATTGGAAACCATGATGTTTTAGAAATTGAGCTCACCTAACCTAGAGAAGAAACTGATAAGGCCTTGTGAAAGTTCACATTGTAAAATGCTTTCTTGAAGAAAGATAATAATTTTGTGTAATTCTATAGAGAAGTAGATCCAATAGATAAGAAGGTAAAAGATTGGGTATATTCTTACAGTTATGGCTGAGAAAAGATAGAATAAGACACCTTGAAAACAATGTGGGGTGGAGCAAAGCAAATATCATTTCTCCTTTTTGTTATAATAAAAAAAATTTTTTTTAAATAGATTTCATTATAAATGTAATATTGTTCAACCTAAAAGTGTCAAACAATTTAGAGATGATCCATGATTTTCTAGAGCATTTGTTTTGGATATATCTTTTCATATCAGTGAATGAGACCTAGATTACTCCTTTAAATTACTAGAATTTCTTTCCTAAATACCTGAAAATATGTAAGTGTTTTAACTTTACTTCATGATGTTTATAAACTTGACTATAATAGCCAACGTTATACATATATCATTCATTTCTAATAGTTAGAAGTAGAGCTGTTAGAAATGAATGCCTAAAGAATTTTGAGGTATTTTATGAAAGTAGTCTCAACAAAGATTATAAAATTAGACTTCTACTGTCAGGCTGTAGATAATTCCTTCTGTCTTCACCTGAGCAATATTAATTTTTAATCATTATTTTTATGGTTTCTAATATGATGGATGAAATAGGGCATTTTGTTTTGATATCTATAAACAGTGAAGTTAAAACATTGTTTAGTGTGTTTATTACTCACTAACATTTGTTCCTTTGTGAATTCCTGTCCATGTTATTTGTCCATTTTTCTAAAGGATTGATCTATTTTCATATTGAGTATAATTCTTTAAATGCTGTTAAGAATTCTAACACTTAAAAATGATGAAAATAGTTTTTCTTATCTAATCTTTCCCTTTTAATTTATTTGTCATATTAGTGGCCTTTTTCTTCTATTATAGAATATTTTTGTTTACCAGAAAAAAGAAAGAAAAGACAAAAATAATGTTCCATTAAGGAAGCCATAGTCCTTCTTGGTTTCTCAATAATACCTGTGCTTTCCTACATGTGTGCCAAGTCACTTCAGTTGTGTCTGACTCTTTGCAACCCTATGAACTATAACCCACCAGGTTCCAGGATATCAAAATATATGAAGAAAATAAAATGCAAGATCTCACAAAAACTAGTGATTCTAATTTTTAAATAAATTTGATAAAAGGAAATTTAAAAATCCTTGACAAAAATTTGTTCTAGATATTTAAAACTTTACAAAAAAATTTTTGTAATTTGTTTTTTAAAAATTAAGAACACTTGGCATCCCACATTCATCAAAAGTCAGCTTAAGATGCATTTATGAATTATAGCTTTAACCATATAAACAAAAAGTGTGAGTTGATATTTTTTATTTTAAAATTTATGCCAGTAATTTTACATAAGTGAAGTGTGTGCATGTATGTGTGTACACATGTATGTGTATGTGTGTGTTTTAAGTTTATGAATTTTATTTTGACTGTCTTATTTGCCTCTCCACTGATATGCTTTTGGTTAGAACATCAAGGCACAAATGTAATTGTCAGCTTTTGTGTGCTGTCTAATTGATGTGTGATGGCTAATTTTTGTACCTGAAGTTTCTGATGGACTGTAGCCAAAGAATGATGTATAAACTAAAAGAATCTCATTAAACCACTAAGGAAAGACAGTTCAATAGGAGCATCTGTTCTTCATTCTCCATACAAATGCTGTGATAAAGAAATCCAGAATCTCACTGTATAATATTTCCTTGTGACTTTTTAAGAAGCAAGATTTCATTGAAGTTGAATTTTCACGAATTGGCTATGTCATTATCAGCTTATATTTTACTAATTGAATTGTTAGCAGGAAAATAATATACCTATCATTAAAAAGTACATAAATTTAAAAAAAGTTTGGAACAACAGCAAAATATCCATTAAGTTACCAAACTATAAACACTACCGAGGCTGAAAAACACTAAGAGTGGATCCTGGTTTTGGGATTGGAATTCAGAGAATGTTAAATCTCTTTCTATGAAGAAATATAAAGATAAAACCAAACATATTTTTTTTTTCTTTTGAAGCATTTATATTAAAGCTAAAATTACCAAAACATGACCATACATTTTCTCAAAACCTTTCCTGAAATATTATTATGGACCCAATCACAAAGCCTCTTTGACTAACACTTCTGATAGTGAAAAACTATTTTCTGCCTTCACTTACAATAATTAAATGAAAACTAAAATTTTTAAAACCAGGGATGATATAGATTTCATATTATTTAATTTAAAAACTAAAAATCAAAATAGCATATAATACAGAAAACCACAAACTAGGAATTTAAGGTTTTTTTTTTTTTTTGGTATACTGCTTCTGCTGCTAAGTCGCTTTAGTCGTGTCTGACTCTGTGCGACCCCATAGACAGCAGCCCACCAGGCTCCCCCATCCCTGGGATTCTCCAAGCAAGAACACTGAGTGGGTTGCCATTTCCTTCTCCAATGCATGAAAGTGAAAAGTGAAAGTGAAAAGTGAAAGTGAGGTTGCTCGGCTGAGTCTGACTCTTCCCGACCCCATGGACTGCAGCCTACCAGGCTCCTCTGTCCATGGGATTTTCCAGGCAAGAGTACTGGAGTGGGGTGCCATCGCCTTCTCCAACTCCTATTATAAAACTTTTAAGTGGTAAATTTAAAATATGCATTTTAATTTTAATTTTTTTTAATTTTAAAATGCATATTTTAAATTTTGCTAATTTTGAACAAGTATCTTTCCGAAGTAGTTGTATCAGTTTACAGTTATACTAAAATTGTACACAGTGTAGCTTCCCTATACCCTGTCAGCACAGAGTGTCATCAGATATTTTAGCAATTGACTTACAATTTTTGAGTAGGTGAGATTCTTGAACTGTCACCACTTGAAGTGAAAACAGTATACCACTTAGTAAGAAATGTAATATAAGTAATGTCTCTATATGTTGTCCCATAATTTATACAACCAAGAAATTCTCCAGATTAATTAGCAGACTAATAAGTGTTCAAGCAAACATACGCAAAATAAAAGTAACAGAAGGAACCTCTGCAATGCCACTGGTTATTGAAGAGTGTATAACATTCAGATCTGAAAGAGAAATGAATGCTCATCAATAAATAATTCATATTGAAAAAATCTAAATCTAAGAAATACTTCAATAAAATGACTGTTTACATACTTCTAGAAAGTTATCATAGAAGTGAATTTTTCAAAAGTATCATTTTTCCTACACAGTGACTTTCATTGTAAAATTTAAATTGACCTTAAAATTTAATTTAGTATAGCAATTTAAACAGCTTATGACACATGTACTTTTAATCATATAGAAGGAGACATATTTATCTATAGTAAGATTAGAAAGTATATCAATGATTTATTTAAATCCCCATGGGAAATAGATGGGGAAACAGTGGAAACAGTGTCAGACTTTATTTTTTGGGGCTCCAAAATCACTACAGATGGTGACTGCAGCCATGAAATTAAAAGACGCTTACTCCTTGGAAGGAAAGTTATGACCAACCTAGATAGCATATTCAAAAGCAGAGACATTACTTTGCCAACAAAGGTTCATCTAGTCAAGGCTATGGTTTTTCCTGTGGTCATGTATGGATGTGAGAGTTGGACTGTGAAGAAGGCTGAGCACCGAAGAACTGATGCTTTTGAACTGTGGTGTTGGAGAAGACTCTTGAGAGTCCCTTGGACTGCACGGAGATCCAACCAGTCCATTCTGAAGGAGATCAGCCTTGGGATTTCTTTGGAAGGAATGATGCTAAAGCTGAAACTCCAGTACTTTGGCCACCTCATGCGAAGAGTTGACTCGTTGGAAAAGACCCTGATGCTGGGAGGGATTGGGGGCAGGAGGAGAAGGGGACGCCAGAGGATGAGATGGCTGGATGGCATCACTGACTCGATGGACGTAAGTCTGAGTGAACTCCGGGAGTTGGTAATGGACAGGGAGGCCTGGCGTGCTGTGATTCATGGGGTCGCAAAGAGTCGGACACGACTGAGCGACTGATCTGATCTGATCTGGAAAAAAATATTAACAACAGGAGGATTTCCTTTTATAAATTTTTTTTTAAAATGAGAAAAAATTCATTTAAAATATCTAAGGTAAGCACAAATTCTTTCTGTTACAGTTCCACAAAATGCTAGCAGAATAGCTGTGTACACGACTGAGCGACTTCACTGCCCACTGACTGACAGAAGAGTCAAGACTTCCTCAGGCTTTACAAATCACACTAAGTGCAAAAAGGAATTTGTGTCCAGCCTCTCTAATCCCCTCTTGCTCCACCCCTACATAACTGAATCTCTTGCCCTGTCTGAGTTTGGGGATGGGTCGATCTGGACAAAGGCACAGAAGAGGTGACCACAGGCTCTACAAGAGCCCTGCCCCACCTTCCTCTTCCTTGTAGACAAACTATTTCCACTTAACTTCTACACACTGAGTTTAGATAACATTTCCCTTGGGAGGGAAAGTGTAAATTGCTCACACTAGGCCATGTCCCTCCAGGAAAGAGAGATGAGAAATTTTATAGATTTTTTTTTTTATAGTTTCATGAAGTTGCTTAGCAGCCCAATAGGGGAGGAAACCTCTCTAACATACTTAAGTACCAAATATGAATAATGAATATGAGTAATGAATATGAGAACTGAGTAACTTGGAAAATGCATGGTTTGACAAAACTGCTCTGATTATGTGTAGTGAATCAGAAGCTTGGAGTATAGGTTTTATCAGGCCAACTGGAAACAGCTTCTATAACCAAGAGCCTCATGATAAGATCCTATTTATAGAGGAGACATATCTAGGGTGTAGGCATCTGGGTGCTGTCTCTACCACTCCAGAAGTGCCATTGTGGATGTATTGGAAAGAGATAACTTCTGCCCGACTTGAGTCTCTTGTTTTCCAAAAGAAAGGCCACTTTTACTTCCTCCCATTTGGAGAACAGGTTGAGAGTAACATGCTCCACCCATGACTAATAGGGAGTGGCTAAGCAAAAAAGCCCTGACTCCTAAGACTAACAGCATCTCAGATGGTCACAGTTAGCAACAGAAGACACATTAGGAAAAAAATCTTTATTCAGCCTCACCATTAAAGCATTTACTAATTTTTACTTTCCTAAATCTGTAATATTGATTATAAATATGAAAAATTATTAGGAAAAATAATAATAGATTTTTCTGCTTTAGAGAGTTAGATTTTTGTCAAATTAGTATGTTTTTAAGACAATTATGGAATTATTAGGCTAACATATTCTATTTTCTATTCTTCACAGCTGTACCTTTATTACTTAATTTGTGTTGGGTTGAATTTTCTCGCATTTTCAAAAGTGGTGCTTCCCACTCTCAGTCAATAAAAAAAAAAGAGTGATGAAGAATTCACACCTTACTCTGTTTTTAAAAACTTGATATTATTTAATTAAAATGAGTAATATATACTTCATATATTTATATATTATCTATTAATATTTATCTATCTCTATGTTTATATATGCCTGTGTGTGTGTGTGTATAGTCAGTTCTCAATATTTGCAGATTCTTTGCTTCTGAATTATCCAACTAGCTAAAATGTATTTGTTGCCCCCAAGTCCATATTCGTGTGCTTTAATGGTCTTTTCTGGATGATTTGCGCAGGAAGCAAAATATTTGGATTGCTGGAAGCATGCAGTCCAAACTGAGGTAAAGCAGGGCTATTCTCTGCCTTCCTGTTTCAGCTCTTCTACTGTAAACAAGTATCCTTTTGAAGGACTATTTAGTGCCACATTTTTGCACTTTTTGTCAGTGATTTTACTGTTTAAAATGCCACCCAAGTATAATACTGAAGAGGTCTCTAATATTCCTAGTGCAAGAAGACTGTGATGTGCTTTACTGAGAAAATAAAATCATCCCCCTTACCCATGGAGGATACATTCCAAGACCCCCAGTGAATGCCTGAAACCACAGATAATACCAAATCCCATATATGCTGTGTTTTTCCTATACACAAAACCTATGATAAAGTTAAACTTATAAGTTAGGCACAGTAAATGATTAATAATAAATATGTAATAAATGTAATAGCAAATATATAGTAATAAACACATGGGGTTTCCCCAGTGGCTCAGTGGTAAAGAATCTGCTTGTAATGCAGGGGACGCAGATTCAATCCCTGGGTAGGAAAGAGCCTGTGGAGGAGGAAATGACACCCCATTCCAGTAATCTTACCTGAAAAATCCCATGTACAAAGGAGCCTGGAAGGCTGCAGTCCAAAGGAATAAATAAATAGAACAATTATAGAAATATACTATAGTAAAAGTTATGTGAATGATTTTTACTCTTTCTAAATGTCCGTCTTGAGGGACAAATTTAACTCCTTTCCCTCATAACTAAACACTTATCATGCACTGTGGCTATCGTTTTTGCAGTTTGAGGTGTGACAGCCAAACTAGTGTCAACTTATTTTTCCTTCTTTACAATTTCACAGGTAGAATTTCTTAGAGTGGATCTTAGAAACCTCAGAAAATATTATCTTTTTTCTTTTCTTCTTAAGACAAAAGCTTTCACCTTTTCAGTTAAAGGAAACATTTCACAGTTTCTGGCATATCTGAATTGCCAGCATCACTACTTTTGTACTTTGGGGTCATTATGAAGTAAATTAAGGGTTACTTCAACGCAAGCACTGGAGTACCTCGACAGGCAGCCTGATAATCAAGAAGGGCTCCTAAGTGACCCACAGGTTGGATAAGCTGAATGGAGGGTCCATTCACATTCCTGGTGGGATGGAGCAGGACAACAAAAGATTTTATCAAGCTGTTTAGAATGGCACAGAATTTAAACCTTTTGAGTTGTATATTCCTTGAATTTTCCATTTAATAATTTCAAACCATGGTTGACTTTAGGCAGGTACCTAAAAAAAAAAAAAAAAGCAAAAACATGGATTGGGCAGGTGGACTACTGTTATGTATGCTAGGTAAGCTTTGTTCAGGCATAAGTTATAGTGCTGTTGTCTGACAGACTCTCTCCCTGACTAACGTTTAATTGGCCTCCTCTGAACCCTCTTTTGGACTAGGCTTTGACCTTGTCCTGCCTTTGGTCTGCCTAGAGCAGTCTCAGCAAAGAATTCTCTTTAAGTCAGTTTAGGGAGAATCCTTCCACCTTGATATCTGGCCACACTTGATATCTGATCAAGTTCCTCATCTCCCACTTCCGTGGTGTAAATCATTGCCCTGCTGGTAACAAGAATCCTGCCAGTTCAGTAAGACTCTTCCTACCCTCAATCTCCTCTTAGTAATTTTATTTTTTTCGCCATCCAGCATGTGGATTGTAGTTTCCTGCATCGGAAGCACAGAGTCTTAACCCCTGGACTACCAAGGAAGTCCCTCCTCTTAGGAATTTTCTATCCACTGACCCTCTCACTCTGTTTGTTGTCCATAAATCCCCATGCGTCCATGTTGTATTTGGAGTTGAGCCCTATTTCGTCTCTATCATAGTACCCTGAATGCAATAGTCTTGAATAAAGTCTTCCATAGCATTTTAATAAGTATTTACATCTTTTTTTTTCTTTAACATGGCCATGAGTTCAATGTTAGCAAGTCAATAATATATATTAAGTAAGGTGTCTTTAAATAGAAACACACATCAAACAAGACTGTGTATTGATCAGGTGATGAAAATGTTGTCATGTGACCAGAGGCTCACAGGAACCCAATCCTATGTTCTTTCTAGGACCTATGGTTCAGTGTTTTCCAACTTAGTGTTCACAGTGACTTTAGAGAATATTAACTCTTATGAAAAACAATAATTGACTGTATATATTTTTATATACATGCATATGCACAATGAGATCAAAATAAATATTTTCCTTTTTATGGGGTGCCCGTCTTAAAAAAATATTATTTGGAAAAAGCAAGTGATAATTTTGAGAAGCAAAATAGTCTCTTTTTTGGTGTTCTACCTCTCTGTTTAGTCATTTGTCTTCCAAAATATTGGGAATATTTTCATTTCTCAACTCACGTCAAGGAGAAGAGAGAGTGACAACAAAACAGAGAGAAAGAGAGATTAGACACTTGACAGTTGAGAGTCTCATGTGCTTGTGACACAAACCATCTCAGTGGTTTGCCTTGCAGAACACGGGGAGAAAAGAGGACAAATAGAAAGAAAATAGAACACCCCTGAATAACAAAAGGAAGCTTGGAGGGAGGGAGGGGACAAGGAGTTAGTTGGACCTCTGATGCAATGAAGATCTGCAATGAAGATCTTCCAGTGATACTTAAAGAAGCTGAACTGTTCTTGTGTTTTATATTCTGCTTTGATAGCAAGTCGGCTCTGCAGGGAGAGAGAGACAGAGAGAGAGAGAGAGAGAGATCATTTCTAGATGCTGAATAGAGTAGAGCAGCCCTTAAAATGATGAATAATTCTAATTGGGGAATGGTATTCTTGACAAGTAGTGAAAATAAAAGTAAACCACATTTCTACATTCTGATCTCATTTCAGTTTATATTGCTGCTTAAAGTAAATTGAGTGATTTGTTTTGCTAGAGAAAGAAGTTTCAGAAGATATTCATCAAACTCAAAATAAGTAGTAATGACTTGCAATCTTCAATCCTAAATGTTACAAAATGCAGCTCCATCAAGTGTGTTTAACATCATACCAACCTATAATAGTACAACCTGTAAAAATACAATATAAGGATTGACCCCAAGTTACCAGTCACTGATTAAACATATTTCCCCTTCCTGGTTCTGGGGCTACAACAGACCAAATGTGGTAAACAAACTTTGTTCCACAGCTTTGAAGTCTTCTTGCTAGTTTCCTCCAACTTAGAAAAATTATACTATTTATAAAAGTGCATAAATTGTAATTTAAGTTAAAAAAAGCCTTGAAATTTTTATCAAAAGCATTCAAATTACTCTCTCCCCAGGTCAGCTAATGAGTTGTCAGGAGCTGGCCCCTTACTGTAGTGCACCTCCTGCAGACTAAGACAGTTAACCATGTTTTCATCAAAGGAAATGCTCATTAGTAGAGCTTTCAGAAACTGATTTGATTATAGTTTCACTTGTTAAAGTGAAATATTTTGAGCTCATTAGGATGATTATGATTCAAGGTCATCGTTTGAAGCTAGTCCTGTCAATATAAGATAAATGGGCCCTCATCTTTTCCCTTCTTTACGTCTGTGCTTTTTAAACTCTTCTGTGTAAAAGTTCCATAGCCATAATTAATTTTTAGTTCTTCTGTTACAAAGCTGCTTAAAAAAAAAAAAGAACAAAGATTTTTGGCTACTAAAAGGGCCTTGAAGAACTATTAAGAGGAGGAGGAGGCTATCTTGTTTTAGAAAAATCAGAGAAAAACCTTGAAAAGTTCAGCTTTTGAAATCCAGTTATTTTCTCCTTGACCTTTCCAAAGTTTCTAAAAGGTACTTTGTACATAATTTTGCATGTACTCTTTCATCTCAAAAGTATAAAACTAAGCTGAAAACCACCCAAGAACTACCAGTGGTTTAATTAAACATCTCCTCTTTCATGGCAGAAGATGAAGTTAACACCTTTTAAAGTTCTTTCCTTTCTTTTTCTAAATCCAGCACTTAAACCTCCGAGTGTTAAAGAGCTACTTAGACATTAAAGGGAGTGGTGTTAACTTCTATCAGCAAGGAAGTCTAACATGAGTTTGCCCGTTTAACTTCCTTGGTCAAATATTACCTTTTCCTTTAACATTAAGGAACAGTTACAATAAAAGTACTTAGAGTGTTTTTTTTTTTAAACCTCCTGTACATTATATTTTGGTAAAACATTTGATCTTTAATATGATTGAATCTCCAAAACCTTTCCTTTATATGCAAATCTACACTGAACTTGGGCAGTGGATGATAGTTAAAAGTTTACAATAGGCTATTAACCTCTAATTGATAACATTACTTACAAATGGAGTATTTTCTGCCATATCAGTAAACAAGGATGTCACAGTCATTAGCGGCCCTCCAAATGTGAATTCCTGAGCCCTAAGAGTACTCAGAAAGGAGAAGAATACATGTGACCTGGCGTCCATCAGGCTGCAGCCACTCCCAACGGTGAGTCCAAGTGCACTCAGGATGTGAAAAACACAGGATACTGACCCAGGATAGCTGAGATGCATACCAACTCTTGCGTCTTCCCATATGTAGCAAAGCACTAAATCCTTTAACTTGGGATATCTGGTTTTCTTTAATTAACAATAATATTTCAGACTATTTCAGATGTTCAGACTACCTGCCCTTTGTTTCAAAACTTCTATAAAACCTGGCTCCTCTCCTCACCTCCTCAGAGCAGTTCTCTCTGGGAGATGAGATTACTTGGGATGCTATGTCCTGGGCTTGAAGTCCTAAAATTTCCCACTGAATAAAGCACAGCTCAAAACTTTGAGGTTGTGACTATTGTTTAAGTTGACATTAGATTTTTTTCTCCTTCTGTGGACAACAGATGATTAAAATTTATCTCTGCTTTTTTCCAAAATAATTCTTTAAAGGACTTATTCTAAACCCATGAGTTTAACTTTTAAAATCTTGTTTATTAATTGAAAAAGCTAGTGCCCAAACATGCAATTCTGTGACACTGGATCAAAGGTTAGTCAATAGAAAATTATTTGAGGACAGATATAAGCACTGTTCCTTGAAGCAATTAATTTTTCATTCTCACATGCACCTAAGGGCTTATTTGACCACGGAGTTTGGAATATAATTATGAAACATTGGGATGCTTGCATGAATATCCTTTATATGCTAAGTTAATCTAGATTTATTTTTAAACAAAGCAGAATGAAACTGAAGTACATGGTAGACTGTGGTGGTGGAAGGGTATCTACTTCAGTGGTGTGATGGTGCCAGGATGTACATGTTGCTGGATATGCAGAAGACAGTATGAATTTATTGAACTCCCTTAAAATGTAGTGGGCAATGATGTATAAGAACTGAGGAGTCCAGAGACACTTACAGTCAAGGAGAATGCTTAATTCAAATTACTTCACAAAATTGCTTTTGAAGACTATACTCTTGTCTCTACCTTTTCTCCTCACCCCACTTCAATAGTTACATTGGATTGTTTCCTAATGAGCCCTTATCACAATGTGTAATCATTTTATCTGTCTCTCATGGGTCTCTCTCAAATAGGATTTCAACTCCCTGAGGACAAGAAATTGTCTTTTGGTCACTGTTGAATCCCCATTTCTCAGTACCATGTCTATTCAAAGTAGGCATGCAAATGCATCTGTTAAAGGAATAAAGAAAACCACAGGTCTATTATATATTGATATATATTCATTCTTTGCATCTTGGGTATTCTCTGCATCTGGCACTAAAATGAATCTCCTTGAGCTGATGTATTCAGTTCACTTCTGATTTAAATATTCCAGACAAGGCATGGTGAAAGCTTGTCCCAAGGTACAAATTAGTAAGACTGCAAATGAGAGGGATCTGCAAGGGTTAATTAGGAAGGAACATCAACAAATCTTGAGAAATACTGACTGAAGATTGAGGGAAAGAAAAAAGGATGAACCTCAGTTTTCTACCTTGGACTGCTGGATGGAAAGTAATCCACTGACAAATATCATAAAGGAAAAGCCAAAAGTTCATTGGTAGAGGTGGGTAATCTCATAAGAGAATATGTTCTGTTTTAGACAAACAGGATTGAGCTGAAGTGTTTCTGAAATTCCAAAGAGAGATTTTATTTTGTAATATAGTGCTATAACTCTCACATGCACCTTCAAAAGTCCAGTATTTAAAGCAAAATATAGAATATTTACTACTGGAAAGACATGGTGAAGGGTAAATGAAATAAAAGGAGGAAGAAAGAATGAAAAACACAGAAAAATAACTCATACTTATTACTTAGAATAAGGATATTTCTGGGCACCATTTTGAAGTAGCTGAAATTGTCTTTGAAACTGTCCCACCTCATTTTCTACATTTTAATTTTATGTACCCTGTATCCAGGACAACTGGTTTCTTCATGCTGTGATAATTCCCCTCACATATAGACTCCTTCTCACCTGGGTATTTTATCAAAATTTCATGGCTCCCAGGCATTCTCTGATTCATCCCTTATGCAACTAAACATCTTATTATCTGACTTCTCTCAATTAGTTCATAGCGTAGCAGTCCTGTTCAGTAACACATCCTAATACGTACATTATCATTTTCTATAGGTAAAAATCTAAAAATAATAATAAAAGCACCCAACGCATGTCAAATTGAGTGATGTCATCAGGAAAAGTACCTGGGCTGTCTCCCAAGAAACTTCCTTCACTGAGCAGCTAACTTCATGAATTTGCCACAGTCCAAAGCCACCTTTGCAGCTCAAAGGGTATATATCTTAAATATAGACTTACATTTTATAAAATATTTAACATGGGAAATTAAATAGACACTCTTTTATTAATGGGGCTTCATGGGTGGTGCTAGTGGTAAAGAACCTGCTTGCCAATGCAGAAGACATAAGAGACATGAGTTTGATTTTGGGGTTTGGAAGATCCCCCAAAGGAGGGCATGGCAACCCACTCCAGTTATTGCCCAGAGAATCCCATGGATAGAGAAGCCTGGTGGGCTACAGTCCGTAGGGTCGCAATAACAACATACAGAAGGGACACTGGAGAGAGGATAGCTTTCTACAATATAAACATGTGGGTTGGTTTCTTTCTATTACACCCTGAGATTAGGTAAAAAGAGCCCTTCCTCCCTCTTTTTGCCCAACCTGGAAAACTAGGAGATAGAGCTAATGGACATTGGATGAGTGATGACTCATGTTGGAAGTTAAACAAAAGAGAAAGTACTTTAGCCACTCGATCCAGGAAACACACTCACTCAGAAGGACAATGCAGATAGTGGAGTGCAGTTTATTACGCCAGCGGGCCCAAGGCAGAGTCTCCTCTTAGCCAAGGACCCCGGCCAGTTTTTGTGAAAATGTTATGTTTCCTAAGTGTACGTGCCCAGCCCACCTCCCCAAATTCCCTAAAACTAGTCTGAACAAAGGAAAAGAAAGATACAATCAAAGTTAAACCATGATTCATATGCCTTAAGCCTAGGTAGTTAACAGTGGATAATTATCAATAGGCCTGTGGTCATACCCCAATAAACATATTAGAATTTATGATTCTATTCAGTCACACAGATAATTAGGGTATTCTTTTAGGTGACAGAGAGTCTAGGTCGAGCCCTGGGGCTCTTCCATCTGGGAGGGTCTGGTTTTCCAGTTGCTATGTCATCTCCAAAGATCCTGGGCATATAGCTCAAAGTTCACGGTCCAGGCCAAGATGGAATCCTATTTTCAAGATGGAGCCTGTTCTGTCTATTTCTTGCTTCAAAAGCAGGACCAAGGGCAAGAGAAAAAAAAAAAAGAGAGAGAGAGAGTTAAAGTGTTTTGCAGGATGAGAACAAAGGGAGGGATCGATATAAGAAACACTTCAGGTTTTGGTAGACTCTGGGTTGACAGGTGGTCTTCCTGTCTCATGCCCCAGACATGTTTCTGCTCACAGAAAGATAAGCCCTGGTAGAAAGACCCCAATCAGGTCAGGATGGACAGTGAATTCCTGGCCTTCTCTGGGCAGCTGGAGTGCAGACAGCAGTGTATTGATCATGAGATCATCACAGGAGGCAGTGTTACCTTGTCCTCTGCTTGCCTCACAACATGCCAGTTAACCAAGAGAGAAAGTGTTAAGGCAAGAAATACGACTTCATTTGGAAAGATGGCTGACAAGAGAAGGTGGAAGACTATTAATAATATCTCAAAATAACCATCTTGTTGAGGTCTGGATGCTAAGTTCACTTATAGAACAGAGATGGGGGTGGGGGAGGTGAGGAAATAAAGTAAAAATGCTATCAGTCTTGGAAATATCTCCTAGAATGGCAAGCCTCAGGGAGGCAATGTGTTAATTTCTTCATTGCTGTAGCCACTCACAGATGGACAGGGTCCTGAACAAAAAGGCATTTTGGTTTAATATTTAGATAGAGGGGCAGGGTTCCCTGCTAAGTCACTTCAGTCATGTCTGACTCTGTGCGAACCCATAGACGGCAGCCCACCAGGCTCCCCTGTCCCTGGGATTCTCTAGGCAAGAGCACTGGAGTGGGTTGCCAGTTCCTTCTCCAATGCATGAAAGTGAAAGAATCCCCTGAGGCAGGCCATTATGTGCAAACAGTATCTTTTTAGTGAACAATAGCAACTGTAAGCAAAGGTTAAGTAAAAGATACAGACGTAACAGAATCAGTGCTTCCTCCTAACAGCAGAAGACAGGTCTGTTAGTATAAGTGTGTTCTTTGTGACCCACTCAAACTTCTTGTGTTAAAGTGCAATTGATTATTGATACCTGTAAGCTGCTGAGCAATATTGTTCTTAATGTTTCCTATATCTTTTTCAGTGTTTGCTCAATTAGCAATAAGCTGGAATATTATGACTCATCTTTAGTTTCATGCCAGGAAGGCCCTGAAAACTAATGTTCACTTAGCATTAAACGTCAGCTATTCTCCTGAATCTAAAGAACACAAGGGGAGATTAAAAGAAAAGTTTGAAAATAAGGGTAATTGATTCTCCTTTGGTGAATAGGATGAGAGCTATAAAAAGGAAAGACATATCAAATGAATCATAAGTCCAGCATGGGTTATGGTGTGTACTATATGAACAGATGGGTTGGAGTGGGGTAGGAGATAGATGGGCTCCAGGTTTGACATTTACAATCAGCCAGTCTCCTCTTTGCATTTCCTGAGGCAAGGAATAGGTGACTCCAGTTGAGGAATTTACAACCAGCACCCCCATTTGCTCTTGGAAGTGACAACAGAAACAGGGTAAATAGTCAGTCTTTGTCTCTTGGTAACACCTCAAGGGAATAATTATGGCAAGCAGGAACAGAGGCAAAGACCCTTCTAAGTAAAAGACAAGGGAGACACACTACATGTGTGCAAAAAAGCTCTTTGGAGTTGAAAGTCAGAGGATAATTTCAAGTCATAATGAGTCTTGCTCCTCCCAGAAGCCTTCACTTCAAGATCCATCTTGGCTGAAGGGTGTGTGCGCACACCCTAGGGGAGGGTCCCAGGGTAGGTCAGGTGTGGAAAAAGAAACTAGATAACTGGCCTGAGGAAAGACAAAGATCCAGAAGAACTGACCTATATAAATGATGTAACCGCTTCTTTACTGCTCTCCTCCTCACTGGAAGGACGCCCACACTGTTCTTCTCTGGGTAGCACCTCTGCCTTGCTTCTATCTCAACTAAGCAAACTTTCTCTGTGTGCTCTCCCACCTGTAGTGCTCTGTCTCTAATAAGCTTTGTACCTGCATTCATAGTTTCTGCCTCCATGATAAATGCATTTTTCACTGGGGTCAAAGATCCAGGGAAAAGCAGCTTCTAGCCTCTAGCCTTGGCTGGTTTGGTGGCAAGGATATCTGGTTTTCATCCAGGCTACCCTGGATGAAACTCCTAGGCAGGGAATTAAGATATCACTTCATGCCGCTTGCCAGGATAAGGAGGTCACATTGAGGGCTGTGTTAAAAGATTCTTATGGGTTTTACCTGAGTCTTGAAGGCCTCCACATCCTTAAAGCATCAGATCAGATCAGATCAGATCAGTCGCTCAGTGGTGTCCGACTCTTTGTGACCCCATGAATAGCAGCACGCCAGGCCTCCCTGTCATCACCAATTCCCGGAGTTGACTGAAACTCACGTCCATCGAGTCAGTGATGCCATCCAGCCATCTCATCCTCTATCATCCCCTTATCCTCTTGCCCCCAATCCCTCCAAGCATCAGAGTCTTTTCCAATGAGTCAGCTCTTCGCACGAGGTGGCCAAAGTACTGGAGTTTCAGATTTAGCATCATTCCTTCCAAAGAAATCCCAGGGCTGATCTCCTTCAGAATGGACTGGTTGGATCTCCTTGCAGTCCAGGGGACTCTCAAGAGTCTTCTCCAACACCACAGTTCAAAAGCATCAATTCTTCGGCACTCAGCCTTCTTCACAGTCCAACTCTTACATCCATACATGCCCACAGGAAAAACCATAGCCTTGACTAGATGAACCTTTGTTGGCAAAGTAATGTCTCTGCTTTTCAATATGCTATCTAGGTTGGTCATAACTTTCCTTCCAAGGAGTAAGCGTCTTTTAATTTCATGGCTGCAGTCACCATCTGCAGTGATTTTGGAGCCCAGAAAAATAAAGTCTGACACTGTTTCCACTGTTTCCCCATCTATTTCCCATGAAATGATGGGACCAGATGCCATGATCTTCGTTTTCTGAATGTTGAGCTTTAAGCCAACTTTTTCACTCTCCACTTTCACCTTCATCAAGAGGCTTTGTACTTCCCCTTCACTTTCTGCCATAAGGGTGGTGTCATCTGCATATCTGAGGTTATTGATATTTCTCCTGGCAATCTTGATTCCAGCTTGTGTTTCTTCCAGTCCAGCATTTCTCATGATGTACTCTGCATATAAGTTAAATAAACAGGGTGACAAAATACAGCCTTGACGGACTCCTTTTCCTATTTGGAACCAGTCTGTTGGTCCATGTCCAGTTCTAACTGGTGCTTCCTGACCTGCATATAGGTTTCTCAAGAGGCAGATCAGGTGGTCTGGTATTCCCATCTCTTTCAGAATTTTCCACAGTTTATTGTGATCCACACAGTCAAAGGCTTTGACATAGTCAATAAAGCAGAAATAGATGTTTTTCTGGAACTCTCTTGCTTTTTCCATGATCCAGCGGATGTTAGCAATTTGATCTCTGGTTCCTCTGACTTTTCTAAAACCAGTTTGAACATCAGGAAGTTCACAGTTCACATATTGCTGAAGCCTGGCTTGGAGAATTTTGAGCATTACTTTACTAGCGTGTGAGATGAGTGCAATTGTGTGGTAGTTTGAGCATTCTTTGGCATTGCCTTTCTTTGGGATTGGAATGAAAACTGACGTTTTCCAGTCCTGTGGCCACTGCTGAGTTTTCCAAATTTGCTGACATACTGAGTGCAGCACTTTCACAGCTAACCCTTAAAGCATACAAGAAGGGAAACATAAAAGAAGGAAAATTAGAATGTATACTGTGGAGAAATTAACAAGATGGAACCCTGTGCTTTCATGCCCTGGTGCCCCATGTTCTGTAAACAATGACTTTACCGAGTTCTGTAACATATTTGATTGCTTATGACACTGTGCGTGTGCATCACAAAGTCCTTGCTTGGTCACGGGTTACTGTGTCACTATGAAAGCCCTGGCTGCTGCTGCATTTGGGTCACAGTGGAGTGACATCATGATTATGTTATATGAGGTTATATTATGGGTCTGTTATGTCTTCATTATGGTTATGTTGTGGCTGCTGCTATGGCTGCTGCACCAGCCTGGAGACAGGCTGTGTTTTGGCTGCTGTGCCAGCAAGGAGAGAATAAACCTGTCTGTAGCTCCTACAGTTCCTTGCATCTTCTTCCAGCCTCTTAGCTCAATCCTTGCCTAGCTGGATTCAGTGAGAAGTGTGGACAGTGTGAACAGCAAGACAATATGCATCACAAATAGGATCAACCAGACATTTAAAAAGTGTGTTCTGAATGGTGTAATTATTACCAGTTCAGTTCAGTTGCTCAGTCATGTCTGACTCTTTGTGACCCCGTGGACTGTAGTATACCAGACTTCTCTGTCCATCACCAACTCCCGTAGCTCACTCAAACTCATATCAATCAAGTCAGTGATGCCATCCAACAATCTCATCCTCTGTCGTCCCCTTCTCTTCCCAACTTGAGTCTTTCTCAGCATTAGGGTCTTTTCAAGCAAGTCAGTTCTTCACATCAGGTGGCCAAAGTATCTGAGTTTCAGCTTCAGCATCAGTCCTTCCAATGAATATTCAGGACTGATTTTCTTTAGGATGGACTGGTTGGGTCTCATTGCTGTCCAAGGGACTCTCAAGAGTTTTCTCCAACACCACAGTTCAAAAACATCAATTCTTTGGTGCTCAGCTTTCTTTATAGTCCAACTCTCACATCCATACATGACTACTGGAAAAACCATAGCTTTGACTAGATGGACATTTGTTGGCAAAGTAATGTCTCTGCTTTTTAATATGCAGTCTAGGTTGGTCATAGATTTTCTTCCAAGGACCAAGTATCTTTTAATTTCATGTCTACAGTCACCATATACAGGGATTTTGGAGCCCCAAAAATAAAGTTGGTCACTGTTTCCATTGCTTCTCCATCTATTTGCCATGAAGTGGTGGGACCAGATGCCATGATCTTTAGTTTTCTGAATGTTGAGTTTTAAGCCAACTTTTTCAGTCTCCTCTTTCACTTTCATCAAGAAGCTCTTTAGTTCTTCTTCACTTTCTGCCATAAGGGTGGTGTCATCTGTATATCTGAGGTTATTGGTATTTCTCCTCGAAATCTTGATTTTAGCTTGTGCTTCCTCCAGCCCAGCGTTTCTCACAGTGTACTTTGCATATAAGTTAAATAAACAGGGTGACAATATACAGCCTTGACATACTCCTTTCCTGATTTGCAATCAGTCTGTTGTTCCATGTCCAGTTCTAAGTGTTGCTTCTTGGCCTGTATACAGTTTTCTCAGAAGGCAGGTAAAGTGGTCTGTTATCCTCATCTCTTTAAGAATTTTCCACAGTTTGTTGTGATCCACACAGTCAAAGGCTTTGACATAGTCAATAAATCAGAAGTAGATGTTTTTTTCAAACTCTCTTGCTTTTTTGATGATCCAGCGAATACTGGCACTTCGATCTCTGGTTCCTCTGCCTTTTCTAAATCCAGCTTGAACATCTGCAAGTTCATTCACATACTGTTGAAGCCTGGCTTGGAGAATTTTGAGCATTACTTTGCTAGCATGTGAGATGAGTGCAATAGTTTGAACATTCTTTGGCATTCCCTTTCTTTGGGATTGGAATGAAAACTGACCTTTTCCAGTCCTGTGGCCACTGCTGAGTGTTCCAGCTTTGCTGGCATATTGAGTGCCGCACTTTCACAGCATCATCTTTCAGGATTTGAAATAGCTCAACTGGAATTCCATCACCTCCACTAGCTTTGTTCATAGTGATGCTTCCTAAGGCCCATTTGACTTCACATTCTAGGATGTCTGGCTATAGGTGAGTGATCACATCATCTTGGTTATCTGGGTCATGAAGATCTTTTTTGTGTAGTTCTTCTGTGTAATGTTGCCACCTCTTCTTAATATCTTCTGCTTCTGTTAGGTCCATACCATTTCTGTACTTTATTGTGCCCATCTTTGCATGAAATGTTCCCTTGGTATCTCTAATTTTCTTGAAGAGATCTCTAGTCTTTCCCATTCTATTGTTTTCCTCTATTTCTTGATCGCTGAGGAATACTTTCTTATCTCTCCTTGCTCTTCTTTGGATCTCTGCATTAAAAATGGATATATCTTTCCTTTTCTCCTTTGCCTTTAGCTTCTCTTCTTTTCCCAGCTATTTGTAAGGCCTCCTCAGATAACCATTTTGCCTTTTTGCATTTCTTTTTCTTGGAAATGGTCTTGATCACTGCCTCCTGTACAATGTCACGAACCTCTGTCCATAGTTCTTCAGGCACTCTGTCTATCAGATCTAATCCCTTGGATCTGTTTGTTACTTCCACTGTATAATCGTAAGGGATTTGATTTAGGTCATACCTGAATGGTCTAGTGGTTTTCCCTACTTTCTTCAATGTAAGTCAGAATTTGGCAACAAGGAGTACATGATCTGAGCCACAGTTAGCTCCCAGTCTTGTTTTTGCTGACTGTATAGAACTTCTCCATCTTTGGCTGCAAAGAATATAGTCTGATTTCAGTATTGACCATCTGGTGATGTCCATGTGTAGAGCCTTCTCTTGTGTTGTTGTAAGAGGATGTTTGCTATGACCAGTGTGTTCTCTTTGCAAAACTCTGTTAGCTTTTGCCTTGCTTCATTTTTTACTCTAAGGTCAAATTTGCCTATTATTCTAAGTATCTCTTGACTTCCTACTTTTGCATTCCAGTCCCCTATAATGAAAGGATATCTTTTTTGGGTGTTAGTTCCAGAAGGTCTTGTAGATCTTCATAGAACTGTTCAACTTAAGCTTCTTCAGCATTCCTGGTTGAGGCATAGACTTGGATTACTGTGATATTGAATGGTTTGCCTTGGAAATGATCAGAGGTCATTCTGTTGTTTTTGAGATTGCATCCAAGTACTGCATTTTGGACTCTTTTGTTGACTATGATGGCTACTCCATTGCTTCTAAGGGATTCCTGCCTGCAGTAGTAGATATAATGGCCATCTGAGTTAATTCACCCATTCCAGTTACCAGTTCACCAGGTCTCAAACTCCAAGTATTCTGAGGTGGTTCATTGGTTTTCAAAGTCATATTTATGCTATGTCACTATGTGTTTTTCTGTTCAGATTATTCTTGGTATTTCTATAATAATAATAATTATTCAGGTTATTATAGAAATGGTGAATTTTAATAACAAAATTATGTTCAGAGGAAACTTGCATGAGCTTAAGCAGACTCCTTCAGATGCTAAGCTACTTAAGAAGATTTTAAAGAATTCCTTGACAATGTTTAATTATTCTACATGTTTCTAAAATATCAGTGTCATATAGTATATTGGCACAGAGCAAGCAAGTATTGAGGTGAAATATTATTGACCAGTTTTGTCCAATCAGCTTCAGGGAAGTGAAGACACTTTGATGCACAACAGAGATTGTCACCGTGTCATTATGGCCTGTACAGGTTGTACAGCCTCTGACTAGCAGATCAGTGACAGGATCTTCTGCTAAAGAAAGATGATGAAGAAGCCTGGGTGCTATGGAGAGCTTCTAGTAGGGTGGGGGTAGGGTCCCCTTCTAATCTACTGTCTCTAGTGCCTTAACCTCTGCGTCCTCTGTGAGAAGCTGGTGTGATAATCACTGGCCACTATAGCTAGGAACATCCCTTCCTCTGAATTCTTCTTCTCAGAGGTTGTGCCAGTCTTCTTATGCATTTTGTATTGGTTATCACTTAATCATTTTGTAGCATTTGTGGCTATCATTCTCTGCACATGAACTTATTTTGCCAATAAAAAGTCACTTAACCAACACCCAGTCCACTTTTTAAAATTAATTTTTAATTGAAGGATAATTGCTTTACAGAATTTTGTGGTTTTCTGTCATATATCATCAAGAATAAGCCATTAAGTATACCCTTGTCCCCTCCCTCCCATCTCACTCCCCACCCCATCCTCCAGCCTGTCACAGAGCCCCTGTTTGAGTTCCCTGAGTCATACAGCAAATTCCCATTGGCTATCTGTTTTACACATGGTATTGAAAATTTCTGTTACTCTCTCCATACATCTCCCCTTCTCCTTCCTCTCCTCCTACCTTGTCCATAGGTCTGTTCTCTGTTTCTTCATTGTCACCGTGAAAATAAATTCATCAGTGCCATCTCTTCAGATTCTATGTATATGATAATTATATTATAGTATATATGTATATATACATATATACATAATTATATATATACACATATATACATAATTATATATGTATATATAATTATATTTCTCTTTCTGACTTACTTTACTCTGTATAATGGGCTCTAGTTTCATCCACCTCATAAAAACAGATTCAAATGCATTCCTTTTTACAGCTGAGTAGTATTCCATTGTATATATGTATCACAGCTTCTTTATCCATCCATCTCTCGATGGACATCTAGGTTGCTTCCATGTTCTAGCTATTGTAAATAGAGCTGCAGTGAACATTAGGGTACATGCATTTTTTTTAGTTTTGATTTCCTCAAGGTATATGCCTAGCAGTGGGATTGCTAGGTCATATGGTGGTTTTATTCCTAGCTTTTTAAGGAGTCTCCATACCATCTTCCATAGAAGACAATGGCACCCCACTCCAATACCCTTGCCTGGAAAATCCCATGGACGGAGGATCCTGGTAGGCGGCAGTCCATGGGGTCGCACAGAGTCGGACACGACTGAGCGACTTCACTTTCACTTTTCACTTTCATGCGTTGGAGAAGGAAATGGCAACCCACTCCAGTGTTCTTGCCTGGAGAATCCCAGGGATGGGGAAGCCTGGTGAGCTGCTGTCTATGGGGTCGCACAGAGTCAGACACGACTGAAGTGACTTAGCAGCAGCAGCATACCATCTTCCATAGTGACTATATCAGTTTACATTCCCACCAGCAATGCAAGAGTGTTCTCTTTTCTCCACACCCTCTCCAGCATTTATTGTTCATAGACTTTCTGATGCTGGCCATTCTGACTAGTGTGAGGTGGTATCTCATTTTAGTTTTGATTTGCATTTCTCTGATAATGAATAATGTTGAGCATCTTTTCATGTGCTTCTTAGCCATCTATATGTCTTCTTTGGAGAAATGTCTCTTCAGGTCCCTTTTACACTTTTTGATTGGGTTGTTTGCTTCTTTGATATTGAGTTGTATAAGCTGCTTGTATATTTTAGAAATGAATCCTTTATCAGTTGTTTCCCTTGGTATTATTTTCTACTATTCTGAGGGTTGTCTTTTCACCTTGTTTGTAGTTTTCTTTGCTGTGCAAAAGCTTTTAAATTTAATTAGGTCCCACTTGTTTATTTTTGTTTTTGTTTCCATTACTTTAGGAGGTGAGTCATAGAAGATCTTGCTTTGATTTATGTCATCGAGTATTCTGCCTATGTTCTCTTCTAAGAGTTTATAGTTTCCAATCTTACATTTAGATCTTTAATCCATTTTGAGTTTATCTTTGTGTATGTGTTAGGCAGTGATATAATTTCATTCTTTCGCATGTAGCTGTCCAGTTTTCCCAGCACCACTTGTTGAAGAGGCTGTCTATGCCCCATTGTATATTTTTTCCTCCTTTGTCAAAAATAAGGTACCTATAAGTGCGTGGGTTTATCTCTGGGTTCTCTATCTTGTTCCATTGGTCTGTATTTCTGTTTTTGTGCCAGTACTATACTGTCTTGATGACTATAGCTTTGTAGTATAGTCTGAAGTCAGGAAGGTTGATTCTTCCAGCTCCATTCTTCTTCTTTCTCAAGATTGCTTTGGCTATTCAGGGTCTTTTGTGTTTCCATATGAGTTGTGAAAATTTTTGTTCTAGTTCTGTGAAAAAAGCCATTGGTAATTTGATAGGGATCGCCTTGAATGTGTAGACTGCATTTCGTAGTATAGTCATTTTCACAATATTGATTCTTCCCAGCAAGGAACATGGAATATCTCTCCATCTGTTTATGACATCATTGGGGTCTTACAGTTTTCCATATACATGTCTTTTGTTTCCTTAGGTAGTTTTATTCCTAGATATTTTATTCTTTTTGTTGCAATCGTGAATGGTATTGATTCCTTAATTTCTCTTTCTGACTTTTCATTGTTCTTATATAGGAGTACAAGTGATTTCTTGTATCCATGACTTTGCTGAATTTGCTGATTAGCTCTAGTAATTTTATGATAGTTTCTTTTGGGTTTTCTATGTATAATATCATGTCATCTGCAACAGTGAGAGTTTTACTTCTTCTTTTCTAATCTAGATTCTTTTTATTTCTGTTTATTCTCTAATTGCTATAGCTAGGACTTCCAAAACTATGTTGAATAATAGTGGTGAAAGTGGATACCCTTGTCTTATTCCTGATCTTAGATGGAAAGCTTTTAGTTTTTCACCATTGAGAATAATGTTTGCTGTGGGCTTTTCATATATAGTCTTTACTATGTTGAGGTAGGTTCCTTCTATGCCCATTTTTTGTGTTTTTATCATAAATGGATGCTGTGTTTTGTCGAAGGCTTTTTCTGCATCTATTGAGATGATCATATGGTTTTTATCTTTCAATTTGTTGATATGATGTATCATATTGATTAATTTGCTTATGTTGAAGAATCCTTGCATCTCTGGAATAAACCCGACTTGGTCACAGTGTATGAGATTTTTAATGTGTTGTTGGATTCTATTTGCTAAAATTTTGTTGAGGATTTTTGCATCTATGTTCATCAGTGATATTGGCCTGCAATTGTCTTTTTTCATGTTGTCTTTTCCTGATTTTGGTATCAAGGTGATTGTGGCTTTGTAGAATAAGTTTGGAAGTGTTCCTTCCTCTGAAATTTTTGGGAAGAGTTTCAGAAAAATAGGCATTAGCTCTTCTCTGAATGTTTGATAGAATTCCCCTGTGAAGCCATCTGTCACTGGGCTTTTGTTCTGGGGGAGGTTTTTGATCACTGTTTAAATTTCAGTGTTTGTAACTGGGTTATTCATGATTTCTATTTCTTCCTGGTTCAGTCTTGGAAGGCTGATCTTTTCTAAGTATTTGTCCATTTCCTCTAGACTGTCCATTTTATTAGCATATAGTTGCTCATAATATTCTCTTATGATCCTTTGTATATCTGTGTTGTTTGTTGTAACCCCTCCTTTTTCATTTCTAATTTTATTGCATTGATTTTTCTCCCTTTTTTCCTTGATGAGTCTGACTAGTGGTTTATCAATTTTGTTAATGTTCCCAAAGAACCAGCTTTTAGTTTTATTAATCTTTGCTAATGTTTCCTTCATTTCTTTTTCATTTATTTCTGCTCTGATTTTTATGATCTCCTTCCTTCTGCTAACTTTGGGGTTTTTTTTGTTCTTCTATTTTGGGCTGCTTTAGATGTAGAGTTAGGGTGTCTATTCAATGCTTTTCTTGCTTCTTGAGGTATGATTGTATCTCTATAAACCTCCCTCTTAGAACTGCTTTGGCTGAGTCCCATAGGTTTTGGGTCCTCGTGTTTTCATTGTCATTTGTTTCTAGGAATCTTTTGATTTCTTTTTTTATTTCTTCATTAACATCTTTGTTATTTAGTAATGTATTGTTTAATCTCCGTGAGTTTGTGTTTTTTGTTTTTTTTTTCCCTGTAGTTGATAGCCTTGTTATGAAAGAAGATACTTGATACAATTTCAATTTTCTTAAATTTACTGAGGCTTTATTTGTGAGCCACGATATGGTGTATCCTGGAGAATGTTCCATGTACACCTGAGAAGAAAGTGTATTCTGCATTTGGATGGAAAATACTGAAGATATCAATTAGGTCCATTTGGTCTAATGTTTCATTTAAGGTTTGTGTTTCCTCATTGATTCTCTGTTTTGATGATCTGTCCATTGATGACAGTGGGGTGTTAAAGTCCCCTACTATTATTGTGTTGCTGTCAATTTCTCCTCTCATGCCTGTTAGTGTTTGCCTTATGTACCGAGGTGCTCCTATGTTGGGTGCATAGACATTTACAATTGTTATGTCTTCTTGGGTTGATCCCTTGATCATTATGTAGTGACCATAAGGATTGTCACTCCAGCTTTCTTTTGGTTTCCATTCACATGGAATATCTTTTTCCATCCTTTTACTTTCAGTCTGTATGTGTCTCTAGGTCTGAAGTGTGTCTCCTGCCGACAGCATATATATGGGTCTTGTTTTTGTATCCATTCAGTGAGTCTGTATCTTTTGGTTGGTGAATTTAATCCATTTACATTTAAGGTAATTATTGATACATATGTTCCTATTGGCATTTTCTTGATTTTGGGGGGTTTGTTTTTGTAGGTCTTTCCTTTCTCTTGTGTTTAGTGGCTATGTAAGTCCCTTTAGTATTTTAAGCCTGGTTTGTTGGTGCTGAATTCTCTTAATTTCTGCTTGTCTGTAAAGCTTTTGATTTCTTCATCAATTTTGAGTGAGATCTTTGCTGGGCATAGTAATCATGTTTGTAGGTTTTTCTTTTTCAGTACTTTAAATATATCCTACCATTCCCTTCTGGCCTGTAGAGTTTTTGCTTGTAGGGTTTTCCCTTGTATGTTACCTGTTGCTTTTCCTTTGGTGCTTTTAATATTCTTTCTTTGTGCTTTATCTCTGTTAGCTTGATTAATATGTATCTCGATGTGTTTCTCCTTGGGTTTAACCTGTAGGGGACTCTTTGTGCTTCTTGGGGACCCTTTGCACTTGACTATTTCCTTTCCCATGCTGGGGAAGTTTTCAACTATAATTTCTTCAAAAAATTTTCTCAATGCCTTTCTTTTATTCTTCTTCCTCTGGGACCCCTATAATTTGAATATTGGTGCATTTAATATTGTTCCAAAGATCTCTGATTCTTTCAATTCTTTTTATTCCTTTCCCTTTATTCTGCTCTTCAGCAGTTATTTCCACCATTCTATCCTCCAGCCCACTTATCCGTTCCTCTGTCTCAGTTATTCTGCTATTGGTTCCTTCTAGTGTATTTTTAATTTCAGTAATTGTGTTATTCATCTCTGTTTGCTTATTCTTTATTTCTTCTATGTCCTTGGTGATTGCATTAACTGTGTTAAAAGCTTCTTGTATTTTCTCCATTCTATTTTCAAGTCTTCGGATCATCTTTACTATCGTTACTCTTAAATCTTTTTCAGGGAGATTACTTATTTCCTCTTCATTTATTTGGTCCTGTGAGTTTCTACCTTGCTCTTTCATTTGTGTTGTCTTTTCATCATCATAATCTTTTTTTCTAACTTGCTCCTCTTGATGTCTCCTTTTCCCAGGCTTTAGAGTTGTATTACTTCTTCCTTTTGATTTTTGCCCCTGGAGGGAAATGTTGGTGGGTGGTTTGTGTTGATTGTGACTTGTGCCTGTGTTCTAGTGGGAGGAGATCAGATAGGTAATTACAGAAATACTGGGGCATATACGTACACACTTCCACACATTCAGTTATAGCCAAAATATTCTAAAGAAAAGAGTAAAGGAGATTGACTTGGTGAGCAAGGGAAAGCAGAGGTGGTATCAGCCAATTTAAAGCAGAGTTAGCTAATGTTCAATCTGGAAATCTGAGCATGAGCAGGAGGCCAACTGGGAATTTTGGATAGAGAGCTCAACAATTTAACTTACTTGGTGAAAGAAGAGTGAAGGAAAAAAGGGAGGAAAAAAAAGAGAGAGCAAAGAAAGAGGAAAAGGGATAGAAAGGACAAGAGGAAGGAGTGGTGAAGAGGATTTAAAAAATAAAAAGAGAAAATAAAAAAGAGAAAAGCAAAGATGAATAGATGTGTGTGGGAAAGATTTGTCTATATTCAGGAATAGCTACAGCCAAGTAAAGAACAGTAGGAAAAGCAGTTGAATATATCCAAAACAAAATTTAAAAAACCTCATCAAGAAAAAAAAGGAAAAAAAAAGTGAGAAAAAGAGAAAAAGAAAAGAAAAAAAAAAACCTAAAATGAATTTTTTTCTTGCTTTTTTTTTTTTTTTTTACAAGAAACACAAAGAGAAAAGCTCCACAGCACCACAAAAGGCTAATATGGAGATGGAAATATATAGGGGGATAAACTGTGTGATTTATAAGAAAAAAAATCTCAAAATTAATTTTTTTTTTCATCCTCAAACCTTTATTTTTTTTTTTAATTAAAAAAAAATTATACATGTGTTCCCCATCCTGAACCCTCCTCCCTCCTCCCTCCCCATACCATCCCTCTGGGTCGTCCCAGTGCACCAGCCCCAAGCATCCAGCATCGTGCATTGAACCTGGACTGGCATCTCATTTCATACATGACATTTCACATGTTTCAATGCCATTCTCCCAAATCTTGCCACCCTCTCCCTCTCCCACAGAGTCCATAAGCCTGTTCTATACATCAGTGTCTCTTTTGCTGTCTCGTATACAGGGTTATCGTTACCATCTTTCTAAATTCTATATATATGCATTAGTATACTGTATTGGTGTTTGTCCTTCTGGCTTACTTCACTCTGTATAATAGGCTCCAGTTTCATCCACCTCATTAGAACTGATTCAAATGTATTCTTTTTAATGGCTGAGTAATACTCCATTGTGTATATGTACCACAGCTTTCTTATCCATTCATCTGCTGATGGACATCTAGGTTGCTTCCATGTCCTGGCTATTATAAACAGTGCTGTGATGAACATTGGGGTACACGTGTCTCTTTCCCTTCTGGTTTCCTCAGTGTGTATGCCCAGCAGTGGGATTGCTGGATCATAAGGCAGTTCTATTTCCAGTTTTTTAAGGAATCTCCACACTGTTCTCCATAGTGGCTGTACTAGTTTGCATTCCCACCAACAGTGTAAGAGGGTTCCCTTTTCTCCACACCCTCTCCAGCATTTATTATTTGTAGACTTTTGGATCGCAGCCATTCTGACTGGTGTGAAATGGTATCTCATAGTGGTTTTGATTTGCATTTCTCTGATAATGAGTGATGTTGAGCATCTTTTCATGTGTTTGTTAGCCATCTGTATGTCTTCTTTGGAGAAATGTCTATTTAGATCTTTGGCCCATTTTTTGATTGGGTCATTTATTTTTCTGGAGTTTAGCTGGAGGAGTTGCTTGTATATTTTTGAGATTAGTTGTTTGTTGGTTGCTTCATTTGCTATTATTTTCTCCCATTCTGAAGGCTGTCTTTTCACCTTGCTAATAGTTTCCTTTGATGTGCAGAAGCTTTTAAGGTTAATTAGGTCCCATTTGTTTATTTTTGCTTTTATTTCCAATATTCTGGGAGGTGGGTCATAGAGGATCCTGCTGTGATGTATGTCAGAGAGTGTTTTGCCTATGTTCTCCTCTAGGAGTTTTATAGTTTCTGGTCTTACGTTGAGATCTTTAATCCATTTTGAGTTTATTTTTGTATATGGTGTTAGAAAGTGTTCTAGTTTCATTCTTTTACAAGTGGTTGACCAGATTTCCCAGCACCACTTGTTAAAGAGATTGTCTTTAATCCATTGTATATTCTTGCCTCCTTTGTCAAAGATAAGGTGTCCATATGTGTGTGGATTTATCTCTGGGCTTTCTATTTTGTTCCACTGATCTATATTTCTGTCTTTGTGCCAGTACCATACTGTCTTGATAACTGTGGCTTTGTAGTAGAGCTTGAAGTCAGGTAGGTTGATTCCTCCAGTTCCATTTTTCTTTCTCAAGATCGCTTTGGCTATTCGAGGTTTTTTGTATTTCCATACAAATTGTGAAATTATTTGTTCTAGCTCTGTGAAGAATACCGTTGGTAGCTTGATAGGGATTGCATTGAATCTATAAATTGCTTTGGGTAGTATACTCATTTTCACTATATTGATTCTTCCAATCCATGAACATGGTATATTTCTCCATTTATTAGTGTCCTCTTTGATTTCTTTCACCAGTGTTTTATAGTTTTCTATATATAGGTCTTTAGTTTCTTTAGGTAGATATATTCCTAAGTATTTTATTCTTTCCATTGCAATGGTGAATGGAATTGTTTCCTTAATTTCTCTTTCTGTTTTCTCATTATTAGTGTATAGGAATGCAAGGGATTTCTGTGTGTTGATTTTATATCCTGCAACTTTACTATAATCATTGATTAGTTCTAGTAATTTTCTGGTGGAGTCTTTAGGGTTTTCTATGTAGAGGATCATGTCATCTGCAAATAGTGAGAGTTTTACTTCTTCTTTTCCAATTTGGATTCCTTTTATTTCTTTTTCTGCTCTTATTGCTGTGGGTTTTCAAGGTCATAGACATTTGGGTTTTCAAGGTCATAGACATTTGGTTGTGGAGGCTGTCCCTGTGGAAGGGGTTGGGTTAGTGTCCTGTGATGTTTTCCTGGTTAGCGGCACTTGTGCCTGTGTTCTGGTTGATGGAGCTGGATATCCTCTCTCTGAAGGGCAGTTCAGTGTCCAGTAGTAGGTTTTGGAGTGTCTATGGGTTCAGTATGCCTTTGGGCAGTCCTTCTAGCTTTTGTGGTGTTCAGTTCGGTTCAGTCGCTCAGTCCTGTCCGACTCTTTGCGACCCCATGATTCGCAGCACACCAGGCCTCCCTGTCCATCACCAACTCCTGGAGTTCACTCAAACTCATGTCCATCAAGTCGGTGATGCCATCCAGCCCTCTCATCCTCTGTCGTCCCCTTCTCCTCCTGCCCCCAATCCCACCCAGCATCAGAGTCTTTTCCAATGAGTCAACTCTTCATATGAGGTGGCCAAAGTATTGGAGTTTCAGCTTTTGTGGTGGTGGTGGTGCTGCTGCTAAGTCACTTCAGTCGTGTCGGACACTGTGCGAACCCCTGGACGGCAGCCCACCAGGCTCCCCATCCCTGGGATTCTCCAGGCAAGAACACTGGAGTGGGTTACCATTTCCTTCTACAATGCATGAAAGGGAAAAGTGAAAGTGAAGTCGCATAACTGCAGTGCCGCCAGTCCCCTACTTGTCCCTGGGATCATTGACGGTGCTTCTGTTCCCCTGTCCCGCCCTGTGCTGCTGCCCGAAACTTGGTAGGTAGGTGCTTGTGTGATCCTTCTGCGGCAGCGACTTGTGTGGGCTTCCCTCGGCCCTCTAAGCTCACTCTCTGTGTCGCAGGGTTGTGTGCGCTTGACTCTGAGCTCCTGAGGTCCACTCTGTGTCGCGGGCTTGTGTGCGCTTGTTTCAGCTCCCCGGGCTGGTCTCTGCACCCTGGGGTAGTGTGAACTTGTTTCGGCTTCCCGTGCCCATCGTCAGTGTCACGGGGTTTATGAGCACTTGTTTCCACTCACTGCCTGTACTCTGTCGCGGGGATTATTTGTTCCTCCGGCTGTGCCGGGAGGGTTGTGTGCACTGCCCAAGTTTGTATGCCTCCGCTCTATCGGCACCCCAGTCCTGCTCTTTGCACCCGGTGTCTTTCCACTTTTTAATTTTTAAAAAATGTGTTCTGCTGAGTTCTGGTTGCTTGTTTCACTTGATAATCATATTTGGTGTTTCACATTATCACTGTTTGTCTCTTTTTAACTTGGGCATCCAGACTTGTTTTCATGTTCTTACTACTAACTCCTTATTTCTCTCCAAAACCAACATTCAAAATATCTGCTTTGATAAAAGGAAGAGGCATTTTAAACTACCTTTAAAGTTACATCCTGTTTGGCATATGGCCCGAAAATATTTCTCTTGGAACTGCACCTTGAAAATTCCTATGTTACATTATTAAACATCCCTTCACTTCTTCCCTCTTAAGTCACTAGCAAAGGAATCAGAGTTATTATTTATGATTACATTCTGACAATTATGTCACTTAATTGGATAGATCATTGATGTGATCCAAGTGTGTTTATCTTATCTGCTTATGCCTCCCTTTCACTCTCTGTAGTGAGATTTTAGACATGTGTCTCTTTAAAGACAGGGAAGTGAATCTCCTAAATATGGCCAAGCTTCCATCTAGATCTGACTCTGTTTTAATTGTTCAATGCATAGTATATTTCACAGGATTCTCCAGAGAAACAGAACCAATAGGATATACAGATTCTATATAAGAGGTTTATTTTATTAAAAAAATTTTTTTAGCCCCACCACGTGGCATTTGGGATCATAGTTCCCTGAGCAGGGATCAAACCCGTGTCTCCTGCAGTGGAAGTATGGAATCTTAACCACTGGACTGCCAGGGAAGTCTCCTAAGAGGAGGATTAATATAAGAATTGGTTTCCGTGGTTATGGAGACCAAAAAGTCACACAATATTCTGTCTGCAAGTCGGAGAACCAGAAAAACTGGGATATAGTTTAGTCCAGGTCTAAAGGCCTGTAAATTGGGAGTCGGGGGACAAGGTGGAAAGGTAAGGAGGGGAGTAATGACATAAATCTTGTTCCGAGTCCACTGATTAAATGTTATTCTCTCCTGGAGACACCCGCACAGACACATCCGGAAATAGCATTTTACCAGCTATCTGGGTACCCCCAGCCCAGTCAGGCTGACATATAAAATTAACTATCACACACAATAACTTCAATAATTATAAACAACAAAAAAGTTGTCTTCTTAATTATCTATGATATTTATTTAAATGGCCCTAAATGAAATAACAGCAACTGCAGATATTTTTTTCTTCAATAGCTTAAAATTGCTTTTAGCATCTTCAATTATTTAATAAGAAGTCAACAAAGCTAGTTAATGTTAGATTGAGTGTACCTGGTCACATACTTTTGAGGAAAATTTTTGGAATAAAAAAATAACAATACATGTTTGACATCAGGCACTCAAAAGTTCTATTTGCCAATTAGAAATCTAGCATTGCGTAGAAAATAAAACCACTATTTCTTTAGTGCCAAAACTTTGGGTTGACTGAGGCATTAAACCAGTTAATGTTTCACAAATGTAAAATTGCTAAATACCTCAGGGAATAAACCCAAAATGAACTCATAATGCGGTTCTTCAAAATATGAAACTTATTTCTAGCTTTTGAATGCCTACTGCCCACTGTCACATGAAAACAGGCATAACCCACCAAGAAACCAAGGAAACAAAGCCTTGGCAAATATAAACATGATTTATGGCTTTCTTCCCCATGTAAAATGAACATCCACTTCTCTTGCCTTCTGCTTATCAACATGGTGTCAGCACTAGAATGCATTATATATCCAATATCCCGGAGAGGTTTCTGATTCTCCACTTCTGTTTGTTAAGACCTGGGGAAGAGAATATATCTTCTTGCTCTAATTCTTCACCATTGACAGGACTGGTGTTAGAAAGTCAAGATTCTGTAAATGTACATTGTTCCTCATTAGCCTCAACTTGAAGACAGTATCTCTTTTTTTTTTTTTTTGAGAAGGGTTCTCAAAGGCCCGTTCAGGGAATTTGGGCTAATGAGGCCACAATCTTGAATGAGAACAGATCAGGAATGTCTAGATTCTTGCTCTCTTGCCATGGCAGACCCCCTCTGAAGCCTGAGAGTAATTATTTTAATGACTAACCTGTGGATTCCATTTTTCAATGCCCTTCTTGATAAAAATACATTTGCAAGTCATTTTCACTCTTTTATTTATTTCCTCACCAGTTTAATCCTACTCAAATTTTAAAGAATTTTTTAAAGGAGTTTACTATTTTAAGACTCTAAACAGAAAGTATTGCTAAATAAAAGCAAGTTAACAGTAGGTGTAATGAGAATGACAGTAAGTTAATTTACTCAGAATCTTTGTTTAAGATGTAGTGCCTCTAAGGACAGTGGCAGGGAAATAGATTTACGTAAGTGCCAGTGAACGCAGACATGGTTCTCCTCCCTTTTCTTAAAAACTTAGTGAGAAAAGTCCTTTCTTATACTGTCAAATCTAGAATTTAACAACTCAGATAGAGAAAGTCTTTAAGTTTAGAACCTCAAATAGCAAAGAAATGTAACATGCTTTAAATTTTTATCTAGTTTTATTGAGATATAACTGACATACAACACGGTATCAATATTTTAGGTCTACAACATAGGATTTGATACTCATACATTTGTGAAATGTGTAACAGAGTAAGTTTACTTAACCTCTATCACTTCATATTGTTATAATTTTTTTCTTATGGTGAAAAAAACTTTAAGATCTACTCTCTTGTGTGTGTGTGTGTGTGTGTGTGTGTGTGTGTGCTAGTCATTCAGTCCTGTCTGACTCTTTGTGACCTCATGGACTGTGGCCCACCTTTGTGTGTGTGTGTGTGTGTGTGTGTGTGCTAGTCATTCAGTCCTGTCTGACTCTTTGTGACCTCATGGACTGTGGCCCACCAGGCTCCTCTGTCCATTCAGTTCTCCAGGCAAGAATACTGAAGTGGGTAGCCATTCCCGTCTCCATGTAATTTCCCCAACCCCGTGATCTCCTGCATTGCAGGTGTATTCTTTACCATCTGAGCCACCAGGGAAGCCCTCTACTCTCTTAGCAACTTTCAAATGTTCCATACAGTATGAACTATACTGTAGTCACCATGCTGCACATTACAACTCCAGTACTTATTTATCTTGTAAATACAATTTTGTAACTTTTGATCACCTTCACCCATTTTTGCCTTCCTCTGCCCACCTTAGACAACAATCAACTTTTCTCTCTGTGTTTGTTTGTTTTTTTCAGATTCCACATTTAAGTGAGCTCATACAATATTTGTCTTTCTCTTCCTGACATTTTAGTTAGCATAATGTTTTTAAGTTCCATCCATATCATTGCAAGTGGATAGATTTCCTTCTTTTTTACTGCTGAATATCCAGTTGAGCTATTTCAAATCCTGAAAGATGATGCTGTGAAAGTGCTGAACTCAGTATGCCAGCAAATTTGGAAAACTCAGCAGTGGCCACAGGACTGGAAAAGGTCGGTTTTCATTCTGATGCCAAAGAAAGGAAATGCCAAAAAATGCTCAAACTATCACACAATTGCACTCAATGGCACCCCACTCCAGTACTCTTGCCTGGAAAATCCCATGGATGGAGGAGCCTGGTAGGCTGCAGTCCATGGGGTCGCTAAGAGTTGGACACGACTTAGCAACTTCACTTTCACTTTTCACTTTCATGCATTGCAGAAGGAAATGGCAACCCACTCCAGTGTTCTTGCCTGGAGAATCCCAGGGACAGGGGAGCCTGGTGGGCTGCCGTCAATGGGGTCGCACAGAGTCGGACATGACTGAAGTGACTTAGCAGCAGCAGCAGCACACGCTAGTAAAGTAATGCTCAAAATTCTCCAAGCCAGGCTTCAGCAATATGTGAACTTCCAGATGTTCAAGCTGGTTTTATTTTATTTTTATTTTATTTTATTTTTTTATCAAGCTGGTTTTAGAAAAAGCAGAGGAATCAGAGATCAAATTGCCAACATCCGCTGGATCATGGAAAAAGCAAGAGAGTTCCAGAAAAACATCTATTTTTGCTTTATTGACTATGCCAAAGCCTTTGACTGTGTGGATCACAATAAACTGTGGAAAATTCTGAAAGAGATGGGAATACCAGACCACCTGACCTGCCTCTTGAGGAATCTGTATGCAGGTCAGGAAGCAACAGTTAGAACCGGACATGGAACAACAGACTGGTTCCAAATAGGAAAAGGAGTACGTCAAGGCTGTATATTGTCACCCTGCTTATTTAACTTATATGCAGAGTACATCATGAGAAACGCTGGGCTGGAAGAAGCACAAGCTGGAATCAAGATTGCCAGGAGAAATATCAATAACCTCAGATATGCAGATGACACCACCCTTATGGCAGAAAGTGAAGAGGAACTAAAGAGCCTCTTGATGAAAGTGAAAGTGGAGAGTGAAAAAGTTGACTTAAAGCTCAACATTCAGAAAATGAAGATCGGCACCTGGTCCCATCACTTCATGGGAAATAGATGGGGAAACAGTGGAAACAGTGTCAGACTTTATTTTTCTGGGCTCCAAAATCACTGCAGATGGTGACTGCAGCCATGAAATTAAAAGACACTTACTCCTTGGAAGGAAAGTTATGACCAACCTAGATAGCATATTGAAAAGCAGAGACATTACTTTGCCAACAAAGGTCCATCTAGTCAAGGCTATGGTTTTTCCTGTGGTCATGTATGGATGTGAGAGTTGGACTGTGAAGAAGGCTGAGTGCCAAAGAATTGATGCTTTTGAATTATGGTGTTGGAGAAGACTCTTGAGAGTCCCTTGGACTGCACAGAGATCCAACCAGTCCATTCTGAAGGAGATCAGTCCTGGGATTTCTTTGGAAGGAATGATGCTAAGGCTGAAACTCCAGTACTTTGGCTACCTCATGCGAAGAGTTGACTCATTGGAAAAGACTCTGATGCTGGGAGGGATTGGGGGTAGGAAGAGAAGGGGACAACAGAGGATGAGATGGCTGGATGGCATCACTGACTCGATGGGTGTGAGTCTGAGTGAACTCCAGGGGTTGGTGATGGACAGGGAGGCCTGGCGTGCTGCGATTCATGGGGTCGCAAAGAGTTGGACATGACTGAGTGACTGAACTGAACTGAATTGAATATTTAATTGTGTGTATGCATCTTTGTTTTATATACACCCATCTGTGGACACTTAGATGGTTTACATAGCTTAGCTATTATAAATAATGTTGTATTAAACATGAGGATAGAGATATCTTTCCAAGATAGTGATTTTGTTTCCTTTGGATACACAGTCAGAAGTGAAATTGTTGGGTCATATGGTAGTTACGTATTTAATTTTTTGAGGAATCTTCATAATGTTTTCAATGTTGGTAACTCACTAAATCTTGTCCAGCTATTTGCGACCACATAGACTGCAGCACATCAGGCTTCCCTGTCCTTCAAAATCTCCCAGAGTTTGCTCAAACTCATGTCCATTGAGACAGTGATGCCATCCAACCATTTCATCCTGTTTTCTCCTTCTCCTGCCTTCAATCTTTCCTAGCATCAGGGTCTTTTCCAATGAGTTGGCTCTTCCATCAGGTGGCCAAATTATTGTAGCTTCAGCTTCAGCATCAGTCCTTCCAATGAATAGTCAGGATTGATTTCTTTTAGGATTGACTGATTTGATCTCCTTGCAGTCCAAGGGACTCTCAAGATTCTTCTCCAACACCATAGTTCAAAAGCATTAATTCTTTGGTGCTCAGCCTTCTTTATGGTCCAACTCTCACATCAGTACATGACTACTGGAGAAACCATAGCTATGACCATACAGACCATTTTTGGCAAACTGTCTCTGCTTTTTAATATGCCATCTAGGTCTTTCATAGATTTTCTTCCAAGAAGCAAGTCATTTTTAATTTCATAGCTGCAGTCAGCATCCATAGTGGTTTTGGAGCCGAAAAAAATAGTCTTATCACTCTTTCCAATTTTTCCCCATCTATTTGCCGTGAAGTGATAGGACCCGATATCATGATGTTAGTTTTTTTGAATGTTGAGTTTTAAACCAGCTTTTATCCTCTCCTCTTTCACCTTTATCAAGAGGCTCTTTAGTCCCTCTTTGTTTTCTGCCATTAGGGTGGTATCATCTGCATGTCTGAGGTTGTTGATATTTCTCTTGGCAATCTTGATTCCAGTTTATGCTTCATCCAGCCTGGCATTTTGTATGATGTACTCAGCATAAGAGTTTCCCTGGTGGCTCAGTTCTGAAGAATCTGCCTTCAATTCAGGAGCCACAGGAGATGTGGGTTTGATCCTTGGGTCATGTAGATCCCCTGGAGGAGGAAATGGCAACCCACTGCAGGATTCCTGCCTGGAAAATCTCATGGACATGGGAACCTGGTGGGCTATCGTCCATGGGGTTGCAAAGAATTGGACACAACTGAGTGGCTGTCACTTTCTTTCTTTCTTCTCTACTCAGCATATAAGTTAAATAAGTAGAGTGACAGTATACAGCCTTGACACTCCTTTCCCAAAACCGAATTACTCCATTTTTACATGTCTGATTCTAACTGTTGCTTCTTGACCTGCATACAGGTTTCTCAGGAAGCAGGTAAAGTGGTCTGGTATTCCCATCTCTTTAAGAGTTTTCCTGTTTGTTATGAGCTACACAGTCAAAGGCTTTAGCATAGTCAATGAATCAGAAGTAGATTTTTTCTGGAGTTCTCTTGATTTTTCTATAATCCAGCATATGTGGCAATTTGATCTCCTTTTGATCTTCCTCTGCCTTTTCTAGATGTAAATCTTGTACATCTGGAAGTTCTTGGTTCATGTACTGTTGAAGCCTAGCTTGAAGGATTTTGAGTATTACCTTGCTATCATGTGAAGGGAGTGCAAATGTGAGGTAGTTTGAAAAACTTTTGGCATTGCCCTTCTTTGGGATTGGAATGAAAACCAAGCTCTTCCAGTGCTGTGGCCATTGCTGAGTTTTCCAAATTTGCTGGCATATTGAGTGAAGCACTTTAACGGCATCATCTTTAGGATTTGAAATAGCTCAGCTGGAATTCCATCACCTCCACTAGCTTTGTCTGTAGTAAGGCTTCCTAATGCCCACTTGACTTTGCACTCCAGGATGTCTGGCTCTAGGTGAATGACCATACCATCATGGTTATCTGGGTCATTAAGACCTTTTTTGTACAATTCTTCTATGTATTCTTGCCACCTCTTCTTAATCTCTTCTACTTCTTAGGTCCTTACCATTTTTGTCCTTTATTGTGTCCTTGAAGAGATCTCTAGTTTTCTATAGTTGCTTCAACAGTTTACATTCCCACCAGTAGTGCACAAGGGTTCCTGTTTCTCCACATTCTCCCCAGAACTTGTTATTTCTTGTGTTTTTGACAATAGCCATTCTAACATAATGGCCATGATTTGCAATTTCTTGATAATTAGCGATATTGAACATATTCTAATGTGCCTGCTGGCCATCTGTATGTTTTCTTTGGAAAAATGTCTATTCAGTTTTTCTGCCTTGTTTTTAATTTCTTGCTATTGAGTTGTATGAGTTGTTTATATAGTTTGGATTTATGGTATATGATTGCAAATATTTTCTACCATTCTGTAGGTTACCTTTTCAGTTTGTTGATGGTTTCATTTGCTGTACAGAAGACTTTTAGTTTAATATAGTCCTTCTTATGTATTGTTGCTCTTGTTGCCTTTGCTTTTGGTGTACAATCCAAAAATTCACTGTCATGGAGTTTAACCCTGTGTTTTCTTCTAGGAGTTTTATGGCTTCAGCTTTTATGTTGAAGTCTTTAATCCATTTTGAGTTAATTTGTATGTATGATGTAATATAGAGATTTTTTTTAATTATTTATTTTAATTGGAGGCTAATTACTTTACAATATTGTATTGGTTTTACCATACATCAACATGAATCTACCACGGGTATACACGTGTTCCCCATCCTGAACCCCCCTCCCACCTCCTCCCCGTACCATCCCTCTGGGTCATCCCAGTGCATCAGCCCCAAGCATCCTGTATCTTGCATCCAACCTGGACTGCCAATTCATTTCACATATAATATTATACATGTTTCAATGCCATTCTCCCAAATCATCCCACCCTTGCCCTCTCCCACAGTCCAAAAGACTGTTCTATACATCTGTGTCTCTTTTGCTGTCTTGCATACAGGGTTATCGCTGCTGTTGCTGCTGCTAAGTCGCTTCAGTCGTGTCCGACTTTGTGTGACCCCATAGACGGCAGCCCACCAGGCTCCCCCATCCCTGGGATTCTCCAGGCAAGAAAGCCAGAGTGGGTTGCCATTTCCTTCTCCAATGTGTGAAAGTGAAAAGTGAAAGTGAAGTCGTTCAGTCATGTCCGACTCTTAGTGACCCCATGGTCTACAGCCTACCAAGCTCCTCCATCCATGGGATTTTCCAGGCAAGAGTACTGGAGTGGGGTGCCATTGCCTTCTCCCAGGTTATCGTTACCATCTTTCTAAATTCCAAATATATGCATTAGTATACTGTATTGGTGTTTTTCTTTCTGGCTTACTTCACTCTGTATAATAGGCTCCAGTTTCATCCACCTCATTAGAACTGATTCAAATGTATTCTTTTTAATGGCTGAGTAATACTCCATTGTGTATATGTACCACGGCTTTCTTATCCATTCATCTGCTGATGGACATCTAGGTTGCTTCCATGTCCTGGCTATTATAAACAGTGCTGCAATGAACATTGGGATACATGTGACTCTTTCAATTCTGGTTTCCTTGGTGTGTATGCCCAGCAGTGGGATTGCTGGGTCATAAGCAGTTCTATTTCCATTTTTTTAAGGAATCTCCACACTGTTCTCCATAGTGGCTGTACTAGCTTGCATTCCCACCAACAGTGTAAGAGGGTTCCCTTTTCTCCACACCCTTTCCAGCATTTATTGCTTGTAGACTTTTGGAACGCAGTCATTCTGACTGGCGTGAAATGGTACCTCATTGTGGTTTTGATTTACATTTCTCTGATAATGTGTGATGTTGAGCATCTTTTCATGTGTTTGTTAGCCATCTGTATGTCTTCTTTGGAGAAATGTCTATGTAGTTCTTTGGCCCATTTTTTTGATTGGATCCGATTTGATTCTTTTGCATAACTCTCCAGTTTCCCAAACACCTCTTCTTGAAGGGACTATCTTTTCTCCCTGTATATTCTTGGCTGCTTTGTCATAAATTGGTTGACCACATATGATGGTCGATATGATTATTTTTTGCCTCTCTATTCTTGTGCATTGTTCTATGTGTCTGTTTACAGTTGCATCAAAAGGAATAAAATACTCAGGAATAAATTTATCCAAAGAGGTAAAAGAATTGTACTGTGAAAACAAGTCACTGATGAAAGAAATAGAGGAATACACAAATAAATGAGAGATATTTAGTACTCATGTGGTTTCCTCTTGAAATGTTAATCCCCAGATATTGACATGATTTGTTCCATGCTCCATTCTACTCACTTTCACTCTCCACTTAGTTTTCACCTTAGAAAAATAGATGTTCATTGATATTTTAGGGAGTGTTGTTGTTGTTTAGTCGCTAAATCACATCCAACTCTTTGTGACCCCAAGGACTGTAGCTCACCAGACTACTCTGTCCATGGGATTTCTCAGGTAAGAATACTGAAGTGGGTTGCCATTTCCTTCTCCAGGGCATCGTCCCAACCCACGGATCAAAATCATATCTCCTGCATGGGCAGGCAGATTCTTTACTGCTGAGCCACCAGGGAAGCCCATTTTCGGGAATACCACTTCTCATTATTTTTCACCCTTTTTTGCTGCTTCATTTTTCTTTGAGCACTTGTGGCCATTCAGATCAGTTCAGTTCAGTAGCTCAGTCATGTCAACTCTTTGCAACCCCATGAATCGCAGCACACCACAGGCCTCCCTGTCCATCACCAACTCCCAGAGTTCACTCAGACTCCCGTCCATCAAGTCAGTGATGCCATCCAGCCATCCCTTCTCCTCCTGCCCCCAATCCCTCCAGCATCAGAGTCTTTTCCAATGAGTCAACTCTTTGCAAGAGGTGGCCAAAGTACTGGAGTTTCAGCTTTAGCATCATTCCTTCCAAAGAAATCCCAGGGCTGATCTCTTTCAGAATGGACTGGTTGGATCTCCTTGCAGTCCAAGGGACTCTCAGGAGTCTTCTCCAACACCACAGTTCAAAAGTATCAATTCTTCGGTGCTCAGCTTTCTTCACAGTCCAACTCTCACATCCATACATGACTACTGGAAAAACCATAGCCTTGACTAGACGGACCTTTGTTGGCAAAGAAATGTCTCTGTTTTTCAATATGCTCTCTAGGTTGGTCATAACTTTCCTTCCAAGGAGTAAGTGTCTTTTAATTTCATGGCTGCAGTCACCATCTGCAGTGATTTTGTGGCCATTATGACATATTATACATGGGTTTAGTGACTTCCTGAACTACTTCTTGCTCTTTATTTCTGGAATTTGAGCTTATTGAAGAAGAAGGGCTGCATTAGACTTTTTAGGCTACTGAACAGAATACCATGGCTTGGCAACCGAACAACAGCAAAAATGTAATTTAACCAACAGAAATTTATTATTACACAGTTCCAGAGGCTGGAAGACCAAGATTAGGGAGCCAGGTTTTTGTGAGGATTTTCTTCTTGTGTTTCAGTCAATCACCTTCTTGCTGTGTGCTCATATGGCCTTTCCTCTGTGCATGGAAGATAGTAGGCCAGAGAAAGAGAGTGATTTTTTTTCTTTCTCTTCTTATAAGGCCACCGGTTTTATCAGATTAGGATCTGATATTATGACTTCATTTAACTTTACCTCCTATAGCCCTATCTCCAGATATAGTCCAATTGTGGGTTAGGGCTTCAACCTAGAATTAAGTGGTTGGGGAAAATGATTCAGTACACAGCAAGCAGGGGCTTTGCTGAACTATGGAATGGATTAATGGACATTTTTTTCGTGGAAGTCTTGGCTCATATGTAAATCAGAGAATATGGTTGGACACTTATATAGTATATGCAACCATTCTGGACACTTAGGAGCTCTTTGAACTTTCTGTAACATTTAAGTGTCTATGTATGTTTCATTTTTTCTAAGAGCTTTTGGTAACATTTAAGCCTGCTTGGCTCATTTTGCATGTGAACTTACACATATACATACACATAAGACTCTGTGAGTAGGGAGTGTTGCCTGCTCCATATGCCAACATTTCTGAATCCTAGCTCCAGCCCAGCCAATAAACTTTTTTTTCTGTTCCTCTAATGTGAAAACTTTATAGTCCCTTTAAAAGTTCTATGCCATTAAAGTAGTTGTAGGGAAAGGAAAGTACATTCTTTCAGTTGAAAATACTGATATTTTTTCAGGGCTGGAGATTTTATTTTCACAGGTTAAATAATATCAGTCTAGCATTCCAGAAACAATATAAAAAGCTTATATTTAGAGTGGTTTGCATACTTTTACTTTCACGGTGCCAATTCAGCTTTCAAAGTTGCTTCTACACTACTGGTTACCTGTTCAGTGCTATTAACACAAAGTTCCTCCTGGTTCTACAACAAGTTTTTTTGGAGATTCATGTGACCCACAGGGAGGCAGATGCCTTTCACTTAAAAGCAGTCCTGAAATGAATACAATTTATTATTATGAGTGGGCTAGTATCTGTGTCCTCAGATTTAGGTTCCAAACTGGGATAAGAAGAGCTGGTCCATTATCCACTCTTTAGAGAACCTTCTACCTTGGTCTTTATTGAGACCCGAGATCAGGGACACTTAATTTTTACACTATTTTCAGATGGCTAAGTAGAAATATTCCAAACTGAGGTAGACAGTCCTTCCCACTCTCCTGTCCTAGCATCTTGGGTTCTGTACTCACATTTACCACCTGGATCAGTATATATAGTAATTTCAGAGCACTACCCGATTCTGAAAATAAGAGTTTACTGAAGGTAGGGGTTAATCATCAGTTGTGTTTTCCAAGCAAGTTTTCAGGTTACTTTTAGCTTTCAAATCTGTTAAACTTTCAAGCCTAAAAGTGGGTTCAACCATAACAGAATGGTACGATTCACTGATTTTTTTAAGGATTGCAGCAGACATATGCTCCCGCCATGTATGGGGGTGCTCTCTCGAGTCTAAATGTTCCTTGAAGTTCCCTTTAAACTCTGAGATTGAGAGGCATTTGTTGCATCAGTGGCTGGAGTTTTTTCACTGCTGTTTTGTTTCCCCTTCTTAGTCTCAAAAGTAGCTTTTCCCCCGCCTCCTC
Source organism: Bos grunniens (assembly GCF_055505025.1). Lineage (NCBI taxonomy): Eukaryota > Metazoa > Chordata > Mammalia > Artiodactyla > Bovidae > Bos > Bos grunniens. The sequence goes on along the minus strand of NC_141187.1, from coordinate 23,883,232 downwards.
TCGAATTAGGTTCTCTCCGAAGAATACTGTCAACCACCCTTGCTTTTTTTTTTTTTGCTTTCTAAAAATAAATGAAAGTACTTAATTAAGGTGAGCCTAGCCTGACTTCTTTTTGCCTGTGACACTTTTCTCTAAGGCTTTCTGGGCAGGATTTTTTTTTTTTCCTTCTGACAGGTCTTAGGAAATTTAACCTCTGTGGTTTTGAATTCATCCTTTTTTTGAACTCCTGTTTAAATATACCCATAAATCTGCCACAGGGAAGGAGCTCCTGTCTTCCAAAGGCTCACTGATGACTTCTAGAATAGTCACACAGGCTTTCCATTAACCTTTCATATATATTAATATTTAACCTTTTCAGCATCTCATTGGCATTCTTTAGCTAGTATGCAAGATCTCCTCCTAAGTGACTAACAGCTTTCTCTACTTTTAGGGCCACATGGGTTGCCATCAGGGGTTGTATAGTCTTCCCAAAACAGATCATATGTGAAAGACCTGACCCAGCATTCAGTCTCCTAGAGAATCCAACAGCATCCTCATACTTAAGGCTAGAATGATACTTTCTTACTAAATCTTTTGTTACATCTGAAACACTCTGCCTCTTTTTATCTGTGAATGCTTCAGAAATTGTGTTCAGGGTAGAGGAATTAATCCTTTTCTAGAGGAGTCTGTTTTCACATAATAATATTGATGAAGAGATAATGATTACTACATTCAGCTACATTGCATTTATTTTCTGGTTTTATCTTCACTGGGCTTTTAAAAGCCTATCAGAGGATGTCAATTTCAGTATTACTCGAATCCACTGCTTGAGTCCAGCACGAACAGTGCTTTCTCTGAATTCAGATCTTTTGGTGGTATAAAAGTTGTTGTGTGGGTGTTTTTTTTTTTCTACCAGCTTTATTGAAATATAATTGACTTATAACAATGTGATGATTTGATACATGAATGTATTGTGAAATGTTTGCCACGGTAAGTATACTTAATACATCTCTTATCTTACTTATATTACCATTTTCTTGCTGTTGTTATAGTGAGAACCTTAAAGCTTAGAACAGTTTTCAAGAGTACAATACAGTACTGTTAATTACAATCTCCATGCTCTACATTAGATCACTAGAACTCATTAGTATTGTAACTGAAAGTTTGACCAACATTGCATTTCTGCCACCCATCTGTCTCTGGCAACAGTACTCTTTGAGACCAATTGTTTTATTAGACTCCACATAGAAGTGAGCTCATACAGTATTTGTCTTTCTGTCTGATTTATTTCACTTAGCAAAATATCCTCAAGGTCTAACCATGTTATTGCAAATGGAAGAATTTCTTTTTTTTTTATGGCTGAATAATATCTGTTATCTATAACTATCATATTTTCTTTTCAACCACAGTCAGTTTTTGAGGGACACCCACTCCAGTACTCTTGCCTGGAAAATCCCATGGGTGGAGGAGCCTGGTAGGCTGCAGTCCACGGGGTCGCTGAGAGTCAGACACGACTGAGCGACTTCCCTTTCACTTTTCACTTTCATGCATTGGAGAAGGAAATGGCAACCCACTCCAGTGTTTTTGCCTGGAGAATCCCCGGGATGGGGAAGCCTGGTGGGCTGCCGTCTGTGGGGTCGCACAGAGTCAGACACGACTGAAGTGACTTAGCAGCAGCAGCAGCAGATTGTATTGGCTATTATGTAAAATGCTGCAATGAATATGAGAGTTCAGACATCTGTTTGAGACAGCGATGCTATACCTTTCAAAACTATACCCAACCAAGTAGGATGGCTGGATCCTAGAGTAATACTATTTTTAATTTGTGAAGAATCTCTATACTGTTTACCAAGTGGCTATACCAATCAATTTACATACCAGCAGTGCACAAGGGTTCCCTTTTCTCCACATCCTCACTAACATTGGAGAAGGCAATGGCAACCCACTCCAATATGCTTGCCTGCAGAATCCCATGGACAGAGAAACCTAGTGGGCTGTCATCTATGATATCTCACAGAGTCGAACACGCCTGAAGCAACTTAACAGCAGCAGCAGCAGTCACCGACAATGGTTACTTGTTGTCTTTTTGATGGTAGCCATTCTAATAAATATGAGATGATATTTCATTGTGGTCTTGATTTGAATTTCCCTGATAGTTAGAGATGTTGAGTGTCTTTTCATGTATTTGTCCTCTACAAAGTTTTTTTTAAGCATGTCTGAGCTATTATTCCAAAATCAACTTGCTCAAGCTCTAGAGTTACTACATAGCAATACAAATGTCTGTTACTCTTCAGGTTTCCCTGTATGTCCTGCTGCTTTTACTGATGGACAGCTCTATTGGTACCAGGTTCATTGCTCATCTTGGGCCCCTGCATCACCTGCTGGTCTCCTTTGAGGGAAGTCTTTACATGTCCCATGATGCAGACTTGCGCCACTACTGATCATATCTTGCGGTTTGTTGTTGGTGTTGTTTAGTCGGTAAGTTGTGTCTGATTCTTTTACGACCCCATGGACTATAGGCTGCCAGCTACTCTGTCCATGGAATTTCCCAATCAAGACTACTGGAGTGGTTTGCCATTTCCTTCTCCAGGGCGTCTTCTCAACTTCAGGGATCAAACCTGTGTCTCCTGCATTGACAGGTGGATTCTTTACTGCTGAGCCACCAGGGAAGCCAGTCTTACAGTTTGGGGGCTGCTTAGTCTTTATTTGTATTTCCTTTGAATGGTGCTTACCTGCACTTGACCTCTGACCTCCCCGGAATTAACTCTTCTCTACACTGCCTGGACACCCTTGCGTTTGCTCACTTCTCTCTTTCTGGGCAGTACTACATTATCTTTCTTTTCCTTTGCCAAAATATTCTCAAAAAATTTCTATAACTGTGTTGCTTACGTCCAAGATATTATAGTTTTGACATTTTGAGCCAAGATATTATAGTTTTGACATTCCCACCGAAATCCCTCCTTTCTTGGATGTACAGAAGCTCGGAAAGGATAATTTTAGGTCAAGAGATTGTCAAACACAGCTTAACAGTGAGCCTGGAATGTGGCTGTCTCTGATATTTAGGACTTTTCCTGCATTAGCCCATGACTGCCAGGAAGACTGCTTACTCATTTAGGAGGGTATTGTATCTTCTTAATATTTGATTCTAAGCTTCCAATATCCTCACCCCCCACTCACCCAGTGTGTCAGACATATTTTCATCTGTCTCAATAACAAATACAGTAGGCTGGCATCAATTATTCCCAAGGAACTCCTACACAAGATGCAGATTAAGAATGTGGAATTTCAAAATCCCAGGTAAAGAGACTTAGAGCCCAGAGCCCAGAGGGGAACTCATTGGAAGGTAGGAAAGTAGAGGTGGAAGAGAGGATTTGCTTAACAATACATACCTGGATCTCAGCTCCAATCACACCAAAATTTCATGCTATGAATAAATCAACGTTTTCTAAATTACCAAAAGTTGGCTTTAACTCCAAATCTGGACTCAACAGGATCAATAATCAATTATTAACATCATGTTCAAATGTTCAGTTCCTTTTATCTAACCCTGTCTCTTTGTTGTCCACATAGTCCAGGCTTTGGAACTACAGATGCTTCAAGTGTTTTCATTATTGTTTACTATGGCTTGCTTTAGAAGAAGATCCTTATCCCTTTACCCTTATCATAAGGAGCATAAGGGGTGTACAGGTGGGCTCTGTGTGCTGCATGCTAAAGTGCTTCACTTTGTGTCCAGCTCTGTGGACACGTGCAACCCTATGGACTGCAGCCTGCCAGGCTTTGGGATTCTCCAGGCAAGAATACTGGAGTGGGTTGCCATGTCCTCTTCCAGGGGATCTTTCCAACCCAGGGATCGAACCCACATCTCTCGTGTCTAACCTGCATTGGCAGGCAGGTTATTTACCATTAGCACCACCTGGAAAGCTTGTGCAAGTAGGCTATTTATTAGAAAAATAAATTACTTAAAGGAGGCTTTTGGTCAGATGTTGATTGGTGTCTTATGGGAAGTGTAGTTTTGGACGTGACCTAGGTCTTCAATCAACTAGATGAACAGCTGAGAAAATTATTAGAGATAATTTCCATTTCTGGGAGCTGATGCATTTTAATAATAGAAATTAGAATCTGATAGTGTTTTTCAGCTCATAAAGCACTTTGAATATGTCTTCTCAAAAAAAAATAGAGTTATTTGGAATTGTTCTGGTCTCTTAAGTCTTCATTCAAATCAGCTCTCTGAGACATTAAAGAGTGGAACCTAGTATTTCCATGTTGGTTTTTTGTTTTTGTTTTGTTTTTATTTTTGGTATTCTAGTGAAAATCCAAATTCTCTACCAAATGAAGTATTGAGATTTGTTTGCTGTAACACTAGAGTGTTTGCAAATGACCATCTTGGCTTATGGAACCAGTAAAACATTTCCTCATGCAACAATGCCATCTGGAAAAAACTATCAGCACTGTAGATAAGCCATGTGTGTTGGTTTGTGCTGTGCCAACTTGGTTAAGCTGGGAACTGTGTTTCTCAGAATCTCTTTCCCTGTATTGTTCTGTGTTGCTGCTGCTGCTAAGTCACTTCAGTCGTGTCCGACTCTGTGTGACCCCATAGATGGCAGCCCACCAGGCTCCCCCGTGTCCCTGGGATTCTCCAGGCAAGAACACTGGAGTGGGTTAGCATTAGCCAAAACAGGAACATGCCTTCTAAACTTTAGTAGTGCCTTTTATTCTCCAAAAGGCTTGGCATGATCAGGTATGGTGATAGATGTATGCAAAAGAAACCTGTAAGTTCCAGTTTGTTCTCACCCTCCTCCACTCTACATCTGTGTCTTCTGACTCTGGATTCTGCCTACCAACTAGAGCCCTAAGTCTCCTCCTGGTTCCTCGCATAGAAGATATACAGAGGGAAACTTTGAACTTCTCCATGTGTTCCGCCTTTATAGCTACTCTTTCTCTAGTCCTACAGATCCCATTCTAGACATTAGTTCCCAGCTTCTTCCATGACAATGTAATGTCTAATTCCTACTAGCAATCATCTATTTCATAAACTTATAGTTAACTGGCTATCCTTAATAAAGCTTACTGATATACAATGTTTCTTTCATGTAGATTGTGATCTTTAAATATTTACTAACATATATATTTTTAAAAAAAGATATATAAACTTTCACTTCTAGATGTGTTAATATTTCACTTCCAGGACATTATAGAACCATATAAAACCATTTCCTGCATGAATAGTAGGTAATATAAATTGTGTTTTTCAGATCAATGTATTTTTATCACCCCCAAAGGAATGAGGAAATAAGCCAGAATGAATACTTCAGACTCATATTTACACTAACTGATTATAGTCCTCTGAATATTATTATATATAAGAAGGAGAAACAATACATTAGTTCAGTTCAGTTTAGTCTCTCAGTCGTGTCCGACTCTCTGCGACCCCATGAATCTCAGCATGCCAGGCCTCCCTATCCATCACCAACTCCTGGAGTTCACTCAAACTCACGTCCATCGAGTCAGTGATGCCATCCAGCCATCTCATCCTCTGTCGTCCCCTTCTCTTCCTGCTCCCAATCCCTCCCAGCATCAGAGTCTTTTCCAATGAGTCAACTCTTCGCATGAGGTAGCCAAAGTACTGGAGTTTCAGCCTTAGCATCATTGTTTCCAAAGAAATCCCAGGACTGATCTCCTTCAGAATGGATTGGTTGGATCTCCTTGCAGTCCAAGGGACTCTCAAGAGTCTTCTCCAACACCACATTTCAAAGCATCAATTCTTCAGTGCTTAGCTTTCTTCACAGTCCAACTCTCACATCCATACATGACCACAGGAAAAACCATAGCCTTGACTAGATGAACCTTTGTTGGCAAAGTAATGTCTCTGCTTTTGAATATGCTATCTAGGTTGGTCATAACTTTCCTTCCAAGGAGTAAGCGTCTTTTAATTTCATGGCTGCAGTCACCATCTGCAGTGATTTTGGAGCCCAAAAAAATAAAGTCTAACACTGTTTCCACTGTTTCCCCATCTATTTCCCATGAAATTTTATTTTCCCATTTCTTCCAGTCCAGCATTTCTCATGATGTACTCTGCATATAAGTTAAATAAGCAGGGTGACAATATACAGCCTTAACGTACTCCTTTTCCTATTTGGAACCAGTCTGGTGTTCCATGTCCAGTTCTAACTGTTGCTTCCTGACCTGCATAGAGGTTTCTCAAGAGGCAGGTCAGGTGTTCTGGTATTCCCATCTCTTTCAGAATTTTCCACAGTTTATTGTGATCCACACAGTCAAAGGCTTTGGCATAGTCAATAAAGCAGAAATAGATGTTTTTCTGGAACTCTCTTGCTTTTTCCATGATCCAGCGGATGTTGGCAATTTGGTCTCTGGTTCCTCTGCCAGAGATATATTAGAAGATGAGAAAAAAAAGAAATATATTAAAGAATAACAGTGTTTAAAAAATCTGGTGAAAGAGAACCCTTGTGCACTATTAGTGATAATGTAAATTGGTGCAGCTACTATGGAAAACTGTATGGATATTCCTAAAAATAATTAAAAATAGCCATCTTGTCAGGCAGCCCCACTCCTGAGTATGTATTCAAAGAAAATGAAAACGGTAACTCAAAAAGATATAGGCATCCACATGTTCGCTGCAGCATTGTTTACCATATCCAAGATATAGAAACAACTTATACGTTCAACAGTGGATGAATCGATAAAGAAAATGTGGCATATGTATATAAGTATATAGGTATATATGTAAAATATATTAATATGCACACATATATATATAATATACAATGGGTTTTTATTCAGCCATAAAAAAAGAGTAGTATCTTGCAATTTGTGACAATATGGATGGGTCTTGAAGGCATTATGCTGAGTGTAATAGGTCAGACAGAGAAAGACAAATATCTATGATCTCACTTATATGCGAAATTAAAATGAAAAAAAAAAAAAAGCAAATTCACACAGAGACAGACTGATGGTTGCCAGGGGCAAGTAGGGAGTTGGTGAAATGGGTACATGGGGTCAAATAGGATAAACTTTCAATTATAATAAGTCATAGGGATACAATGTATAGCATGGGGACTGTACTTAATGATATTGTATTGCATATTCAGAAGTTGCTAAGTGAGTAAATCTTAGAAATTCTCATCACAAGAAAAAAGTTGTGAGTATGTATGGATAGTTACAATTTTTTTTCTAGATACTAAGGAGACAAAGTCTTGAACCTGGGCTCCTGCATTGCAGGCAGATTCTTATCATCTGAACCACCAGGGAAGCCCCAGCTATCACCATACAAATATGTAACTTTCCCAGTATATACAAGTCCTAAATTATTATTTTATACACCCAAAGCTAATGTAATGTTATATGTAAATTATAACTCAATTAAAAAGAAATACATTCAGGGAAGAATTACATGCCACTGACAATAGAATATGACTGTGACAAAATCAAATACCAACCATGTTATGCCATAATAAGCCCATTGTTGTATGTAAAAATCAATCAAAATAGATTGGTTTTCTTCTGTTAGGAGGAAACTTTTGAGGTTAGGTTTCTTATGCAGTTTTTAATGTAAGTGCCTTGTCTCTTCCTTTCCTCTTAACTAGGATTGAAGCTTTCTCCGAATTAATAGTTCAAGCAAATCAGAATTAATCTTTTGCAGCACTGTCTTCACCACAACCAATATATAACAGGATGTGAGAAGTATATGACTTAAATGTGCACATACAGATGAGCAAGGAGGAAATGATGGGAGCCTGATATCATGCTTCAGTTCAGTTCAGTTCAGTTCAGTCACTCAGTCGTGTCTGACTCTTTGGAACTCCTTGGACTACAGCACGTCAGGCCTCCTTGTCCATCAGCAACTCCCCGAATTACTCAAACTCATGTCCATTGAGTCAGTGATGCCATTCAACCATCTCATCCTCTGTCATCCCCTTCTCCTCCCACCTTCAATCTTTCCCAGCATCAAGGTCTTTTCAAATGAGTCAGTTCTTCACATCAGGTAGCCAAAGTATTGGAGTTTCAGCATCAGCATCAGTCCTTCAAATGAATATTCAGGACTGATTTCCTTTAGGATGGACTGGTTGGATCTCCTTGCTGTCCAAGAGACTCTCAAGAGTCTTCTCCAACACCACAGTTCAAAAGCATCAATTCTTTGGTGCTCAGATTTCTTTATAGTCCAACTCTCACATCGATACATGACTACTGGAGAAACCATAGCTTTGATGGATGGACCTTTGTTGGCAAAGTAATGTCTCTCTGCTTTTTAATATGCTGTCTAGGTTGTTCATAACTTGTCTTCCAAGGAGCAAGCGTCTTTGAATTTCATGGCTGCAGTCACCATCTGCAGTGATTTTGGAGCCCCCCAAAATAAAGTTAGTCACTGTTTCCACTGTTTCCCCATCTATTTGTCATGAAGTGATGGGACCAGATGCCATGATCTTAGTTTTCTGAATGTTGAGCTTTAAGCCAACTTTTTCACTCTCTTCTTTCACTTTCATCAAGAGGCTCTTTAGTTCTTTGCTTTCTGCCATAAGGGTGGTGTCATCTACATATCTGAGGATATTGATATTTCTCCTGGCAATCTTGATTCCAGCTTGTGCTTCATCCAGCCTAATGTTTCTCATGATATACTCTGCATATAAGTTAAATAAGCAGGGTGACAATATACAATTTTTTGACATACTCCTTTCCCAATTTGGAACCAGTTCATTGTTCCATGTCCAGTTTTAACTGTTGCATCCTGACCTACATACAGATTTATCAGGAGGCAGGTCAGGTGGTCTGGTATTCCCATCTCTTTAAGAATTTTCCACAGTTTGTTGTGATCCAAACAGTCAAAGGCTTTGGCATAATTAATAAAGTAGATGTTTTTCTGTAACTCTTTTGCATTTTCAGTGATCCAATGGATGTTGGCAATTTGATCTCTGGTTCCTCTGCCTTTTCTAACTCCAGCTTGAACATCTGGAAGTTCACCGTTCATGTACTGTTGAAGCATGGCTTGGAGAATTTTGAGCATTACTTTACTAGCGTGTGAGATGAGTGCAATTGTGCAATATTTTCAACATTGTTTGTCATTTCCTTCCTTTGGGATTGGAATGAAAACTGACCTTTTCCAATCCTGTGGCCACTGCTGAGTTTTCCAAATTTGCTGACATATTGAGTGTAGCACTTTCACAGCATCATCTTTCAGGATTTAAAATAGGTCAACTGGAATTCCATCACCTCTGCTAGCTTTGTTCATAGTGTTGTTTCCTAAGGCCCACTTGACTTCCTATTCTAGGATGTCTGGCTCTAGGTGAGTGATCACACCATCGTGATTATCTGGGTCATAGGTAGATCTTTTTTGTATAGTTCTTCTGTGTATTCTTGCCACCTCTTCTTAATCTCTTCTCCTTCTGTTAGGTCCATACCATTTCTGTCCTTTATTGTGCCCATCTTTGCATGAAATGTTTGCTTGGTATCTCTAATTTTCTTGAAGAGATGTCTAGTCTTTCCCATTCTGTTGTTTCCTCTATATCTTTGGACTGGTCACTGAGGAAGGCTTTCTTATCTCTCCTTGCTATTCTTTGGAATTCTGCATTAAAATGGGTATATCTTTCCTTTTCTCCTTTTCCTTTCACTTCTCTTCTTTTCACAGCTATTTGTACAGCCTCCTGAGACAACCTTTTAGCCTTTTACATTTTTTTTCCCTTGGAGATTATCTTGATCCCTGCCTCCTGTACAATGTCATGAAGCTCTTTCCATGGTTCTTCAGGCACTCTGTCTATCAAATCTAGTCCCTTGAATCTATTTCTCATTTCCACTCTATAATCATAAGGGGTTTGATTTAGGTCATATCTGAATGATCTAGTGGTTTTCCCTACTTTCTCCAATTTAAGTCTGAATTTGGTAATAAGGAGTTCATGATCTGAGCCACAGTCAGCTTCTGGTCTTGTTTTTGCTGACTGTATAGAGTGTCTCCATCTTTGAATGCAAAGAATATAATCGATCTGATTTCATTATTGACCATCTGGTGACGTCCATGTGTAGAGTCTTCTCTTGTGTTGTTGGAAGAGGGTGTTCTGCTATGACCAGTGTGTTCTCTCGGCAAAACTCTATTAGCCTTTGCCCTACTTCATTCTGCACTGCAAGGCCAAATTTTTCTGTTACTTCAGATATTTCTTGACTTCCTACTTTTGCATTCCAGTCCCCTATAATGAAAAGGTCATCTTTTTTGGGGTGTTAGTTCTAGAAAGTCTTGTAGGTCTTCATAGAGCCATTCAACTTCAGCTTCTTCAGCATTCCTGGTCAGGGCATGGATGTGGTTCACCATGATATTGAATGGTTTGCCTTGGAAACGAACAGAGATCATTCTGTCGTTTTTGCATCCGATTACTGCATTTTGGACTCTTTTGTTGACTATGATGGCTATTCCATTTCTTCTAAGGAATCCTGCCCAAAATAGTATATATAATGGTCATCTGAGTTAAATTCACCCATTCCAGTCCATTTTAGTTCGCTAATTCCTTAAATGTCAGTGTTAACTTTTGCCATCTCCTGTTTGACCACTTCCAATTTGCCTTGGTTCATGGACCTAACATTTCAGGTTCCTATACAATATTGCTCTTTACAGCATTGGACTTTACTTCCATCACCAGTCACATCCACAACTGGGTGTTGTTTTTGCTTTGGCTCCGTCTCTTCATTCTTTCTGGAGTTATTTCTCCACTGATCTCCAGTAGCATATTGGGCACCTACCTACCTTGGTAGTTCATCTTTCAGTGTCCTATCTTTTTGCCTTTTCATACTGTTCATAGGGTTCAGAATTAAAGATAAAATAAGCAAAGCCAAGAACTAAAATGGGGCTTCTCAAGTGGCCCTAGCAGTAAAGAATTCACCTGCCATGCAGGAGATGCAAAAGACCCAGGTTCAATCTCTGGGTCATGAAGATCCCTTGGAGTAGGAAATGGTAACCCACTCCAGTATTTTTGCCTGGAAAATTCTTTGGACAGAGGAGCCTGGCAGGCTACAGTCCATGGGGCCACAGAGAGTCAGAAGTGACTGAGCATCCACATCCACACACACACACACACACACACACACAAGAACTAAAGCAACTCAGTCTGGGGCCATTTAGTGTGGGGGAAAAACATTCTTTAAATGAACCTTTAGGTTCTTCAGTAATATATTCATTATGATCATACTGAGATACTCATCATGTATATTATTTTGATACTGGAATACTAATTTAGAAAAAAAAATGAAAGTAAATTGTTAATAGATTTTCTTGTATAATTAAAATTGTAAACTAAAGGATGCTTAAGCTTCAGTTATCTATATAGTGAATTTCTGTAGAAGAGCTAATTTCCTTAAGCTATTAAATAAATGAGGTATTATTAGCTAATTTTTATTTTATCACTCATAATATAGAATACAATAGATGCTTGTTACTGAGAATTATTATAATATTAATGATAGAAAGTAAAGCTAACTTTACTGAAAGCAACAGCTTGGAGACACGGAGATATTTGAGGGCTTGCATGGGGTTTTCCCTGAGACTCAGCTTTATCTCTGTGTTTCCTACAGTTTATAATTAGAAAAATATTTTATATACTTTCCCATGTACTGGTATATACCATATCTGGTGTTTTCTTCCTTCTTGTTGATCCATATTTTTATCTGCTATCATTTTCTGTCTGTCTGAGTGATTTCCTTTAATACTTTTTGTAGTTAAGGCTTTCTAGTGAAGGCTTTTTGCTTTCTGATTTTATATATCTTCATTGGGGCTTCCCTTGTGGCTCAGCTGGTAAAGAATCTGCCTGCAAGGCGGGAGACCTGGGTTCAATCCCTGGGTTGGGAAGATCTGCTAGAGAAGGGAAAGACTACCTACTCTAGTATTCTGGCCTGGAGAATTCCATGAACTGTATAGTCCATGGGGTCGCAAAGAGTCAGACACGACTGAGTGACTTTCACTTTTGAAATATATTTTCACCTTTATTTTTTAAATTTATTTTCTAATTGAAGGATAATTGCTTTACAGAATTTGGTGGTTTTCTGTCAACATGAATCAGCCGTAGGTGTACATATGTTACCTCCCTCTTGAGCCTCTCTCCTATCTCCCTCCCCATCTCACCTCTTTAGGTTGATACAGAGCCCTTGTTTGAGTTCCCTGAGACATACAGCAAATTCCCATTGGCTATATATTTTACATATCGTTATTTTTACCTTAATTTGTTTAAGTGTTGAGGTGGGATTAATAAAATGAATTATGTTGTTTTAAAAGGAACATTTCAATGTATTTCATACATTCACAATGTGCAAAACCATCACCTTTACCTAGTTCCACAATATTTCCATCACTCCAAAGTAGAATTCCTTATGCATTAATTAGTAACTCCCCATATTCTATTCCTCCTATGTTCTGGCAACCACTAATCTACTTTCTGTCTCTATGAGCTTGCCTATCCTAGATACTTTATTGGAGTTGAATCATACAGTATTTGTCCTTTTGTGTCTGGCTTCTTCCACTTAGAATGATGTTTTAGAAGTTTATCTGTGTATATTTCATTTTGTTGTATGTGAATAATATTCCTTTGCATGTACATACCAAATGTGTCTATCTATTTGTCTATCGAGAGACTTTTGGGCTATTTTTACCTCTTAGATATTGCTAATGATTTTGCTATGAATATGTGTAAATGAAAATAAGTACTCAAATAAGTACATGTACATATATGTTCACAGCAGCAGTGGTCTCAATAGCCTAAAGGTGAAAATAATTTCTCCATATTTCTTGTGTGTGGGATTTATTGAGCATCTTGGATTTTTGTGTTTGTATTTTTCATCAAATTGGAAAATTCTGAAACCTGCTTTTTCCCTTACTCTTTCTGTTCTTCAAGCAATCCAGTTTCATATTCACTTTTTTGTTTGATATTACCCTACAACTTACTGATAATTCTTGTTGTTGTTGTTTTTAATTCTTTTTTTCCTCTACATTTAATTTTGTATAACTGATATTTCTGTCTTTAATTTCGCTAGTCTTTTCTCTTCCAGTGTCTGCTGCTGCTGCTGCTAAGTTGCTTCAGTCATGTCCGACTCTGTGAGACCCCATAGACGGCAGCCTACCAGGCTCCTCTGTGCCTGGGATTCTCCAGGAAAGAACACTGGAGTGGGTTGCCATTTCCTTCTCCAATGCATGAAAGTGAAAAGTGAAAGTAAAGTTGCTCAGTCATGTCCGACTCTTAGCGACCCAGTGGACTGCAGCCTACCAGGCTCCTCTGTCCATGGGATTTTCCAGGCAAGAGTACTGGAGTGGGGTGCCATTGCCTTCTCCACTTCCAATGTCTAATTCGCCATTAACCCTAACAGTGTATTTTTCATCAAAGGCATTGAGTGTGATTTGCATTTTTAAATAACTTGTTTCTGTTAACTTGAACAAATAGAATATAGTTATAATAAATATTTTAATAGCCTTATCTGCTAATTCTAATGTCTGTGTCAGTTCTAGTTTGATTTTGATTGATTATTTTTTGCCCTCACTATGGGTCATATTTTCCTGCTACTTTGCAAGTCTTATAATCTTTAATTGGATCCCCAAAATTGTAAATTTTGCTGTATTGGTGTTAGATATTTTTGTATCTTGTAGTCTTGTGGCTTCTCTATGTATTCTTGGGGCTTCCCTGGTGGTTTGGTGGTAAAGAATCTGCCAGTTAGTTCAGGAAATGCAGGTTTGATCCCTGGGTAAGAAAGGTCGCATGGAGAAGGAAATGGCAGCCCACTCTAGAATACTTGCCTGGGGAGTCCCATAGACAGAGAAGCCTGGGGGGCTACAGTCCATGGGGTTGCAAAAGGGTCAGATGTGACTTAGCAACTGAACAACTACAATAGTGTATTTTTGAACTTTGGTTCTGGGACTTTATTAAGTTACTTGGAACTAGGTTGATTGTTTAGGTCTTGCATTTAAGATTTGTTAGGTACACCAGACCAGAATTTAAATCCAGGTCTAAACGTTCCTCATCACTGAGGCAAGACTCTTCTGAGTACTTCCCTCAGTGCTGTATGGTTCATTCATTTTGGCTAATGGAAAAAGGCATTTGTTCCTGGCCATTTGTGAGTGACAGACAGGCACGATTTGAACTAATCATCTCAGATAATGTTTCTCGGACTTTGCTTAGTTTTCTTATGCATATGTACTCATCAGTACTCGGCTAAACATGGAAGACACGATCTACAGGCCTTCAAGTTCCTCTCTCTTTGCAATTTCTTCCTCTCCAGTGCTCTCTCCTGCATATCCTAACCACTTGATTATTTCTAGATTTTCAGTTCCTCACAGTAGGGGCTTTGCTGTCTCTGCCTCCTCTCCCTCTGCATGTCCTGAAGCCTAGAAATTCTGTCAAGGTAGGAATCCAGGACAACCACAGGGCTTACCTCATTTGTTCCCCAACTCTCAGAAATCATTATCCTTATTTGCCTGATAACCATTTCCTTGAAAAGTGTCATTATCTATCTATCTATCCACCTATATCTGGTGTGATTTTGTTGCTTGTTTGATTGCAGGCAGGGGGTTACATTGTCTTGGCCGGAAGTGGATGTCCTTCTTTACCAGTCAGTTACTAACATCATTCTTTGATTCTCTGAACCTTTCTAGTTCCTGTCAAGACATTTCTTTTTTTCAAAGCTGATTTAATTTGGGTTTCTCCAACTTATGTCTAAAAAATATAATTAACAAACAGGCAGTTATGGAGTAATACATAGAAATCTATAAATGATATTCACATAGACAGAATCCACTTAGCCTGATTAATAAGTAATTGTTTAAAATCTTTATTGTAAGTTTTACAGTGGTAGACCCAATTTTGGTTAAAAACCAGATGCAAAGCATCAGAAAGCAAAATTATAACCTCCTTGAACTAACACGAGCTCTGGGGGAAAATCTGGTAATGATGCTATAAAATCCAGACAAAAAAGAGAAGTTTCCCCATTGGTTTCTCTGTTATAATTGACAAAATCCTTTGCTGTTTCTAGCAAATATAACTGTGACCTAAATGCTTCACCAAAGACAGACGCAACATGAGATTCAGGTTCATTAAGGCTTTAGATACTATTAATATGTCTGTTGTTCACCTACTTTAGATCCCTAAGACTTTTCAGACTTGACAATAAGCTTTGCTGTGTTGTAGATTGTGGTTCAAAATATCTCAGTATTAATCATCACAGATTCCATTTATTCCCTCTTGTCTATTCATGAATCATCAGCTCTTTTTGGAAGCGTTTTGTGATGCAAATGCTACAGACTTTTCTGGGCTATTTGGCATTACTGAATGAAAAATCATAACTCTGACCTCATAGACTAAAGCATCAGTAACTTAGCAGATTGACAGGCCTGGGACCAAGTGCACAGAAATCCTTGAGATGTAAGGGGCTGTTTAGGTAGCTTTCAAGCTGCTTGACAGTCTTTGACCCATGTCACTATTTATTTTCTATAATGGTTTGGTCATAGAACTATGCGTTACTAAGAAATTCCCCTGAGTAGTTTTAAGCATAAAAAATGTTGATTTTACTACCTTGTCTTTTCACAGAATATTTCCGCCACTTGGCATTTAAAATGTAGACTAAAAGCTAAGATGGATTAGAAAATAACAAACTGTGGTTTATCCCATGGCTGAAAACGATGTTCACAGTTCACTGAAATGTTCCTCTATCTAAAAATTGGAACTTGGTCTATAGGAATAGAGAAATCTCTCAGTTTTTGAAAAGAGGAGAAGTAAGACACAATAAAAGAAATAATGTGAATCCAAAAATGTATGATGGAATCAAAACTAATTCCTTTTAACAGTAACTTTTCACTAATAAAATTGAACAATTTGTATTTGGAAAATGCAATATATGGAAAAAGAAATGACCATAGACCTGCTTACTAAATAATCACTCATTCTCTCGGGAATCAAGATGACACATTTATTGAATTTGGGTTTGACATGAAGTTGGGCGAAATTGTGAGCTTGTTAGATGGTAGAATGTGGAGTCAAAAAGATCTTGACAGGCTGAAATAACAGGCCTAATAACATCATTTCCCCAGATGAAATTTGTCACATAATGCAAAATTCTTTATTGAGATTGATGGTAGGGGAGACATGTTGTGTGGGTGTGTGTGTATGTGTCTGTTTATATGTTTATATATGTGTGAGTGTATATAGTGATAATATGATAACTTTATATAGATTACATATATTTATAAAATGATAATATGATTAAGTGTCAAGGCCTCTGTGAAACAATTTATATGCATTATCTCATTTCATTTTTATAGTCACTTCAGTGTGTAATTACTCTTATTAACTCAGTTCTACAAATGAAGTTGAATCTCAGAGTAGTCAGTGATCTAGACACGAATGTGGTCCTGGGTCCATCTGATGGCAAAGACCATACTCTCACCCATATTCTGTTGCTTCCCTGTAGCTAATGAGTCAGACATTCTACATAACTGCCAAAGAAACACAAATTAAATGAATGACAATAAAGTGTCTCACAAGAAGTGAAAAAAAGCCTTATTTCTGATAAAAATCTCCCCCCTTTTTCCTTCCATAAGTTGTTACACAGGCCCTCTGTATGGAAATGGGTGTGAATTAAAGGAGAGCCACTGTCAATAGTAGTAAACACTCGGGTCTGGATTTGCTCCCAGCTTTACCTATACCCTCTGTTCCTGCGGTATTACTTTGCTATCCGACATAAGAAAATAACAGACTGTGAGGCTTAAACAATAGGAGTTTATTTTCTCATAGGTGACTCAGCTGGTAAGGAATCCGCCTGCAATGTAGGAGACCTGGGTTCGATCCCTGGGTTGGGAAAATCCCCTGGATAAGGGAAAGGCTACCCATTCCAGTATTCTGGCCTGGAGAATTCCATGGACTATAGTCCATGGGGTCACAAAGAATTGGACACAACTGAGTGACTTTCGCTCCACATAAAGGCTAGAAATCCCAAAGCAAGGTATCAACAGGACTGATTTCTTCTGAGGGTCTCTCTCTTTGGTTTGGCTTGTGGATGGCCATCTTTTTCTGGGTGTCTTCATGTTGTCTTCCCCTGTGTTTTCTGGGTCTTAATTTCCTCTTCTTACAGGGACAGCAGCCATATTGGATTAGGGCCCAGGGTTTCCCTTGGGGCTCAGCTGGTAAAGAATCTGCCTGCAATGCAGGAGACCTGCTTTCGATCCCTGGGTTGGGAAAATCCCCTGGAGAAAGGAAAGGCTACCCACTCTAGTATTCTGGCCTAGAGAATTCCATGGACTGTATAGTCCATGGGGTTGCAGAGTCCGACACAACTGAGTGACTTTCACTTTCACTTTTACTTTCATGCTTGTGTGATCAGCCCTTGATTCATGTTCAAGGACCCATGGACTTCAACCCTATGGACTATAGCCCACCAGGCTCTTCTGTCCATGGGATTACCCAGGCAAGAATACTGGGCTTCAGGAGATCTTCCAGACCCTCGTATGGAATCCGCAGCCCAGCATCTCCTGCATTGTCAGGTCAATTCTACCTGGGAAGCCATAGCCCACCCAACAAGACTCAATAAACTCATAAGTTGAAAATTTCCCAGAGAGAAAATGGGAATTAACATAATTTAATTATATTAATATATTTAGTCTACCTAAGGGCATAGCTTGACCTAACCTAAATACTGCACTGAAAGTGAAAAAGAGATGATTGTATGGGTACAATCAGAAGAATGGCTGTTCACCTTTACAATCATATGGCTTATGGGGAGCTGTGGCTCCCTACCACTGCCTAGAATCACAAGAGAATATCATATGACATACTCCTATCCAGAGAAAAGAACAAAAGTCAAAATTTAATGAGTTGTTTCTACTGAACATATATTGCTTCATACCATCATACTATAGAAAAATTGTAAGTTGAACCATTGTAAGTTAGGAACCATTTGCAGTTACTTAAAATTATTCATTCTACAATAAAAATAAAATGAATACTCAAATTATAAATGAGATAATACATATTTATGCTGTTTTAAGTGTTCAAGTTGGTTTTAGAAAAGGCAGAGGAACCAGAGATCAAATTGCCAACATCTGCTGGATCATAGAAAAAGCAAGAGATTTCCAGAAAAACATCTGTTTCTGCTTTATTGACTATGCCAAAGCCTTTGACTGTGTGGATCACAATAAACTGTGGGAAATTCTCAAAGAGATGGGAATACCAGAACACCTGACCTGCCTCTTGAGAAACCTATATGCAAGTCAGGAAGCAACAGTTAGAATTGGACATGGAACACCAGACTGGTTCCAAATAGGAAAAGGAGTTCGTCAAGGCTGTATATTGTCACCCTGCTTATTTAACTTATATGCAGAGTACATTATGAGAAACGCTGGACTGGAAGAAGCACAAGCTGGAATCAAGATTGCTGGGAGAAATATCAATCACCTCAGATATGCAGATGACACCACCCTTATGGCAGAAAGTGAAGAGGAACTACAAAGCCTCTTGATGAAAGTGAAAGAGGAGAGTAAAAAGTTGGCTTAAAGCTCAACATTCAGAAAACGAAGATCATGGCATCCGGTCCCATCACTTCATGGGAAATAGATGGAGAAACAGTGAAAACAGTGGCTGACTTTATTTTGGGGGGCTCCAGAATCACTGCAGATGGTGATTGCAGCCATGAAATTAAAAACTACTTACTCCTTGGAAAGAAAGTTATGATCAACCTAGATAGCATATTCAAAAGCAGAGATATAACTCTGTCAACAAAGGTCCATCTAGTCAAGGCTATGGTTTTTCCAGTGGTCATGTATGGATGTGAGAGTTGGACTGTGAAGAAAGCTGAGTGCCAAAGAATTGATGCTTTTGAACTGTGGTGTTGGAGAAGACTCATGAGAGTCCCTTGGACTGCAAGGAGATCCAACCAGTCCATTCTAAAGGAGATCAGTCCTGGGTGTTCTTTGGAAGGACTGATGCTGAAGTTGAAACTCCAATACTTTGGCCACCTCATGCGAAGAGCTGACTCATTGGAAAAGACTCTGATACTGGGAGAGATTGGGGGCAGGAGGAGAAGGGGACGACAGAGAATGAGATGGCTGGATCGCATCACCGACTTGATGGACATGAGTTTGGGTGAACTCCGGGAGTTGGTGATGGACAGGGAGGCCTGGAGTGCTGCAATTCATGGGGTCGCAAAGAGTTGGACACGACTGAGCGACTGAACTGAACTGAACTGAAGTCACCATATTTGGGGATAATTTAGTACACTCTGATAGATAATGCAATTACTTTTATAAGTTATTTATTTAGTATAACCTTCAAAAGACTGAAAGTCGTAAAGGCAGAAACCACTTTTGACCTGGGTAGTACTTTATTTCTAGCACTTAGCACAGAACTTGATATGTAATAGATATTCAATAAAAGCATGTAAAGAAAATGAAAAAGTCAATGAATGCATGAACAAATCACTACTTGTCCAAAAATAAAGTGGAAGAAATGTCTTCCCCAATACTGAAAGTATTCAGGAATAATCTTTCTGTTTTTCATGGAAAAAAATTTGACAAATGAGAATTGTGTCAAGATTAAACTGGTTCATTTGGAAATTCTCTTTTATGGATTTCATGTCTCAATACATTCTTCTCTCTAAAATGAAACAAACTTCTTTCTAAGCACCCTTCATGCAATGCTATCTTCCACTAATTGAGCAAGTAATTCTTTTGAATAAAGTCAATTTGAAATACACTTCACACACACACACATACACACACACACACACTCACTCCATATACCCATACATACATACCTATTTTAAAATAAAATTTCTGGTTATTTTTTTTTTAAGGTTTATTTTTTTAATTTTATTTTATTTTTAAACTTTACATAATTGTATTAGTTTTGCAAATTCTTACTTAGAATGTAATAGCAGGTAATATGATATACCTTCTCTTTCCAAAGATCTTGAACTTTTAGACCAGATACTTTAGATTTACATTTAATTTTGTCTCTTTCTAGATATCTGCTATGGGAAGATTCATTCATATATCTGATTTCCATATTCCATCTCCTGTTCAGATCTATTCTTTAAAATCAGTCTTAATTTATCCAATTATCTGCTGCATATATCCAATTCAATCTTTCACAAGCACCTTAAATCCAACATACCCACAAATTAAATAAATAATTATCTTAAACTATCCTACCAGCCCTACTTCACCTACTTACCCATCCCTACTTCTCCTTCATGTTCTATGTATTGGTTTGTTGTACCACCATCTAGTTGCTCAACTCATTCTAGATATTCATCCATTTCAACCACTCTGAGATTACTTTATAAGACTTAACTCAGAAATTGTTCTTTTTCTGAAGACTTCACTGGGCCTCTAGGCTAAACTGAGTTGCCACCTCTGTGTCTTGTGCATATTGGTGCCATAGCACTTGCCACATATTTGTTTAATTTTTTATACATCTCTTATGACATCTCTTGGAGAGGGCAATGGCACCCCACTCCAGTACTCTTGCCTGGCAAATCCCATGGACAGAGGAGCCCGGTATGCTACAGTCCATGGGGCCACTAAGAGTTGGACACGACTGAGCGACTTCACTTTCACTTTTCACTTTCATGCATTGGAGAAGGAAATGGCAGCCCACTCCAGTGTTCTTGCCTGGAGGATCCCAGGGATGGCGGAGCCTGGTGGGCTGCTGTCTATGGGGTCGCACAGAGTCAGACACGGCTGAAGTGACTGAACTGAACTGAACTATGACATCTTTGTTCTTTGTAGGCAGACAAGAGATTCTATTCTTCTTTGTCTTCCTGAAACCAGAGTCTCACATATTTAGGCAGAAAACTGTTCAGTTTAGTTCAACAAATAATAAATATCACATTTCTTTATCTGTAAACTAGAAATAATGATTGGCCACCTCATGCGAAGAGTTGACTCATTGGAAAAGACTCTGATGCTGGGAGGGATTGAGGGCAAGAGGAGAAGGGGACAACAAAGGATGAGATGGCTGGATGGCATCACTGACTCGATGGACATGAGTCTGAGTGAACTCCGGGAGTTGGTGATGGACAGGGAGGCCTGGCGTGCTGCGATTCATGGGTTGCAAAGAGTCAGACACGACTGAGCGACTGAACTGATCTGATCTGATTATATTTAAATTGTGTATACGGATATGTGTGTATATACACACATATTCAGGTTGTAAATTTTTGA
Organism: Bos grunniens; assembly: GCF_055505025.1. Taxonomy (NCBI): domain Eukaryota; kingdom Metazoa; phylum Chordata; class Mammalia; order Artiodactyla; family Bovidae; genus Bos; species Bos grunniens. The sequence continues at coordinate 23,862,069 of NC_141187.1, read as the reverse complement.
AAGCAGTTAGCTTAGAACACACAAGTGCCAAGAAAATAGTGAATCCTCAGAAATACTTTTGAAGATAAATGCAAATTAAGGAAATTCTGTTGTAGAAATTTAGGAACAAAAAGTTGGCAGTGTGAGAGATTGCCCTCATCTGCCAAAAAGTGAGATGTATGATTATAGATCAGATTATTCCAAGATTTTTAGTTTCCTAAGAAATGCAAGACTCTGTAAGTCCCTTTTATCTGTAAAATTCTGGGCTTTTTCTTTGTGTATCTGTGTGTGTCTCTATTTATGCACATATATTTAGATTCCCATTGTCTTATCTGCTTTTTAAGAAAGTATACTATGCTCAGTCACGTGTACTATTGCTAGTTTCTAGGATGATATCTGCAACATAGTAAGGAGTTAGTAAATGTGTATTAGGTGAATACAACAATCACATATATTTTACATAATCAGCATCATTCTGTTTCTTAATGAGTGTTTACTGGTATCATTTTGTTCTATGTTCACTCAACTCCGGTAAATTGACTTTTGCAACTAAACTTCAATCTACATGGAAGAATCAGCTTTAAAAGATATATGTCCATTTTATAATCCTTGTTTCAGTGGATTCAATGCTATCTTTAGCTTCTTAATGTGTTTATGTCCATTCTTGCCGGAAAATAAATGATACCTAAGCTACACTTCACAGAATTCAGCCCTTGTCTTGTAATGAAAACACCATGGGAGGGATTTATACAGAAATTAGGTTTAGTAGTTAAACGGTTATTAGAATTTCAAATAAATCAATTCTTTCTTTTATGCTTTGGTTTGTTACCTTGATATAATATAGGTATAGTAAAGCACAGAAATATATTAAATGATACATTTATTTCCAGTTGGCTTCATTCCCCGATCAGGAGGTCTACTTGGCAAAGAGTTCAGGGTGAGCTAAAATCTAGAATATTTCAGGAATGAACTTGTAATTTTCCTCCCATTAGAAGAGCTCCAGTTGATGGGGAATAGCTACCTTGATGACTGAACCTGGGGAGTTTCTGAGGCACAGTGGGAAAAGGGCTGTGATGATTGAGACCCGCCTTGTTATGGAAGTGAGGAATGGCTACAACTAAACCACACTTTGCTTTTCCTGGGCACTTGCTTCTGCCACCCAGCCAAGAGAGAGAGGTTGATGGGAGTTATATGTATCCTGAGTGTTGATAGTAACATTCAGAATCATCCAGTAAGTAATTGCATAGCAAGGAGCAGGGCTTCTGAGTATAGGTAGAAATAAATCTTGGGATATAAGAAACCGTATTGTGGACAAAAAAAGCCTTCTGTTTTCTGTTATGAAAATATATATGTCTTATATAGAAAATAACATTTGGCAGGACTTTTAACTGGAAAGCAAAAGCCTTCTCACCAATATTAGAAAAAACTTTCCTAATTTTAAAAATGAAAACCCATGTCAAAGCTGTATATTGTCACCCTGCTTATTTAACTTATATGCAGAGGACATCATGAGAAACACTGGGCTGGAGGAAGCACAAGCTAGAATCAAGATTGCCAGGAGAAATATCAATAACCTCAGATATGCAGATGACACCACCCTTATGGCAGAAAGCAAAGAAGAACTAAAGAGGCTCTTGATGAAAATGAAAGAGGAGAGTGAAAAAATTGGCTTAAAGCTCAACATTCAGAAAACTAAGATCATGGCATCCGATCCCATCACTTCATGGCAAATAGATGGGGAAACAGTGGAAAGAGTGGCTGACTTTATTTTTCTGGGCTCCAAAATCACTGTAGATGGTGATTGCAGCCATGAAATTAAAAGATGCTTATTCCTTGGAAGGAAAGTTATGACCAACCTAGGTAGCATATTCAAAACCAGAGACATTACTTTGCCAACAAAGGTCCATCTAGTCAAGGCTATGGTTTTTTCCAGTGATCATGTATGGATGTGAGAGTTGGACTGTGAAGAAAGCTGAGCACCGAAGAATTGATGCTTTTGAACTGTGGTGTTGGAGAAGACTCTTGAGAGTCCCTTGGACTGTAAGGAGATCCAACCAGTCCTTCCTAGAGGAGATCAGTCCTGGATGTTCATTGGAGGGACTGATGTTGAAGCTGAAACTCCAATATTTTGACCACCTCATTTGAAGAGCTGACTCATTTGAAAAGACCTTGATGCTGGGAAAGATTGAGGGCAGGAGGACAAGGCAACGACAGAGGATGAGACGGCTGGATGGCATCACTGACTCAATGCACATGGGTTTAGGTGGACTCTGGGAGTTGGTGATGGACAGGGAGGCCTGGAGTGCTGCAGTTCATGGGGCAAAGAGTTGGACATGACTGAGCGACTGAACTGAACTGAACAGTTTCTTTATGAGCTGAGCCTAGCTTGTGAGTGTCCAAAATATTAACTGAATATTCTTTCACCATTATCCTGGAGTCGAGATCACTTCAGTTCAGTTCAGTTCAGTCGCTCAGTCGTGTCCGACTCTTTGCGACCCCATGAACTGCAGCACTCCAGGTCTCCCTGTCCATCACCAACTCCCAGAGTTCACTCAAGCTCATGTCCATCCAGTCAGTGATGCCATCCAGCCATCTCATCCTCTGTCGTCCCCTTCTCCTCCTGCCCCCAATCCCTCCCAGCATCAGGGTCTTTTCCAATGAGTCAACTCTTCGCATGAGGTGGCCAAAGTATTGGAGTTTCAGCTTCAGCATCATTCCTTCCAATGAACACCCAGGACTGATCTCCTTTAGGATGGACTGGTTGGATCTCCTTGCAGTCCAAGGGACTCTCAAGAGTCTTCTCCAACACCACAGTTCAAAGGCATCAATTCTTCGGCGCTCAGCTTTCTTCACAGTCCAACTCTCACATCCATACATGACCACTGGAAAAACCATGGCCTTGACTAGATGGACCTTTGTTGGCAAAGTAATATCTCTGCTTTTCAATATACTATCTAACTTAGAGACTCAATTTACAGACTCATGGATAGGATAATAGGATAGCTTGAATTTACCCCCAGTAAGCTGGGAAGTACACACCCAAAATTATTCAAAATAAAAAACAGACTTGACACCTTATGGTTACCAAAGATGATTTCTTTTTCTTTACCTATTAATCTGTTTCACTATTTAATCCATCTCACAGTCCAGAAACTATGAAGCTCTAAAGTCTCTAACTTATTTATTTTTGTTGGCAGAACTCTGGAAGGACAGAGACATTTGATTTTCAAATCCTTCTGCTGAATGAAGATAAGAATCACACTCCAAAGAGAGGAGATTCCAAAGACTAGTCATGTTTTCAGACCCCCAGAAAGTGAGCTGTGTCACCATTAGGCTTCCATTATAAAAGGACATTTGAGATGCTGTAAGTGAAAGTCGCTGTTTTGTGTCTGACTCTTTTCTACCTCATGAACTATACAGTCCGTGGAATTCTCCAGGCCAGAATACTGGAGTGGGTAGCATTTCCTTTCTCCAGGGGATCTTGCCAACCCAGGGATCAAACTCAGGTCTCCCACATTGCAGGCAGATTCTTTATCAGCCGAGCCACAAAGGAAGCCAAAGATTGCTATAAAGCAGAAAGCATATAGAACCCAGAGAAGGATGGGGCCATGGAGAGCAGGGGAACTGTGGATCACCAGAAACTCACTAATCACACATTTCTTGTATGTGAAACTTAGGACAGGAAGATAATTTCAGCCTAATTAGTGTTGAGAAAAGCAGTAGCAGTGTAAACACTCTTGATACAGAAACTGGTTGGATCTGAGCCTGCAGAGAAAGTAAGTCATTCCCTCATCCTACGTAGGGCTGGGAAGACCATGCCAAACAGAATTAATTCCTGCAGATATTTATTGGGCACTCACTATGTGCCAAATACTGATGTTATAGCACTAAATAGAACAGAGAAGACTCTTTCCCAGGAAATTTACCTTCCTGTGAGGATGACAAACAGTAATCAAGGAAGAGACAGGCATTGGAATTATAGATTGTGATAGGTACTTTGAAAGTAATAGACAAGGTGATTAGAAACAGTTTAAAGGATGTTAGAGCAGCAGCAGCAGCAGCAGCAGAGCAACCTAAGTAGTCTGCGAAGGTGACAATGGAAAATGGGTGAGATAAAGCAAGTTTTCCGTTGATGGAGGGCACAGTCCTCAACCTCAATTTCACAGAAGCACAAACATCTAATGTACTCAAGGAGCTATAACACTATATAGGTTCTATTTCAGCCAAACAATAGGATGTTAGAGAATTTGGCAGAGAAAAGGTTTTGAAGAAAGTTCCTCCAATTAAAATACAAAGAATTTTTTATCAGACTATTAAATATTTCAATAATACAGCAAAAATAGTTACGTTAATGTCAACATATGCTGAAACTGAACTCATGATTTGTTTGCTTTCTTTATTTTTCCTTTTTAAATTAGACATAATCACACATAGGTTTTTCTCCCCCAGGGAAGCATATACTAGAGTGATTTGTTTTCACTGAAAACAAGAAAATAATTATAATACCTTGTATTTTGTGTTTCCTTATTTAAGCAAAACTCAAATTATCACACTTAACAATCCTAACATAAACAGTGTGTTTTGAACTGCATAACTAGTCCATGTAATTGAAAAAATAGCTTGTAGCTTGAAATTTTCATCAAGTTGATAATGTCTGTGGGAAACTATCCTTTCCACCTACAGCAGTGGTAGCCTCTCAGTTTTCTGGGGCAAATGTAAAGAATAGAAAGGCTGGTATATCTCAAACAATCTCATCTGATTATGATATGGTTTATGGTGTGTGTGTGTGTATTTGCAGCATCCTAATGCATGCAGGACCCATACTAAAGGCTAATAATTTTTTAAATGGAATCATATTCCCTTGGAAAATAGATACCAAATATACCATATGTTGTCTTCATGCCTCTCATTTACCATCAAGGAATTTTTTTAAGAATTCATAAATGCTGTCTATGAGGTTAGAGAATAAAAAGATGATGTGTTTTATGATAAGAAGGCATGCAAGGTTTTTTCCCATGTACATCTATTTAATAGATAAGACCGTCAGAATGTCATAATAGTTCCTAACTATGACCTCAACAACATATAAGTTAGGTTAACCACCAAGCCTCACAGCTTAAAAAGGGAATCAAAAAGAGGTCCTACAGGTAGAATTACATATCTTTACAAAAGATTTCCTTAAAAATTGGCCAGTGTGTGAAAGACTGGAAATATGAACCTTATTCTATCACACCTGGAACAAAGCATTCTTTACAAGGTATTGTACTCAGCACCTTTCATTGCCCTTTAATCATTTTTAAGTTCTTTCACACACTATTCCTAGGTGCCCAGTACTCCTCTAGTGACTTCCCTCACCATCCAGCAAAATTTAACTAAATGTTTTCCTTTTTCTCTCCTTCTATGAAAATGCATTGACACATGAAATACCATCGAGTTGTTGAATACTCTCATAATTTGAATATCACTTTAGTTTTTCTTTCTTTCTTAAATAAATTTCCACTGATTTCTTAGATGGCTCCTTTTTTTTTTTTTTCTAGTTAGCTAAATTAGAAGAACATGAACTTTTAGTACTCATTCAAATGTAGCTCTTCCTATCAAAATTTACATTTGTGAAGATTCTTTTTAAAACATGAAAACTTGATTCAAAGAAATGGATGTGAGATGATGACATTTATGTCAAGCTGGGACACCACTAAAATCATGCCAATGGGCAATCAACATCAATTGCTACATTAAGAACTGGCCTTAAGCTCTCATAAATTACAATAGTTTTTAAGTCTCATAAATTACTCATCTTACGGGAGTTACAGAAAAACTCTTTCCTTGCCCTAAATAAGCAATAGAAAAAAAAAGAAAAGAATAGTCAAAAGTGCATCACTGGAGAAGCAATTGATATTTGTCCCAAACTTCCCTGAAAAGTAAACACTACTTAATAAACTCTTCCTTAATTTAATATTTAACAGAACAATAGTGTAAAAAAAAGAGAAGACATTTTTAAAACTTATATATCTAAGTGGCTAGTTGCAAGCAAGAAGTACCATGTCTGACTAAATCAAGCAGAAATGTAATTCATTGAATCAACATCAGATAGATCTCAGAACTGATGCAGCAGTTGGAGGACATGTCAAAGACAGCTGATGGAATTTAAGGGAAAGAATGGCAAAACCAAGGTTATGTCACTCTCTAACTCATTGGCACTCTACTGGGTTATTGGCTCTGCTGAAGTCTCTACAAATACTTTCTGAAAAGCTTTCCCATTACCACCCCAGAATTCAGAGAACTGATGGGACTTTCAATTGGCTGGGTCTAATAACTCCCTTTTTCCAGTAGTCATGTATGGATGTGAGAGTTGGACTGTGAAGAAAGCTGAGTGCTGAAGAACTGATGAATTTGCACTGTGGTGTTGGAGAAGACTCTTGAGAGTCCCTTGGACTGCAAGGAGATCCAACCAGTCCATTCTGAAGGAGATCAGTCCTGGGTGTTCCTTGGAAGGAATGATGCTAAAGCTGAAACTCCAGTACTTTGGCCACCTCATGCCAAGAGTTGACTCATTGGAAAAGACCCTGATGCTGGGAGGGATTGCGGGCAGGAGGAGAAGGGGATGACAGAGGATGAGATGGCTGGATGGCATCACCAACTCGATGGACGTGAGTTTGAGTGAACTCCAGGAGTTGGTGATGGACAGAGAGGCCTGGCATGCTGCAATTCATGGGTTCGCAAAGAGTTGGACACGACTGAGTGACTGAACTGAACTGAACTGAGTAACTCCCTATGTTTGTTGTCTGGGTGGTGGAGAAGAGGTATATGCCTAGCTTGAGCTCTTGTGATGGGAAGTGTGGCATGGACCTTGCTTACATTGACTTTTTTCACGATGAAGGAAGGCTGTTTGTCTTGAGCAACCTTAAATAGTCATCATCCAGTTCATTCTACTCCTTTGGTTTTTCATCGAACTTACACAGTAACACATAGAGAAGTGCTCCTACATATCATAATGCAAATAGATCTGCAATGTTTTAAATACACAAATAATTGTACATATCCTCTCCCTTTAATGAGATGTTCCAGATCTCAACAGTCATTAGATTTAGCCTTGGAATTTATTTATTTCTTGAGAGTCTCTTGGACTGCAAGGAGATCCAACCAGTCCATCCTAAAGGAAGTCAGTCCTGAATATTCATTGGAAGGACTGATGCTGAAGCTGAAACTCCAATAGTTTGGCCACCTGTTGGGAAGAACTGACCCATTTGAAAAGACCATGATGCTGGGAAAGATTGAAGGTGGGAGGAGAAGGGGACAACAGAGGATGGGATGGTTGGATGGCATCATCGACATGATGGACATGGGTTTGAGTAAGTTCCAGGAGTTGGTGATGGACACAGAGGCCTGGTGTACTGCAGTCCATGGGGTCACAAAGAGTTGGACATGACTGAGTGACTGAACTGAACTGAATTGTTGATGTGCCCTCAGAGGGCCTCAGAAACCTTTTGTTCCCAAACAGAATTATTTCTTTAGTGTTGTAAATATATCTTGATGTTGTACAAACTATGGACAAAGATATACTGTTAATTAGACACTAGTTAACTCTACCAACACAGCCTGTATAAAATCACAGAAGGTAGAAGAAGAAATAAAATGAAAATTAGTTAAGGTATGCAAATATATGTATAATTTCCTTCCTTTCTCTGTCTCTGTCAAAAATTTGTCTGTATCATGTCCTTATTTCTCCTCTTGTTGTTCAGTCACTAAGTTGTGTCTGACTCTTTGTGACCCCATGGACTGTAGCACACCAGGATACCCTATCCTCCACTACCTCTTGGAGTTGCCCAAATTCATTAATAATGAATTAATCATGAATAGTGTAAAGTTAGCCACTGTGCAAACTAGTATAGGTGAGATAGTATTTGTGAGAGAAATTTTTTAAAAATTAAAGTTAATGTTTATTAAAATATAAAAATCTGGTATTTATTAAAATACTACTACCATCTCATCCTCTGCCATCCCCTTTTCCTTTTGCCTTCAGTCTTTCCCAGCATCAGGGTCTTTTCCAGTGAGTCAACTCTACGTTAGGTGGCAAAAGTGTTGGAGCTTCAGCTTCAGCATCAGTCCTTCCAATGAATATTGAGGGTTGGTTTCCTTTAGGGTTGACTGGTTTGATCTCCTTGCTGTCCATGGGACTCTCAAGAGTCTTCTCCAACACGACAGTTCAAAGCATCAATTCTGTAGCACTCAGTCTTCATTATGGTCCAAATCTCACATCCATACTCACATCCATAACTACTGGAAAAAACATAGATTTGATTATATGTCAGCAAAGCGATGTCTCTACTTTTTAACACGCTGCCTAGGTTTGTCATAGCTTTCCTTCCAAGGAGCAAGCATCCTCTTATCTGTCACAAATTAACAACATGGTGCGATTGCCCCATATTGAGTTAATGAATTACTCTTTATAAAATTTATAATCTGTAACAACATAAACAAGAACTTCTAGAACTAACACCCAAAAAAGATGTCCTTTTGATAATAGGGGACTGGAATGCAAAAGTAGGAAGTCAAAAAATACTTGGAGTAACAGACAAATTTGGCCTTGCAGGACAGAACGAAGCAGGGCAAAGGCTAATAGAGTTTTGCCAAGAGAACACACTAGTCATAGCAAACACCCTCTTCCAACAACACAAGAGAAGACTCTACACATGGACATCACCAGATGGTCAATACCGAAATCAGACTGATTATATTCTTTGCAACCAAAGATGGAGAAGCCCTATACAGCCAGCAAAAACAAGTCCAGGAGCTGACTGTGGTTCAGATCATGAACTCCTTATTGCCAAATTCAGATTTAAATTGAAGAAAGTAGAGAAAACCACTAGACCATTTAGGTATGACCTAAATCAAATACCTTATGATTATACAGTGGAAGTGACAAATAGATTCAAGGGATTAGATCTGATAGACAGACTGCCTGAAGAACTATGAATGGAGGTTCTTGACATTACACAGGAGGCAAGGATCAAGACCATCCCCAAGAAAAAGAAAGACAAAAAGACAAAATGGTTGTCCAAGGAGGCCTTACAAATGGCCATGAAAAGAAGAAAAGTGAAAGGAAAAGGAGAAAAGGAAAGATATACCCATTTGAATGCAGAGTTCCAAAGAATAGCAAGGACAGATAAGAAAGCTTTCCTCAGTGATCAATGCAAAGAAATAGAGGAAAACAACAGAATGGGAAAGACTAGAGATCTCTTCAAGAAAATTAGAGATGCCAAGGGAACATTTTCACGCAAAGATGGGCTCGATAAAGGACAGAAATGGCATGAACCTAACGGAAGAAGAGATTAAGAAGAGGTGGCAAGAATACACAGAAGAACTATACAAAAAAGATCTCTCAGTTAGTCAGTCAGTTCAGTCACTCAGTCATGTCCAACTCTTTGTGACCCGATGAATTGCAGCACGCCAGGCCTCCCTGTCCATCACCAACTCCCGGAGTTCACTCAAACTCAATTCTATTGAGTCAGTGATGCCATCCAGCCATCTCATCCTCTGTCGTCCCCTTCTCCTCCCTCCCCCAATCCCTTCCAGGATCACAGTCTTTTCCAATGAGTCAACTCTTCGCATGAGGTGGCCAAAGTACTGGAGTTTCAGCTTTAGCATCATTCCTTCCAAAGACATCCCAGGGCTGATCTCCTTCAGAATGGACTGGTTGGATCTCCTTGCAGTCCAAGGGACTCTCAAGAATCTTCTCCAACACCACACTTCAAAAGCATCAGTTCTTCAGTGCTCAGCCTTCTTCACAGTCCAACTCTCATATCCATACATGACCACAGGAAAAACCATAGCCTTGACTAGACAGACTTTTGTTGGCAAAGTAATGTCTCTGCTTTTCAATATACTATCTAGGTTGGTCATAACTTTCCTTCCAAGGAGTAAGCGTCTTTTAATTTCATGGCTGCAGTCACCATCTGCAGTGATTTTGGAGCCCAGAAAAATAAAGTCTGACACTGTTTCCACTGTTTCCCCATCTATTTCCCATGAAGTGATGGGACCAGATGCCATGATCTTCGTTTTCTGAATGTTGAGCTTTAAGCCAACTTTTTCACTCTCCACTTTCACTTTCACCAAGAGGCTTTTTAGTTCCTCTTCACTTTCTGCCATAAGGGTGGTGTCATCTGCATATCTGAGGTTATTGATATTTCTCCCAGCAATCTTGATTCAAGCTTGTGCTTCTTCCAGTCCAGCGTTTCCCATGATGTACTCTGCATATAAGTTAAATAAGCAGGGTGACAATATACAGCCTTGACATACTCCTTTTCCTATTTGGAACCAGTCTGTTGTTCCATGTCCAGTTTTGACTGTTGCTTCCTGACCTGCATAGAGGTTTCTCAAGAGGCAGGTCAGGTGGTCTGATATTCCCATCTCTTTCAGAATTTTCCACAGTTTATTATGATCCATACACTCAAAGGCTTTGGCATAGTCAATAAAGCAGAAATAGATGTTTTTCTGGAACTCTCTTGCTTTTCCCATGATCCAGCAGATGTTGGCAATTTGATCTCTGGTTCCTCTGCCTTTTCTAAAACCAGCCTGAACATCAGGAAGTTCACGGTTCACATATTGCTGAAGCCTGGCTTGGAGAATTTTGAGCATTACTTTACTGAGTGCAATTGTGTGGTAGTTTGAGCATTCTTTGTCGTTGCCTTTCTTTGGGATTGGAATGAAAACTGACCTTTTCCAGTCCTGTGGCCACTGCTGAGTTTTCCAAATTTGCTGGCATATTGAGTGCAGCATTTTCACAGCATCATCTTTCAGGATTTGAAATAGCTCAACTGGAATTCCATCACCTCCACTAGCTTTGTTCATAGTGATGCTTTGTAAGGCCCACTTGACTTCACATTCCAGGATGCTGGCTCTAGGGGAGTGATCACACCCCTAGTGATTATCTTGGTCATGAAGACCTTTTTTGTACAGTTCTTCTGTGTATTCCTACCACCTCTTCTTAATATCTTCTGCTTCTGTTAGGTCCATAGCATTTCTGTCCTTTATTGTGCCCATCTTTGCATGAAATGTTCCCTTGGTATCTCTAATTTTCTTGAAGAGATCTCTAATCTTTCCCATTCTGTTGTTTTCCTCTATTTCTTTGCACTGATCACTAAGGAAGGCTTTCTTATCTCTTCTTGCTGTTCTTTAGAGCTCTGCATTTAGATGCTTATATCTTTCCTTTTCTCCTTTGCTTTTCAGTACTCTTCTTTTCACAGCTATTTGTAAGGCCTCCTCAGACAGCCATTTTGCTTTTTTGCATTTCTTTTCCATGGGGAAGGTCTTGATCTCTGTCTCCTGTACATTGTCAGGAATCTCCATCCATAGTTCATCAGGCACTCTATCTATCAGATCTAGTCCCTTAAATCTATTTCTCACTTCCACTGTATAATCATAAGGGATTTGATTTAGGTCATACCTGAATGGTCTAGTGGTTTTCCCTACTTTCTTCAATTTAAGTCTGAATTTGGCAATAAGGAGTTCATCATCTGAGCCACAGTCAGCTCTTGGTCTTGCTTTTGCTGACTGTATAGAGCTTCTCCATCTTTGGCTGCAAAAAATATAATCAGTCTGATTTCGGTATTGACCATCTGGTGATGTCCATGTGTAGAGTCTTCTCTTGTGTTGTTGGAAGAGGGTGTTTGCTATGACCAGTGCTTTTTCATGGCAAAACTCTATTAGTCTTTGCTCTGCTTCATTCCATATTCCAAGGCCAAATTTGCCTGTTACTCCAGGTGTTTCTTGACTTCCTACTTTTGCATTCTAGTCCCCTTAATGAAAAGGACATCTTTTTTGGGTGTTAGTTCTAAAAGGTCTTGTAGGTCTTTATAGGACCATTCAACTTCAGCTTCTTCAGCATTACTGGTTGGGGCATAGACTTGGATTACTGTGATATTGAATGGTTTGCCTTGGAAATGAACAGAGATCATTCTTTCGTTTTTGAGATTGCATCCAAGTACTGCATTTCAGACTCTTTTGTTGACCATGGTGGCTACTCCATTTCTTCTAAGGGATTCCTGCCTGCAGTAGTAGATATAATGGTCATCTGAGTTAAATTCACCCATTCCAGTCCATTTTAGTTTGCTGATTCCTAGAATGTCAACATTCATTCTTGCCATCTCCTGTTTGCTGCTAAGTTGCTTCAGTCGTGTCCAACTCTGTGCGACCCCAGAGACGGCAGCCCACCAGGCTCCCCCATCCCTGGGATTCTCCAGGCAAGAATGCTGGAGTAGGTTGCCATTTCCTTCTCCAGTGCATGAAAGTGAAAAGTGAAAATGAAGTCATTCAGTCGTATCTGACTGTTCACGACCCCATGAACTGAGCCTATCAGGCTTCTCTGTCCATGGGATTTTCCAGGCAAGAATACTGGAGTGGGTTGCCATTTCCTTCCAATTTGCCTTAATTCATGGACCTGACTTATTGCTCTTTACAGCATCAGAACTTGCTTCTATCACCAGTCACATCCACAACGGGGTATTGTTTTTGCTTTGGCTCTATCCCGTCATTCTTTCTGGAGTTATTTGTCCACTGATCTCCAGTATCATACTGGGCACCTACCGACCTGGGGAGTTCCTCTTTCAGTATCCTATCATTTTGCCCAGATAATCACAATGGTGTGATCACTCACCTAGAGCCAGACATCCTGGAATGCGAAGTCAAGTGGGCCTTAGAAAGCATCACTACAAACAAAGCTGGTGGAGGTGATGGAATTTAAGTTAAGCTATTTCAAATCCTAAAAGATGATGCTAGGAAAGTACTGCGCTTGATACGCCAGAAAATTTCAAAATTGCATTGACCACAGGACTGGAAAAGGTCAATTTTTGTTCTAAAACTAAAGAAAGGCCTTGTAAACTGCTGGGGTCAGCCCCGGTGGATCCAGGGAAACTTGAAGGAGAGACAGTGTTGGCTTCAATCAGGAAACAACTGCTAGATTAAATATTAACTAGAGGCTTATAGGGGAGAAGGCAATGACACGACTGAGCGACTTCACTTTCACTTTCCACTTTCATGCATTGGAGAAGGAAATGGCAACCCACTCCAGTGTTCTTGCCTGGAGAATCCCAGGGACGGGGAAGCCTGGTGGGCTGCTGTCCGTGGGGTTGCACAGAGTCAGACATGACTGAAGTGACAGCAGCAGCAGCAGAGGCTTATAAAGTGGTTAAGTGAGGATAGCTCAGCAGGGAAATTCAGTGGAGAAAAGAGGCTGAATAACTTGGTTTATGCAGAAAACCAATAAAACTTCAAGACAAGAAGTTTGCACCACCCACATAGGCCACAGGCATCTTCCCATTCTCCCGAGGGAGAGGAGACACCAAGGCTTCCCCGGTCAGATCTTAGAAGCCCAGGCAAAATTAGTAGGCTTGGCAGGCCTCTGCCCTCCAGATGGGAATTCAGCCAGAAGGAGAAAGAAAGAATGACATGAGGAGACCAGTCTTTTGAGGAACTGATCTCATTCTTTATTTTCCAGGGTCCGCTTTTATACACAGAGATGTAATACAAAAGTCACACGGGGTCAGCAGTCCTGACTTTTATCAAAATCAGGTGCTTCATACAAATGTATACAAAGGTCTTAGAGGTGTTACATCATCTTCTGGCCAGGGGGCCTACTAACAATTTATGACCCTCTCCTTGTGACAGCGGTCAGTCAACCAGAACACTTATTTCTCCAGGGGTGATTATTCTTAAAACAGACGCCACCTTCTGAAGGCACCAGATAAAGTTACATTCCTATAGGGTGAGGGTGCAGTGGGTTTTAATTAAGGAAAGAATTTGCTTAGCCTAAGGTCTAACGTGACTAATATCAAAGGTTAATACTTATTTCTTTTATATATTCATTAATGTGTATAAGGGCAGGGGATGTGGAGACTTAGCAGCAAACATTGGCTCAAGAATGAAACCCTCCACCAGTATAATTCCTAACTAGCCCACTAATACTATACTAATAATTTTCTAACTTCTCAAAAGAATCTGTTTTTAGAAAGTTTAGAGCATCTCGTGCCTCTCACGGTTGGGAGGCTGTGAACAATCACATGTGGCCGGATAAGCCTGTCAGGCAGGCTAGAGAACCTTCAGAGGAGTTTGTAAGTTGAAACACTCCTGTCACACCCAGGAATTATTATAAACTGGAGCTCTAAGTTAACTCCTTCTCTGAAAGAGATGATGAGGGACAGCCCCCCATAAAGTCAGAGGTGTAGGTGAGAGCACAAAACAGTAAAGTAGGCAGACTCTGATTTTAGGGGTAGATGCTCAAGAATTTCCAGGGGGACTCCTGAGGCTTGATCCTGCCTTTGCGTATGCCGAGCCTCCTTCCTCATGACCTTTGCCATGGGCGGAGTTCCTCGTGCTGGCTCCGGCAGTAAACAACGTTGAAAATACTGCACAATTGCACTCATCTCACGTGTTAGCAAAGTAATGCTCAAAATGCTCCAAGGCAGGCTTCAACAGTACGTGAACAGTGAACTTTCAGATGTTCAAGTTGGATTTAGAAAAGGCAGAGGAACAGAGATCAAATTGCCAACATCTGTTGGATCATTGAAAAAGTGAGAGAATTCCAGAAAAACATCTACTTCTGCTTTATTGACTATGTCAAAGCCTTTAACTGTTTGGATCACAACAAACTGTGGAAAATTGTTCAAAAGATGGGAATACCAGACCACCTGACCTGCCTCTTGAGAAATCTGTATGTAGGTCAGGATGCAACAATTAGAACTGGACATGGAACAAAAGAGTGGTTGCAAATTGGGGAAGGAGTACGTCAAAGCTGTATATTGTCACCCTGCTTATTTAACTTATATGCAGAGGACATCATGAGAAATGCTGGGCTGGAGGACGCACAAGCTAGAATCAAGATTGCCGGGAGAAATATCAATAACCTCAGATATGCAGATGACACCACCCTTATGGCAGAAAGCAAAGAAGAACTAGAGAGCCTCTTGATGAAAGTGAAAGAGGAGAGTGAAAAAGTTGGCTTAAAGCTCAACATTCAGTAAACTAAGATCATGGCATCCAGTCCAACCACTTCATGGCAAATAGATGGGGAAACAGTGGAAACGGTGACTGACTTTGTTTTTCTGGGCTCCAAAACCACTGCAGATGGTGACTGCAGCCATGAAATTAAAAGACACTTGTTCCCTGGAAGAAAAGTCACAACCAACCTAGACAGCATATTAAAAAGCAGAGACATTACTTTGCCAACAAAGGTCCATCTAGTCAAAGCTTTGGTTTTTCCAGTAGTCGTTCATGTATGGATGTGAGAGTTGGAATATAAAGAAAATTGAGCCCTAAAGAATGGATGCTTTTGAACTGTGGTATTGGAGAATATTCTTGAGCGTCCCTTGGAAAGCCAGGAGATCCAACCAGTCCATCCTAAAGGAAATCAGTCCTTAATATTCACTGGAAGGACTGATGCTGAAGCTGAAACTGCAATACTTTGGCCACCGGACATGAAGAACTGACTCATTGGAAAAGGCCCTGATGCTGGGAAAGATTAAAGGCAGGAGAGAAGGGAACGGCAGAGGATGAGATGGTTGGATGGCATTACTGACTCGATGGACATGAATTTGAGTAAGGTCAGGGAGTGGTGATGGACAGGGAAGCCTGGTGTGCTGCCGTCCTTGTGGTCTCAAAGAGTTGGACACGAGTGAGTGGCTGAACTGAACTGAACTAACGGTGACTGTCTTCCCGATAATGAATTAATCATGAATAGCGTAAAGTTAGTCACTGTGCAAACTAGTGTAGATGAGATGGTTTTTGTGAGAGGAACTTTTTAAAAATTAAAAGTTCATGTTTATTAAAATATCAAAATCTGGTATTTATGAAAATGTTACAATCATATGTGATATATAATTTCTGAAAAAAGTACTTTTTGTATAATTAAGAACATTACAAAATTTCCTGTACATCAAACAGTTAAACAACCTACTGGCTTAATTACTAACATTTTATGAATTAAAAACATTTTAATTAACATAAAAAATAGGAAGTACAATCTCAAACTGAAGGAAACCTTGAGATGTATTTACTTTATGAAAAGTTTATGACTTCGTGAAAAACTTACTGTTTGTATTTTTCACTCTGTTTAAGAGATCAGTAAGAACTTTGTCATTGACTCCAGCTCAATATCCAGTCCTGATATTTAGCATGTGTTTTCCCTTCTCTGTGAGGGGAACTTTTTAATACCCCCCAGTTAACATCATGTACATGGCAAACCATTTTATTTTATTTATCTCTTTGTCTCTGTCAGTTCTTAGTCATGATGAGCAGGATCTTTGTTGCATCATTTTAAAACTGATCTTTTTATGTTGATGTTTGGCAGAAGCCAACACGATATTGTGAAGCAATTATCCTTCAATTAAAAATAAATACAAGCATGGCCACAATCTGCACCACTTGCCCCTGGATTTCCCCAGCACAGGTATCTAACCCACCCATATCTGCATTTGCATACTGGTTCTTGGCCTCTGCAAGCCACTTCTCAAAAGCCTTATTCTTGCATGTAAGACCCCATCAATGGAATATTTCTGGTGGCCTCTGAAAATGTTGTCAGTTTTAATAAAGGTCTCTGGTTGTACCTGAGAAATGGCAAGTACAATGGGAACTGTCTTTTCCTGAAATGTTGCAGATCAGTTACAGCAAACAGAACGGCGACCGTCAAGGAAAACTGTCACTTTGGGCTCCTTTTTGACCACAGCAGCTATATGGAAGCAGCTGCAGCTTCAATAAGGGCCACAACATATACATTTTTAAAAAATTGATCTGCCTTATTTTTTAAATTAATTTTTGAATCTCAATGGCTGAAATAGAACTTTCCGATTCGTATAGAAGTCTAATAGCTGGTAGGGAGATAGGTGCTTAGATACTCAACATCTAACTGAAAGAGGGAGGAAGAGAGCAGCTTGCAGATCATGCATTGGTAACTGTTACAGATCAGACTGGGAAGCAACATAAATCGCTTCCATTCACATTCTGTTGTCCAGAATTCAGTTTACATGGCCACGTCTAACTTCAAGAGGTGCTTTGTGCCTATGAAGGAGAGTAGGTAGGTAGGTTGGGTAAACAGCTAACCAGTCTTTTGATATAATGGTGGATATCAAATTATTAAACTATTCAGTTTCATTTTTTGCATATGTAAAAGAGAAGAGTCATAGTCTGTTTTTAAAGGCAGTATTTAAAATGCCATGGAAAATGTCTTTTACAACTATTTTAACTTATGATGAAAAATTTTATATTTCCTTCAAAAGGAGCAAGAACCAGTAGCAATAAGAACTGCCAACACCCAATCTTCATTTCTAAGTACTGTTCTCTGGATCCTTGTATATGTATGGCTGAGTCCCTTCACTGTTCACCAGAAATTATCACAATATTGTTAATTGCCTATACCTCTATACAAAATGTTTTTGGAATTAAATAAGCAAATACCATTCTCTAACACACATTCTCTACTAAAATGAATCAGGACTCCTAGGAGAAATGGCTGATTCTTGATTGGGGCAGGGAAACACAAGATGAGCTTACAGCATCTTGTAGTACCAGGAAGTCTGAAAGTGCTAAAAAATTAATAATAATTGAGCATGTCAAAGAGACACAAGCATCAAACTGAAGGAACTCTCAATGGCCAAAGCTGGAACAATTTGAGCAACAAAATAATGTGGTATTAGGTTATAACCCAAAGTATAAAGCACATGTCCACAAGGCCATGGTGGTATAGATAAACGATTGAAATAAATGGGGGAGAAAACGTTCCTTACAGAAGAATTCCACATAAGTTATGTAGATATTGCCCCCTCCTAAAGTGGACCTTAGTAACCACCTCTCTTGCTTTGGAACTAAGGTGGACTTAGTGACTGATTTCTAAAGAACAGAGTGTAGAATGGGAAAAATGGTAACTTCACAGTGGAGAAACCTGCAGGTACCATCTTAACCAAGTGACTAAGGTTAACATTACTGGTGGTGTCATGTAGATATCATGTATACCCTAATATGGTATAATAAGAAAGGGGTTTCAATTCTGTGGCATTCTTCCCCAAAACCCATAATCCTAGTTTAATCATGAGAAAAATCTCAGACAAGTATAAGTTGAGAGACATTCTACAGAAATACCTGACCCCAGAATTGCCAAGGTCATTAAAAACAAGGAACATCTGAAAAACTCACAGACTAGAGAAGACCAAGAGGAAATGGCAGCTAAATGCAATGTGGTATTCTAGATAGGATGATGGAATAGAAAAATGTTGTTTAAAAAAGCTAATGAAATCTGAACAAAACATGTAGTACAGTTAATAGTCATGTCCCAGTGTTGGATTCTTAGTAAAAAATAAAAAAAATAAATAAATAAATACATAAAAAAACAGAAGCAATATTGTAAAACATTCAATAAAGACTCTAAAAATGAAAAAAAAAATTGAAGGAAAAAAGAATTCAGCTGAACTAATAACCCACTAATTCCACCTGGGTACTTGCAGAGAAATATCTATGCAATCTTGGATGAACTTCAGTTTCATTATGTGGCTTGGAGGAAAAATCAATGATGATCTAAGGCTGTGGTTGCTGCAGTGGGTGATTAGTTGTTCACCATCTTCTTTAACCATCTTTGATCTGGCCACTGTATTTAGGTTGTTAGGCTATCCAAAAGGCAGAAAAAACTCTTAAACTTTTGCAATTGGGAAGCTGAGTGATACTTTAAAAACTTAATGAACCTTGAAAGTTGTTACTTACCATGTGAAAATAAAAATGGCACATCAGGGAGATTAAAAAAAAAAAAAGAACAAAGCGGTTGGAAAAGTGTAAATGAGAAAGTAAGAGTGGAAGATAAAATAGATAAAATGAAAATATCGTGTTTTACACAATATTATTCAATGACTTGGAAGATTTCACTTGGCCATAGATTGAAGTTGTTCGGAAGAGATCATTTAGCTTTTTAAATAAAAACAGCATTACAAATGAGAGCCAACTTTCTTATACTTTTGTGTTTACAACAACTAAAATTAAAAGGACATAGCCCAATTCCCTCATCCTACCTTCACACCTTCATTTATCCTTCTTCATCTAGTTAATCTGGGTTAAAGGGTTTTTTTTTGTTTTCGCTATTTTTTAAGTTGATGCAGGTAGTTGAATATGGTCACTACTGAAAAATGGAGTCTGAATATCTCTCTTATGCACATTTCATGACACATTTTGGAAGCACTAGACAGGTATTGAAAGCAATACCCTTCTCACATTTGTTTTCTATTATTAATGTCAAAAGTCATCCATCCATTCCATCTATATCCATCCATCTCTCCACCTACCTATCATTATCTGTGACTATTTTCACTCTCCTCTTGTTCTTATCTCTTCCCTATCTAAATATGTCAAAGATGGTAAGTGTTTCATAAGAGAGTGATTTATAAAAATACAGCCAAACCACATTCCTGTCTCAAATGGTGAGGCTGGCCAGCATATGCAACTAATTCTCACAGAGGCATTCTGGAAAACCAGTGACAAGATTGGGACTCTGGGCTAGCCCCAGGGCAGTCAGCAGTGGTAGACTGCTACACACAGCCTCATGTGTAAAGTTTCTGAACTGACACAAGGCTTAATGGAAATGAACCTTGACGATGTGGCCAATGGAGTGTAAGTGACATCCTTGGCAAGCCACGGTGATTTTTTTCTTTCCTCTCTTGAAGGCATAATGCTTCCTGTGGGAAACCCTGACTTAAAATGCCATTGTGTGCTTAGAGACAGGATTCACTGGGCCTGAAGAGGACATAAGTGAGATAAGGACCGTAGAAATGGGTTCTTCCATGTCCTCATACTCCATTACTCTTGCCAACCCAATGGAAAGGCAGAGTGACTACACTAGTTTCAACTGATACAATGTTGGAATAATGGTATATTTTATAAGAATGAAAATATAAGAAGACTGTAGAAAATGAAAACCCAGTCATTCCTTATTTTTTATCTATTATGGTGAATCACTTACAGTTCTAAGTTTGTGGGAAAATCAGAGAAAAATAAGACATACTGTCCCTCATCTCCAGGATTTACAAGATTATATATATAATCTTTCTATCAAAAGTTATCTTTAAAAATATATATATGAAATAAATACGATAGTTAAGATAGTTACCAAAATCTAGGAGTCATGTCAATAGAAAATGCTCTGCAAAGAAAGTTTTCACAGAGAAAGAAACAAGCAAATAAACTAAGTTTAATTTTTCTTTTCTTACTTTCAATAAAATGTTACTATCCCAAGTGAAGATGATAGGGTCGATACACAATGCAAATGACCTGCACTTCTTGTATTTAAATAGTTTTTAAAATAGTGGAACAGAGTCTATGAAACCTTCTGTTACTGTTTTGTTTTTGTTTTTGTTTTTTTAATGAAATCTCAACTGTCAAAGTCCAAGGCTCCACAAAATGGAACAATTCAAAGCTAAATAGGTTACATTCAGGCTGTAGATGAAGTTTGAGGTGAATGCCACTTGACCTTAATTCACATGAAAAGTACTTTTTTTTTTTTTTTAAACGAAGACTGTCCCATGCACTTCTTAGCCAGTGAACCAGACTAACATGCTGTTTGGAGAGACATACAATTAAATTAACCATTAAAATATAGTATAATAGTTGGCATTAGAGGCAAATTATAGGGCATTAAAAGAGTTTATAGAATAGGTAACAAAGCCACAAATGGCCACAAAGTTTTTGAGGATAAATGAGGGTCTAGGATAGAAGTCAGCAAACTATAGCCTGGCCAAATATGGCCATTGCTTGTTTTAAAATAAAATTTTCCTGAGCATAGATATACTCATTCATATATGCATTAGGTGCATTTGCCCTTCAACTACAAACTGGAGTGTGGTTGCAACAAAAACCATCTGGTCCTTAAAGCCTAAACTGTTAACCATCTGGCCCTTAAAAAAAAAAAAGTTTACTGACTCCTAGTCTAGGGTGAACCCAAGTTCCTAATGGGCTGGATAGCAGACCTTAAACAAGAAGGGCAGGTATAAAAGGGAGTTGTGTGGTCTGTGGCAACCTAAGAGGCAAGTACCCCATCCTAGACAGGCAGCTCAGCCTGGTCAAATGGTGACGTATGGAAATGTTGCCCGATTGTTCCATTTTTCAAAGAAAAGTGGAAATAGATTTTTATGTGAAATCTTACTGGGAGAGGGTGAACCCAAGGTTTTTAAAATGTGACTTATTTTTTTAAAAATCACTTGAAAGCAAGGGAATGTGTAGGAAAGGCTTTGCAAAATAAGTGACACTTAATGGATGAGTAAAAAATGCCTGAAAATTTGTGTTGCCTTAATCAGCTCTTAGCTAACAGTTACTGGTTTCTCACTATGAGTTTGGCTCCAAACCAAACACAATGAATCCATAAAACAACTCTTAGAATAAGACTATTATTATTTATATTAATGAAGATGTACGGATGATGAAAACATCCTCCAAGACATGAAATTAGTGACCAGTAAGACTTGATTCACTCCAAAGCCTGATGCTGTACTGCTCAACAGTTTCACTCTAATGCAAAGTACAATTTGGAAACACAAGTGATGTAGAAGCAGAGGCTGGGGAGTGTGACTCAGGCTCAGGGATAAGTGTGAAGTTTTAGATGTGAGATGATATATCTGAAAGATATATTCGAGTAGGAGACAGAAACAGCAAGAACAGAGACTAGAAAAGTATATGGGTGCCAGTCTACAGAGTTCTATACAAGGTGTATTAATTTTTTAGTCTATGAGCATTGTGTTCATTAGGTCTGGGAGCAAAGACATGATGAATTTATGAATTTTTTCTGGTTGTGATTTAGAGAATGGATTGTGCGTGGAGTATGATACACTGGTGATTGAGATACCATTGGGAATTTATTACTAGGAATCCAGGTGGACCAGCATTATAGGGCTGGGATATTAAGAAAAGTTTGTGACTTTCAGAGTTATTGAAATGGTGCACTTAAAAGAAATGATGTGTCATGAGTGGAAGGGAAAAGTTTATTCTTACTTTTATATATTTTTATTATCTAATAAATAGTAAGCTATTCCTATAGTATGAAGACTCTAGAGATATTCATTTAAGCATTCATTTCTTAAGATTCTGCAATAGAAAATCTTAAATTGTTCCCAGGGTAAACCCAAAGAATGAATTACCAATCTTTCCTAACTTGTAGCCTATTTTAGAGGGACTATATTGGTATTTGTAGTTTTAGACAGTGGATATTTCAGAAAATTTATTCTTAAAAACACACATGATAGGAAAACATTTTATCAAATTGTTGTTGGGGGAGTAGTATATATAATGGTTAACTGTAGGCTCTTTGGAATGGAGACAGATTTGAGTCCTTGCACTGCCACTTAATCAGTCTATCACCCTAGAGTATTAGATAATTTTTGAGTTATATGTTGTGTTCCAAGAGAAATTGTCAGAGAGAAGCTGACTCCTAGGGAACTCTTATTATCGGATAATTGATGTTCTCTGCCAAAAGCTGGTTCTGGGCAGCCACATTTGTACTAAATGGGTCTGCTCCAGCCCTGGTCACAATTGATTGGACCAGAACTATGCACATCACTCAAACTGGGTTGCTTGTATTCTTCTTCCTGGGAATGTGGATTTCAGACTCAGATGATGGATTATTATAATCTCTTTGCTTGAGCTGAAATAATTCACACTTCAGGCTGAAGAACTTTCATCTTACATCAAATGTACTCCAAAAATGAGGAAGCTGGTCTTTAGGTAGAAAAACAAAAAAATAGTACATATGACAGAAAAAAAGGAAGAAAAGAAGCTCAGTGGTAGACAAAAAATAAGTGGTTAAGAGTTCTCATTTTCTGTACCCATTATATGTTCACCTAACTTAGTCACCAAAGCAACACTGACTATGTTTCTCCTAAGTCCCAAGTAGCTTCCCTGTAGCTCAGTAGGTAAAGAATCCACCTGCAATGCAGGAGACAGCCTCCATCCCTGGTTCAGGAAGATCCCCCCTGGAGCAGGGTATGGCAACTACGTTGTGCTCTGGCAATCTGCAAGGTAATGTTCTGGTACCTTATTTAATTGTGAATGATGGTACTGTAGGGGTCATTCCTTTTCCCATTACTAAGTTCAGTGACAAAAAAAATAATGTAAGATTGAGATATATAAGAGCTCATCCATAACCCATATTCAAATTAATGTCATTTAATTGTTTACAGAATGACAAAGGCAGCTTAAGCTAGCAGTAAGGATTTCAGTGTTCTACGATGTCAAATACCAACCACAGGAAACCAAAATTTGTTCATTTTTATAATTACTTTTTGGGTGTTAAATGATTCCATTAAATGAAGTGCCACAAATTAAGTATTGAAATGAACTGACCTGAACAACCACACTGAACATGCCTGAGGCATCAAACAGGTTTCTACTATATTTGTATTCCCTTTTATTTGGGAGAATGATGTGACAGAAGAATCTTTGCTGATTTTTGAATACTAAATAAATTAGTCATGGCTTGAATGCCACTTCAATCAGTTTCCAGTGAGCAAGCTCTGCCCTGTAAGTTCACCTGTTCATGACTATAGTCAGAACTGGAGTAATCTGGGAATAAGTGCCCAACTGTCTAGGAATTCAGGACTGCCTGGTAGTTAGAGTACAAATGATAAGGGTGTGCCATGTGAGAAGTGGGGTGTCCTCAAAGATCTCTCAAAGATCTCTATGGGCTTCCCTTGTAGCTCAGCTGGTAAAGAATATGCCTGCACTGCAGGAGACCTGGGTTCGATCCCTGGGTAGGGAAGATTCCCTGGAGAAGGGAAAGGCTACCCATTCCAGTATTCTGGCCTGGAGAATTCCATGGACTGTATAATCCGTAGGGTTGCAAAGAGTCAGAAAGGACTGAGAGACTTTCACTTTCCTTCTGAGCTTCTGTTATAGTTTAGTTGGTAAAGAATCTGCCTGCAATGCAGGAGACCCTGCATTTCAACCCAGGTTTGATTCCTGGGTTGGAAAGATCTGCTGGAAAAGGGATAGGCTACCCACTCCAATGTTCTTGGGTTTTCCTTGTAGCTCAGCTGGTAAAGAATCTGCCTGCAATGCGGGAGACCTGAGTTCAATCCCTGGGTTGGGAAGATCTCCTGGAGAAGGGAAAGGCTACACACTCCAATATTCTGGGCTAGAGAATTTCACTGTATAGTCCGTGGGGTCGCAAAGAGTTGGACACGACTGAGTGACTTTCACTTTCACTTTCAAAGATCTCTGACCTAGATGCTCCCCTGTTCATCCACCTTAATGAAGCAAATGGGAAGGATGAAGGGAAGAGAGAAGGAAAGAAAGCAAAACAGTAGCATATATTGAGCATTACTATGTGGTAATAACTGTACTAATTGTTGCCATATTTATTATTCCATTTAAAGCATTACATGAACCTTGGCAAATGAGTCCATTTACCCATGGAAGAGTTATGTACAAACCTGGGCAAAATTATATAAGAACAATGGTATCACTAAATTATGGAATTGTAAGAGATATTACTGAGTTTGGGGGTAGGCAAATTACAAAAAGGATATATTCATCTCCTACCTTGTTTCTGAGTGGACATTTGAAATAAGCCATAGGTCAGTTCAGTCACTCAGTCATGTCCAAGTCTTTATGACCTCATGGACTGCGACATGCCAGGCTTCCCTGTCCATCACCAACTCCCAGAGCTTGCTCAAATTCATGTCCATTGAGTTGGTGATGCCATCCAACCATCCCATCCTCTGTTGTCCCCTTCTCCTGCCTTCAATCTTTCCCAGCATCAGAGTCTTTTCAAATGAGTCAGTTCTTTGCATCAAGTGGCCAAAGTATTGGAGTTTCAGCTTCAGCATCAGTCCTTCCAATGAATATTCAGGACTGATTTCCTTTAGGATTGACTGGTTTGATCTCCTTGCTGGCCAAGGGACTCTTAAGAGTCTTCTCCAACAGCACAGTTCAAAAGCATCAATTCTTCAGCACTCAGCTTTCATTATGGTCCAATTTCACATCCATACATGACTACTTGAAGAAATCATAGCTTTGACTCTACAGACTTTGTCAGCAAAATAATATCTCTACTTTCTAATACACTGTTAGGTTTGTCATAGCTTTTCTTCCAAGGAGCAAACGCCTTTTAATTCCATTGCTGCAGTCACCATCTGCAGTGATTTTGGAGTCCAAGAAAATAAAGTCTGTCACTGTTTCCATTGTTTCCCCATCTATTTGCCATCAAGTGATAAGACCAGATGCCATGATCTTCATTGTTTGAATGTTGATTTTTAAGCCTAACATCATCAGAAACCTCATGTTTAACTCAAATATGTTTGAACAGGGGTGTGTTCTCATTTATTCATTTTATGAAATATGGGCATCTTTAACATTTAGCTCAACATCTCTCTGTTTGGTCCATGTCCCCCATCAACATCTTTAGAAAAATTAGACAACAATTGAAATTGCATAGATCAACCAGGGAAGTGTGTGCTTGGTCGCTCAGTCTTATCTGACTCTTTGCAACCCTATAGACTATAGCCTGCCAGTGTCCTCTCTCCTATTCTCCAGGCCAGAATCCTGGACTGGGTTACCATGCCCTCCTCCACAGGATCTTCCCAACCCAGGGATCAAACTCAGGTCTCCCGCATTGCAGGCAGATTCTTTACCATTGGAGCAACCATGAAAGACCTCAATCAGGGAAAGCTGACACCAAAATATACTAAAGAAAGCGAACTCAAAACACCAACACGTGGTTCCCTTTTTAGATAAGGAAACACCAGATGTGAGAGAGGACTACAAAAGAAGACAGTACCAGGAAGTCCACAGTTGAGATCTTATTGAGAAGCTGAAATCACAAAGACCTCCTCCCATTTATTCCTTTTGCCTTTAAAAATCCCATGCCCCTTACCCAGCCAGCAAGATGGATCTGATACATACCTATGTTTCACATCTTCTGGGTTGGTACCTCTCCATCAGTAAACATACTTCTGGTCTATATTCTAACACTTTGGTTTATTTGGCTTCACAAAACTGGGTTATTCAATACAATTTCTAAGACTTTGGGTAATAGTTTAATGTGATGACAAGGGCTGTAAGGAAAATAAGGAGATGCTTTAGTGCCTCTTACTCTGATAATATTTAAAAATGAAAAGTGTGAGAAGAGAGCCAACTGCAGCAACCACCTCCTCTGAGTTGTTCCTCGGGTTCTTTCTTTCTTGTTCTCCATGTTTTAAAAACTTGGGGGCAGAGAAAGGAATCCTCAGGTACTGGTTTAGATATCTGAGCAAGAATGCAAATTAGAACATGTTATAAATTTTTTCTTGATGCTTAATTCCCCAAACTAAAATCAATGAAATAGTTTAATAAGTGTGTTTAAGCACATGGTTTTGGTTTCTGCATTCTGAATCAATTAAATGTTTATTTCTTCGACCAAACACACTCATTATGAAAGTACCCCAGAAGAGTAATTTGATGAAATTAAGTCCTTTGGCACAACTTTTTCTTTTTTTTTTTTTCTTAATATAAAGAAGCTAAAATTCTAAAATTAAGTGCTTTGGCTAGCCCTGTTTGAAACATATACTCCCTAGAGACAAACTTCAGCTCCTATGATATTCTAAGACTCCTTAGCTAAATGTGTGTTTTATAAACCTGTTTGTCAAAACACAATATAGTTATTTTATCAACTTCTCTCAGTGTAAAACATGGCTAAAAGAAGTTAAGAAAAGTAAGAAACAGAAGAAATAGGCTGGGTCTGTTCTGCTGTGACCTTGGAAGATTTTTCTCTGGGTTCTTTGGAAGGAATGATGCTAAAGCTGAAACTCCAGTACTTTGGCCACCTCATGCGAAGAGTTGACTCATTGGAAAAGACTCTGATGCTGGGAGGGGTTGGGGGCAGGAGGAGAAGGGGACGACAGAGGCTGAGATGGCTGGATGGCATCACTGACTCGATGGACGTGAGTCTGAGTGAACTCTGGGAGTTGGTGATGGACAGGGAGGTCTGGCGTGCTGCGATTCATGGGGTCGCAAAGAGTCGAACACGACTGAGCGACTGATCTGATCTGAGAGACATGTTTTAGGGGAATGGTTCATCTGTAAGACTGGCAACAAGGCATCGTGGTTCATTGAATCATCGTTAATTCAGTCTTTGCCTATATACACATAGGCACTTTTCTATAGAAAGCCAATTTAATAAACATGTTAAGTGTACATTTATGGATATAATTTGACTTGAATTACAAAGAAATTATTATAGAATGAAGATTTTCAAGGGGCTAAAATGCTAACTGACAATACTCAATGTTAATATTGAGTCCTAAATTGTGTGGCAAAGTTTTGCATGATTTGAGAATGCCAAAAATTATTCTGATTATATTAGATAAAATAATTTATTTTTAGCAAATATAGGCATGTATTTATATGCCTAAGTAAAATTTGCATATATATTTAAGTATTTATAGGACAAATCATAAAAGAGACATGGTGTAAAAACTATGTGCGTGTATGTACACATATATATAGAGAAAAATGTTATATTTATATCTATTTATCTATTGTTATTAGCATATGAATATCTATAGAGTTTATATATCCGAGTGCATTATCTATAAAATATTAAGTAACTCATTTGACTAAACTCACATAATTGACTGCATATTCTAGGTTCTGGCTGACGAATTTTTCCCGTTCAGTTGAAGTTTCCTCATTTCAGATGTCAGATCTGAAGTACACAGAGTTGAGATTAGATTTGCCAAATTATAAAGTCTGTAGGACAAAATCTGCATGTTATCCAACACTGCCCCACTCTCCCCCACTCCTGTGAGGCTCTGAGGCCATTTCCTTCATCTGCAAAATCAAAATACAGCTCTAAGGCCTGCAGTGGGCTGTGCTCCTGACAGCTGCCCCAAGGCCCCAGGGAGCAAAGGGGTCTAATCGCCAATCCCCACAAAGAGAATGCAGAAGCAAAGGTGCTCCATCTCCCCACCACCAAGAAAATAAAGAAGCAAGGGAACCATCCCCCACACCCATTGCTTCCCAGGCTGATCCAAATCTCTACCACAAAGATGGAAAAAGCTGTTAATAGAGAAATTGAAAAATCTGACAGTCTTTGGGGAAAAGAGGGCCTCTTGGAACGTGAATCTGCCCTTGGGCAAAGCTGCTTTACATAGTCATGGTGATTATTTTATATGATTATTTCTCTTTAATTATCATTAGTATTAGCACACTGTCATATAGAAAAACTTTTTTTTTTCTAAAACAACTATAAAGTACTTTTAATAACCATTCAAAAAACAAATGTAGAAAGTTGATAACTAAAGTTCTTTAATTTTTGTTATGTGTAGCTCGCTTTACCTCTCTTAAAGGAAAACAAGCAAACTAAACCTTTATTTCCCCATTTATTATCTGGCTCCACTTTCTAAGGTGTCAGTTTTCTAGGTTGCTCATAGAATTAAACGTATAAAATGATAAATACTTCTGTATCCCAGTATATCTACTATTGGATTTCTCCTTTTGATACGTTTTATTTAAAAATCAGTCCGGAAAATCTTGCAAGGGCAGTACCTCTGGCAACATTTCCTAGCACGACTGCTTTCTGAAATCCACAGTCAGGCAGCTGGGGAGGCAGGGTCAAGCACCTGCCTCCTACCTGTCGTGGGAAAGTTTGAGTCATGTGTCTAGACATCAAAGAAGATTATGTTAGAAACTTTGTGTTAGAGATTTCTGTATCCATTAGAGTTACATCATTTTAATTTTTAAGTTTTCAGGTTTCCTTAGAATCTGGTACTCTTTCCAGTGTATGTTTTCATCATTCCCTGTACTTGCTGGGGAAACAGTGAGTATACTTGGATTGAAAGGCAGCAGAAGAGTGGAATGTACGTGAGCAACTAGCCACGCACACCATGCCAAGAGGAAAAGCTAGGGCCCAGCATTTCACCCTGAGCGCGTCTGGGCCCCAGATCTTTAGCTTCTTCCATTGCATCGCTCCCTTTGGGTCTTTTCAGCACTGGGCTGTTGGGCACAGCATTTCTCCCTGCTGCTAGGCAAAGTCCCTATGGGTGCTGACAGGATCCCCCACTTCTTGCCTCTGTTGGCATCACACCTGCTCCCCGCTGTCTGGAGTCCATCTGTCCACAGCACTGTCTAGAAAGTCTCCCATGTGTGTATCGTATGGGTGTGCAGCACTTCACAAGTGAAACAAGACAATTAAAGAAAGCCAAGAATTCTTACCTGGTGCAACCAGGAATCCATGTTCTCCGAAGGAAGCCTCCATGTTTGCTCTAAACTACTAGAACAAAAAGTTTCTCTTCATTAGCTTTCCTACTTGGTTGTACCCCTACTTTCTCTGATGCTCTGGAGAGGAGTGGACTCTGATTATTCAGAGGGTAACAGACACTTGCCCTTAAATTGACTGTAATTTCAGCATCCTTAGAACTGTGGTAGGGGGCACCAAAAGACAATTCTCTTCTTAGCCAGGGATTTCTGTATGATTCCCATTGCTGTCTAGGTAAATATATGGTGGAGGGTGGCACAAAAACAGCCACCTGGACTGCCAGTGGCAACGTCAGGACTCCAAAGGCCGTCACTTCTCATTCTCCTTGGAGCTATATCCAAGGACAGCATAAATCAAATTGCTACAGACTGGAGTGACACACACTTCTGGAGAAGAAGATTTATGCAGTGTAAGCTGGCTTACATTGGCAAATTTGCAGAAGAGGAAATTCAACTCTTCTCTGCGACTTGTCACCAATAGTAGGTAAATTGACTGTATCACTTACAATAAATGAACCAAAATGTTAAATAGGGCTAACGTGTTCTAGATTAAGAAGACTGTTAATTACCAACTTTACTAGCTACTACTTGTGTTACCTAGAGCTGGTTATTTCCCTCTTTTAACTCCATTTTCTGTATCTATAAGAGATCTTTTTAAAAAAATCTTACTTAAGAGTAATTGTGATAAATAAAAAATTATTTAATACACTGACTAAAAGTGTTTGAAAAATTATAAAGCAATACAAATATTCTTTGTTTTTAATGCTTCTGTTTATACAATTTGCAAGATGCCATTAACCATTTTTTTTGAATTTCTGTCATTATCTGTTCCTCGCATGTTTAATTTTTATGATTATTTATATTGCCCTCAAGGATCCGGACTTCCTTAGCTATTGTATCAGGCAGTTCAGGGGCAGGGTGGTTCCAAACTGCACATTGTTAAACCAGGTCGCGTGTTAGAGCACCAAACAAATCACAACATAAAACTTTTATATTTATCATTAGGAAAATTAGCGCATTTTACCGTTAAGATGTTTATAAAAACAGCTTCATCTTTTCTTCCTTGGAGATATTCTGACCTCCTTCACAGGATTATTGTGATGAATAGCTAATAAAAAATTATTGTAAAGCACTTTGCAAAAATAAAGTGCCATATAATTGCTTAAAATAATAAGTAGGATTGAGTTCATTATTACACAGAGCAATTGGCACCAACAAGATAGCTAATCACTTAACTGTTCCACATTCCTTTCTTAAGGACTTTTTATACTTTGTCTTGGGACATTTACCTTGCCTGTTTCTACAAGGCTCTAACTGCACAGGTATCAAAAACTCCCTGGAGGGTTCCAGAAATGCTGATGATCCTCTTTCTCTCTACAGCAGTTCTCAGCAGTTTCTACAGGCTGAACCTGAAACTGCAATAGTCCCAGTTGCCTAAGTTCTCTGAGCTGAACTGTCAAGTAGAAAAAATCGCTTTTCATTATGATAAAGTCATTTCCTGTTGTTTCAGTCAGCTGATTGGTTTTCAGTGGAGAATCTCTCTTGTAACTTTACCCACGTACTGATATGAATACTTTTCCAATTTTCCTTTGGAATAACCATGCAGATTTCTGTTTTTTAGTGGATCTGTTCACATTGGGCTTAGGAAGAGGAGTGAACAGTTAAAACTAGTAAGTGTGCTATCAATAATAATATCATCACCACCACTGATAGTAACAATTGATATTTATTGAGTACTTAAAAATATTCCCAGTTCTGTGCTTTACAGAAATCTAGCTGTAGGTACAGTGAAAGGCTTCAATATTTATCCAACATCATATAGGTAGAATAAATTTCAAGCCCTGGCAGTCTGTTTCAGACCTGTATTATTGTTGTTCTAAAAGTGATCTTTCTAAAAATGAAATCAGCAGGTTTTTCTTTGTGAAGATGAAAGCCATGAAGATTGGATACGTCTAAGGAGTTTTATATATTTTGAGTTGCCATTGTTTGTTAAGTACCCATTCAACCACTTTTAATCTGGATGCACTAATATTACACAGGAATTTTCACAAGATCAGGAGGTGTATCAGCTCCTGTAAATACAGTTGAAGTTCGTAAACTTGTGTCCATTTTCATAATTCCTTGAAAATATATACAGATTATTGGGTAGGTTATACCTTCCATTAATGTCCCTAAGCACAACTGTATTTTCTGTCTGCTGAAGTTTAAAACTAACTAAAGGATAAATACCAGAGACTATCACAGTGAAAAGTTGCAATTTTTATAAGTATTATTTGTCCTCATGTGAAATAAGGAGTGATATTGCTAAAAGGCCATGCAAAACTGATTAAGCACAAAATTCAGTGTCCAATAAGCTGGTATTCAAATATCGTATCATCTTGAGAAAGTTACTTGACCTTAGGTTCATACTCTGCAAAATAATAATAAAAGTAACAATAATGATTAACACTTAATAAATGCTTTTATGCCAGGCACCACTCCAATGGATTTATACATATTAACTAATTTCTTCCTCATAACAGTCCTAAGAGAAAGGCATTTGAAGCATATACAGGTTAAGTCACTTACCCAAATTCCACAGTAGATGAATAGAAAAGTTGGGATTCAAGTTCACAAGTCTGACTCAAGAGCCCAAAATCTTAACTGCTCTCTGAAAGCACGTAGTTAAATGTCTGCCATGTGCCAAGCTCTAAGTAATAAGTCTTCTATCAGCAGTGGGGAATAATAGCAATGACCATTTATTGACTGATCACTGAAGAACAAGGGAGGAACATTTTAGGTACTATTAAATTTTCAGATACAATCACAGTCTTGAAAAACCAGGGACAGGAATTATCTTTGTTCCCAAGAAGAGTTGTTCTAAATGTGGCTTTAATGTATGAATTAGACATGTCCTTATATCCTCAGGTTAAAATATCTCACCCTCCATCTTGTAGAAATTTGTCTACAGAGGGTGATTTATAAATCATTCAGCAACAGATGATGTTATAACCAAAGCAGTGGGAGTTTGGAAATACCTACATCAGATTAAGCCTGTGTTTATTTCAAAAAGGACTCTGATCTAGCTTGGATTTTTGGCAGGCTCAACATGAGGCCAACATGAACTATTGTAAATCAAAGCTTTTTTTTTTTTTTTTTTGAATGTCAAACTTGGAATATTTCCAGTCCCAATTAAATATCATTTGATGTGTTTTGGTCTTCTATTTTTTTAGGCAAAAACTTTCCTTTCCCTTCTCATATTTATGGTCATGAACTCTGCTTAGACTTAATGCTTTTGAAAAGTTGCTCCAGAAAATTTTAAAAACCTCAGGGCTTTAACAATTTTTGTGCCAAGAAATACAGACCAAGGTAGAGCTAGAACTCATGGATAAACTTAAATATAAATATAGATACCAAATTTACAATTACCATTTCATTTTCTTCATCAAATTGTTTCAAGCTTTTGAAAACTCTGAATCCCGATATTACTTTGCACCTCCTCTGCAGATTGCTTCAGTACTTTTCAGATTAGACTTATTATTATAAAGTAATAAGTAGCTCTTTCCTGATTTAACCAATGGGGGGAAAAAAAATCAGACAGCAGTCACACCACGGGAAGTTACTCAAGGGAAAGCTCTTTAAGAAGTCTCTCAAGAGATTTTGTTAACAAAATAATTTATGATTATCTCATACTGCGCATGAATAACCTTCATAAATATGGCACAGTACAATCCAATTAATTATGCATCCTAAATGGCTTGACAATTTATGAAATTGTGGAATTCTGTTAAGCCTTACTTTTAATAACGAATACAGATTGTAGGGAAAGGAAAACTTTGTAACTGCAAATCAGAAATGTTATTTAGGTCATACAACATCCACCTTGCTGTGTAGATTACCAGATTATTGGATAAATGGATTTACAAAGATCTTAGTTCAGCTTTTATTCTTGCAGAGTGTTTGAGGCTTAGATTACTTTTGTCATTCACTGTTGTGTTTGTGTGTAGAGGTGTAACCCCATGCATTTTTTAAAGCTTTTCTTTAATTGAAGTATTGTTGATTCACAATTTTGTGTATAACAAAGTAATTCAATTATATATATTTCTGTTTTGTAAATAAGTTCATTTCTGTCATTTTTTTTAGATTCCACATAGAAGTGATATCATATGATACTTATACTTCTCTAACTTCGCTTAGTATCATAATTTCTAGATTCATCCACGTTGCAGCAAATGACATTAATTATATTGCACGTATAATTTATAGGACTATCAGTACCGTCAAGACATAGAAATATCTCCTCACCACAAGTCTTTCTCATACTCAGATTCTATTGGTTGATACTGTT
Organism: Bos grunniens; assembly: GCF_055505025.1. Lineage (NCBI taxonomy): Eukaryota > Metazoa > Chordata > Mammalia > Artiodactyla > Bovidae > Bos > Bos grunniens. Next base: position 23,828,522 of record NC_141187.1, on the reverse strand, counting down.
GTTCCCTTCTATATCACTGTTTATTTACTCTCTGTTAGTTCTATCAGTTGCTAAGAGTAGCATATTAAAACCCTTGACTACAGTGGTAGATTTGCTTACTTGTTTCAGCTTGTCGCATTTTGCTACATGCACTTTGAAACTGTTGTTTGGTTCATACACTTTCATGACTTGATATTTTCATTGTTATGTAATATCACGCTCTGTCTCAGTAGTTTTCTTTGCTCTGTAGTCTACTTTGTATGATATTAATATAATCACTTTTTAAAAACACTGACTTAATTCACTTTCTTAAAAAAAGTAGTCCTTCTTGCTTTTCATGTTAAATTAATGTTTGCATGATATATCTTTTCCCCAGCTTTTAAAATTCAACCTACAAATGTCATTATATTTGAAATGAGTTTCTTTTAGATAGCATATAGTTGGATTGTAAGTTTTTTTAATTAAATCTGCCAGTCTCTGAATTTTGAGTAATAATTCTTTTGCTTTAAAGTTCTTGTCAGGTAAGTCCAATGTCTTCATTTTGGTAATTGTCAATAGATTGTCTTTTCTCAAGTTGTATATTTCCTGTTCTGGGTATGATTAGTCATTTTTCATCCTACTGTGGGTATTCTGCATATCAGAAAACTCCTGATTCTATTTAAATATTTTGTTTTAGGAGGTAGTCATGCTATTTTGGAGTCATGTGTAGGTACTAGCCTACTTTTTAAAACTGTAATTCCCATGACAATTGAATCTTCAGGTCCCTTGAAATGCCATACGATTGATTTTGTTCTTCTGTTGCCTCTGAAGCTGCCACTCAGTTTTCTTCCGGTACCACTTGGGCTACCTGGTGCCAGTGGATGGGAAGCTCAGGAAAGACTGGGTCTTAGTAACTTTCTGCCACTGACAGAAGATTAGGAGATATTAGGTGCCCTGCAGGTACCAGCATGACACATTTGCAGATGCTGCTGGGGGATGGGCTGGAGCTGGAGGCTTCTCACAAGGTCTCTGCTTGGTGCCCCTCTCCCAGTGCTTGGGCGAATGAAAGCAAGATTTTCTTACACTTTGTTGACTTCGTTGTTATGTCTATGCCTGTGGGGTTAGACAGTGTAGTCTGGGCTACTGGCTTTTCGGTAAATACATGGATGATTAGAAGAAAATCTAGGAACAGAAACCTCACTGTGGTGTCAGTCCTTAAATCTTGATTTCTTCATCTAGCCCACTTCTCCTTTTCATCTCTTTGAGACTTTTTATGATTTTTGTTGAATTATTTCCAGGATATTTACTTGTTATTTAGAAGAAAGTAGGTCTATACCATCTTTTCCTGGAAGTGGAAATCTTCTTAATTTCTTTGTGCTTCTATTTTCTCACATATAAAATGGACATAATATTACCTGCCAGTCAAGGTTGTTGAAGAACTTGACATGTATGAAACATTTAGTGTAATGACTAGCAGATTGAGAGACTCAACAAATGTTAGTTTTCTTTCCCATTTCCTTCTTTTCCTTTAATCATGTTTTAAAGATATGTAGGAGAAGGAAATGGCAACCCACTCCAGTGTTCTTGCCTGGAGAATCCCAGGGACGGGAGCCTCATGGGCTGCCGTCTATGGGGTCGCACAGAGTCGGACGACTGAAGCGACTTAGCAGCAGCAGCAGGAAAATTTCTCTAATATTTTCACAGTTTTTGGAATAATGAGGGAAAGCCAAAACCATACCCTTTTCTCCCTGTTGAAAAAAAACTCACAGTCTGCAATTACTTTCCACTAAGTTTATTCTGAAGTTTCAATTCATGGCAGAGAACTGTGGAGTCTCAGTTTGAGAAACAACTAGGGAAACCTTTTTTCTCCAAATTGCTCAGTCACAAAATAGTCAGTTATAAGGTATGAAGGAGAGATTTACATTCGGGAAGAAATTAAAGTGTTTCTCCATTACTCTCACAAATGGGAGAACTGACTGACTGTTATCTCACTATCGGTAGTAGAAGGATCCTCTAAACCAAATCCAAGACAAGTGGTATTTTCTTTCCAATCTCACCTTTCATGTTTATGCCTGCTTATATGTTATTGCAGCCATGAAATTAAAAGATGCTTATTCCTTGGAAGGAAAGTTATGACCAACCTAGATAGCATATTCAAAAGCAGAGACATTACTTTGCCAACAAAGGTCCATCTAGTCAAGGCTATGGTTTTTCCAGTGGTCATGTATGGATGTGAGAGTTGGACTGTGAAGAAAGCTGAGCGATGAAGAATTGATGCTTTTGAACTGTGGTGTTGGAGAAGACTCTTGAGAGTCCCTTGGACTGCAAGGAGATCCAACTAGTCCATACTGAAGGAGATCAGTCCTGGGTGTTCTTTGGAAGGAATGATGCTAAAGCTGAAGCTCCAGTACTTTAGCCACCTCATGCGAAGAGTTGACTTATTGGAAAGGACTCTGATGCTGGGAGGGATTGGGGGCAGGAAGAGAAGGGGACGACAGAGGATGAGATGGCTGGATGGTATCACTGACTCGATGGACATGAGTTTGAGTGAACTCCAGGAGTTGGTGATGGACAGAGAGGCCTGGCATGCTGCAATTCATGGGGTCACAAAGAGTAGTACACGACTGAGTGACTAAACTGAACTGAATTGACCCAATGAATCAAAATAGTCTTTCACAAAAGAGACGTATTTACAATGGAAGAAATTCAGCCGTCCAGTAAGAGACCCATTCAAATTCAGTGACTTAGTTTATGATATATATGACACCGCTGTACAGTCAGGGAAGGTTACTTTTCTCCAGTAAAGTTTCCACGTCAAATACATATTCACATAGAACAAAAAATAAGAAGTTAAAAAAAAAAAGCTTTTGTACAAAGAAACTTATCTATAATTGGTGGATAGAGAGATGATAGATAGATGATAAACAGATTTAGAGAGCATGTGTTTCAAAAGAAATTAGTGCGTGATAGCATATAGTAAATGACAAGTAAGTAGTAATATAAATAATCACAACTCCGAGCAATAGTAATTTCATTAGTGAGGTGGGAATCAAAACAAGCCTTGAAAGAAAAATAGGACCTAGATAAATAGAAAGTCTTTATCAAAACATACTTTTTTTTAAAATTTTATTTTATTTTTAAACTTTACAATATTGTATTAGTTTTGCCAAATATCGAAATGAATCCGCCACAGGTATACCTGCATTCCCCATCCTGAACCCTCCTCCCTCCTCCCTCCCCTCCCCTCCCTCTGGGTCGTCCCAGTGCGCCAGCCCCAAGCATCCAGTACCGTGCATCGAACCTGGACTGGCGACTCGTTTCATACATGATATTATACATGTTTCAATGCTATTCTCCCAAATCTCCCCACCCTCTCCCTCTCCAACAGAGTCCATAAGACTGATCTACTTTGAAGTGAGTTGGTAGAGGAGCTAGAGAGTGGGGAGAAGAGGAAAGTCACTAGCCTGTGAGGCATCTTAGTGCTGATCAGATATAGATAATTTCCTCCAAAATGGACTATGCCTTCAACAGGACTCAGGGTTTGCAAGAAGTGGATGATATAGGTGTGTGAAATGAGTGCACTTTTAATAAAAGCCAAATTTCTTTGAACAAAGGAGGTGAATTTTCTTTATATATTTTAGCTCATTTTCCCCAATTTGGACATAGTGTGTGTTAGTTGCTCAGACGTGTCTGACTCTTTGTTACCCCATGGACCATAACCCCGCAGGCTCCACTGTACAAGGAATTTTCCAGGCAAGAACACTGGAGTGGGTTGCCATTTTGTTCTCCAGGAGGTCTTCCTGACCCAGGGATTGAACCCGGGTCTCCTGCATTGCAGGCAGTTTCTTTAACAATGCACATCTCTCTAGTACTTTGGTCATTGCCTAGTAATGACCTAGTACAAAAATATCTAAGTCCACTACAGGGATTTTTCTTTAGGGTCTGCATGGAAGGAAACTATTAAATAGATACAAGTTGTACTTGAAGTTATTCTTATAATGCCTTCTCCCAAAACGCTATATTTTCTAGCCCAGATCAGATCAGATCAGATCAGTCATTCAGTCATGTCCAACTCTTTGTGACCCCAAGAATCCCAGCACGCCAGGCCTCCCTGTCCCTCATCAACTCCCGGAGTTCACTCAGACTCACGTCCATCGAGTCAGTGATGCCATCCAGCCATCTCATCCTCTGTCTTCCCCTTCTCCTCCTGCCCCCAATCCCTCCCAGCATCAGAGTCTTTTCCAATGAGTCAACTCTTCCCATGAGGTGGCCAAAGTACTGGAGTTTCAGCTTTAGCATCATTCCTTCCAAAGAAATCCCAGGGCTGATCTCCTTCAGAATGGACTGATTGGATCTCCTTGCAGTCCAAGGGACTCTCAAGAGTCTTCTCCAACACCACAGTTCAAAAGCATCAATTCTTCAGCGCTCAGCCTTCTTCACAGTCCAACTCTCACATCCATACATGCCCACAGGAAAAACCATAGCCTTGACTAGATGAACCTTTGTTGGCAAAGTAATGTCTCTGCTTTTGAATATGCTATCTAGGTTGGTCATAACTCTCCTTCCAAGGAGTAAGTGTCTTTTAATTTCATGGCTGCAGTCACCATCTGCAGTGATTTTGGAGCCCCCAAAAATAAAGTCTGACACTGTTTCCACTGTTTCCCCATCTATTTCCCATGAAGTGGTGGGACCGGATGCTATAATCTTCGTTTTCTGAATGTTGAGCTTTAAGTCAACTTTTTCACTCTCCACTTTCACTTTCATCAAGAGGCTTTTTAGTTCCTCTTCACTTTCTGCCATAAGGGTGGTGTCATCTGCATATCTGAGGTTACTGATATTTCTCCCAGCAATCTTGATTCCAGCTTGTGTTTCTTCCAGTCCAGCATTTCTCATGATGTACTCTGCATATAAGTTAAATAAGCAGGGTGACAATATACAGCGCTGACGAACCAGTCTGTTGTTCCATGTCCAGTTCTAACTGTTGCTTCCTGACCTGCATACAAAGTTCTCAAGAGGCAGATCAGGTGGTCTGGTATTCCCATCTCTTTCAGAATTTTCCACAGTTGATTGTGATCCACACAGTCAAAGGCTTTGGCATAGTCAATAAAGCAGAAATAGATGTTTTTCTGGAACTCTCTTGCTTTTTCGATGATCCAGCGGATGTTGGCAATTTGATCTCTGGTTCCTCTGCCTTTTCTAAAACCAGCTTGAACATCAGGAAGTTCACGGTTCACATATTGCTGAAGCCTGGCTTGGAGAATTTTGAGCATTACTTTACTAGCGTGTGAGATGAGTGCAATTGTGTGGTAGTTTGAGCATTCTTTGACATTGCCTTTCTTTGGGATTGGAATGAAAACTGACCTTTTCCAGTCCTGTGGCCACTGCTGAGTTTTCCAAATTTGCTGGCATATTGAGTGCAGCACTTTCACAGCATCATCTGTCAGGATTTGGAATAGCTCAACTGAAATTCCATCACCTCCACTAGCTTTGTTCATAGTGATGCTTTCTAAGGCCCACTTGACTTCACATTCCAGGATGTCTGGCTCTAGGTCAGTGATCACACCATCGTGATTATCTGGGTCGTGAAGATCTTTTTTGTACAGTTCTTCTGTGTATTCTTGCCATCTCTTCTTAATAACTTCTGCTTCTGTTAGGTCCATACCATTCCTGTCCTTTATTGAGCTCATCTTTGCATGAAATGTTCCTTTGGTATCTCTGATTTTCTTGAAGAGATCCTTACTCTTTCCCATTCTGTTGTTTTCCTCTATTTCTTTGCATTGATCGCTATCTAGCCCCAAAGAAGGCAAATAAGTCAGTCCATCCAGAATCTCAGGTTAACTCTGCGTAGATATTAAAATACTGTCTTTTTTCTTTTTAAAATTTTTTTATTGGAATATGGTTGATTTACAATGTTGTGTAACTTTCTGCTGTACAGTGAAGTGAATCAGTTATACATAAATATATATATTCACTCTTTTTCTTTACTTTGAGGAAAAACAAGGTATTGGAGTGTTTAATTAGGATAAATAAGTTAATGTTTGAAAGTAAAATTCTGATTCAAGCTCAAGTATGTATAAAACCAAAGTTTTCAATTGCAATGAGTCAAATGCTTTGCACTAAAGCTCCTTTTCTACTTTCCCATATCCAAATTTACCTAAAATCTATATAGCTTAGGGCTCACAGCTGAAGATCATAATTGTATCTACCTCCTAAGATTTGGGGAAATATTTAATGAGGAATTCTTGGAAAGTTATCATGGTACATGGTACAATGTATGTGTGGAAAATTATAAATACTGTATTTATTTCTATTATGCTATTTTCTTTTCTTCCATTTCTTCAAGCTTCCTCATTGACCCTGACTAATCTAATGAACATATTTCTGCATAGGGTTTAAAATTAAGAATAAAATTTAAAAAATGATTTAGAACCTATGAGATGTATTTTAGGTTAGCAGCATTTTGTCTACTAGTTGCTCTGATTTTGTAGTTGCACCTCTTTTTACTTACTCTGAAAACTTCAGCTTTCAATTTTACTAACATAAAAGTAGCATCAATAACCTAATGACTGCATTTCAAGATTGCTATATATGTGTGGGTATACATGTGTTTTGCCTTTAGGATAGACAGTGAAAGTCACTCAGTCGTGTCCGACTCTTTGCAACCACATAGACTATACAGTCCATGGAATTCTCCAGGCCAGAATGCTGGGGTGGGTAGCCGTTCCCTTCTTCAGGAAATCTTCCCAACCCAGGAATAGAACTGGAGTCTCCTGTATTGTAAGCAATTCTTTACCAGCTGAGCTACCAAGGGAGCCCAGGATATACAAACTACCACCTTTTAAACGCAATTGAAATAATTTTTATGTGTAGCTTTACCTCCAACATGAAATATAATTAATAATGTATCTTGGAGACTGTGCTATAGCAATATATTGTGATCTTTCTCATTTTTTTTTTTACTTCATTTCATGGATACATTGTAGTTTATTTAGCCAGTCTAGGATTTTTCCTTAACAGTCCTTGAACCTCACAGTGAATGTGATACCTACTCTGTAAATGGATATTTCTTCGAGTCAGGTGGCCCTGTTTCCAGGGTCTGCTGCTGCTGCTGCTGCTGCTGCTAAGTCGATTCAGTCATGTCTGACTCTGTGTGACCCCATAGACGGCAACCCACGAGGCTCCTCTGTCCCTGGGATTCTCCAGGTAAGAACACTGGAGTGGGTTGCCATTTCCTTCTCCAATGCATGAAAGTGAAAAGTGAAAGTGAAGTTGCTCAGTCGTGCCCGACTCTTAGCAACCCCAGGGACTGCAGCCTACCAGGCTCCTCTGCCCAGGGGATTTTCTAGGCAAGAGGACTGGAGTGGGGTGCCATTGCCTTCTCCAAAAGTTTAGGATGGATAACTTCTATTAATAGGCCAGGTCTTCTCTACTGTGCCCAGGTTTTATGTTTTGCTGTTTCATTGTGTTGTTTTCCTCCCACCACCTACCTCATTCCCCCAGCTCAGTTCCATAAATATTCAGAAGATTTTGTTTATCTTCTGCTTATAAAAAGTAATAGTAGCACATTTACATGTCAGGCTTTCTGATCCTCACCTACTGTTCCCCAAGCTTGACTAGGGTCCAGTTTAATCAGATGTGTCCTTGCCTTTCCTCTGAGTTCCTTGGCTAAACATTGTAGCAAAACAGAGCATTCAGAAGAAATGATGGGGCTCTAGTGAGGATTCCAACCTCATAATTTTAGAAGGAAACCTTCTACGAAAATGTGCCCTAGAAAACCTAAATTTTACAGTTCTAATCTTTAGTAAGATGATACTTCTCTGGAACTTGGGAAAGCTATCCGGTCTAGAGGTCAGTAACTAATATAGGATTCACCTATGTGTTTATTGGAGAAGGAAATGGCAACCCACTCCAGTGTTCTTTCATGGAGAATCCCAGGGACGGGGAAGCCTGGTGGGCTGCCATCTATGGGGTCGCACAGAGTCGGACATGACTGAAGCGACTTAGCAGCAGCAGCACCTATGTGTTTAGATAACACTGTGGAAAAAATTTTATTGATGGTAAAACTGCCATGAGAGATGACTTTGAAGAATATAAGCTTGAGAACATCTTCAGAAAAATAGTAGGGGAGGGGGCAGAGAAAGAAGAAAAGGAGAAGAGACATCAATTAGGGTAACACGGCTTTGGTTCATGGGCATAATTAGGAGTAAAGATGGTCAAGACACTGCCAGCATTGCTTGAATTAGTCCTATGAACCTGATTATATCTGCCTGTGCAATCTTCATCAAACCATGTTCTACACCCAAATCTTTTCTACAGGGATGTTTAGTTGTTCAGTGGTGTCCAACTCTTTTCGAGTCCTCCAGGCTCCACAGTCCACAGGGATTCAAGGTGAGAATACTGGAGTGGGTTGCCATGCCCTCCTCCAGGGGATCGTCCCAACCCAGGAATTGAACCCAAGTCTCCCTCATTGCAGGCATATTCTTCACTGTCTGAGCCACCAGGGAAACCCAACAGTGAAGTAGTTCTATAATGTCCTTGATTATCTATGTGAGGCTTGACGATGATTTCCTCTTAATATCACTTACGAAATACTTAGTGGAAATAATATGCCTCTTCTGAATAGTTGATGAGTGTTTCCAACACCCAGTTGAAAACATTATTAAAAAGCTAAAAATAAAAATTCCCATTTGTAGATACAACAACTTAAAATGCCATTATATATTTTGATGATTTTATAGCTCTGGGCAATATGATTATCACTTACAACGTATAAGATTTAATAAGGCAATTATAAATATAACATATGTTGCAAAACACTACAACAACAGCAAGTAAATGTAGTCTTTTTTAATCTTCGCCTCAGAAAGGAGTTAATGTACCATTTCTCTAATTTATAATCAAAATACTAAATAAAATTCAGTTTAACAGTTATTGCATATCTAAGGTGTTTCATATCATAAATTTCATAAAGCTGAAGGCAACCTTATCTTTTTAATTGAAAGAGATTAGAGATGAAGTGCATTTTAATATGTTAAGATGACAGCCACCTAGGGCTTTACACAGTGCTGAAGCTTGGTTGATATTAGGTCCTTTACTTCTAGGTCTCTGCACAAAATTACAAACAAAACTACTAAGAAATCTAAAGGAAAAGAAAGAAATAGAGAACCAGACGAAAAATCACATGCAATTTTTAAAGAGATGAGATATTTTATGTGTGTATATGTGTGTTTCTGAAAAGGACAAGATCTCTTACCACTTCACCTTTAATAACTAAAAGCTGTCTGGCATGAGTCACGGATAGGGTAATCAAGTTTTATAAAGAAATGTAAAATGAACACCTAAAAGTCATCAAGTTAAACTCACTGGTACTTTCCCTAGTCCCTCTACTTCCCAATTTTCATTGCACTGCCTTTTGGAGTTGGGGATAGGAAACCATGCAGTCTCACTTATAATCTGAGAACCAGGAGCTCCTACATAGAGAGATAGATGTAGAGAAGATGACACACGAAATTAAAGTTCATTTCCACCCAACACTCTCATTGTTATATGGCCCTGCACACTTTTGCTAAGTGCTGCATGGGGTTCAAGATCTCATGGGGTTCAAGAAGGGTGGGTGCTGCTGCCTCTGATCCCACTTGCAGTCTTATTTTCCCAAAGCCACAAACAATAGTAACTGTAAGAAATTCCAAAAGCATGCAGCAAATTACGTACATTGAATAACATAAGTTAAGATTCCCATTGTGGTGGTAGTTTAGTCACTCAGTTGTGTCCAACTCTTTGTGACCCCATGGACTGTGGCCTGCCAGACTGCTGCATTCATGGGATTTCCCAGGCAAGAATACTGGAGTGAGTTGCCATTTCTTTCTCCCGGGGAACTTCCCGACCCAGAGATTGAACCCAGGCCTCCTGTATTGCAGGCAGTCTTCTGCATTGCAGGCAGATTCTTTACAGACTGAGCCACCAGGGAAGCCCCAAGATTTCCATTTCTCAGTCTCAAATAAAATTGCCTTTTTTTTTCTTGATATTATAAATACAAAGTGTATAAAACCAATGAGTGCTAGCTTCTGAGGAGTTCCTCTATATACCCAAGTAGTATGTTTTTTGTTTGTTTGTTTGTTTTTTAATTTTTTTTATTTTATTTTATTTTTAAACTTTACATAATTGTATTAGTTTTGCCAAATATCAAAATGAATCCACCACAGGTATACATGTGTTCCCCATCCTGAACCCTCCTCCCTCATCCCTCCTCATACCATCCCTCTGGGTCATCCCAGTGCACTAGCCCCAAGCATCCAGTATCATGCATCGAACCTGGATTGGCAACTCGTTTCATACATGATATTTTACATGTTTCAATGCCATTCTCCCAAATCTTTCCACCTTCTCCTTCTCCAACAGAGTCCATAAGACTGTTCTATACATCAGTGTCTCTTTTGCTGTCTCGTACACAGGGTTATTGTTACCATCTTTCTAAATTCCATATATATGCGTTAGTATACTGTATTGGTGTTTTTCCTTCTGGCTTACTTCACTCTGTATAATAGGCTCCAGTTTCATCCACCTCATTAGAACTGATTCAAATGTATTCTTTTTAATGGCTGAGTAATACTCCATTGTGTATATGTACCACGGCTTTCTTATCCATTCATCTGCTGATGGACATCTAGGTTGCTTCCATGTCCTGGCTATTATAAACAGTGCTGCGATGAACATTGGGATACACGTGTCTCTTTCCCTTCTGGTTTCCTCAGTGTGTATGCCCAGCAGTGGGATTGCTGGATCATAAGGCAGTTCTATTTCCAGTTTTTTAAGGAATCTCCACACTGTTCTCCATAGTGGCTGAACTAGTTTGCATTCCCACCAACAGTGTAAGAGGGTTCCCTTTTCTCCACACCCTCTCCAGCATTTATTATTTGTAGACTTTTGGATCGCAGCCATTCTGACAGGCGTGAAATGGTACCTCATAGTGGTTTTGATTTGCATTTCTCTGATAATGAGTGATGTTGAGCATCTTTTCATGTGTTTGTTAGCCATCTGTATGTCTTCTTTGGAGAAATATCTATTTAGTTCCTTGGCCCATTTTTTGATTGGGTCATTTATTTTTCTGGAGTTGAGCTGTAGGAGTTGCTTGTATATTTTTGAGATTAGTTGTTTGTCAGTTGCTTCATTTGCTATTAGAAATAAAAGGAATCCAAATTGGAAAAGAAGAAGTAAAACTCTCACTATTTGCAGATGACATGATCCTCTACATAGAAAACCCTAAAGACTCCACCAGAAAATTACTAGAACTAATCAATGACTATAGTAAAGTTGCAGGATATAAAATCAACACACAGAAATCCCTTGCATTCCTATACACTAATAATGAGAAAACTGAAAGAGAAATTAAGGAAACAATTCCGTTCACCATTGCAATGGAAAGAATAAAATACTTAGGAATATATCTACCTAAAGAAACTAAAGACCTATATATAGAAAACTATAAAACACTGGTGAAAGAAATCAAAGAGGATACTAATAGATGGAGAAATATACCATCTTCATGGATTGGAAGAATCAATATAGTGAAAATGAGTATACTACCCAAAGCAATTTATAGATTCAATGCAATCCCTATCAAGCTACCAACAGTATTCTTCACAGAGCTAGAATAAATAATTTCACAATTTGTATGGAAATACAAAAAACCTCGAATAGCCAAAGCGATCTTGAGAAAGAAGAATGGAACTGGAGGAATCAACCTACCTGACTTCAGGCTCTACTACAAAGCCACAGTTATCAAGACAGTATGGTACTGGCACAAAGACAGAAATATAGATCAATGGAACAAAATAGAAAGCCCAGAGATAAATCCACGCACATATGGACACCTTATCTTTGACAAAGGAGGCAAGAATATACAATGGATTAAAAACAATCTCTTTAACAAGTGGTGCTGGGAAAACTGGTCAACCACTTGTAAAAGAATGAAACTAGAACACTTTCTAACACCATACACAAAAATAAACTCAAAATGGATTAAAGATCTAAACGTAAGACCAGAAACTATAAAACTCCTAGAGGAGAACATAGGCAAAACACTCTCAGACATACATCACAGCAGGATCCTCTATGACCCACCTCCCAGAATATTGGAAATAAAAGCAAAAATAAACAAATGGGACCTAATTAACCTTAAAAGCTTCTGCACATCAGAGGAAACTATTAGCAAGGTGAAAAGACAGCCTTCAGAATGGGAGAAAATAATAGCAAATGAAGCAACTGACAAACAACTAATCTCAAAAATATACAACCAAGTAGTATGTTTTATCCAGATTATCCCAGGTCATCTGTGCTGTGCTCATGGATTTAGAAGTAGAAGGCAAACCACTTAAAAGACCCTGTGCCCTAGTTGTCTTCTGGGTAGGAAGAGGCAGTATTGTCACACGGAAGGTAGTTGGCGTACATTTGAGGAAACACACGACCACTAGATCTGATTTAAATTTCCCAAAGTGCAGGAACATTTCCTTTACTAGAAATAGTGAAGTCAACAGTTCTGTAATCCCACCAAAAAAAACAAACAAACAAACAAAAAACCCTCTTTTATATTCAATGTAATATACATGAAAGCTGGGTATTTCCTTAGGCAACATAAATTGGTCATTTTGATATAACTAATTTGACCTTCTTAGTGAGAAACAGCAACTTGGTCTTTTCACTTTTCTAAGTTAGAATGAACATGACTGACTGTTTACCAAAGAGAAAAAAAATAAACTTTTTAAGTAAAAATTATCTCAGATTCAGTCTGTGACCAAAATAGAGAGATAATATGGAACAAAATATCATAATATACATCTTTTTAGAGGCCTCTGTGGGGCCAAAATGAAATGATTTCTTCTTCTACTGGTGGCTCTGAAGCTGATTTTTAACTCTGCATAGCTGAACTGTAGACAGGAGAGGGGACAGTCTGAGAGTTTTGGTGGAGAGTGGATAGAAGTAGGGAAGAATAACTTTTCTTAGACTAACTCTGTTTCTATCCATTCTATACTACTTTGTAAAAAAAAAAAAAAAAACTATACTCCTTTGTATTACCTAAGTATAGGATAGGGTTTCTCAACAGAGGGACTACTGAAGTCTGGAACTAGACTGTTATTTGTTCTGGAGGGGCCGCCTGTGCATTGTAGGATGTTAGTTTAGTAGCATCTCTGGCCTGTGCCCAGTAGAAGTCAGGAGGACCCCTTACCCCTTGTTGTGACGGTCAAATGCCTCTAGTCATTGCCAGGGTCTCCAGGTTGAGAACTACCATTATAGAACAGGACCTCTCACATGTGAGTTGACAGTATATGAGACAGTGATGGCTTGATGGGTTTAGTGGATTAATACATACAGACAAAAATTTGAGTCTAAACTCCATATATCTCTAGCATTTAGTAATATGTTATACAACTGCCATATTATAATTTTTAATATGACTTTTTATAAATAAGTTCATATTATAGCTTGCACCATTACCTGAGATATGAGGTACTATTAGAGTTGCCTTTCCTTCTCTCTCTCTTTCTCTCTTTATTGCATCTGTTATGTAAGATATATAGAGGTAGTGTATTTGCAGTTGAATTCTTCCTCACATAGCAACCATAATCAGTAACACGGACATGGAGAAAGAAAAACAATGGTAAAATAATAGTCCTACCTTAGGACTATTCCTGCAGTGCCCACTGCTATACAGATTCAGTGTTAAAACTAATGATAATATTGCTTAACTTTATTAACTTATCTGTAGCCATGAAGTTATGTAGTAGGAATAAGATGCAGCTATGGATGTTTTAAATCTCCTATGAATCTCTATGTAGACTAATTTGTTCTCCTTTTCTTGAAAGAGCTTAAAATGCATTCACTGTAGAATTGAACTGATAATTTTCAGAGGGCCCAATTATTCCTAGATCCACATTCTCTGAGTGTCAGGGGCTGAAGAAGGATCTTAACTCTTTCAGTTAACTGAAGAACATTTTAATGAGTTACTACTATAAGAAGTTTTATCTCAAAGCCTAAGGCAGAACTATTACAGGGCACTCTGTGATACCTTAGTGGCCAACAGATGACTATGTCTTCATGAACAATCAACTCCTAACCAAGGAGTGACAGGCACTCAGGGGATTCTATCTTGTTAACTTATAGTCTTATTCCACAAAAAAAGAAATATGCTGGCGCTTATGTGCCTAAATTGAATCATGTTTTTTTTTTTTTCCTTTGTAATCTTTTTTTTTTCTCATCATATGGATTTAATACTTTCTGCCTGCCTCAGAAAAACTCCACTCATTGTGCCAGCTTCTGTTTTTGTACCCCAATTTCACATCTAAAATTACCTTGACAATGTTTTGGGAGAACACATAGTTACTCCATGATAGAATAGACTTCAATTTAAAAATTCTCAAAATTGGAGCATAAAATAGACAAATATATCAGAATGTACATTGCTTCTTTTTTGTAAGTTACTGGAAGTGTTTGTGAATAGAAGTTATATAATTCTGTCTGCCTCAAGTCTCAAGCTACTAATGATTTTTTTAATATAACACATAGATTATCTTAAAAGTCACACAGTTATTCTATCGCAGGTTTGTCCTTATTTAAATACTTGCTACCTTTTCTTTGACAAGCAGAGAGATGAGAGAAAGTGTCAGTAAGTAAAGCAAATAGTGAGACGCCATTGTTGCTGCTGTCTTACAGAATTTTTCCACAAATATGGTGGTAAACTGACACAGATTTTAATTTTAACTAGGATAGGCTGCCTTCTCCTCAAACTTTCTCAGAGAAAAGTTGACTCAGGCATTTTTTTTTTTTCTTGTGATATACATTTTAACTAAGGTTCCCAAAGTATTCCTGGAAATGTGTGAAGGTGAGCTAGCTACTCTAGTGTGGCCTTAATTCTAAAGATAGAAGCTCCTTCAGGTCCAAAAATGTCCACATCCCAAAGGATGATGGAGAAAGATAAAGGTACACTAGAAATAGTGCAGAGGGTGAGACAGTCTTTGATTCTTTGAGTACTTCTCTAACACTAGACCTTCAGGATTAGGGGACTAGAGGTTATAAAAGAATCAGGAAACTCCATTTCTCATATTGCATGACTCCCAGGATCCTTTAAAAAATGATTTAGGTTCCAAGTCACCCTGATTCTGGATTTAGTGCCATCTCATCACTGCAGAGAAAAATGAAATCACCAAGCAAATAGACCCTCTGAAAGACACGGAAAACACAATGTTCTCTGCAGATACTGCTAAGGATTCTTTTCTGAAAGAAATCCAGGAAAAGCTTCCATTTCCCTCCAAATGGAAAATACCGGAAACTATGATGCAATAAGGCTTATAGGCAGTTCTGACTTCCAAAAGAAGCATCTTCTACTCCTACGAATAAACAACTCATGTTTGAATTCACTCCAAATAATTTTCCTATGTGTATTAATGACCTGAATGCACACACACCAACAGAACATACAAAAAACACTCCCACATATCTATAAGCTGTTGGAGAGAAGGATCTGAATTTTTATTATTTTGGCCCCCAAACTACTATAGTCCTGACTTTAGCATAATAAATTCTTGTTAAAATGAAAGAAAGAATGAATGGATAATATGCCCATGTATATGTTAGTCGCTCAGTCATGTCCGACTCTTTGAGACCCCATGAACTGTAGACTTCCACGTTCCTCTGTCCATGGAATTCTCCAGGCAAGAATTCTGGAGTGGGTTGCCATTTCCTTCTCCAGGGAATCTTCCTGACCCAGGGATCAAACCCAGGTCTCCTTTATTGCAGGCATATTCTTTGCCTTCAAAGCCACTAAAAATGTAGCTAGTTTATAATGGAAAATACAGTACAGGGAAGCCCACAATACGCATTATTATGCCAATCATTTATGAGAGTCAGCATTATGTCCTCTCCTCTTTTATCCCTGTGCCAGGACACAATATCATTTGTTGCACAGTCTAGGTCCAACAAGACCCACAGAGGATATGGTTCCTACCTACCACTTCTGAGCTTATATGAAATAGGATGCTGCAGGGTCACTTGGAGGAAAGCCAGCCGATCAGTGGAGGAACTGATGCCCAGTTGGGTAAGTTTCAACCAATGAGTCTGGAGGAGATGGGAAAGGCCAACAAGATAAATTCGTCTCTTTTCCTTTCTCTGATGGATTATTCTAAGAAATAATGTTTCCACAAAGCCTGTCTGGAAGATCTCCCATATGACCAAACATCTACCTCTGTTATATATATTTTTTCTTTTTCTGAAGATGTGGGCAAATCGATACTGTACCATCTTGTACTTGCTTTTGTTCTTTTCCTGAATCACTTTTCTTTTCTTTTCACTCTTGCTTCCCTTGGATTGTAACCACCTAGCAAAGCTTTAGCAAGTCAGCTTTGCCCTGATCTCTGTTTTCTGGACAACCCAGGTTACAGCTGTTGAAAACTAAAGGGTCAGAGAGTTTAAATAAATGATCAGGGTCATAAAGCCTTTAATTCATAAAACTAAGTTTCAAACCAAGACTATCTGATGCCAAAACATGTATTTTACTTTTCTTTATGAGAAGTTAGCTTCTATCTGCTGTGAAGGAGAAAAGTGCCCTATAACTAAATGCTATTTAATTTTACTTTAATAATAGAAAATACACTACAGCATATTTTATGGTGTTTCTATGACAGTATTTATCATTATATTGTACATGTAGAAAATGTGTCAAATAAGAAACACATTATTGCCTAAATATCAGATAACTAAGAGTTTAATTCTGGCATGTTCAATAAAACTAGCTACATTTTTGTTGTTTTAATAATATTTATAATTATTATTATCAGGAAGTCATGAAGAAATATAGTGGCCTTGAATCATGAAGATATCTAATCTCTAAATTTTTATTTTGGATATAGCAAAATTTAGCATGGATATAGTTATTGACTTTTCTATGTTGTTAGTTTAAGTAGTGTAGAAAGAACTTGATGAGAAAGAAGAAAATAATACTAAGCCCTCAATATAGTGCAGAAATGGTCATCAAGCCTGGGAATAAAAATTTATAGAATTATTGTCTCTGAATCACTAAGAATAATCATGTTTTGTAAATTGTTTACTATTGTCTGAGACATAACATTGTCACCCAGATACTCCAAACCTCTTGCAACAATTCCCTTACAAACAAAATCTTAATGTCTAAATTCAAATTACAGCACCACAAATAGAATTGCATGAGTAGCCTTTGTATCTGAGATCCATAGGCTTTAACTCTTTGTTAACCAAAAAATGACTTGTAGCAAAACAGTGTTTACTTAGTAGGCTTTAACTCTGAAATAGTCATTACCCAGGAAATTCTTACCTGGACCATAACATAGGGCTTAACCCATAACTTGGCACACAGTCAATATTTGTTGAAGCATATTTTGTGGGAAATTCTTGAAGAGATGGGTGTACCAAACCACCTTATCTGCTTCCTGAGAAACCTGTATAAGAGTCAAAAAGCAACAGTTAGAACTAGAAATGGAACTGACTGGCTCCAAATTGGGAAAGAAGTATGATAAGGCTCTATATTGTCACCCTGCTTATTTAACTTCTATTCAGAATACATCATGTGAAATTCTAGACTGGATGAATCACAAACTGGAATCAAGATTGCCAGGAGAAATATCACCAACTCAGGTAGGCAGGTGATACCACTCTAATGGCAGAAAGTGAAGAGGAATTAAAGAGCCTCTTGATGAGGGTGAAAGACGAGAGTGAAAAAGCTGGCTTGAAACTGAACATTCAAAAACCTAAAATCATGGAATCCCATCCCATCCCATCACTTTATGGCAGATAGAAGAAGAAAAGGTGGAAGCAGTGACGGATTTTTTTTTGGGGGGGGGGCTCCAAAATCACTGTGGATGGTGCCTGCAGCCATGAAATTAAAAGACACTTGCTCCTTTGGAGGAAAGCTATGACAAACTAGATAGCATATTAAAAAACAGAGACATCTCGGATGTGAGAGTTGGACCACAAAGAAGACTGAGGACCTAATAATAGATGCTTTCAAATTGTAATGCTGGAGAAGACTCTTGGGAGTCCCTTGGATAGCAAGGAGATCAAACCAGTCAGTCAATTCTAAAGGAAATCAACCCTGAATATTCATTGCAAGGACTAATGCTGAAACAGAAGCTCTAATACTTTGGCCACCTGATGCAAAGAGCTGACTCATTGGAAAAGACCCTGATGTTGGGAAAGATTGAAAGCAATAGGATAAGGGGGTGCCAGAGGATGAGATGGTTAGATAACATCACTTTCTCAATGGACATAGATTTGAGCAAACTCTGGAAGATAGTGGAAGACAGAGGAGCCTGGCATGCTGCAGTCCTTGGGGTTGCAAATAGTTGGACATGACTTAGCAACTGAACAAAACAATAATAACTTAAAATTTCCATGGCATCTTATACAGTGTGTCCAGAAGCAAATTCAAGGACTGCTTCCTCCAGAGCTACCCATTTTCCACTTCTCTGTCTTAGTCAATGGGGCCACCGTTCATTCATTTTGCAAGTCTGAAACCTAGAAATTACCTTTGACGTTGCAGTT